>NC_079194.1:246492142-247113809 GCF_029499605.1 Hyla sarda | reverse complement strand
AGTCACACGGGCGGGGGATTACAGCGAGTTTCCCGCTGCGAGTTTGAGCTGCTGAACAAAATTAGCTGCATCGCAAACTTGCAGCCTGATACTCACTGTAAGCCCCCTGCCCATGTGAATGTACCCTGTACATTCACAGGGGGGGGGGACCTCCAGCTGTTGCAAAACTAAAAACTACAACACCCAGCATGCACAGTCTATCAGTGCATGCTGGTAGTTATAGTTTTGCAACAGCTGGAGGCACACGGGTTGGGAAACACTGAGTTAGGAAACAGACAATGTTTCCCAACCAGTGTGCCTCCAGTTGTTGCAAAACCACTACTCCCAAACATTCTCAGGCATGCTGGAAGTAGTAGTTCAGCAACATCTTTAGAGCCAGATGTTGCCGACCTACAACTCCAAGCATGCTTGGAGTTGTAGTTTTGCAACATCTGGAGGACTACAGTTTGCAGACCACTAATACAGTGGTTTCCAATCTGTGCCCTTCCAGATGTTGCAAAACTACAACTCAGAGTATGCCAAAACTGTCCAGCCATGCTGGGAGTTGTAGTTCTGCAACATCTGAAGGGCCAGATGTTACAGAACTACAACTCCCAGCATGCCTGGACAGTAAGGGCATGCTGAGGATGTGTAGTTTTGGAAGGGCACAGTGGTCTCCAAACTGTGGACCTCCAGATGTTGCAAAACTCCAACTCCCAGCATGCCCAGACGCCAAGGGCTGGCTGGGCATGCTGGGAGTTGTAGTATACAGGGTCCCATTACAGCAATGCATGTCGCTTTACGGCGACGTGCATTGCTGTAAAGGGCCCGACCGCGGCTGAAGAGGAACTCACCTGTGGCCGCCGCCGTCTTCATCGCCGGGATCCGGGTCTTCAGGGACAAGGTAAGTACCGGGGCCGGGCCCCAGCACTCCCCCGTCCCCCGCCGCGTCCTCCGGTCTTCCTCCCGTCCTCTCCGGACTTCCATGGAGGAAGTAACCGCCCCCCCCCCCCCCTGCGATTGGTCGGTTAGCTAACCGACGGATCGCAGGGGATAGGAGGAGGTGGCAGGCTTGCCACCTCGCTCCTATACTCCAGCATGGTCCTGGCTGTCTGTGACAATCGGGATCATGCAAAATTACCGGGCGGTTGGGTCCCAGAGACCCGATCAGCCCGGTATCGCCGCAGATCGCAGGGGTGATTTCCCTCGCGACATGGCCCCCTCGGCATTTGCCCTGGATGCCTGCTGAAGGATTTCAGCAGGCATCCACTTCCAATCTCTGCCCGGCGCGGCAGAGACCGGAAATACAACAGGACGTTCTCTAACGTTCTTGGGCATTAAAGCCCAGGTAACGGGGACGTTAGAGAAGTCCTATGTCCTAAAGAGGTTAAAGGGGTTACCAGGAAAAAACTTTTTTTTACATATCAACTGGCTCCAGAAAGTTAAACAGATTTGTAAATTACTTCTATTAAAAAATCTTAATCCTTTCAGAACTTTTGAGTAGCTGAAGTTGTTTTTCTTTTCTGTCTAAGTGCTCTCTGATGACTCTGATTGTCTCGGGAACTGCCCAGTTTAGAAGCAAATCCGCATAGCAAACCTCTTCTACTCTGTTCAGTTCCCGAGACAAGCAGAGATGTCAGCAGAGAGCACTGTTGCCAGACAGAAAACAACTCAACTTCAGCAGCTGATAATTATTGAAAGGATTAAGATTTTTTAATAGAAGTAATTTAAAAATCTGTTTAATTTTCTGTAGCAAGTTGATATATTTTTTTTCTTCCGCAGTACTCCTTTAACCCCTTAAGGACGCAGGACGTAAATGTACGTCCTGGTGAGGTGGTACTTAACGCACCAGGACGTACATTTACGTCCTGTGCATAACCGCGGGCATCGGAGCGATGCCCGTGTCATGCGGGGCTGATCCCGGCTGCTGATCGCAGCCAGGGACCCGCCGGCAATGGCCGACGCCCGCGATCTCGCGGGCGTCCGCCATTAACCCCTCAGGTGCCGGGATCAATACAGATCCCGGCATCTGCGGCAGTTCGCCATTTAAATGAACGATCGGATCGCCCGCAGCGCTGCTGCGGGGATCCGATCATTCATAACGCCGCACGGAGGTCCCCTCTCCTTCCTCCGTGCGGCTCCCGGCGTCTCCTGCTCTGGTCTGTGATCGAGCAGACCAGAGCAGGAGATGACCGATAATACTGATCTGTTCTATGTCCTATACATAGAACAGATCAGTATTAGCAATCATGGTATTGCTATGAATAGTCCCCTATGGGGACTATTCAAGTGTAAAAAAAAATGTAAAAAAATGTAAAAGTAAAAAAAAAGTGAAAAATCCCCTCCCCCAATAAAAAAGTAAAACGTCCGTTTTTTCCTATTTTACCCCCAAAAAGCGTAAAAAACATTTTTTATAGACATATTTGGTATCGCCGCGTGCATAAATGTCCGAACTATTAAAATAAAATGTTAATGATCCCGTACGGTGAACGGCGTGAACGAAAAAAAAAAAAAGTCCAAAATTCCTACTTTTTTAATACATTTTATTAAAAATTTTTTATAAAAAATGTATTAAAAGTTTTTTATATGTAAATGTGGTATCAAAAAAAATTACAGATCATGGCGCAAAAAAATTAGCCCCCATACCGCCACTTATACGGAAAAATAAAAAAGTTAGAGGTCATCAAAATAAAGGGATTATAAACGTACTAATTTGGTTAAAAAGTTTGTGATTTTTTTTAAGCGCAACAATAATATAAAAGTATGTACTAATGGGTATCATTTTAATCGTATTGACCCTCAGAATAAATATCACATGTCATTTTTACCATAAATTGTACGGCGTGAAAACAAAACCTTCCAAAATTAGCAAAATTGCGTTTTTCGTTTTAATGTCCCCACAAAAATAGTGTTTCTTGGTTGCGCCATACATTTTATGATATAATGAGTGATGTTATCACAAAGGAAAACTGGTCGCGCAAAAAACAAGCCCTCATACTAGTCTGTGGATGAAAATATAAAAGAGTTATGATTTTTAGAAGGCGAGGAGGAAAACATGAAAACGTAAAAATTAAATTGTCTGAGTCCTTAAGGTCAAAATGGGCTGAGTCCTTAAGGGGTTAATCCCTTGGGGAAGGGTCCCATTTTGACCCTAAGGACGAGATAATTTTTTGCAAATCTGACCTCTGTCACTTTATGCATTAATAACTGCTGATGCTTTTACCTTAAGAATTTTATTCAGAGATTATTTTTTCCTGACATATTCTATTTTATGTTAGTGGTAAATTTTCATTGATACTTGCATCATTTATTGGTGATAAATTCAAAAATGTCATGAAAAATGGGAAAATTTTGCATTTTTCTAACTTTGAAGCTCTCTGCCTATAAGGAAAATGGACATCCCAAATAAATTATATATTGATTCACATGTGCAATATGTCTACTTTATGTTGGCATCATAAAGTTGACATGCTTTTACTATTTGAAGACATTAGAGCACTTCAAAGTATGGCAGCAATTTTCCAATTTTTCATGAAAATTTCAAAATCGGAATTTTGAGAGTCTTTATGTAAGAAATCCCCCATAATGGACACCATTATGAAGAAAACTGCACCTTCACAGGAAAAGCAGCAAAGTGGAGGAGAAAATTGAAGATCTTCATTTTTTACACTAACATGTTCTCCTTGAGACATTTGCCAGTATATCCTTATATGAAAGACATACCAGAGCCCGCACACCAACGCCAAGATTTCTCAAATGGCACGGGACCTAGCGCTAAACCTACCTGTGCGTGATAAGCAAAACAGGGGCCAGTGGGCAGATACGGAAGCATAAGCCTGACTCACAGAGTCCTCCCAGGTACCCTGCAGTATGGCTAAGCACACATACAATGGGAGGAGGGAGGCAAACTCCAAGCCCCAACTAAGTTGGCTAATATAGGTGCATGGCCTCACAGGTGCATGGCCTCACACCTGTGAGGCCATGCACCTATATTAGCCAACTTAGGTGGGGCTTGCAGTTTGCCCCCCTACTCCCATTGTATGTGTGCTTAGCCACGCTGGAGAGTACCTGGCAGGACTCTGTGAGTCGGCCTAATTCTGCCGTAATTGCCCACTGGCCTCTGTTTTGCTTATCAAACACAGGTAGGTTTAACGCTAGGTCCCGTGCCATTTGAGAAACCTTGGCATTGGTGTGTGGGCTCTGGTATGTCCTTCATATAAGAATATACTGGCGAATGTCTCAATTTTAACATCAGTGTTGAGTGATAGCCAATGTCATTGGATACATCTACCACAGTAGTGCACCTAAATTCCTGTATTGTATTGTTCTAATTGTTACACATTCACATCGTCTATCTGGTGTAGGATTCTATTGTGGCACTTGTAGTCTGCTGCAGGCATCCTCCATTGTATGCATTTTTATTCTAGGGATCGCCCCTAGCAACGGACTACAATGGCAGGATCTACTCCCCCAGTATAAATGCACAACCACATTTGGGGTTGAGCACCTCCAGCCATTTGAGACCACGTTTTTTGTTGTTGTTTAAATTTTATACTTGGAGGTGTGTAAACTCCATATGTAATGTGCCTTGAACATCTTCCAGGCAGCATTAACCCCTTCACAACGAGCGACGTACATGTACAGCACCGCGAAGTGTCACTTGGCGCGCGGCAACGTACATGTACGTCGCAGGGTTCCGGGAGCACCGCGTCACCGGTAGCGGTGATCGGGCCGGGATGACTGCTGTTATCTAACAGCAGGCATCCCGGCACATCGCCGAGGGGGGTCCTGAGACCCCCCATGACAGCGATGCGCGCAAATCGCAGGTCAATTCAGACCTGCGATCTGCGCGATTCCGGGTCATACGGGTCACTGGTGACCCGGTGACCCGGAAAATAAGAGGGATCGGGGGTGTCCGAGACACCCTTGATCCCCCTAAAGGGATAGGAGTTTGGTGGCAGGGGTGCCACCCCTCCTATCCCTGCTATTGGTCGGCCGAGCGACCGACTGATAGCAGACCGGGGGAGGGGGGGTTAAAGTTCGGTTCCCCCGCTTTGCCCACCTATCGGTGTCCGGGGCAAAACGGGGGAACCGTCCAGGGAAGGTCGGCACCGAAGATCCCTACCTGGATCCCCGTTCGCGATCCTCCCCCACGTGCGGCGGCAGCAATACTTCCGGGTCCTGCTAGGTGAGTTGTTGCCTAGCAACATCCGGAGGGCCACAGTTTACAGTGGTCTCTAAACCTTGGCCCTCCAGATGTTGCAAAACTACAACTCCCAGCATGCCCAGACAGCTGTTTGCTGTGTGGGCATGCTGGGACTTGTAGTTTTGCAATATTTAGAGGGGTTCAGGTTGTAGATCACTAAGTGGTCTCAAACTGTAGCCCTCCAGATGTTGCAAAACTACAACTCTCAGCATGCCCAGACAGCAGTTTGCTGTCTGGGCATGCTGTGAGTTGTAGTTTTGCAACATCTGGAGGGCCACAGTTTTGAGACCACTAAACAGGGATTTACAACTTGAACCCCTCTAAATCTTGCAAAACTACAACTCCCAGCATTCAGGAACAGCATAAGGCTGTATTGGCATGCTGGGAGTTGTACTTGCGTGCCTCCAGCCATTGCATAACTACATCTCCCAGCATGCCCTTCCGCAATCAGTACATGCTGGGAGTTGTAGTTTTGCAACAGCTGGAGTCACACTGGTTGGAAAATACTGAGTTAGGTCATAGAACCTAACTCAAGGTTTTCCAGCCAGTGTGCCTCCAGCTGTTGCAAAACAACAACTCCCAGCAATGCATGGTCCGTCAGTGCATGCTGGGAGTTGTAGTTTTGACCCCCCTCCCGTGTGAATGTACAGGCTACATTCACACTGGCGGGAGATTACAGTGAGTTCCCCGCTACAAATTTGAGCTGCGGCAAATTTTCCGCCGCAGCTCAAACTCCTACCGGGAGACTCAGTGTAATCTGCCGCCAGTGTGAATGTAACCTAAAAACACTACACTACACTAACATAAAATAAAGAGTAAAACACTACATATACACACGTACACTGCCCCCCCACCACCCCCCTTCCTCAATAAAAATGAAAAACGTATTGTATGGCAGTGTATCTAAGATGGAGCCTCCAGCTGTTGCAAAACAAAAACTCCCAGCATTTCTGGACAGCAATTGACTGTCCAAGCATGCTGGGAGTTTAGCAACAGCTGGAGGCACCCTGTTTGGGAATCACTGGCATAGAATACCTCTATGTCCACCCCTATGCAAGTCCCTGATTCAGGCCTCAAATGCGCATGGCACTCTCACTTTGGAGCCCTGTCGTATTTCAAGGCAACAGTTTAGGGCCACATATGGGGTATCGCCGTACTCGGGAGAAATTGCCTAACAAATTTTGGGGGGCTTTTTCTCCTTTTACCCCTTATGAAAAGGAACAGTTGGGGTCTACACCAGCATGTTAGGGTAAAAAAATAATTTTTACACTAACATGCTGGTGTTGCCCTATACTTTTCATTTTCACAAGAGGTAAAAGGGAAAAACGCCCCCCAAAATTTGTAACGCAATTTCTCCCGAGTACGGAGATATCCCATATGTGGGCGCAAAGTGCTCTGGGGGCGCACAACAAGGCCCAGAAGGGAGAGTGCGCCATGTACATTTGAGGTGATTTGCACAGGGGTGGCTGATTGTTACAGCGGTTCTAACAAACGCAAAAAAAAAAAAAAAACACACCCACATGTGACCACATTTTGGAAACTACACCCCTCACGGAATGTAATAAGGGGTGCAGTGAGAATTTACACCCCACAGGTGTCTGACAGATCTTTGGAACAGTGGTCCGTGAAAATGAAACATTTTGCACAGCCCACTGTTCCAGTGGGGGGTAAATGCTCACTGTACCCCTCATTACATTCTGTGAGGGGTCTAGTTTCCAAAATGGTATGCCATGTGGGGGTTATTTTGCTGTTATGGCACCATAGGGGCTTCCTAAATGCGACATGCCCCCCGAGCAAAATTTGCTCTCAAAAAGCCAAATATGACGCCTTCTCTTCTGAGCATTGTAGTTCGTCCGCAGTGCACTTCAGGTCCACTTATGGGGTACCTCCATACTCAGAAGAGATGGGGTTACAAATTTTGGGGGGTCTTTTCTGCTACTAACCCTTTAAAAATGTGAAATTTGGGGGAAAACCAACATTTTAGTGAAAATTTTTTTTTTTTTTTACATATGCAAAAGTCGTCAAACACCTGTGTGGTATTAAGGCTCTCTTTATCCCTTGTTACGTTCCTCAAGGGGTCTAGTTTCCAAAATAGTATGCCATGTGTTTATTTTTTTTTTGCTGTTCTGGCACCATATGTGCTCCCTAAATGCAACATGCCCCCCGAGCAAAATTTGCTCTCAAAAAGCCAAATATGACTCCTTCTCTTCTGAGCATTGTAGTTCGTCCGCAGTGCACTTCAGGTCCACTTATGGGGTACCTCCATACTCAGAAGAGATGGGGTTACAAATTTTGGGGGGTCTTTTCTGCTACTAACCCTTTAAAAATGTGAAATTTGGGGGAAAACCAACATTTTAGTGAAAATGTATTTATTTTTTTTTACATATGCAAAAGTCGTGAAACACCTGTGTGGTATTAAGGCTCTCTTTATCCCTTGTTACGTTCCTCAAGGGGTCTAGTTTCCAAAATGGTATGCCATGTGTTTTTTTTTTTTGCTGTTTTGGCACCATATGGGCTTCTTAAATGCAACATGCCCCCCCGAGCAAAATGTGCTCTCAAAAAGCCAAATATGACTCCTTCTCTTCTGAGCATTGTAGTTCGTCCGCAGTGCACTTCAGGTCCACTTATGGGGTACCTCCATACTCAGAAGAGATGGGGTTACAAATTTTGGGGGGTCTTTTCTGCTACTAACCCTTTAAAAATGTGAAATTTGGGCGAAAACCAACATTTTTGTGAAAATTTTTCTTTTTTTTTTATATATGCAAAAGTCGTGAAACACCTGTGGGGTATTAAGGCTCACTATATTCCTTGTTATGTTCCTCAAGGGGTCTAGTTTCCAAAATGGTATGCCATGTGTTTTTTTTTTTGCTGTTCTGGCACCATAGGGGCTTCCTAAATGCAACATGCCCCCCAAAAACCATTTCAGAGAAACGTACTCTCTAAAATCCCCTTGTCGCTCCTTCGCTTCTGAGCCCTCTACTGCGCCCGCCGAACACTTTACATAGACATATGAAGTGTGTCCTTACTCGAGAGAAATTGGGCTACAAATATAAGTATACATTTTCTCCTTTTACCCCTTGTAAAAATTCAAAAATTGGGTCTACAAGAACATGTGAGTGTAAAAAATTAAGATTTTGAATTTTCTCCTTCACTTTGCTGCTTTTCCTGTGAAACACCTAAAGGGTTAAAACATTTACTGAATGTCATTTTGAATAGTTTGGGGGGTGCAGTTTTTATAATGGGGTCATTTATGGGGTATTTCTAATATGAAGACCATTCAAATCCACTACAAACCTGAACTGGTCCCTGAAAAATTGCGAGTTTGAAAATGTTGTGAAAAATTGGAAAATTGCTGCTGAACTTTGAAGCCCTCTGGTGTCTTCCAAAAGTAAAAACTCGTCAATTTTATGATGCAAACATAAAGTAGACATATTGTATATGTGAATCCAAAAAAATTTTTTGGGGAATATCCATTTTCCTTACAAGCAGAGAGCTTCAAAGTTAGAAAAATTTAAATTTTTTATTTTTTTCATCAAATTTTGGGATTTTTCACCAAGAAAGGATGCAAGTTACCACAAAAATTTACCACTATGTTAAAGTAGAATATGTCACGAAAAAACAATCTCGGAATCAGAATGATAACTAAAAGCATTCCAGAGTTATTAATGTTTAAAGTGACAGTGGTCAGATTTGTAAAAAAAGGCTTCGTCCTAGAGGTGAAAATGGGCTCCGTCCTTAAGGGGTTAAGGTAGCACCTGTGGGGGGCGTGGTCTGGCTGCCGAGCTGCATGCACGCTTGAGCTGAGAGCTCCTGCTCCCTTCTTGTTGTAAGCGACTTTCCAAAGCTTCCAGCCATCCAATTTTGCGCTCAGCCCTGAGCACTGATCTTCCCTAACATGCCCGGGCTTAGGAGGAAACCTGCCGGCCACGCCAGACTGGCGAAATTCTACTTTAGAGACGGCGCGGACTCTTCACAAGATGGCGCCGAGGGAGAAAGAGGCAGTGAAGGAGATTCTGCACAGGCGCCGCGCGCTTCATCCCGACGCCTGTCTCCGCAGACCCGGTTACGGCGCTCCTCATCTGATCTGGCGCTGTGCCCGCGAAGCCCTGCAATTGACAGTCCTTCTAAACTCCGTGGACCTCGTCTGCTCCCGGGCCCTTCTGATCCCTGCATAGCGGAGAGTGACCGGCGCCATGTTAGTGGCTCCGCAACGGGAAATTGTGCCCCTGCCTCTCCCTCCATCAGCCCTTTCAAGCAACGTCCGAAATTAGATGATGCAATCACTGAAACTCTCCGCAGTCCTACTCCCCTGGACGCTGAACCGCTTATTACAGGGGGAGATGTTCTTATGGCCCTGCCTGTGGCTAATGTGACTCTCACTGACACTGCAATGAAGGAAATGATGCTGGTGCAGCGCAGATCCCTTCTTACTTCCAATCCCTCCTTCACCCCCTCCAGAAGGAGATAGGTGAATTGGGCTCCAGATTGGATCACTTGGAACACAAATTTGAGGACTTTGCTGGTTCCCATAATGACCTGATTGACGCCCATACTGCCTTGGAGGAAGATGTCTCCATGATCAAAGCAAAATTGGCTGACCTGGAGGACAGAGGGAGAAGAAATAATGTGAAGCTGCGGGGTATCCCAGAATCTGTGCCTCCCAAGGAAATTCCACAATATGTGCAGGCCCTCATTAAAGCTGCCTTGCCTGAATTGCCTGCCTCTGATTTGGAAATTGACAGGGCGCACCGAGTTCCTAGACCCTAGCATCTGGCGGACACGGCGCCGAGGGACGTGCTTGCCCGCATACACTTCTTTCAAGTGAAGGAACTTCTTATGTCATGCTCACGGAAAAATGGGGGCCTGCCGTCTCCGTTTCACAAGGTCCTTTTGTTTGCGGACTTGTCCGCTACCACCCTTCAGCTGAGAAGAGCCCTGTCCCCTATCACCTCAGCACTTCGCCAAGCTGACATGCCATATCGCTGGGGATTCCCTGTCCGCTTGTTGGTGCACCATGGAGAAGACATGCACATAATCAAAACTGTGGAAGAGGGCACACTTCTTCTAAAAAGATGGAACATTTCTATCCCTAAACCCTCCACCACATCTCCGGTGAAAACCCGGAGCGATTGGTCTACACACCGCTGATGGCTGGATGAAGAACAGAGACTTATCTGACACGGGATGCCTTTTGATGCTGTGTGGCTATGTTGTCTGCGGCGAGAGGCTGCAGATGGGACTCTGACCCCCCACCGATGGATGGTTTTCCATCTAGTGTTCTTATATTGTGTATCCTTTACATTGTGTTTAGTTCTGGTTTTTCTGTTGTTTAACTTTTGCATCCATGCTAGCCATCCTTGTTTTCCTGTGCTGCACCCAACCTGTGTCGTTGTGATGGGGGAGCCCTCGCTCCATACCAAGACAAGAGGAGTAGCGATAGCGGTTAGAGATACAGTGGCCTTCTCCATTACCACACAAATTGATGACCCATCGGGTAGATTTGTTGTGTTAGTGTGCACCCTTAACAATGTCCCTTATACGTTAGTATCTCTTTATGCACCTAATACCTTCCAACTACGCTTTCTGCGCTCCCTCATGCGTAAAATTAACTCTGTGAGAGAGGGTAAGTTGATCCTTTGTGGAGACTTCAACATCACAGTAGACCCTCATATTGACACTACATCTTCCCTCTCCAGACATCCCCCATCCCTGGCTGATCTCCTTTGGAGAGAAGATCTCTATGACATTTGGCGTGCACATCATGTGCTAGAACGCGATTATACTTTCCACTCTGGGGTTCACAATGTGTACTCCAGAATTGACATGTTCATCACTGATAGAGAAGTACTTCCCCTAGCTATCTCTTCCTCTGTTGAGGTTATCCAATGGTCCGACCATGCTGCTATCACCCTCACGCTTGCTGAACACTTGAGCTCTCCCCCTACCTTCCTGTGGCGCAGCAATCCTTTTCTACTTTCCCACCCCCCTTCTCGGTCCCAAATTGAGAAAGACCTTTCCGAATACCTCACACTAAACGAATCCTCCCCGGTACCCCCAAGTATGATGTGGAACGCACATAAGGCATTCATCAGAGGGTCATTCATTAAACAGGGGACATTATTGAAACGTCGGAGAAGCGACCAGTTGACAGTGACTCTCCTTGCCCTGCGTCAGGTAGAGAGGGAAAACATGACTAACCCTTCTCCCCACCTAGCGACACGACTGCAATTCCTTAGACAGGATCTGAGAACCCTCCTCTTAGTTTCCTACGAGAAATCACTTCGTAAAACCAAAGCAACCCACTATTCACAGAGCAATAAAGCAGGGAAATTATTGGCTGCACGCCTGAAAGCGCAACACACTAGATCCAGGATCCCCTACATCCTCCATCCACAAACGGGTGCTAAACTGTATACTCCCTCTGAAATTGCGCTCAGCTTTAGGGATTTCTACGCTGATTTGTACAATCCACGGGATTCTATCCCAACCCCCTCTAATATTGTAGACCTGACTGACACATTCCTGTCCTCCCTACATCTCCCTTCCCTGACCCCTCCACAACTTCTCACCCTCAATGCTTCTATTACTCCTCCAGAAATATCTTAAGTGATCAAAAAACTCCCCAGAGGTAAGGCCTCTGTCACGATTCGGCTTCAGGTAGTGGATCCTCTGTGTCAGCGAGGGATTGGCGTGGACCGTGCTAGTGGACCGGTTCTAAGAGGCTACTGGTGTTCACCAGAGCCCGCCGCAAAGCGGGATGGTCTTGCTGCGGCAGTAGCAACCAGGTCGTATCCACTAGCAACGGCTCTACCTCGCTGACTGCTGAGAAGGCGTGGGACAGAAGGACTAGGCAGAGGCAAGGTCAGACGTAGCAGAAGGTCGGGGGCAGGCGGCAAGATTCGTAGTCAGGATGGATAGCAGAAGTTCAGGTACACAGGCTTTGGACACACTAAACGCTTTCACTGGCACAAGGCAACAAGATCCGGCAAGGGAGTGCAAGGGAGGAGATCAGATATAGCCAGGGAGCAGATGGAAGCCAATTAAGCTAATTGGGCCAGGCACCAATCATTGGTGCACTGGCCCTTTAAGTCTCAGAGAGCTGGCGCGCGCGCGCCCTAGAGAGCGGAGCCGCGCGCGCCAGCACAAGACAGCAGGGGACCGGGATGGGTAAGTGACCTGGGATGCGATTTGCGAGCGGGCGCGTCCCGCTGTGCGAATCGCATCCCCGACGGCCATGACAGTACAGTGCTCCCGGTCAGCGGGACTGACCGGGGCGCTGCAGGGAGAAAGACGCCGTGAGCGCTCCGGGGAGGAGCGGGGACCCGGAGCGCTAGGCGTAACAGTACCCCCCCCTTAGGTCTCCCCTTTTTTTTGTCCGGTAACTGCCTCCCCTGGGATGAGGACACCGGGAAAGAATGGAGGGTTTCCTCAACGGCAGGCAGAGCAGCAGGAGTAGGAATGGGGAGGGAGGGCAGAGGGTGAAGCTTGGCACGGGGCAGGGTGACACAAGGACGGGAGCCATAAGGAGGCACAGAGGCTTGTCTGACGGGACTGGGAGGGGGGGAGAGGCACTTCCTAAGGCAGGCAGAGTCTCAGTTCTTGATCTCCCCGGTGGTCCAATCAAGGGTGGGAGAATGAAGCCGGAGCCACGGCAGACCGAGGAGGACCTCAGAGGTACAGTTGGGGAGAACGAAGAGCTCAATCCTTTCGTGGTGGGGTCCAATACACATCAGGAGGGGTTCTGTGCGGTAACGCACGGTGCAATCCAGTCTGACTCCATTGACCGCGGAAATGTAGAGCGGCTTGACAAGACGGGTCACCGGGATGCGGAATTTATTAACAAACGACTCCAAAATAAAATTTCCAGAGGCACCGGAGTCCAAGCAGGCCACGGCTGAGAGGGAGGAGTTGGCTGAAGGAGAAATCCGCACGGGCACCGTGAGACGTGGAGGAGCAGACTTGGAACCAAGAGACGCCACACCGACGTGAGCTGGGTGCGTGCGTGGAGGACGGATAGGGCAATCCACCAAGAAATGCTCGGTACTGGCACAGTAAAGACAGAGATTTTCTTCCCTACGGCGATTCCTCTCTTCCTGGGTCAGGCGAGACCTATCCACTTGCATGGCCTCCTCGGCGGGAGGCGCAGGCGTAGATTGCAACGGATACTGTGGGAGAGGTGCCCAGAGATCTAAGTCTTTTTCCTGGCGGAGCTCTTGGTGTCGCTCAGAAAAACGCATGTCAATGCGGGTAGCTAAATGGATGAGTTCTTGCAGGTTGGCAGGAATCTCTCGTGCGGCCAGCACATCCTTGATGCGACTGGATAGGCCTTTTTTAAAGGTCGCGCAGAGAGCCTCGTTATTCCATGATAACTCGGAAGCAAGAGTACGAAATTGGATGGCGTACTCGCCCACTGAAGAATTACCCTGGACCAGGTTCAACAGGGCAGTCTCGGCAGAAGAAGCTCGGGCTGGCTCCTCGAAGACACTCCGGAGTTCAGCGAAGAAGGCCTGGACTGTGGCTGTGGCAGGATCATTGCGGTCCCAGAGCGGTGTGGCCCAAGACAAGGCCTTTCCTGAAAGAAGGCTTACTACGAACGCCACCTTAGACCGTTCTGAAGGAAACAAGTCCGACAACATCTCCATATGCAGGGAACACTGAGACAAAAATCCACGGCAGAGTTTAGAGTCCCCATCAAATTTGTCCGGCAGGGACAAGCGGAGGCTAGGAGCGGCCACTCGCTGCGGAGGAGGTGCAGGAGCTGGCGGAGGAGATGGTTGCTGCTGTAGCAGAGGCAGAAGTTGCTGTAACGTGGCGGTCAACTGCGACAGCTGCTGTCCTTGTTGGGCAATTTGCTGCGATTGCTGAGCGACCACCGTGGTAAGGTCAGCGAGACTTGGCAGCGGCACCTCAGCGGGATCCATGGTCGGATCTACAGTCACGATTCGGCTTCAGGTAGTGGATCCTCTGTGTCAGCGAGGGATTGGCGTGGACCGTGCTAGTGGACCGGTTCTAAGAGGCTACTGGTGTTCACCAGAGCCCGCCGCAAAGCGGGATGGTCTTGCTGCGGCAGTAGCAACCAGGTCGTATCCACTAGCAACGGCTCTACCTCGCTGACTGCTGAGAAGGCGTGGGACAGAAGGACTAGGCAGAGGCAAGGTCAGACGTAGCAGAAGGTCGGGGGCAGGCGGCAAGATTCGTAGTCAGGATGGATAGCAGAAGTTCAGGTACACAGGCTTTGGACACACTAAACGCTTTCACTGGCACAGGCAACAAGATCCGGCAAGGGAGTGCAAGGGAGGAGATCAGATATAGCCAGGGAGCAGATGGAAGCCAATTAAGCTAATTGGGCCAGGCACCAATCATTGGTGCACTGGCCCTTTAAGTCTCAGAGAGCTGGCGCGCGCGCGCCCTAGAGAGCGGAGCCGCGCGCGCCAGCACAAGACAGCAGGGGACCGGGACGGGTAAGTGACCTGGGATGCGATTTGCGAGCGGGCGCGTCCCGCTGTGCGAATCGCATCCCCGACGGCCATGACAGTACAGCGCTCCCGGTCAGCGGGACTGACCGGGGCGCTGCAGGGAGAAAGACGCCGTGAGCGCTCCGGGGAGGAGCGGGGACCCGGAGCGCTAGGCGTAACAGCCTCCGGACCAGATGGGTTTGCTAGCCATTATTATAAGCAATTTAATGAGATTCTTACCCCCCATCTCTGCAGATTTTTCCAGGAGGTGCTGGACTCTGGTGCATTTCCTGGTGAAAACATGCAAGCACTTATAGTCACCATCCCTAAGCCGGGCAAACCCCCTACTTGCCCACAAAATTTTCACCCAATCTCCCTACTTAATCTGGATATAAAAATATTCGCTAAAATTATCGCCAATCGCATAGCTGTCCTGTTACCTTTTTTGATCGCAGCAGATCAGGTTGGTTTTGTACCTAATAGACAGCCCTATTATAATACCAGACGAGTGTTGGGTGTTCTACACCATGCTGTGGCCCGGAACCTCCCTGTTCTAGCCCTCGCTCTTGACGCCGAGAAGGCGTTCGATCGCCTCCGGCGGTCGTTCGCCTTCTCGGTTTTGGAGAGAATGGGATTTAGCGGCTCTATTCTCACTGCGATTTCAGCCCTCTACAATAATCCCTCCGCCAAGACGTATGTTAATGGGGTCCTTTCCCCTAGTTTTGCTCTCATGAATGGCACGAGGCAGGGCTGCCCCCTGTCCCCCCTTATAGGAGTGGAGATAGGAGGGAGACCCCACACTATATCCCTTTATGCGGATGATGTACTCCTCACGCTCACCAACCCAGACCGTTCCCTACCGACAGTAATGTCCACGCTCTAACACTTCAGCATGCTTTCATTTTACCACCTAAACTCCTCCAAGACCCAAGCCCTTCCGGTCAATATCCCTCCTGCAATACTTTCCACGTTGAAATCCACTTACACATTTGACTGGCAATCCAGAGGGATTCAGTACTTAGGCATCACCCTAACCCGCTCTCCCACTGACCTTTACAAACTGAATGACTTGCCTCTTCTGTCCAATACGCACATGGAACTGACTTGTTTGGCCAAACACGACATCTCCTGGACAGGACGGATAGCTACCTTCAAAATGCTACTCCTACCCAAATTTTTGTATATCTTCCGCACCCTGCCGTTGCGTGTACCAGATGACTATTTTCGCCGAGCCCACTCTATGCTTACAAGCTTTGTCTGGGCTCATGGGAAACCACGGATAGCCCGCAACATCATAACTAGGGATAGGAGGATGGGAGGCTTAGCCTTACCTGACTTGAAATCATACTATTTATCTGCAATGGTGTCCTCCCTATCAGGATGGTTTACGCTGACTGACTCTACCCCCTGGTTTCAGATAGAGTAATTCATGTCCCACCCGTTTTCTCTACCTGACTTACTCCTGACACCGTTCTGGAACATACCGGTCCCCATACATCTGGGCCCTATGGTTTCCGCTTCCTTAGGAGCCTGGTCACTATTTCACAGCACTGCAAGCTCACATGTCTCCCACTTGAAACAAGCATTGCCCTTCACCCTTTTACAAGCTATGCTACCTGACACGGACCTTAGGCTTTGGGCAAATAGGGGGGTATCTACAGTGGGGGATCTGATGGACTCCAATAATTTCCAGACCTTTTCCCATTTAAGCTGCACCTACGACCTTCCCCCTTCTGATTTTTTTAAATTCCTACAAATTAGACACCTGGTAGCTTCTCTGACACTCGTCCCTCTATAGAGACCCAATCACCTATTTGCATGTCTCTAGAGGTAGGAAAGGCTTGAAACCCCTCTATAACATTCTCCAACAGACTGCACAGTTTCGCAAATTTCATATACTAAGGAGCTGGGAGAGGGACTTGGGGTGCAACTTCACGGAGGAGGAGTGGATGTCGGCATTTAACATGACCAGGAAATATCTTAAATGTACTAACCACATTGAAGCTATCACAAGAACAACGCTTAGATGGTACTACACGCCTGATAGGCTGGCCCGTATATACCCCTTGACCTCTAGCGACTGTTGGAGGGGATGCGGTGACAAAGGCACATTGTTCCACATACTATGGTCGTGCCCAATGATTTAAGGTTACTGGATAGCTTGTAGGGACCTGTTCCTTGAGGTCCTCCCTGACTATGATAACTGGTCTCCTCAACAGGTGCTCCTTCTACTGGGTATTGCTATGCTTCCACCCAAAATCAGGGGTCTCCTTTGCATTATGTGTGCCATAGCTAAGAGTGTATTAGTACGAGATTGGAAGTCCACGAAAGTCCCTACAGTATTAGATGTAATAGCCGCATTCAATCTAACATGCTCCTATGAAAAAATAATCTCACTCGGTAATTCCTCCTACCAGCAGTTTGAAACTAAATGGTCCTCTTGGATATCCTCCCGATTTTTCCACGCTACTTGACCCTTCTCCTCTAACGAACCTTCCCCCTCCGTTCCTCTAACCCCTCCTTCCCTCCCTCCCACCCCTACCCTTCCGCCCCCCCCCCTACTACCGTCCCGATCCAGTTTCTACCCCCTCTCCCGGACCTCTCTATTACCCTCCCTGACTCGTGTCGAGTTCTACAACATCGACCTAGACCCATTGGCACTCAGCTTCCATTAGCGTCCTACTGGGTACACGATGCCTTGCATATTATTTGCTTTTTCGCAGGTTGTGGACTTTGCACTTTCTATGGCTATATCTTACCACAGGATGGACACTTGAGATGTTACTGCATCATGTTGTTTGTTTGTTTATGTTTTCATTTTTCTTTGTTTGACCCTCACCGGGTGTACCCGGCTGTCTTTGCATTATGAAACCCAATAAAAATTATTGTTGAAAAAAAAAAAAAAAGAAGGTAGCACCTGTGAGGGCCATGCACCTATATTAGCCAACTTAGGTGGGGCTTGCAGTTTGCCTCCCTCCTCCCATTGTATGTGTGCTTAGCCACACTGGAGGGTACCTGGGAGGACTCTGTGAGTTGGCCAAATGCTGACGTAATTGCCCACTGGCCCCTGTTTTGCTTATCACGCACAGGTAGGTTTAGCGCTAGGTCCCGTGCCATTTGAGAAACTAACATGTTCTCTTATACCAATTTTTTTCATTTTTACAAGGGGTAAAAGGAGAAAATGCCCCCCAAAATTTGTAACCCCATTTCTCTCGAGTAAGGAAATACCAAATATGTGGATGTAAAGTGCTCTGTGGGTGCACTAGAGGGCTCAGAAGGGAAGGAGCGACATTGGCTTTTGGAGAGGGAATTTTGCTGAAATGGTTTTGGGGGGCATGTCGCATTAACCCCATAAGGACGCAGGGTTTTTCCATTTTCATTTTTTCCTCATCACCTTCTAAAAATCATAACGCTTTAAATTTTGCACATAAAATTCCATATGATGGCTAAAGTTTTGCGCCACCAGTTCTAATTTTCAATGACAAAAATCCATGGCGAAACGGGAAAAAATTCATTGTGCGACAAAATTGAAGAAAAAATTTCATTTTGTAACTTTTGGGGGCTTCTGTTTCTACGCAGGGCATTTTTCTGTAAAAATAACACCTTATCTTTATTCTGTAGGTCCATATGGTTAAAATGATACCCTACTTATATAGGTTGGATATTGCCATACTTTGGAAAAAAAATCATAACTACATGAAGGAAAATTTATATGTTTAAAATTATTATCTTCTAACCCCTATAACTTTTTTATTTTTCTGCGTACAGGCCGGTATGAGGACTCATTTTTGCGCCGTGTTCTGAAGTTTTTATCGGTACCATTTTTGTATTGATCAGACTGTTTAATCGCTTGTTATTAATTTTTTCATTATATAAAAAGTGACCAAAAATACACAATTTTGGACTTTGGAATTTTTTTGCGTGTACGCCATTGAAGGTGCGATTTAATTAACGATATATTTTTATAGTTTGGACATTTCCGCACGCGGCGATACCACATATGTTTATTTTTATTTACACAGTATTTTTTTTATGGGAAAAGGGGGTGATTCAAACTTTTATCGGGGAAGGGGTTAAATGACCTTTGTTCACTTTTTTTTCCCACTTTTTTTTGCAGTGCTACTGCTCCCATAGGGATCCTTAACACTGCACACACTTATCTCCTATGCTGATCCCTGCAAAGCCATAGCTTTGCACGGATCAGTGAGATAGGGGCTCAATTGCTCAAGCCTGTAGGTCAGGCTTGGAGCAATCAAACCCCGATCGGACGTCGCGGAGACAGGTAAGGGAACCTCCGCTTGCGTCCTAGCTGATCGGACATCGCGATTTTCTCGCGATGTCCCGATCAGCCCAACTGAGCTGCCGGGAAGCGTTTACTTTCATTTTCAGACGTGGCGGTCAACTTTGATCGCCGCGTCTGAAGGGTTAACAGCGCGCGGCACAACGATCGATGTCGCGTGCTGTTAGCCCGGTGTGATGCGAAGTCACGCGTGACCCAGTGTTAAACACAGGGACCGGGCGTACGGCGTACAGGTACGCCCTCCGTCCTTAAGAGGTTAAGGAAGCCCCCATGGTGCTAGAACAGCAAAAAAAAACAAAAAAAAACACATGCCACACTATTTGGGAAACAAGACCCCTCAAGAAATGTAACAAGGGTACAGGGAGCCTTAACACCCCACAAATGATTGATGAATTTTCCCTAAAGTTGGACTTGAAATTGAAAAATTTTACTTTTTTTCACTAAAATGCTGGTGTTATACCACATTTTTCATTTTCATAAGGGGTAATAGGAACCCCCCCCCCCCACCCCCACACAAAAAAAAAAAAAAAATTAAAAATTAAAAATTATTTATGGAAATACCCCATGGACGTCGTAAAGTGCTCTGCGGGCGAACTACAATGCTCAGAAGAGAAGGAGCGTCATTGGGTTTTTGTAGAGAGAATTTGGTGCTCAGTCGGTGCTCAGTCGGGCTGATCGGAACCACTGCGCGGAAACCGCAGTATACCATTCAGCTGTAAGGCATAGCATTGATCAGTGTAATGCATGTTATATTCCCCTATGGGGGCTATAACATTGGGGGGGAAAAAGTGGAAAAAAAAGTGAAAAAAGATGATTTAACCCCCTCCCTAATAAAAGTGCGAATCACCCCCCTTTTCCCATAAAAAAAGCTGTAAATAAAAATAAATATAAACATTGGTGGCATCGCCTCGTGCGTAAATTGACGAACTATAAAAAGATATAATTAATTAAACCACACAGTGAATGACATACACGTAAAAAAAAATTCAAAGTCCAAAATAGCGTATTTTTGGTTACTATTTATATTTTATACCATAAAAAATTTATCAATAGCGATCAATCAGTACAATCAAAACAAAAATTTTACAAATAAAAATTTCACAGCTCAAAAAATCACAGATCACAGCACAAAAAATTAGCCATCATACCGCCTTGTATGTGGAAAAATAAAAAATTATAGGGGTCAGAAGATGACAATTTTAAACGTTTAAATTTTCCTGCATGTAGTTATGATTTTTTCCAGAAGTACGACAATATCCAACCTATATAAGTAGGGTATCATTTTAATCGTATGGACCTACAGAATAAAGAGAAGGTGTCATTTTTACCAAAAAATACACTGCTTAGAAATGGTAGCCCCCAAAAGTAACAAAATGGCATTGTTTTTTTTTTTCCATTTTGTCGCACAATGATTTTTTTTTCCAGGTAAAATGACTGATGTCATTACAAAGTAGAATTGGTTTAGATACTGGGTATTGCTGTCCTTTAGTAAGGCCTGGGCTGTGATATCAATGTGTAGGTGCTGTGTAGTGCAGTCCTTAATAAGAATACGATAGGGTAGATACTTGTATGATTTTATCATAATAGATTTATTGAAATATAAAACATATATATATATATATATATATATATATATATGAGTACAGTGACCCCCCGACCTACGATGGCCCCGACATACGATCATTTCAACATACGATGCTTTTGTATGCTTCAGCTGCCACCGGATAGCCGTTTACGGTGCCCCGTGTGCTCCGCTGACGATCACTTACCTGTCCTCGGGGCTCCGGCGCGTCCTCTTCGGGATCCCCTGCATCGTCGGAGCTCTCCATCACGTCGCTGCGCACGCCGTCCTGTCATCCAATAGGAGCGGCGTGCGTAGCGACTTGATGGCGGCGACGGAGAGCGAGGATGCCGGGGAAGCAGAGGCCTTGCCGGAGCGTCGGGGACACCCTGGGACGCGGCGACAGCGATGGAGGGCGACATCCAGGGCAGCGGTGGCGGTCCGGAGCGGCGGGGACAGGTGAGTACAACTTCCTCTAACAGTGGTCTACAACCTGCGGACCTCCAGATGTTGCAAAACTACAACACCCAGCATGCCCGGACAGCCGTTGGCTGTCCGGGCATGCTGGGAATTGTAGTTTTGCGACATCTGGAGGTCTGCAGGTTGGAGACCACTGTCCTATACTTTACATTGAACGGGTCCCTCAACATACGATGGTTTCAACATACGATGGTCCATTTGGAACGGATTACCATCGTATGTTGAGGGACCACTGTATATAGAAATAGATATTGTTTGTACAATTGTTGTGTAGCTGGAGGTGGCTGCAGGGCTCTTGCAGCCTACGTCTACCACACAATGATCTTGTTGGGTCACAGGTAATGTGTCACAAAGTAGAATTGGTGGGGCAAGAAATAAAGCCATTATATTAGTCTGTAGGTGCAAAATTGAAAGTGTTATGATTTTTAGAAGGTGATGAGGGAAATATTAAAATGGAAAAAACGGAAATACCCTGCGTCCTTAAAGGGGTACTCCGCTGCTCAGCGTTTGGAACAAACTGCTCCGAACACTGGAGCCGGAGCCAGACTTGCATTGAGGGGGTTGGGCGTGACATCATGAGGGGTGGGGCTATGATGTCACACCCCCTCAGTGCAAGTCTTTGGGAGGGGGTGTGACGGAACAGTTTATTCTGTAGGTCCATACCATTACAAGGATACCCAATTTATATCCTTATAGTTGGGGTTTTAGAAGCTACAGTAAATAATCAGATAAAGAAAGTCACAAATATGAACTGATCTTTGTTATTACTTCTGTCCCAACTGGACTGGTCATGCAGCTAATAATATAATAATAATATATGTTGGCCATTTTTGGCCTTTTAGTTGATTTAACCATGTGAGGGCCTATTTTTTTTATTGATCAAGTTGTATCAAGTAATACCATATGTGTATGTTTTCAAGCATGTTCACGTGTGAATAATCCACAAGCAGATTATGTTGTTACCAACTGTTTGCAGAATTTCAGCTGTGGGTACCCCTTAGCGGAATCATTTTGTGGGAGCGTACCCTTATAATGTTTTATCAGCGTTGCCAGGTGTAAAAATGATTTTCATGTTATTTATCATGTATTTGTACCTTATTTGGTGCATAAACCTGTGATCTATTATTCACTTACTTGTAGATGAAATCCTGGCCTCTGTTCTAGTAGTTGCAGTTTTTGTACTTGCTGTTCCAGATGCTGCAGTTAAACAATATGTATTTGTGCCTTATTTGGTGCATAAAACTGTGATCTATTATTCATTTACTTGACTCATTAGACTCATTTAAAAAATTTTGTCTTAAAAAAAAATAACAAATAAGTTCAAAAGTAGAATCTTTACTTGTAACATACTCTGAATTAGGAGTGACACCCGCTGTGATCTGAGCTTAATGGCAGGTACTACAGCTCCCAACATGGAGCACACTCTGCTCCATGCTGACAGCTGAAGTACCTGCATTAATAGACAGATTGCAGCGGGTGTCACATCTGACACCCACAGTAATCGTCCTTCTGAGATGCGGAGCAGCTTTCTCCTGCGCTCCACATCTCTGCACTATCCTCCGGGCCAGCCAGTGATGTTTTTTCTGACGTTTTTTACCTGGAGTGGAAATTGCATTTTGGCCCTTTTGATGTTTAAAAAAAAAAAAAAGGATGCAGTAGGGATGGGAAAATTATTTTTAAAATTTTTATTGAAATTTTAATTTATATTGCATACAAAATTTGTATTAATTTTTAAACAGGGATCAATTTATGTGGGCAGGCAGGGATCTAAAAATGTATTTGACAATAATAAAAATGTAGAAAAGGGCCATTTAAATGTAAAACATTTTTAAATTAATGTTGTTACAATTTTTATTAGTAATGTCTTTTAATAATGTGTTTAATAAAGTGTGTGTGTGTGTGTGAGTGTTTCACTTTTGTCTTAATTTTTTTACAATTCTTAGGTAGTAATACTACTCCCAGCATGGAACACACTGTTCCATGATGGGAATAGTAGTTCCTGTACTAATAGACAGATTGCCCCAGGTGTCACTCCTGACACCCAATGCTATCGTCCATAATATAGCAGAGATGCGGAGCGGCTCTATACAGCCCTCGCATCTCTGCTCTGTACGCCAGGCTGGCCAGTGATGTGAATAGAATTCACATGACTCATTCATATTTTCTGCCCAGCCCAGAGTGGTGATTGGCCAAATGGTGGCAGCCAATCCCTGCTCTCAGCGGGAAATATGAATCAGTAATGTGAATTTATATTACACAGTATAGTCCAGAGATACGGAGGGCAGGAGAAAGCCATTCCGCATCTCAGAAGGATGAAGAACGATCGCAGCAGGTGTCAGGAGTGACAGCCGTTGTGATCTGTCCTTAACTGCAGGTACTACTGCTCCCAACATGGAGCACACTCTGATCCATGCTGGGAGCTGTAGTACCTGCATTAATAGATAAACAAAACAAACGTGAGGAAACTGCACACCCTGGGGGAAAAAAAGAACCATAGACATTAATTTTATGCGGTGCCCATTTATTGGCTACCCATAAATATTCAGTATCGTGCCCAAAATTAAAAGGGCAACAATGGATGACTTCCCAATTATGTGTATGAAAAAGCCTATATTTTATAGACTCCAATTTTCAAAAATTTGTATAAAAAAAATAGACAATCTTTATTGATACATAATGTACAACATACAGTAAAACATCATATTAATAGCCAGAAGGAATGCAACAACAAAAGGCGGCAGCCTGGGACGTGTATAATAAATACCTACAAGTGCTAAACAATTATAAAGAGCAGTGTGGACAATCTAGGTAAAATGGTAAAGGACTATACCATAAAAAAGAAGGGGCCATGCAGTCTATAAGCATAGATAGTAGTAAAGGCACAATAATGTGAATGACTAATTACTATAACCATGTGCATAAATTGCACACTCAGGGTACAGGCCAAAGAAAGTGCAAGTGCAAAAAGTGCTATGCTGCTATATTAAGACTGGCCACCTTAACCACCACACTGTAGTCTGAGAGTCGTGCGTCCCAGGATGCCGCCACCCCAACAAGTGTTTCCGTCCGGAGATCTTCATACCTGCATTAATAGACAGATCTCAGCGATCTGTCTATTAATGCAGGTACTACAGCTCCCAGCATGGAGCAGAGTGTGCTACATGTTGGGAGCAGTAGTACCTGCAGTAAAAATAAGATCACAGCGGGTGTCACTCCTGAGACCCGCTGTGATCCTCCTGTATAATGTATAGATGCGGGCGGCCGGCTGCTCTTCTATGGTCCCCTGCACTGCCATATATATGCACCTATTCATATTTCCAGCAGAGAGTTGTGATTGGCTGGAACTATCTGGCCAATCACAGCTCTCTGCAGGAAATATGAATAGGTGTATATATACGGCAGTGCAGGGGACCATAGAAGAGCGGCCAGCCGCATCTATACATTATACAGGAGGATCGCAATGGGTGTCAGAAGTGACACCCTGGGCGATCTGTCAATAAGTACAGGTACCACTTCTCCTATCATGGAACAGTGTGTATTTTTATAACTTTTTTTAATAGTACCCTACGAAATTTTATTAAAAAAGGTATCTCCATCCCTTTTTTGGATCACTAAAGTCCAAAAAACAATAAAAACCGCTTGCAAAAACGCCAAAGTTAAAACCCACATGGCGTTTTTCTTGACGTTTTTTACTCCCACAGACTTCTATGGGAGAAAAACGCCACGATTTCAGGGGAAAAAAAGCCATAGGCTCAACATGCTGTGACTTTGCAAAATTGCCAAGGAGCTGAAAAAACACCAAAAGAAGAAAGAAAAAAAAACGCCAAAAGAATTTAAAACCGTTAAACTGAAAAACGCAAAAGAGAAAAAAGAATTTACTGATTTCTCATTCATTTACAGCCTTTTTTTTTGGGGGGAGGGGGGGGGGGGGTAGGGGAAACGCACAAAAAAAAAAAAAAAAAAGAACAAGAAGAAACTTAGCCTTAGAGTTTTTTGTTATATACTTACTTGCTGTTGAGATCCTGGCTGTAGTTCTAGTATTTACAGATGTACTTGCTGGCTTAGGGGCTGCAGTTTAACAATATAAAACAATATTTAAAATTTGATTTAAATTACATTTAGATTTTAAAAAAAACATTTGAGAATAAGTTGCATCTGTACCTAGACTCTGTAACAGACTCTGAATCCACCAATATATGTTTTCTATAATACATTTACTTGTAGCTGAACTCTTGGCCACAGTTCTGGTAAGTTGAACAATAATCAGGTATAGGATGACAGCAATATACACTGATCTAATAGTTATAGCACAAAGGCAGATTTATCTGATCTTTGTTGTTACAGATGAGCCCAGTGGAGAGATCAGCTGCTGTATACTACAGAGGAAGTTAAGTTCTTTTCAGTCTGACCACAGTGCTCTCTGCTGACATCTCTGGCCATGCCAGGAACTGTTCGAAGCAGGTGAGGTTTGCTATTATGGGATTTGTTCCTGCTCTGGACAATTCCTGACACGGACAGAGATGTCAGCAGAGAGCACTGTGGTCAGACAAAAAAGAACAACTGAAGCACTAGAAGGATTAGGATTAAGATTTTTTAATAGAAGTGATTTACAAATCTGTTCAACTTTCTGTATCCAGTTGATATATGAAAAAATAATAGTTTTGCACCGGAGTGCTTCTTTAACCCATTGGGGAAAGAGACCATTCTGACCCTATGAACGAGAGCATTTTTTGAAAATCTGACCTCTGTCTCTTTAGGCATTAATAACTGCTGATGCTTTTACTTAAGAATTTTATTCCGATATTGTTTTTTCATGACATATTCTACTTTATGTTAGTGGTAAATTTTCGTTGATACTTGCATCATTTATTGGTGAAAAATTCAAAAATGTCATGAAAAATGGGAATATTTAGCATTTTTCCAACTTTGAAGCTCTTTGCCTGTAAGGAAAATGGACATGCCAAATAAATTATATATTGATTCACATATACAATATGTCTACTTTATGTTGGCATCATAAGGTTGACATGCTTTTACTTTTTGAAGACATCAGAGAGCTTCAAAGTAGAGCATCAATTTTCCAATTTTCCACGAAAATTTCAAAATCAGAATTTTTCAGGGTCCTGTTCATTTTTGAAGTGAGTTTTGAAGGTCTTCATGTAAGAAGTCCTTTATGTAAGAAGTCCCCCAAAATGGACACCATTATGAAAACTGCACCCCTCAAAGTATTCAAAATGACATTCAGAAAGTTCAATCTTCCGGATATAAACTGGAAAACCAAAATAGCTAGTTCTGCCAGGAGTACAGATATTCTAAATTTCCTACTGGGATTATCTCTACAACAAGTGGTTGAGGAGCCAACCCGGAGGGAGGCCATTTTGGATTGGGTATTCACAAATGGGAATTTGGTAAATAATGTTATTGTTGGCGAAGGCTGGTGATCTAGTGATCACCAATCAGTGTGGTATGTATATATATAAGAACAGTGAAGGAGTCACACCACACAAAAACAAAAGTTTTAGATTTTAGAAAACAGACTTTTCAAAAACGAGATTAGTCATAAATGAGTCCTTATCATACTGGAACAAATTACATGGAGTTCAGGAGAAATGGGACTACTTAAAAGATGCTTTTTTGAAGGCAACAAAAAATTGCATTAGACTTGTCAGTAAAAGCAGAAAAAGGAAGAGACCACTGTGGTACTCAGCAGAAGTGGCCAAAATCATAAAAAACTAAAAACTAGCATTTAGTAATTATGAAACAACCCAGAGCAATGAAGATAGGGAAATCTACAAGACTGGGCAGAAAGAGGCCAGACAGGCAAGAACTTCTAAAGCGCAGGCAGAAGAAAAACTGTGTCTGTAAAAAAAGGGGATAAAACATTCTTCAGATATATAAATGAAAAAATTAAATTCAAACAATGAATAACTAAATTAAAAACAAAGGAAGGAAGGTGTGTAGAAGAGAATAAGGGGCTAGCTGACTGCCGTAATGAGTACTTCTGTTCAGTTTTTACAGAAGAAAAAGAAGGAAAAAGACCTCCATTAGAGAGGAAAACTAAGGAATCATTTGATGCATGTGTCTTTACAGAGGAAGAGGTTCTATGTGGATTCAAGTAGAATACAGACATAGCGCACATCTACAATCTTGTATAATGATCGCTCCCCCCCCCGTGGGCACCTGTGTCGCGGCGGTGGTGGTCGCCGCCTGGTGCTGCGCCATTTTATGCTAGGGACGTTAGGGACCCACTCTGAATAGGTGGCCTTGACGTGGCGAGTGGGCTTGTACTTTTTGATCAAAAATGTATACTAACAACCTGTTAGTTTTTGATATTATGCTGAGAAGCAATCAGATCATTATACAAGATTGTAGATGTGCGCTATGTCTGTATTCTACTCGAATTCATATTGTGATTTCTTTCTTCCCCCTTTTTTTTGTTTTTTTGAACATGTGCTGCACTCTTCCCCACCCCCCACAGCCTAAACCTATATAGGTGGTAATTAACCACAATAGGGCCATTTCACTCCTAGCAGCCTCCCAGTCTGACTGGGAGAGCAAGGTAAGTGAGCCATTACACCTTGTTCACACTGGTGTGGTGCGGGGCGGCGTCTGTTGCTGCCGTGGTGCTGTGTCTGCGGGCGGGTGCGGCCTATAGACTGGTTTGAGAGGCATTGAGGCCGCTCTGCCAGTGGGTCGCTCCCCCCCCCGTGGGCACCTGTGTCGCGGCGGTGGTGGTCGCCGCCTGGTGCTGCGCCATTTTATGCTAGGGACGTTAGGGACCCACTCTGAATAGGTGGCCTTGACGTGGCGAGTGGGCTTGTACTTTTTGATCAAAAATGTATACTAACAACCTGTTAGTTTTTGATATTATGCTGAGAAGCAATCAGATCATTATACAAGATTGTAGATGTGCGCTATGTCTGTATTCTACTCGAATTCATATTGTGATTTCTTTCTTCCCCCTTTTTTTTGTTTTTTTGAACATGTGCTGCACTCTTCCCCACCCCCCACAGCCTAAACCTATATAGGTGGTAATTAACCACAATAGGGCCATTTCACTCCTAGCAGCCTCCCAGTCTGACTGGGAGAGCAAGGTAAGTGAGCCATTACACCTTGTTCACACTGGTGTGGTGCGGGGCGGCGTCTGTTGCTGCCGTGGTGCTGTGTCTGCGGGCGGGTGCGGCCTATAGACTGGTTTGAGAGGCATTGAGGCCGCTCTGCCAGTGGGTCGCTCCCCCCCCCGTGGGCACCTGTGTCGCGGCGGTGGTGGTCGCCGCCTGGTGCTGCGCCATTTTATGCTAGGGACGTTAGGGACCCACTCTGAATAGGTGGCCTTGACGTGGCGAGTGGGCTTGTACTTTTTGATCAAAAATGTATACTAACAACCTGTTAGTTTTTGATATTATGCTGAGAAGCAATCAGATCATTATACAAGATTGTAGATGTGCGCTATGTCTGTATTCTACTCGAATTCATATTGTGATTTCTTTCTTCCCCCTTTTTTTTGTTTTTTTGAACATGTGCTGCACTCTTCCCCACCCCCCACAGCCTAAACCTAAATAGGTGGTAATTAACCACAATAGGGCCATTTCACTCCTAGCAGCCTCCCAGTCTGACTGGGAGAGCAAGGTAAGTGAGCCATTACACCTTGTTCACACTGGTGTGGTGCGGGGCGGCGTCTGTTGCTGCCGTGGTGCTGTGTCTGCGGGCGGGTGCGGCCTATAGACTGGTTTGAGAGGCATTGAGGCCGCTCTGCCAGTGGGTCGCTCCCCCCCCCGTGGGCACCTGTGTCGCGGCGGTGGTGGTCGCCGCCTGGTGCTGCGCCATTTTATGCTAGGGACGTTAGGGACCCACTCTGAATAGGTGGCCTTGACGTGGCGAGTGGGCTTGTACTTTTTGATCAAAAATGTATACTAACAACCTGTTAGTTTTTGATATTATGCTGAGAAGCAATCAGATCATTATACAAGATTGTAGATGTGCGCTATGTCTGTATTCTACTCGAATTCATATTGTGATTTCTTTCTTCCCCCTTTTTTTTGTTTTTTTGAACATGTGCTGCACTCTTCCCCACCCCCCACAGCCTAAACCTATATAGGTGGTAATTAACCACAATAGGGCCATTTCACTCCTAGCAGCCTCCCAGTCTGACTGGGAGAGCAAGGTAAGTGAGCCATTACACCTTGTTCACACTGGTGTGGTGCGGGGCGGCGTCTGTTGCTGCCGTGGTGCTGTGTCTGCGGGCGGGTGCGGCCTATAGACTGGTTTGAGAGGCATTGAGGCCGCTCTGCCAGTGGGTCGCTCCCCCCCCCCGTGGGCACCTGTGTCGCGGCGGTGGTGGTCGCCGCCTGGTGCTGCGCCATTTTATGCTAGGGACGTTAGGGACCCACTCTGAATAGGTGGCCTTGACGTGGCGAGTGGGCTTGTACTTTTTGATCAAAAATGTATACTAACAACCTGTTAGTTTTTGATATTATGCTGAGAAGCAATCAGATCATTATACAAGATTGTAGATGTGCGCTATGTCTGTATTCTACTCGAATTCATATTGTGATTTCTTTCTTCCCCCCTTTTTTTTGTTTTTTTGAACATGTGCTGCACTCTTCCCCACCCCCCACAGCCTAAACCTATATAGGTGGTAATTAACCACAATAGGGCCATTTCACTCCTAGCAGCCTCCCAGTCTGACTGGGAGAGCAAGGTAAGTGAGCCATTACACCTTGTTCACACTGGTGTGGTGCGGGGCGGCGTCTGTTGCTGCCGTGGTGCTGTGTCTGCGGGCGGGTGCGGCCTATAGACTGGTTTGAGAGGCATTGAGGCCGCTCTGCCAGTGGGTCGCTCCCCCCCCCGTGGGCACCTGTGTCGCGGCGGTGGTGGTCGCCGCCTGGTGCTGCGCCATTTTATGCTAGGGACGTTAGGGACCCACTCTGAATAGGTGGCCTTGACGTGGCGAGTGGGCTTGTACTTTTTGATCAAAAATGTATACTAACAACCTGTTAGTTTTTGATATTATGCTGAGAAGCAATCAGATCATTATACAAGATTGTAGATGTGCGCTATGTCTGTATTCTACTCGAATTCATATTGTGATTTCTTTCTTCCCCCTTTTTTTTGTTTTTTTGAACATGTGCTGCACTCTTCCCCACCCCCCACAGCCTAAACCTATATAGGTGGTAATTAACCACAATAGGGCCATTTCACTCCTAGCAGCCTCCCAGTCTGACTGGGAGAGCAAGGTAAGTGAGCCATTACACCTTGTTCACACTGGTGTGGTGCGGGGCGGCGTCTGTTGCTGCCGTGGTGCTGTGTCTGCGGGCGGGTGCGGCCTATAGACTGGTTTGAGAGGCATTGAGGCCGCTCTGCCAGTGGGTCGCTCCCCCCCCCGTGGGCACCTGTGTCGCGGCGGTGGTGGTCGCCGCCTGGTGCTGCGCCATTTTATGCTAGGGACGTTAGGGACCCACTCTGAATAGGTGGCCTTGACGTGGCGAGTGGGCTTGTACTTTTTGATCAAAAATGTATACTAACAACCTGTTAGTTTTTGATATTATGCTGAGAAGCAATCAGATCATTATACAAGATTGTAGATGTGCGCTATGTCTGTATTCTACTCGAATTCATATTGTGATTTCTTTCTTCCCCCTTTTTTTTGTTTTTTTGAACATGTGCTGCACTCTTCCCCACCCCCCACAGCCTAAACCTATATAGGTGGTAATTAACCACAATAGGGCCATTTCACTCCTAGCAGCCTCCCAGTCTGACTGGGAGAGCAAGGTAAGTGAGCCATTACACCTTGTTCACACTGGTGTGGTGCGGGGCGGCGTCTGTTGCTGCCGTGGTGCTGTGTCTGCGGGCGGGTGCGGCCTATAGACTGGTTTGAGAGGCATTGAGGCCGCTCTGCCAGTGGGTCGCTCCCCCCCCCGTGGGCACCTGTGTCGCGGCGGTGGTGGTCGCCGCCTGGTGCTGCGCCATTTTATGCTAGGGACGTTAGGGACCCACTCTGAATAGGTGGCCTTGACGTGGCGAGTGGGCTTGTACTTTTTGATCAAAAATGTATACTAACAACCTGTTAGTTTTTGATATTATGCTGAGAAGCAATCAGATCATTATACAAGATTGTAGATGTGCGCTATGTCTGTATTCTACTCGAATTCATATTGTGATTTCTTTCTTCCCCCTTTTTTTTGTTTTTTTGAACATGTGCTGCACTCTTCCCCACCCCCCACAGCCTAAACCTATATAGGTGGTAATTAACCACAATAGGGCCATTTCACTCCTAGCAGCCTCCCAGTCTGACTGGGAGAGCAAGGTAAGTGAGCCATTACACCTTGTTCACACTGGTGTGGTGCGGGGCGGCGTCTGTTGCTGCCGTGGTGCTGTGTCTGCGGGCGGGTGCGGCCTATAGACTGGTTTGAGAGGCATTGAGGCCGCTCTGCCAGTGGGTCGCTCCCCCCCCCGTGGGCACCTGTGTCGCGGCGGTGGTGGTCGCCGCCTGGTGCTGCGCCATTTTATGCTAGGGACGTTAGGGACCCACTCTGAATAGGTGGCCTTGACGTGGCGAGTGGGCTTGTACTTTTTGATCATAAATGTATACTAACAACCTGTTAGTTTTTGATATTATGCTGAGAAGCAATCAGATCATTATACAAGATTGTAGATGTGCGCTATGTCTGTATTCTACTCGAATTCATATTGTGATTTCTTTCTTCCCCCTTTTTTTTGTTTTTTTGAACATGTGCTGCACTCTTCCCCACCCCCCACAGCCTAAACCTATATAGGTGGTAATTAACCACAATAGGGCCATTTCACTCCTAGCAGCCTCCCAGTCTGACTGGGAGAGCAAGGTAAGTGAGCCATTACACCTTGTTCACACTGGTGTGGTGCGGGGCGGCGTCTGTTGCTGCCGTGGTGCTGTGTCTGCGGGCGGGTGCGGCCTATAGACTGGTTTGAGAGGCATTGAGGCCGCTCTGCCAGTGGGTCGCTCCCCCCCCCGTGGGCACCTGTGTCGCGGCGGTGGTGGTCGCCGCCTGGTGCTGCGCCATTTTATGCTAGGGACGTTAGGGACCCACTCTGAATAGGTGGCCTTGACGTGGCGAGTGGGCTTGTACTTTTTGATCAAAAATGTATACTAACAACCTGTTAGTTTTTGATATTATGCTGAGAAGCAATCAGATCATTATACAAGATTGTAGATGTGCGCTATGTCTGTATTCTACTCGAATTCATATTGGAAGAGGTTCTATGTTTGCTGTCTTAAGTGAAGACAAATAAATCACAGGGGCCTGATGGGATACACCCAAAATTATTAAAACAGCTTAGTGGTGAGCTAGCAAAACTGTTAACAGATTTATTTAACCAATCACTGCTAACAGGAGTCATCCCAGAAGATTGGAAATTAGCAAATGTCGTGCCCATTCACAAGAAAGGTAGTAGGGAGGAATCAAGCAACTATAGGCCAGTAAGTCTGACATTAATAGTGGGGAAATTAATGGAAACCCTTCTAAAGGATAGGATTGTGGAACGTCTAAAATCCTATGGATTGCAAGATGAAAAACAACATGGGTTTACTTCAGGGAGATCATGTCAAACAAATCTTATTATGGGTGACTAAAATAATAGATGGCGGAGGGGCAGTAGACATCGCATATCTAGATTTTAGTAAGGCTTTTGACACTGTCCCACATAGAAGACTTATCAATAAACTACAGTCATTGAGCTTGGACTCCCATATTGTTGAGTGGATTAGGCAGCTGCTGAGTGACTGACAACAGAAGGCTGTAGTCAATGGAGAATATTCAGAGCAAGGTCTTGTCACCAGTGGGGTACCTCAGGGATCTGTACTGAGGCCAATTTTGTTTCATATCTTCATAAGTGATATCGCAAAAGGTCTCGATGGTAAGGTATGTCTTTTTGCTGATGACACAAAGATATGTAAAAGGGTTGATGTTCCTGGAGGGATACGCCAAATGGAAAGGGATTTAGGAGTAATTATTGCAGAAGACTTAAAGGGGTACTCCGCCCCTAGACATCTTATCCCCTATCCAAAGGATAGGGGATAAGATGTCAGATCGCCGCGGTCCCGCTGCTGGGGACCCCGGGGTTCACTGCTGCAGCACCCCGCTATCATTACTGCGCAGAGCGAGATCACTCTGCACGTAATGACGGGCAATACAGGGGCCGGAGCATCGTTACGTCACGACTCCGCCCCTCGTGATGTCACGGCCCGCCCACGTCAATATAAGTCTATGGGAAGGGGGCGTGGCGGTCGTCACGCCCCCTGCCATAGACTTGCATTAAGGGGATGGGCCGTGATGTCATGAGGGGCGGAGCCATGACGTCACACTGCTCCGGCCCCTGTATCGCCCGTCATTATGCACAGAGCGAACTTGCTCTGTGGAGTAATGATGGCGGGGTGCCGCAGTGGCGATCCCCGGGGTCCCCAGCAGCGGGCCCCCGGCGATCTGACATCTTATCCCCTATCCTTTGGATAGGGGATAAGATGCCAAGGGCAGAGTACCCCTTTAAAAGTAGGAAGACAATGTAATAGAGCAGCAGGAAACGCTAGCAGAGTGCTTGGATGTATAGGGAGAGGTATTAGCAGTAGAAAGAGAGAAGTGCTCATGCCGCTGTACAGAACACTGGTGAGACCTCACTTGGAGTATTGTGCGCAGTACTGGAGGGCGTATCTCCAGAAGGATATAGATACCCTAGGGAGAGTTCAAAGAAGAGCTACTAAACTAGTACATGGATTGCAGGACAAATCTTACAAGGAAAGGTTAAAGGACCTTAACATGTACAGCTTGGAAGAAAGGAGAGACAGAGGGGATATGATAGAGACTTTTAAATACATAAAGGGAATCAACACAGTAAAGGAGGAGAGCATATTTAAAAGAAGAAAAACTACCACAAAAGGACTTAGTTTTAAATTTGAGGGGCAAAGGTTTAAAAATAATATCAGGAAGTATTACTTTACTGAGAGAGTAGTGGATGCATGGAATAGCCTTCCTGCAGAAGTGGTCGCTGCAAATACAGTGAAAGAGTTTAAACATGCATGGGATAAGCATAAGGCTATCCTTCATATAAGATAGGACAAGGGACTATTGATAGGATACAGATTATTGGGCAGACTAGATGGGCCAAATGGTTCTTATCTGCCGACACATTCTATGTTTCTATGTTTGTTAGATGTTTCTCAGGAATAGCAGCAAAGTGGAGGAGAAAATTCAAAATCTTCATTTTTTACACTAACATGTTCTCGTAGACCCATTTTTTTTTTTCCATTTAATTTCATTTCCCCCTTCATTCAAGGGGTAAAAGGAGAAAATGCCCCCCCAAAATCTGTACAATGCTCATAAGCGAGGGAGCGTCATTGGGCTTTTGTAGAGAGAATTCAGAACAGGGAACCGGCAGCTCACTCAGGCTGATCGGGACCACCGCAGTGTCCCGATCAGCTGCACGGACAGGAGGAGGGTCTCTACCTGCCTCCTCCTTGTCCAATCGCCGAATGACTGCTCAGTGCCTGAGATCCAGGCAGGAGCAGTCGAGCGCTGAAAACACTGATCAATGCTATGCTATTGCATATCATTGATCATTGTGGGCAATCAGTGTAATGCATGTTATAGTCCCCTATGGGGGCTATAACATTGCAAAAAATAAAATAAAGTAAAAAAAAAATAAACTGAAAAAGGTAATTTAACCCCTTCCCTAATAAAAGTTTGAATTACCCCCCTTTTCACATAAAAAAATGTGTAAATAAAAATAAATATAAACATGTGAGGTATAAATATGCGTGCATGAATTTCCGAACAATCAAATATATTATTAATTAAACCTGATATTATTAATTAAACGTAAAAGCCTGTTTTTGGTCACTTTTTAAACCATAAAAATGAATAAAAAGCAATCAAAAAGTCAGATCAAACCAAAAATGGTACCAATAAAAATTTCAGATCACGGCACAAGAAAATTAGTCCTCATACCGCCTTGTATGTGCAAAAAATTAAGTATAAAAAAGTTATAGGGGTCAGAAGAGGACATTTTTAAACCTATACATTTTCATGCATGTAGTTATGATTTTTCCCAGAAGTAAGACAAAATCAAACCTATATAAGTAAGGTATCATTTTAATCGTATGGACCTACAGAATAAAGAGAAGGTTTCATTTTTACAAAAAAAATACACTGCATAGAAACGGAAGCCCCCAAAAATTACAAAATGGCTTTTGTTTTTTCAATTTTGTTGCATAATGATTTTTTTCGGGTAAAATGACTGATGTCAATACAAAGTAGAATTGGTTTAGATACTGGGTATTGCTGTCCTTTAGTAAGGCCTGGGCTGTGATATAAAAGCGTAGGTGCTGTGTAGTGCAGTCCTTTATAAGAATACGATAGGGTAGATACCTGTTTGATTTTATCAAAATAGATTTATCGAAATACAAAATATATATTATATAAATATATATATATATATATTTATAAGTATATAGAAAGAGATATTGTTTGTACAATTGTTGTGTAGCTGGAGGTGGCTGCAGGGCTCTTGCAGACTATCTCTACCACACAATGATCTTGTTGGGTCACAGGTACTGTGTCACAAAGTAGAATTGGTGGGGCAAGAAATAAAGCCATTATATGAGTCTGTAGGTGCAAAATTGAAAGCGTTATGATTTTTAGAAGGTGATGAGGGAAAAATTAAAATGCAAAAACGGAAATATCCTGCGTCCTTAAAGGGGTACTCCGCTGCTCAACGTTTGGAACAAACTGCTCCGAACACTGGAGCCGGCGCCAGACTTGCATTGAGGGGGTGGGGCGTGACATCATGAGGGGTGGGGCTATGATGTCACACCCCCTCAGTGCAAGTCTTTGGGAGGGGGTGTGACGGAACAGTTTCTTCTGTAGGTCCATACCATTACAAGGATACCCAATTTATATCCTTATAGTTGGGGTTTTAGGAGCTACAGTAAATAATCAGATAAAGAAAGTCAGTAATATGAACTGATCATACCGTTGTAGCACCTTGCCATTAATAATATTTAATTATCTTTGTTATTACTTCTGTCCCAACTGGACTAGTCATGCAGCTAATAATATATGTTGGCCATTTTTGGCCTTTTAGTTGATTTAACCATGTAAGGGCTTATTATTTTATTGTTCAAGTAATACCATATGTGTATGTTTTCAAGCATGTTCACGTGTGAATAATCCACAAGCAGATTATGTTGTTACCAACTGTTTGCAGAATTTCAGCTGTGGGTACCCCTTAGCGGAATCATTTTGTGGGAGCGTACCCTTATAATGTTTTATCAGCGTTGCCAGGTGTAAAAATGATTTTCATGTTATTTATCATGTATTTGTACCTTATTTGGTGCATAAACCTGTGATCTATTATTCACTTACTTGTAGATGAAATCCTGGCCTCTGTTCTAGTTGTTGCAGTTTTTGTACTTGTTGTTCCAGATGCTGCAGTTAAACAATATGTATTTGTGCCTTATTTGGTGCATAAAACTGTGATCTATTATTCATTTACTTGACTCATTAGACTCATTTTAAAAAATTTGTCTTAAAAAAAAATAACAAATAAGTACAAAAGTAGAATCTTTACTTGTAACATACTCTGAATTAGGAGTGACACCCGCTGTGATCTGAGCTTAATGGCAGGTACTACAGCTCCCAACATGGAGCACACTCTGCTCCATGCTGACAGCTGAAGTACCTGCATTAATAGATAGATCGCAGCGGGTGTCACATCTGACACCCACAGAAATCGTCCTTCATCCTTCTGAGATGCGGAGCAGCTTTCTCCTGCGCTCCACATCTCTGCACTATCCTCCGGGCCAGCCAGTGATGTTTTTTCTGACGTTTTTTACCTGGAGTGGAAATTGCATTTTGGCCCTTTTGATGTTTAAAAAAAAAAACAGGATGCAGTAGGGATGGGAAAATTATTTTTAAAATTTTTATTGAAATTTTAATTTATATTACATACAAAATTTGTATTAATTTTTAAACAGGGATCAATTTATGTGGGCAGGCAGGGATCTAAAAATGTATTTGACAATAATAAAAATGTAGAAAAGGGCCATTTAAATGTAAAACGTTTTTAAATTAATTTTGTTACAATTTTTATTAGTAATGTCTTTTAATAACGTGTTTAATAAAGTGTGTGTGTGTGTGTGTGAGTGTTTCACTTTTGTCTTAATTTTTTTAGAATTCTTAGGTAGTAATACTACTCCCAGCATGGAACACACTGTTCCATGATGGGAATAGTAGCTCCTGTACTAATAGACAGATTGCCCCAGGTGTCACTCCTGACACCCAATGCTATCGTCCATAATATAGCAGAGATGCGGAGCGGCTCTATACAGCCCTCGCATCTCTGCTCTGTACGCCAGGCTGGCCAGTGATGTGAATAGAATTCACAAGACTCATTCATATTTTCCGCCCAGCCCAGAGTGATAATTGGCCAATTGGTGGCAGCCAATCCCTGCTCTCAGCGGGAAATATGAATCAGTAATGTGAATTTATATTACACAGTATAGTCCAGAGATACGGAGGGCAGGAGAAAGCCATTCCGCATCTCAGAAGGATGAAGAACGATCGCAGCAGGTGTCAGGAGTGACAGCCGCTGTGATCTGTCCTTAACTGCAGGTACTACTGCTCCCAACATGGAGCACACTCTGATCCATGCTGGGAGCTGTAGTACCTGCATTAATAGATAAACAAAACAAACGTGAGGAAACTGCACACCCTGGAGAAAAAAAAGAACCATAGACATTAATTTTATGCGGTGCCCATTTATTGGCTACGCATAAATATTCAGTATCGTGCCCAAAATTAAAAGGGCAACAATGGATGACTTCCCAATTATGTGTATGAAAAAGCCTGTATTTTATAGACTCCAATTTTCAAAAATTTGTATAAAAAAATAGACAATCTTTATTGATACATAATGTACAACATACAGTAAAACATCATATTAATAGCCAGAAGGAATGCAACAACAAAAGGCAACAGCCTGGGACGTGTATAATAAATACCTACAAGTGCTAAACAATTATAAAGAAGAGCAGTGTGGACAATCTAGGTAAAATGGTAAAGGACTATACCATAAAAAAAGAAGGGGCCATGCAGTCTATAAGCATAGATAGTAGTAAAGGCACAATAATGTGAATGACTAATTACTATAACCATGCGCATAAATTGCACACTCAGGGTACAGGCCAAAGAAAGTGCAAGTGCAAAAAGTGCTATGCTGCTATATTAAGACTGGCCACCTAAACCACCACACTGTAGTCTGAGAGTCGTGCGTCCCAGGATGCCGCCACCCCAACAAGTGTTTCAGTCCGGAGACCTTCATACCTGCATTAATAGACAGATCTCAGCGATCTGTCTATTAATGCAGGTACTACAGCTCCCAGCATGGAGCAGAGTGTGCTACATGTTGGGAGCAGTAGTACCTGCAGTAAAGGAAAGATCACAGCGGGTGTCACTCCTGAGACCCGCTGTGATCCTCCTGTATAATGTATAGATGCGGGCGGCCGGCTGCTCTTCTATGGTCCCCTGCACTGCCATATATATGCACCTATTCATATTTCCAGCAGAGAGTTGTGATTGGCTGGAACTATCTGGCCAATCACAGCTCTCTGCAGGAAATATGAATAGGTGTATATATACGGCAGTGCAGGGGACCATAGAAGAGCGGCCAGCCGCATCTATACATTATACAGGAGGATCGCAATGGGTGTCAGAAGTGACACCCTGGGCGATCTGTCAATAAGTACAGGTACTACTTCTCCTATCATGGAACAGTGTGTATTTTTATCATTTTTTTTAATAGTACCCTACGAAATTTTATTAAAAAAGGTATCTCCATCCCTTTTTTGGATCACTAAAGTCCAAAAAAGAATAAAAACCGCTTGCAAAAACGCCAAAGTTAAAACCCACATGGCGTTTTTCTTGACGTTTTTTACTCCCACAGACTTCTATGGGAGAAAAACACCACGATTTCAGGGGAAAAAAGCCATAGGCTAAACATGCTGTGACTTTGCAAAATTGCCAAGGAGCTGAAAAAACACCAAAAGAAGAAAGAAAAAAAAAACGCCAAAAGGATTTAAAGCCGTTAAACTGAAAAACGCAGAGCAGAAAAAAGAATTTACTGATTTCTCATTCATTTACAGCCTTTTTTTTGGGGGGGGGGGGGGAGTGGTGAGGGGGTGGTAGGGGAAACACAAAAAAAAAAAAAAAAGAACAAGAAGAAGCTTAGCCTTAGAGTTTTTTTGTTATATACTTACTTGCTGTTGAGATCCTGGCTGTAGTTCTAGTATTTACAGCTGTACTTGCTGGCTTAGGGGCTGCAGTTTAACAATATAAAACAATATTTAAAATTTGATTTAAATTACATTTAGATAAAAAAACAAACATTTGAGAATAAGTTGCATCTGTACGCAGACTCTGCAACAGACTCTGAATCCACCAATATATGTTTTCTATAATACATTTACTTGTAGCTGAACTCTTGGCCACAGTTCTGGTAAGTTGAACAATAATCAGGTATAGGATGACAGCAATATACACTGATCTAATAGTTATAGCACAAAGGCAGATTTATCTGATCTTTGTTGTTACAGATGAGCCCAGTGGAGAGATCAGCTGCTGTATACTACAGAGGAAGTTAAGTTCTTTTCAGTCTGACCACAGTGCTCTCTGCTGACATCTCTGGCCATGCCAGGAACTGTTCGGAGCAGGTGAGGTTTGCTATTATGGGATTTGTTCCTGCTCTGGACAATTCATGACACGGACAGAGATGTCAGCAGAGAGCACTGTGGTCAGACAAAAAAGAACAACTGAAGCACTAGAAGGATTAGGATTAAGATTTTTTAATAGAAGTGATTTACAAATCTGTTCAACTTTCTGTATCCAGTTGATATATGAAAAAATAATTGTTTTGCACCGGAGTGCTTCTTTAACCCATTGGGGAAAGAGACCATTCTGACCCTATGAACGAGAGCATTTTTTGAAAATCTGACCTCTGTCTCTTTAGGCATTAATAACTGCTGATGCTTTTACTTAAGAATTTTATTCCGATATTGTTTTTTCATGACATATTCTACTTTATGTTAGTGGTAAATTTTCGTTGATACTTGCATCATTTATTGGTGAAAAATTCAAAAATGTCATGAAAAATGGGAATATTTAGCATTTTTCCAACTTTGAAGCTCTTTGCCTGTAAGGAAAATGGACATGCCAAATAAATTATATATTGATTCACATATACAATATGTCTACTTTATGTTGGCATCATAAGGTTGACATGCTTTTACTTTTTGGAAGACATCAGAGAGCTTCAAAGTAGAGCATCAATTTTCCAATTTTCCACGAAAATTTCAAAATCAGAATTTTTCAGGGACCTGTTCATTTTTTAAGTCAGTTTTGAAGGTCTTAATGTAAGAAGTCCTTTATGTAAGAAGTCCCCCAAAATGGACACCATTATGAAAACTGCACCCCTCAAAGTATTCAAAATGACATTCAGAAAGTTCAATCTTCCGGATATAAACTGGAAAACCAAAATAGCTAGTTCTGCCAGGAGTACAGATATTTTAAATTTCCTACTGGGATTATCTCTACAACAAGTCGTTGAGGAGCCAACCCGGAGGGAGGCCATTTTGGATTGGGTATTCACAAATGGGAATTTGGTAAATAATGTTATTGTTGGCGAAGGCTGGTGATCTAGTGATCACCAATCAGTGTGGTATGTATATATATATATATATATATATATATATATATATATATATATATATATATATATAAGAACAGTGAAGGAGTCACACCACACAAAAACAAAAGTTTTAGATTTTAGAAAACAGACTTTTCAAAAACGAGATTAGTCATAAATGAGTCCTTATCATACTGGAACAAATTACATGGAGTTCAGGAGAAATGGGACTACTTAAAAGATGCTTTTTTGAAGGCAACAAAAAATTGCATTAGACTTGTCAGTAAAAGCAGAAAAAGGAAGAGACCACTGTGGTACTCAGCAGAAGTGGCCAAAATCATAAAAAACAAAAAACTTGCATTTAGTAATTATGAAACAACCCAGAGCAATGAAGATAGGGAAATATACAAGACTAGGCAGAAAGAGGCCAGACAGGCAAGAACTTCTAAAGCGCAGGCAGAAGAAAAACTGTGTCTGTGAAAAAAGGGGATAAAACATTCTTCAGATATATAAATGAAAAAATGAAATTCAAACAAGGAATACCTAAATTAAAAACAAAGGAAGGAAGGTGTGTAGAAGAGAATAAGGGGCTAGCTGACTGCCGTAATGAATACTTCTGTTCAGTTTTTACAGAAGAAAAAGAAGGAAAAAGACCTCCATTAGAGAGGAAAACTAAGGAATCGTTTGATGCATGTGTCTTTACAGAGGAAGAGGTTCTATGTTTGCTGTCTTAAGTGAAGACAAATAAATCACAGGGGCCTGATGGGATACACCCAAAATTATTAACCCCTTCCCGACCTATGACATACCTGTACGTCATGGGTGGCAAGGTGTTCCCGACCCATGACATACAGGTACGTCATGGACATTACTGCCGCTACTCGCGGCATCCCGCAGCGCCCGGAAAGATGGTGGCTATCACTGATAGCCAGCCATCTTACCGTGCGACCACGGGGGGTTTCATCCCCCACCCCCCCCCAGCGATCGCTGATTTTAGCTGGTCAAATCTGACTAGCTGATAGCAGCGTTTCGCTATCAGAATACTTAGCAGCGCGGTGTGTGAGTCCCGATCACGGGGATCGGGACACACACCGCTCTGCTAAGTGTCCCTGACCCGTCCCCCGGCGTCACTTACCCGTCGGAGCGGTGTCCCGAGCGGTCCCGGCGGTCCCGGCGTCCTCCATGCGGTCCTGGCTGCGCTGCATCCCGGAGGTGGGTTTCCGGCAGCAGTGCGGCATCTTCATTGGCAGCAGTGAGATCGCCGTAAAGCGATCTCACTGCTGCCTCTGAGAGTTTCAAAACTGCAACTCCCAGCATGCCCAGACAGCCTTTGGCTTTCTGGGCATGCTGGGAGTTGTAGTTTTGCAACATCTGGAGGTCCACAGTTTGGAGACCACTGTATAATGGTCTCCAATCTGTGCTCTTCCAGTTGTTGCAAAACTACAAATCTCAGCATGCTCAGTCTGTCCAGGCATGCTGGGAGTTGTAGTTCTCTAACATCTGGAAGAGCACAGATTGGAGACCATTATACAGTGGTCTCCAAACTGTGGACCTCCAGATGTTGCAAAACTACAACTCCCAGCATGCCCAGACTGCCCAAGCATGCTGGAAGTTGTAGTTCGGCAACATCTGATCCTTCAGATATTGCCGAACTACAACTTCCAGCATGCCTGGGCAGTCTGGGCATGCTGGGAGTTGTAGTTTTGCAACAACTGGAGGCACACTAGTTGGGAAACATTGTCCGTTTCCTACCTCAGTGCCTCCAGCTGTTGCAATTGTTGCAAAACTATAACTCCCAGCATGCACTGACAGACCATGCATGCTGGGAGTTGTAGTTTTGCAACAGCTGGAGGCACACTGGTTTGGAAACACTAAGTTTGGTTGAAAAACACTTGAAAGTTTATTACTTAACTTAGTGTTTCCAAACCAGTGTTCCTCCAGCTGTTGCAAAACTACAACTCCCAGCATGCACGGACAGCCAAAGGGCATGCTCGGAGTTTGCAACAGCTGGATGTTTGCCCCCTCCCCCAATGTGAATGTACAGGGTACACTCACATGGGCGGAGGTTTACAGTAAGTGCTGCAAGTTTGAGATGGCGCAAATTTTGCGCTGCAGCTCAAACTTCCAGCGGCAAACTTGCTGTGAACCTCTGCCCATGTGACTGTACCCTAAAAACACTACACTACACTAACACTAACATAAAATAAAAAGTAAAAAACACTACATATACACATATCCCTACACAGCCCCCCTCCCCAAAAAAAATGAAAAACGTCTGGTACGCTACTGTTTCCAAAACGGAGCCTCCAGCCGTTGCAAAATAATAACTCCCAGTATTGCCGGACAGCCATTGACTGTCCAGGCATGCTGGGAGTTTTGCAACAGCTGGAGGCACCCTGTTTGGGAATCATTGGCATAGAATACCCCTATGTCCACCCCTATGCAAATCCCTAATTCAGGCCTCAAATGCGCATGGCGCTCTCTCACTTTGGAGCCCTGTCGTATTTCAAGGCAACAGTTTAGGGCCACATATGGGGTATCGCCGTACTCGGGAGAAATTGCCTTACAAATTTTGGGGGGCTTTTTCTTCTTTAACCCCTTATGAAAAGGTGAAGTTGGGGTCTACACCAGCATGTTAGTGTAAAAAAATAAATTTTTTACACTGACATGCTGGTGTTGCCCTATACTTTTCATTTTCACAAGAGGTAAAAGGGAAAAAAGACCCTCTACATTTGTAATGCAATTTCTCCTGAGTACGGAGATACCCCATATGTGGGCGCAAAGTGCTCTGGGGGCGCACAACAAGGCCCAGAAGGGAGAGTGCACCATGTACATTTGAGGTGATTTGCACAGGGGTGGCTGATTGTTACAGCAGTTCTGACAAACGCAAAACAATAAATATCCACATGTGACCCCATTTTGGAAACTACACCCCTCACGGAATGTAATAAGGGGTGCAGTGAGCATTTACACCCCACTGGTGTATGACAGATTTTTGGAACAGTGGTCTGTGAAAATGAAAAATAAAATTTTTGATTTGCACAGTCCACTGTTTCAAATATCTGTCAAACACCAGTGGGGTGTAAATGCTCACTGCACCCCTTATTAAATTCCATGAGGGGTATAGTTTCCAAAATGGGATCACATGTGGAGGGGGTCCACTGTTCTGGCACCATAGGGGCTTCCTAAATGGGACATGCCCCCCAAAAACCCTTTCAGAAACACTCACTCTCCAAAATCCCATTGTCGCTCCTTCCCTTCTGAGCCCTCTACTGCGCCCGCCGAACACTTTACATACGCATATGAGGTATTTCCTTACTCAAGAGAAATTGGGTTACCAATTTTAGGGTGATTTCTCTCCTTTTACCCCTTGTAAAAATTCAAAAATTGGGTCTACAAGAAAATGCGAGTGTAAAAAATGAAGATTTAGAATTTTCTCCTTCACTTTGCTGCTATTCCTGTGAAACACCTAAAGGGTTAAAACACTTACTGAATGTCATTTTGAATACTTTGGGGGTTGCAGTTTTTATAATGGGGTCATTTATGGGGTATTTCTAATATGAAGATCCTTAAAATCCACTTCCAACCTGAACTGGGCCCTGAAAAATAACGATTTTGAAAATCTTGAGAAAAACTGGAAAATTGCTGCGGAACTTTGAAGCCCTCTGGTGTCTTCCAAAAGTAAAAACTTGTCAATTTTTTAATGCAAACACAAAGTAGACATATTGTATATGTGAATCAATATGTCAGTTATTTGGAATATCCATTTTCCTTTCAAGCAGAGACTTTCAAAGTTAGAAAAATGCTAAATTTTCAAAATTTTCATGAAATTTTTAGATTTTTTACCAAGAAAGGATGCAAATATCAGTGAAATTTTACTGATAACATAAAGTAGAATATGTCACGAAAAAAAAAATCTTGGAACCAGAATGATAAGTAAAAGCATTCCAGAGATATTAATGTTTAAAGTGACAGTGGTCAGATTTTCAAAAAATGCCCAGGTCATGAAGGTGAAAATGGGCTGGGTCATGAAGGGGTTAAAAGAGCTTAGTGGTGAGCTAGCAAAACTGTTAACAGATTTATTTAACCAATCACTGGTAACAGGAGTCATCCCAGAAGATTGGAAATTAGAAAATGTCGTGCCCATTCACAAGAAAGGTAGTAGGGAGGAATCAAGCAACTATAGGCCAGTAAGTCTGACATTAATAGTGGGGAAATTAATGGAAACCCTTCTAAAGGATAGGATTGCAGAACGTCTAAAATCCTATGGATTGCAAGATGAAAAAAAACATGGGTTTACTTCAGGGAGATCATGTCAAACACATCTTATTATGGGTGACTAAAATAATAGATGGCGGAGGGGCAGTAGACATCGCATATCTAGATTTTAGTAAGGCTTTTGACACTGTCCCACATAGAAGACTTATCAATAAACTACAGTCATTGAGCTTGGACTCCCATATTGTTGAGTGGATTAGGCAGCGGCTGAGTGACTGACAACAGAAGGCTGTAGTCAATGGAGAATATTCAGAGCAAGGTCTTGTCACCAGTGGGGTACCTCAGGGATCTGTACTGAGGCCAATTTTGTTTCATATCTTCATTAGTGATATCGCAAAAGGTCTCGATGGTAAGGTATGTCTTTTTGCTGATGACACAAAGATATGTAAAAGGGTTGATGTTCCTGGAGGGATACGCCAAATGGAAAGGGATTTAGGAGTAATTATTGCAGAAGACTTAAAGGGGTACTCCGCCCCTAGACATCTTATCCCCTATCCAAAGGATAGGGGATAAGATGTCAGATCGCCGCGGTCCCGCTGCTGGGGACCCCGGGGTTCGCTGCTGCAGCACCCCGCTATCATTACTGCGCAAAGCGAGATCGCTCTGCACGTAATGACGGGCAATACAGGGGCCGGAGCATCGTTACGTCACGACTCCACCCCTCGTGATGTCACGGCCCGCCCACGTCAATATAAGTCTATGGGAAGGGGGCGTGGCGGTCATCACGCCCCCTGCCATAGACTTGCATTAAGGGGATGGGCCGTGATGTCATGAGGGGCGGAGCCATGACTTCACACTGCTCCGGCCCCTGTATCGCCCGTCATTATTCACAGAGCGAACTCGCTCTGTGGAGTAATGATGGCGGGTTGCCGCAGTGGCGATCCCCGAGGTCCCCAGCAGCGGGCCCCCGGCGATCTGACATCTTATCCCCTATCCTTTGGATAGGGGATAAGATGCCAAGGGCAGAGTACCCCTTTAAAGGTAGGAAGACAATGTAATAGAGCAGCAGGAAATGCTAGCAGAGTGCTTGGATGTATAGGGAGAGGTATAAGCAGTAGAAAGAGAGAAGTGCTCATGCCGCTGTACAGAACACTAGTGAGACCTCACTTGGAGTATTGTGCGCAGTACTGGAGGGCGTATCTCCAGAAGGATATAGATACCCTAGCGAGAGTTCAAAGAAGAGCTACTAAACTAGTACATGGATTGCAGGACAAATCTTACAAGGAAAGGTTAAAGGACCTTAACATGTACAGCTTGGAAGAAAGAAGAGACAGAGGGGATATGATAGAGACTTTTAAATACATAAAGGGAATCAACACAGTAAAGGAGGAGAGCATATTTAAAAGAAGAAAAACTACCACAAAAGGACAGTTTTAAATTTGAGGGGCAAAGGTTTAAAAATAATATCAGGAAGTATTACTTTACTGAGAGAGTAGTGGATGCATGGAATAGCCTTCCTGCAGAAGTGGTCGCTGCAAATACAGTGAAAGAGTTTAAACATGCATGGAATAAGCATAAGGCTATCCTTCATATAAGATAGGACAAGGGACTATTGATAGAATACAGATTATTGGGCAGACTAGATGGGCCAAATGGTTCTTATCTGCCGACACATTCTATGTTTCTATGTTTGTTAGATGTTTCTCAGGAATAGCAGCAAAGTGGAGGAGAAAATTCAAAATCTTAATTTTTTACACTAACATGTTCTCGTAGACCAATTTTTTTTTCATTTAATTTCATTTACCCCTTCATTCAAGGGGTAAAAGGAGAAAATGCCCCCCAAAATCTGTACAATGCTCAGAAGTGAGGGAGCGTCATTGGGCTTTTGTAGAGAGAATTCAGAACAGGGAACCGGCAGCTCACTCAGGCTGATCGGGACCACCGCAGTGTCCCGATCAGCTGCACGGACAGGAGGAGGGTCTCTACCTGCCTCCTCCTTGTCCGATCGCCGAATGACTGCTCAGTGCCTGAGATCCAGGCAGGAGCAGTCGAGCGCTGAAAACACTGATCAATGCTATGCTATTGCATATCATTGATCAGTGTGGGCAATCAGTGTAATGCATGTTATAGTCCCCTATGGGGGCTATAACATTGCAAAAAATAAAATAAAGTAAAAAAAAAATAAACTGAAAAAGGTAATTTAACCCCTTCCCTAATAAAAGTTTGAATTACCCCCCTTTTCACATAAAAAAATGTGTAAATAAAAATAAATATAAACATGTGAGGTATAAATATTCGTGCATGAATTTCCGAACAATAAAATATATTATTAATTAAACCGCACGGTCAATGACGTACACGTAAAAGCCTGTTTTTGTCACTTTTTAAACCATAAAAATGAATAAAAAGCAATCAAAAAGTCAGATCAAACCAAAAATGGTACCAATAAAAATTTCAGATCACGGCACAAGAAAATTAGTCCTCATACCGCCTTGTATGTGCAAAAAATTAAAAAGTTATAGGGGTCAGAAGAGGACATTTTTAAACCTATACATTTTCATGCATGTAGTTATGATTTTTCCCAGAAGTAAGAAAAATCAAACCTATATAAGTAGGGTATCATTTTAATCGTATGGACCTACAGAATAAAGAGAAGGTTTCATTTTTACAAAAAAAATACACTGCATAGAAACGGAAGCCCCCAAAAATTACAAAATGGCTTTTGTTTTTTCAATTTTGTCGCATAATGATTTTTTTTCGGGTAAAATGACTGATGTCAATACAAAGTAGAATTGGTTTAGATACTGGGTATTGCTGTCCTTTAGTAAGGCCTGGGCTGTGATATAAAAGCGTAGGTGCTGTGTAGTGCAGTCCTTTATAAGAATACGATAGGGTAGATACCTGCTTGATTTTATCAAAATAGATTTATTGAAATACAAAATATATATTATATAAATATATATTTATATATTTATATATATATATATATATATATATATATATATATATATATATAGAATTATATACATATATATATATATATATATATATATATATATATAGAATTATATACATATATATATATATATATATATTTATAAGTATATAGAAAGAGATATTGTTTGTACAATTGCTGTGTAGCTGGAGGTGGCTGCAGGGCTCTTGCAGCCCACCTCTACCACACAATGATCTTGTTGGGTCACAGGTACTGTGTCACAAAGTAGAATTGGTGGGGCAAGAAATAAAGACATTATATGAGTCTGTAGGTGCAAAATTGAAAGTGTTATGATTTTTAGAAGGTGATGAGGGAAGAATTAAAATGCAAAAACGGAAATATCATGCGTACTTAAAGGGGTACTCCGCTGCTCAGCGTTTGGAACAAACTGCTCCGAACACTGGAGCCCGCGCCAGACTTGCATTGAGGGGGTGGGGCATGACATAATGAGGGGTGGGGCTATGATGTAACACCCCCTCAGTGCAAGTCTTTGGGAGGGGGTGTGACGGAACAGTTTATTCTGTAGGTCCATACCATTACAAGGATACCCAATTTATATCCTTATAGTTGGGGTTTTAGGAGCTACAGTAAATAATCAGATAAAGAAAGTCAGTAATATGAACTGATCATACCGTTGTAGCACCTTGCCATTAATAATATTTAATTATCTTTGTTATTACTTCTGTCCCAACTGGACTAGTCATGCAGCTAATAATATATGTTGGCCATTTATGGCCTTTTAGTTGATTTAACCATGTGAGGGCCTATTTTTTTATTAATCAAGTTGTATCAAGTAATACCATATGTGTATGTTTTCAAGCATGTTCACGTGTGAATAATCCACAAGCAGATTATGTTTTTACCAACTGTTTGCAGAATTTCAGCTGTGGGTACCCCTTAGCGGAATCATTTTGTGGGAGCGCACCCTTATAATGTTTTATCAGCGTTGCCAGGTGTAAAAATGATTTTCATGTTATTTATCATGTATTTGTACCTTATTTGGTGCATAAACCTGTGATCTATTATTCACTTACTTGTAGATGAAATCCTGGCCTCTGTTCTAGTTGTTGCAGTTTTTGTACTTGCTGTTCCAGATGCTGCAGTTAAACAATATGTATTTGTGCCTTATTTGGTGCATAAAACTGTGATCTATTATTCATTTACTTGACTCATTAGACTCATTTTAAAAAATTTGTCTTAAAAAAAAATAACAAATAAGTACAAAAGTTGAATCTTTACTTGTAACATACTCTGAATTAGGAGTGACACCCGTTGTGATCTGAGCTTAATGGCAGGTACTACAGCTCCCAACATGGAGCACACTCTGCTCCATGCTGACAGCTGAAGTACCTGCATTAATAGATAGATCGCAGCGGGTGTCACATCTGACACCCACAGTAATCGTCCTTCATCCTTCTGAGATGCGTAGCAGCTTTCTCCTGCGCTCCACATCTCTGCACTATCCTCCGGGCCAGCCAGTGATGTTTTTTCTGACGTTTTTTACCTGGAGAGGAAATTGCATTTTGGCCTTTTTGATGTTAAAAAAAAAAAAAAAAAAAAAAGGATGCAGTAGGGATGGGAAAATTATTTTTAAAATTTTCATTGAAATTTTAATTTATATTACATACAAAATTTGTATTAATTTTTAAATAGGGATCAATTTATGTGGGCAGGCAGGGATCTAAAAATGTATTTGACAATAATAAAAATATAGAAAAGGGCCATTTAAATGTAAAACATTATTCAATTAATTTTGTTACAATTTTTATTAGTAATGTCTTTTAATAACGTGTTTAATCAAGTGTGTGTGAGTGTGTGTGTGTGTGAGTGTTTCACTTTTGTCTTAATTTTTTTTACAATTCTTAGATAGTAATACTACTCTCAGCATGGAACACACTGTTCCATGATGAGAATAGTAGTTCCTGTACTAATAGACAGATTGCCCCAGGTGTCACTCCTGACACCCAATTCTATCGTCCATAATATAGCAGAGATGCGGAGCGGCTCTATACAGCCCTCGCATCTCTGCTCTGTACGCCAGGCTGGCCAGTGATGTGAATAGAATTCACATGACTCATTCATATTTTCCGCCCAGCCCAGAGTGGTGATTGGCCAAATGGTGGCAGCCAATCCCTGCTCTCAGCGGGAAAGATGAATCAGTAATGTGAATTTATATTACACAGTATAGTCCAGAGATACGGAGGGCAGGAGAAAGCCATTCCGCATCTCAGAAGGATGAAGAACGATCGCAGCAGGTGTCAGGAGTGACAGCCGCTGTGATCTGTCCTTAACTGCAGGCACTACTGCTCCCAACATGGAGCACACTCTGATCCATGCTGGGAGCTGTAGTACCTGCATTAATAGATAAACAAATCAAACGTGAGGAAACTGCACACCCTGGGGAAAAAAAAGAACCATAGACATAAATTTTATGCGGTGCCCATTTATTGGCTACCCATAAATATTCAGTATCGTGCCCAAAATTAAAAGGGCAACAATGGATGACTTCCCAATTATGTGTATGAAAATGCCTGTATTTTATAGACTCCAATTTTCAAAAATGTGTATTAAAAAAATAGACAATCTTTATTGATACATAATGTACAACATACAGTAAAACATCATATTAATAGCCAGAAGGAATGCAACAACAAAAGGCGGCAGCCTGGGACGTGTATAATAAATACCTACAAGTGCTAAACAATTATAAAGAGCAGTGTGGACAATCTAGGTAAAATGGTAAAGGACTATACCATAAAAAAGAAGGGGCCATGCAGTCTATAAGCATAGATAGTAGTAAAGGTACAATAATGTGAATGACTAATTACTATGACCATGTGCATAAATTGCACACTCAGGGTACAGGCCAAAGAAAGTGCAAGTGCAAAAAGTGCTATGCTGCTATATTAAGACTGGCCACCTAAACCACCACACTGTAGTCTGAGGGTCGTGCGTCCCAGGATGCTGCCTCCCCAACAAGTGTTTCAGTCCGGAGACCTTCATACCTGCATTAATAGACAGATCCCAGCGATCTGTCTATTAATGCAGGTACTACAGCTCCCAGCATGGATCAGAGTGTGCTACATGTTGGGAGCAGTAGTACCTGCAGTAAAGGAAAGATCACAGCGGGTGTCACTCCTGAGACCCGCTGTGATTCTCCTGTATAATGTATAGATGCGGGCGGCCGGCTGCTCTTCTATGGTCCCCTGCACTGCCATATATATGCACCTATTCATATTTCCAGCAGAGAGTTGTGATTGGCTGGAACTATCTGGCCAATCACAGCTCTCTGCAGGAAATATGAATAGGTGTATATATACGGCAGTGCAGGGGACCATAGAAGAGCGGCCAGCCGCATCTATACATTATACAGGAGGATCGCAATGGGTGTCAGAAGTGACACCCTGGGCGATCTGTCAATAAGTACATGTACTACTTCTCCTATCATGGAACAGTGTGTATTTTTATAATTTTTTTAATAGTACCCTACAAAATTTTATTAAAAAAGGTATCTCCATCCCTTTTTTGGATCACTAAAGTCCAAAAAGAATAAAAACCGCTTGCAAAAACGCCAAAGTTAAAACCCACATGGCATTTTTCTTGACGTTTTTTACTCCCACAGACTTCTATGGGAGAAAAATGCCACGATTTCAGGGAAAAAAAGCCATAGGCTCAACATGCTGTGACTTTGCAAAATTGCCAAGGAGCTGAAAAAACACCAAAAGAAGAAAGAAAGAAAAAACGCCAAAAGGATTTAAAAATCGTTAAACTGAAAAAGGAAAAGTAGAAAAAAGAATTTACTGATTTCTCATTCATTTACAGCCTTTTTTTTGGGGGGGTAGGGTGGGGGTGGGGGTAGGGGAAACGCACAAAAAAAAAAAAAAAAAAAAAGAACAAGGAGAAACTTAGCCTTAGAGTTTTTTTGTTATATACTTACTTGCTGTTGAGATCCTGGCTGTAGTTCTAGTATTTACAGCTGTACTTGCTGGCTTAGGGGCTGCAGTTTAACAATATAAAACAATATTTAAAATTTGATTTAAATTACATTTAGATTGAAAAAAAAACATTTGAGAATAAGTTGCATCTGTACCCAGACTCTGTAACAGTGTTACGCCGAGAGCTCCGGGTCCCTGCTCCTCCCCGAAGCGCTCGCGGCGTTTCTCTCCCTGCAGCGCCCCGGTCAGACCCGCTGACCGGGAGCGCTGCACTGACATGGCCGGCGGGGATGCGATTCGCATAGCGGGACGCGCCCGCCCGCGAATCGCACCCCAGGTCACTTACCTGTCCCGGTCCCCGGCTGTCATGCTCTGGCGCGCACGGCTCCGCTCTCTAGGGCGCGCGCGCGCCAGCGCTCTGAGATTTAAAGGGCCAGTGCACCAATGATGGTGCCTGGCCCAATCACCTTGATTAGCTGCACCTGTTCCTTGCCCTACTTATGCTCACTTCCCCTGCACTCCCTTGCCGGATCTTGTTGCCTTAGTGCCTTGAGAAAGCTATTACTGTGTTTGTCCATACTGTGTTCCTGACCTCCTGCTATTGCCATATTGACTACGAACCTTGCCGCCTGCCCCGACCTTCTGCTACGTCTGACCTTGTCTCTGCCTAGTCCTTCTGTCCCACGCCTTCTCAGCAGTCAGCGAGGTTGAGCCATTGCTAGTGGATACGACCTGGTTAATACCGCCGCAGCAAGACCATCCCGCTTTGCGGCGGGCTCTGGTGAATACCAGTAGCATCTTAGAACCGGTCCACCGGCATGGTCCACGCCAATCCCTCGCTGACACAGAGGATCCACAACCAGCTAGCCGAATCGTGACAGTAGATCCGGCCATGGATCCCGCTGATGTGCCGCTGCCAAGTATCGCTGATATATCCACGCTGGTCGCCCAGCAATCCCGACTGATCGCCCAACAAGAAAACCAGTTGTCGTACTTGACCACCATGACACAGCAACTTCAGTCACAGCTTCAGCAACTTCAGCCACAGCTACAGCAACTTCAGTCACAGCTACAGCAGCTGCAACAGCAACAACCTTCTCCTCCGCCGGCTCCTGCACCTCCTCTGCAGCGAGCGGCCGCTCCTAACCTCCGCTTGTCCCTGCCGGACAAATTTGATGGGGACTCTAGACTCTGCCGTGGTTTTCTGTCACAATGTTCCCTACATTTGGAGATGTTGTCGGACCAATTTCCTACAGAACGGTCGAAGGTGGCTTTCGTGGTCAGTCTCCTGTCTGGGAAGGCTTTGTCTTGGGCCACACCGCTCTGGGACTGCGATGACCCTGTCACCGCCTCTGTACACTCCTTCTTCTCTGAGGTCCGCAGTGTCTTCGAGGAACCAGCCCGAGCTTCTTCTGCCGAGACTGCCCTGCTGAACCTGGTCCAGGGTAATTCTTCAGTAGGCGAGTACGCCATCCAATTTCGTACTCTCGCTTCCGAATTATCTTGGAACAACGAGGCTCTCTGCGCGACCTTTAAAAAAGGCCTATCCAGTAACATCAAAGATGTGCTGGCCGCACGACAGATTCCTGCCAACCTGCATGAACTTATCCATTTGGCCACCCGCATTGACATGCGTTTTTCGGAAAGACACCAGGAACTCCGCCAGGAAAAAGACTTTAATCCCTGGGCACCTCTCTCTCGGTATCCCTTGCAATCTACCCCTGTGCCTCCCGCCGAGGAGCCTATGCAAGTAGATTGGTCTCGCCTGACTATTGAAGAGAGTTCTCGCCGTAGGGATAAAAATCTATGTCTGTACTGCGCTAGTACCGAACATTTCTTGGTGAATTGCCCTATTCGTCCTCCACGTCTGGAAAATGCACGCACGCAACCTGCTCATGTGGGCCTGGCGTCTCTGGGTACGGAGTCTGCTTCTCCATCTCTCTCTGTGCCCGTACGGATTTCTCCTTCTGCCAACTCCTCCTTCTCTGCTGTGGCCGTCTTGGACTCTGGTTCTTCTGGAAATTTTATTCTGGCCTCTTTGCTTGATACGTACTGCATCCCGGTGACCCGTCTCATCAAGCCGCTCTATATTTCTTCAGTCAACAGGGTCAAGCTGCATTGCACTGTGCGTTATCGCACAGTGCCCCTGCTTATGAACATTGGACCGCATCTCGAGGAAATTGAATTTTTGGTTTTGCCCGGCTGTACCTCTGAAATCCTCCTCGGTCTGCCATGGCTCCAGCACCATTCTCCCACCCTTGACTGGACCACCGGGGAGATCAAGAATTGGGGTCCTGCTTGCCGCAAGGAGTGCCTCACGTCTGCTCCCAGCCCCGTCTGTCGGTCCTCAGTGTCCCCTCCTGTGCCTGGTCTCCCCAAGGCCTGTCAGGACCGTGCCGTGCCCCCTCATAGTCCCCGTCCTGGTGACACTCTGCCCCGTGTCAAGCCTCACCCTCTGCCCCCCCTCCCCATTCCCACTCCTTCTGGACTATCTGCCTTGCATGGGCATACCCAGGACTTCGCTGTCCCCCGGAGGGAGACTCTACAGTCGCTCCTGATGTCCTCGTCCTCTGTGGAGCGACATCCCGACAAAACGAGGGGGAGACCTAAGGGGGGGGGTACTGTTACGCCGAGCGCTCCGGGTCCCTGCTCCTCCCCGAAGCGCTCGCAGCGTTTCTCTCCCTGCAGCGCCCCGGTCAGACCCGCTGACCAGGAGCGCTGCACTGACATGGCCGGCGGGGATGCCCGCGAATCGCACCCCAGGTCACTTACCTGTCCCGGTCCCCGGCTGTCATGCTCTGGCGCGCGCGGCTCCGCTCTCTAGGGCGCGTGCGCGCCAGCGCTCTGAGATTTAAAGGGCCAGTGCACCAATGATGGTGCCTGGCCCAATCACCTTGATTAGCTGCACCTGTTCCTTACCCTACTTATGCTCACTTCCCCTGCACTCCCTTGCCGGATCTTGTTGCCTTAGTGCCTTGAGAAAGCTATTACTGTGTTTGTCCATACTGTGTTCCTGACCTCCTGCTATTGCCATATTGACTACGAACCTTGCCGCCTGCCCCGACCTTCTGCTACGTCTGACCTTGTCTCTGCCTAGTCCTTCTGTCCCACGCCTTCTCAGCAGTCAGCGAGGTTGAGCCGTTGCTAGTGGATACGACCTGGTTGCTACCGCCGCAGCAAGACCATCCCGCATTGCGGCGGGCTCTGGTGAATACCAGTAGCATCTTAGAACCGGTCCACCGGCATGGTCCACGCCAATCCCTCGCTGACACAGAGGATCCACAACCAGCTAGCCGAATCGTGACAAACAGACTCTGAATCCACCAATATATGTTTTCTATAATACATTTACTTGTAGCTGAACTCTTGGCCACAGTTCTGGTAAGTTGAACAATAATGAGGTATAGGATGACAGCAATATACACTGATCTAATAGTTATAGCACAAAGGCAGATTTATCTGATCTTTGTTGTTACAGATGAGCCCAGTGGAGAGATCAGCTGCTGTATACTACAGAGGAAGTTAAGTTCTTTTCAGTCTGACCACAGTGCTCTCTGCTGACATCTCTGGCCATGCCAGGAACTGTTCGGAGCAGGAGAGGTTTGCTATTATGGGATTTGTTCCTGCTCTGGACAATTCCTGACACGGACAGAGGTGTCAGCAGAGAGCACTGTGGTCAGACAAAAAAGAACAACTGAAGCACTAGAAGGATTAGGATTAAGATTTTTTAATAGAAGTGATTTACAAATCTGTTCAACTTTCTGTATCCAGTTGATATATGAAAAAATAATAGTTTTGCACCGGAGTGCTTCTTTAACCCATTGGGGAAAGAGACCATTCTGACCCTATGAACGAGAGCATTTTTTGAAAATCTGACCTCTGTCTCTTTAGGCATTAATAACTGCTGATGCTTTTACTTAAGAATTTTATTCCGATATTGTTTTTTCAGGACATATTCTACTTTATGTTAGTGGTAAATTTTCGTTGATACTTGCATCATTTATTGGTGAAAAATTCAAAAATGTCATGAAAAATGGGAATATTTAGCATTTTTCCAACTTTGAAGCTCTCTGCCTGTAAGGAAAATGGACATGCCAAATAAATGATATATTGATTCACATATACAATATGTCTACTTTATGTTGGCATCATAAGGTTGACATGCTTTTACTTTTTGGAAGACATCAGAGAGCTTCAAAGTAGAGCATCAATTTTCCAATTTTCCACGAAAATTTCAAAATCAGAATTTTTCAGGGACCTGTTCATTTTTGAAGTGAGTTTTGAAGGTCTTCATGTAAGAAGTCCTTTATGTAAGAAGTCCCCCAAAATGGACACCATTATGAAAACTGCACCCCTCAAAGTATTCAAAATGACATTCAGAAAGTTCAATCTTCCGGATATAAACTGGAAAACCAAAATAGCTAGTTCTGCCAGGAGTACAGATATTCTAAATTTCCTACTGGGATTATCTCTACAACAAGTGGTTGAGGAGCCAACCCGGAGGGAGGCCATTTTGGATTGGGTATTCACAAATGGGAATTTGGTAAATAATGTTATTGTTGGCGAAGGCTGGAGATCTAGTGATCACCAATCAGTGTGGTTTAATATAAGAACAGTGAAGGAGTCACACCACACAAAAACAAAAGTTTTAGATTTTAGAAAACAGACTTTTCAAAAACGAGATTAGTCATAAATGAGTCCTTATCATACTGAAACAAATTACATGGAGTTCAGGAGAAATGGGACTACTTAAAAGATGCTTTTTTGAAGGCAACAAAAAATTGCATTAGACTTGTCAGTAAAAGCAGAAAAAGGAAGAGATCACTGTGGTACTCAGCAGAAGTGGCCAAAATCATAAAAAACAAAAAACTAGCATTAAGTAATTATGAAACAGCCCAGAGCAATGAAGATAGGGAAATCTACAAGACTAGGCAGAAAGAGGCCAGGCAGGCAAGAACTTCTAAAGCGCAGGCAGAAGAAAAACTGTGTCTGTGAAAAAAGGGGATAAAACATTCTTCAGATATATAAATGAAAAAATGAAATTCAAACAAGGAATAACTAAATTAAAAACAAAGGAAGGAAGGTGTGTAGAAGAGAATAAGGGGCTAGCTGACTGCCGTAATGAATACTTCTGTTCAGTTTTTACAGAAGAAAAAGAAGGAAAAAGACCTCCATTAGAGAGGAAAACTAAGGAATCGTTTGATGCATGTGTCTTTACAGAGGAAGAGGTTCTATGTTTGCTGTCTTAAGTGAAGACAAATAAATCACAGGGGCCTGATGGGATACACCCAAAATTATTAAAAGAGCTTAGTGGTGAGCTAGCAAAACTGTTCACAGATTTATTTAACCAATCACTGGTAACAGGAGTCATCCCGGAAGATTGGAAATTAGCAAATGTCGTGCCCATTCACAAGAAAGGTAGTAGGGAGGAATCAAGCAACTATAGGCCAGTAAGTCTGACATTAATAGTGGGGAAATTAATGGAAACCCTTCTAAAGGATAGGATTGTGGAACGTCTAAAATCCTATGGATTGCAAGATGAAAAACAACATGGGTTTACTTCAGGGAGATCATGTCAAACAAATTTTATTATGGGTGACTAAATAATAGATGGCGGAGGGGCAGTAGACATCGCATATCTAGATTTTAGTAAGGCTTTTGACACTGTCCCACATAGAAGACTTATCAATAAACTACAGTCATTGAGCTTGGACTCCCATATTGTTGAGTGGATTAGGCAGCGGCTGAGTGACTGACAACAGAAGGCTGTAGTCAATGGAGAATATTCAGAGCAAGGTCTTGTCACCAGTGGGGTACCTCAGGGATCTGTACTGAGGCCAATTTTGTTTCATATCTTCATTAGTGATATTGCAAAAGGTCTCGATGGTAAGGTATGTCTTTTTGCTGATGACACAAAGATATGTAAAAGGGTTGATGTTCCTGGAGGGATACGCCAAATGGAAAGGGATTTAGGAGTAATTATTGCAGAAGACTTAAAGGGGTACTCCGCCCCTAGACATCTTATCCCCTATCCAAAGGATAGGGGATAAGATGTCAGATCGCCGCGGTCCCGCTGCTGGGGACCCCGGGGTTCGCTGCTGCAGCACCCCGCTATCATTACTGCGCAGAGCGAGATCGCTCTGCACGTAATGACGGGCAATACAGGGGCCGGAGCATCGTTACGTCACGACTCCGCCCCTTGTGACGTCACGGCCCGCCCCGTCAATATAAGTCTATGGGAAGGGGGCGTGGCGGTCGTGACGCCCCCTGCCATAGACTTGCATTAAGGGGACGGGCCGTGATGTCATGAGGGGCGGAGCCATGACGTCACACTGCTCCGGCCCCTGTATCGCCCGTCATTATGCACAGAGCGAACTCGCTCTGTGGAGTAATGATGGCGGGTTGCCGCAGTGGCGATCCCCGGGGTCCCCAGCAGCGGGCCCCGGCGATCTGACATCTTATCCCCTACCCTTTGGATAGGGGATAAGATGCCAAGGGCAGAGTACCCCTTTAAAGGTAGGAAGACAATGTAATAGTGCAGCAGGAAACGTTAGCAGAGTGCTTGGATGTATAGGGAGAGGTATAAGCAGTAGAAAGAGAGAAGTGCTCATGCCGCTGTACAGAACACTGGTGAGACCTCACTTGGAGTATTGTGCGCAGTACTGGAGGGCGTATCTCCAGAAGGATATAGATACCCTAGCGAGAGTTCAAAGAAGAGCTACTAAACTAGTACATGGATTGCAGGACAAATCTTACAAGGAAAGTTTAAAGGACCTTAACATGTACAGCTTGGAAGAAAGAAGAGACAGAGGGGATATGATAGAGACTTTTAAATACATAAAGGGAATCAACACAGTAAAGGAGGAGAGCATATTTAAAAGAAGAAAAACTACCACAAAAGGACATAGTTTTAAATTTGAGGGGCAAAGGTTTAAAAATAATATCAGGAAGTATTACTTTACTGAGAGAGTAGTGGATGCATGGAATAGCCTTCCTGCAGAAGTGGTCGCTGCAAATACAGTGAAAGAGTTTAAACATGCATGGGATAAGCATAAGGCTATCCTTCATATAAGATAGGACAAGGGACTATTGATAGGATACAGATTATTGGGCAGACTAGATGGGCCAAATGGTTCTTATCTGCCGACACATTCTATGTTTCTATGTTTGTTAGATGTTTTTCAGGAATAGCAGCAAAGTGGAGGAGAAAATTAAAATCTTCATTTTTTACACTAACATGTTATCGTAGACCCATTTTTTTTTCATTTAATTTCATTTACCCCTTCATTCAAGGAGTAAAAGGAGAAAATGCCCCCCAAAATCTGTACAATGCTCAGAAGCGAGGGAGCGTCATTGGGCTTTTGTAAAGAGAATTCAGAACAGGGAACCGGCAGCTCACTCAGACTGATCGGGACCACCGCGGTGTCCCGATCAGCTGCACGGACAGGAGGAGGGTCTCTACCTGCCTCCTCCTTGTCCGATCGCCGAATGACTGATCAGTGCCTGAGATCCAGGCAGGAGCAGTCGAGCGCTGAAAACACTGATCAATGCTATGCTATTGCATATCATTGATCAGTGTGGGCAATCAGTGTAATGCATGTTATAGTTCCCTATGGGGGCTATAACATTGCAAAAAATAAAATAAAGTAAAAAAAAAAATAAACTGAAAAAGGTGATTTAACCCCTTCCCTAATAAAAGTTTGAATCACCCCCCTTTTCACATAACAAAAATGTGTAAATAAAAATAAATATAAACATGTGAGGTATAAATATGCGTGCATGAATTTCCGAACAATAAAATATATTATTAATTAAACCGCACGGTCAATGGCGTACACGTAAAAGCCTGTTTTTGGTCACTTTTTAAACCATAAAAATGAATAAAAAGCAATCAAAAAGTCAGATCAAACCAAAAATGGTACCAATAAAAATTTAAGATCACGGCACAAGAAAATTAGTCCTCATACCGCCTTGTATGTGCAAAAAATTAAAAAGTTATAGGGGTCAGAAGAGGACATTTTTAAACCTATACATTTTCATGCATGTAGTTATGATTTTTCCCAGAAGTAAGACAAAATCAAACCTATATAAGTAGGGTATCATTTTAATCGTATGGACCTACAGAATAAAGAGAAGGTTTCATTTTTACAAAAAAAATACACTGCATAGAAACGGAAGCCCCCAAAAATTACAAAATGGCTTTTGTTTTTTCAATTTTGTCGCATAATGATTTTTTTTCGGGTAAAATGACTGATGTCAATACAAAGTAGAATTGGTTTAGATACTGGGTATTGCTGTCCTTTAGTAAGGCCTGGGCTGTGATATAAAAGCGTAGGTGCTGTGTAGTTTGATTTTATCAAAATAGATTTATTGAAATACAAAATATATATTATATAAATATATATATATATATATATATATATATATATATATATATATTTATATGTATATATATATATATATATATATAGAATTATATACATATATATATATATATATATATATATATTTATAAGTATATAGAAAGAGATATTGTTTGTACAATTGTTGTGTAGCTGGAGGTGGCTGCAGGGCTCTTGCAGCCTACCTCTACCACACAATGATCTTGTTGGGTCACAGGTACTGTGTCACAAAGTAGAATTGGTGGGACAAGAAATAAAGCCATTATATGAGTCTGTAGGTGCAAAATTGAAAGTGTTATGATTTTTAGAAGGTGATGAGGGAAGAATTAAAATGCAAAAACGGAAATATCATACGTACTTAAAGGGGTACTCCGCTGCTCAGCGTTTGGAACAAACTGCTCCGAACACTGGAGCCCGCGCCAGACTTGCATTGAGGGGCGTGACATCATGAGGGGTGGGGCTATGATGTCACACCCCCTCAGTGCAAGTCTTTGGGAGGGGGTGTGACGGAACAGTTTATTCTGTAGGTCCATACCATTACAAGGATACCCAATTTATATCCTTATAGTTGGGGTTTTAGGAGCTACAGTAAATAATCAGATAAAGAAAGTCAGTAATATGAACTGATCATACCGTTGTAGCACCTTGCCATTAATAATATTTAATTATCTTTGTTATTACTTCTGTCCCAACTGGACTAGTCATGCAGCTAATAATATATGTTGGCCATTTATGGCCTTTTAGTTGATTTAACCATGTGAGGGCCTAATTTTTTATTGATCAAGTTGTATCAAGTAATACCATATGTGTATGTTTTCAAGCATGTTCACGTGTGAATAATCCACAAGCAGATTATGTTGTTACCAACTGTTTGCAGAATTTCAGCTGTGGGTACCCCTTAGCGGAATCATTTTGTGGGAGCGTACCCTTATAATGTTTTATCAGCGTTGCCAGGTGTAAAAATGATTTTCATGTTATTTATCATGTATTTGTACCTTATTTGGTGCATAAACCTGTGATCTATTATTCACTTACTTGTAGATGAAATCCTGGCCTCTGTTCTAGTAGTTGCAGTTTTTGTACTTGCTGTTCCAGATGCTGCAGTTAAACAATATGTATTTGTGCCTTATTTGGTGTATAAAACTGTGATCTATTATTCATTTACTTGACTCATTAGACTCATTTAAAAAACATTTGTCTTCAAAAAAAAAAAAAAATAAGTACAAAAGTAGAATCTTTACTTGTAACATACTCTGAATTAGGAGTGACACCCGCTGTGATCTAAGCTTAATGGCAGGTACTACAGCTCCCAACATGGAGCACACTCTTCTCCATGCTGACAGCTGAAGTACCTGCATTAATAGACAGATCGCAGCGGGTGTCACATCTGACACCCACAGAAATCGTCCTTCATCCTTCTGAGATGCGGAGCAGCTTTCTCCTGCGCTCCACATCTCTGCACTATCCTCCGGGCCAGCCAGTGATGTTTTTTCTGACGTTTTTTACCTGGTGTGGAAATTGCATTTTGGCCCTTTTGATGTTTAAAAAAAAAGGATGCAGTAGGGATGGGAAAATTATTTTTAAAATTTTTATTGAAATTTTAATTTATATTACATACAAAATGTGTATTAATTTTTAAACAGGGATCAATTTATGTGGGCAGGCAGGGATCTAAAAATGTATTTGACAATAATAAAAATGTAGAAAAGGGCCATTTAAATGTAAAACATTTTTAAATTAATTTTGTTACAATTTTTATTAGTAATGTCTTTTAATAACGTGTTTAATAAAGTGTGTGTGTGTGTGTGTGTGTGTGTGTGTGAGTGTTTCACTTTTGTCTTAATTTTTTTACAATTCTTAGGTAGTAATACTACTCCCAGCATGGAACACACTGTTCCATGATGGGAATAGTAGTTCCTGTACTAATAGACAGATTGCCCCAGGTGTCACTCCTAACACCCAATGCTATCGTCCATAATATAGCAGAGATGCGGAGCGGCTCTATACAGCCCTCACATCTCTGCTCTGTACGCCAGGCTGGCCAGTGATGTGAATAGAATTCACATGACTCATTCATATTTTCCGCCCAGCCCAGAGTGGTGATTGGTCAAATGGGGGCAGCCAATCCCTGCTCTCAGTGGGAAATATGAATCAGTAATGTGAATTTATATTACACAGTATAGTCCAGAGATAAGGAGGGCAGGAGAAAGCCATTCCGCATCTCAGAAGGATGAAGAACGATCGCAGCAGGTGTCAGGAGTGACAGCCGCTGTGATCTGTCCTTAACTGCAGGTACTACTGCTCCCAACATGGAGCACACTCTGATCCATGCTGGGAGCTGTAGTACCTGCATTAATAGATAAACAAAACAAACGTGAGGAAACTGCACACCCTGGGGAAAAAAAAGAACCATAGACATTCATTTTATGCGGTGCCCATTTATTGGCTACCCATAAATATTCAGTATCGTGCCCAAAATTAAAAGGGCAACAATGGATGACTTCCCAATTATGTGTATGAAAAAGCCTGTATTTTATAGACTCCAATTTTCAAAAATTTGTATTAAAAAAATAGACAATCTTTATTGATACATAATGTACAACATACAGTAAACATTATATTAATAGCCAGAAGGAATGCAACAACAAAAGGCGGCAGCCTGGGACGTGTATAATAAATACCTACAAGTGCTAAACAATTATAAAGAGCAGTGTGGACAATCTAGGTAAAATGGTAAAGGACTATATCATTAAAAAGAAGGGGCCATGCAGTCTATAAGCATAGATAGTAGTAAAGGCACAATAATGTGAATGACTAATTACTATAACCATGTGCATAAATTGCACACTCAGGGTACAGGCCAAAGAAAGTGCAAGTGCAAAAAGTGCTATGCTGCTATATTAAGACTGGCCACCTAAACCACCACACTGTAGTCTGAGAGTCGTGCGTACCAGGATGCCGCCACCCCAACAAGTGTTTCAGTCCGGAGACCTTCATACCTGCATTAATAGACAGATCCCAGCGATCTGTCTATTAATGCAGGTACTACAGCTCCCAGCATGGAGCAGAGTGTGCTACATGTTGGGAGCAGTAGTACCTGCAGTAAAGGAAAGATCACAGCGGGTGTCACTCCTGAGACCCGCTGTGATCCTCCTGTATAATGTATAGATGCGGGCGGCCGGCTGCTCTTCTATGGTCCCCTGCACTGCCATATATATGCACCTATTCATATTTCCAGCAGAGAGTTGTGATTGGCTGGAACTATCTGGCCAATCACAGCTCTCTGCAGGAAATATGAATAGGTGTATATATACGGCAGTGCAGGGGACCATAGAAGAGCGGCCAGCCGCATCTATACATTATACAGGAGGATCGCAATGGGTGTCAGAAGTGACACCCTGGGCGATCTGTCAACATGTACAGGTACTACTTCTCCTATCATGGAACAGTGTGTATTTTTATAATTTTTTTTAATAGTACCCTACAAAATTTTATTAAAAAAGGTATCTCCATTCCTTTTTTGGATCACTAAAGTCCAAAAAAGAATAAAAACCGCTTGCAAAAACGCCAAAGTTAAAACCCACATGGCATTTTTCTTGACGTTTTTTACTCCCACAGACTTCTATGGGAGAAAAACGCCACGATTTCAGGGAAAAAAAGCCATAGGCTCAACATGCTGTGACTTGGCAAAATTGCCAAGGTGCTGAAAAAACACCAAAAGAAGAGAGAAAAAAAAAACACCAAAAGGATTTAAAAACCGTTAAACTGAAAAACGAAAAGTAGAAAAAAGAATTTACTGATTTCTCATTCATTTACAGCCTTTTTTTGGGGGGGGGGGGGGGGGTGGGGGGGGGTAGGGGAAACGCACAAAAAAAAAAAAAAAAAGAACAAGAAGAAACTTAGCCTTAGAGTTTTTTTGTTATATACTTACTTGCTGTTGAGATCCTGGCTGTAGTTCTAGTATTTACAGCTGTACTTGCTGGCTTAGGGGCTGCAGTTTAACAATATAAAGCAATATTTAAAATTTGATTTAAATTACATTTAGATTTAAAAAAAAAAACATTTGAGAATAAGTTGCATCTGTACCCAGACTCTGTAACAGACTCTGAATCCACCAATATATGTTTTCTATAATACATTTACTTGTAGCTGAACTCTTGGCCACAGTTCTGGTAAGTTGAACAATAATGAGGTATAGGATGACAGCAATATACACTGATCTAATAGTTATAGCACAAAGGCAGATTTATCTGATCTTTGTTGTTACAGATGAGCCCAGTGGAGAGATCAGCTGCTGTATACTACAGAGGAAGTTAAGTTCTTTTCAGTCTGACCACAGTGCTCTCTGCTGACATCTCTGGCCATGCCAGGAACTGTTCGGAGCAGGAGAGGTTTGCTATTATGGGATTTGTTCCTGCTCTGGACAATTCCTGACACGGACAGAGGTGTCAGCAGAGAGCACTGTGGTCAGACAAAAAAGAACAACTGAAGCACTAGAAGGATTAGGATTAAGATTTTTTAATAGAAGTGATTTACAAATCTGTTCAACTTTCTGTATCCAGTTGATATATGAAAAAATAATAGTTTTGCACCGGAGTGCTTCTTTAACCCATTGGGGAAAGAGACCATTCTGACCCTATGAACGAGAACATTTTTTGAAAATCTGACCTCTGTCTCTTTAGGCATTAATAACTGCTGATGCTTTAACTTAAGAATTTTATTCCGATATTGTTTTTTCATGACATATTCTACTTTATGTTAGTGGTAAATTTTCCTTGATACTTGCATCATTTATTGGTGAAAAATTCAAAAATGTCATGAAAAATGGGAATATTTAGCATTTTTCCAACTTTGAAGCTCTCTGCCTGTAAGGAAAATGGACATGCCAAATAAATTATATATTGATTCACATATACAATATGTCTACTTTATGTTGGCATCATAAGGTTGACATGCTTTTACTTTTTGGAAGACATCAGAGAGCTTCAAAGTAGAGCATCAATTTTCCAATTTTCCACGAAAATTTCAAAATCAGAATTTTTCAGGGACCTGTTCATTTTTGAAGTGAGTTTTGAAGGTCTTCATGTAAGAAGTCCTTTATGTAAGAAGTCCCCCAAAATGGACACCATTATGAAAACTGCACCCCTCAAAGTATTCAAAATAACATTCAGAAAGTTCAATCTTCCGGATATAAACTGGAAAACCAAAATAGCTAGTTCTGCCAGGAGTACAGATATTCTAAATTTCCTACTGGGATTATCTCTACAACAAGTGGTTGAGGAGCCAACCCGGAGGGAGGCCATTTTGGATTGGGTATTCACAAATGGGAATTTGGTAAATAATGTTATTGTTGGTGAAGGCTGGAGATCTAGTGATCACCAATCAGTGTGGTTTAATATAAAAACAGTGAAGGAGTCACACCACACACAAACAAAAGTTTTAGATTTTAGAAAACAGACTTTTCAAAAATGAGATTAGTCATGAATGAGTCCTTATCATACTGAAACAAATTACATGGAGTTCAGGAGAAATGGGACTACTTAAAAGATGCTTTTTTGAAGGCAACAAAAAATTGCATTAGACTTGTCAGTAAAAGCAGAAAAAGGAAGAGATCACTGTGGTACTCAGCAGAAGTGGCCAAAATCATAAAAAACAAAAAACTAGCATTAAGTAATTATGAAACAACCCAGAGCAATGATAGGGAAGATAGGGAAATCTACAAGACTAGGCAGAAAGAGGCCAGGCAGGCAAGAACTTCTAAAGCGCAGGCAGAAGAAAAACTGTGTCTGTGAAAAAAGGGGATAAAACATTCTTCAGATATATAAATGAAAAAATGAAATTCAAACAAGGAATAACTAAATTAAAAACAAAGGAAGGAAGGTGTGTAGAAGAGAATAAGGGGCTAGCTGACTGCCGTAATGAATACTTCTGTTCAGTTTTTACAGAAGAAAAAGAAGGAAAATACCTCCATTAGAGAGGAAAACTAAGGAATCGTTTGATGCATGTGTCTTTACAGAGGAAGAGGTTCTATGTTTGCTGTCTTAAGTGAAGACAAATAAATCACAGGGGCCTGATGGGATACACCCAAAATTATTAAAAGAGCTTAGTGGTGAGCTAGCAAAACTGTTAACAGATTTATTTAACCAATCACTGGTAACAGGAGTCATCCCAGAAGATTGGAAATTAGCAAATGTCGTGCCCATTCACAAGAAAGGTAGTAGGGAGGAATCAAGCAACTATAGGCCAGTAAATCTGACATTAATAGTGGGGAAATTAATGGAAACCCTTCTAAAGGATAGGATTGTGGAACGTCTAAAATCCTATGGATTGCAAGATGAAAAACAACATGGGTTTACTTCAGGGAGATCATGTCAAACAAATCTTATTATGGGTGACTAAAATAATAGATGGCGGAGGGGCAGTAGACATCGCATATCTAGATTTTAGTAAGGCTTTTGACACTGTCCCACATAGAAGACTTATCAATAAACTACAGTCATTGAGCTTGGACTCCCATATTGTTGAGTGGATTAGGCAGCGGCTGAGTGACTGACAACAGAAGGCTGTAGTCAATGGAGAATATTCAGAGCAAGGTCTTGTCACCAGTGGGGTACCTCAGGGATCTGTACTGAGGCCAATTTTGTTTCATATCTTCATTAGTGATATTGCAAAAGGTCTCGATGGTAAGGTATGTCTTTTTGCTGATGACACAAAGATATGTAAAAGGGTTGATGTTCCTGGAGGGATACGCCAAATGGAAAGGGATTTAGGAGTAATTATTGCAGAAGACTTAAAGGGGTACTCCGCCCCTAGACATCTTATCCCCTATCCAAAGGATAGGGGATAAGATGTCAGATCGCCGCGGTCCCGCTACTGGGGACCCCGGGGTTCGCTGCTGCAGCACCCCGCTATCATTACTGCGCAGAGCGAGATCGCTCTGCACGTAATGACGGGCAATACAGGGGCCGGAGCATCGTTACGTCACGACTCCGCCCCTTGTGACGTCACGGCCCGCCCCCTTCAATATAAGTCTATGGGAAGGGGGCGTGACGGTCGTCACGCCCCCTGCCATAGACTTGCATTAAGGGGACGGGCCGTGATGTCATGAGGGGCGGAGCCATGACATCACACTGCTCCGGTCCCTGTATCGCCCGTCATTATGCACAGAGCGAACTCGCTCTGTGGAGTAATGATGGCGGGGTGCCGCAGTGGTGATCCCCGGGGTCCCCAGCAGCGGGCCCCCGGCCATCTGACATCTTATCCCCTACCCTTTGGATAGGGGATAAGATGCCAAGGGCAGAGTACCCCTTTAAAGGTAGGAAGACAATGTAATAGAGCAGCAGGAAACGTTAGCAGAGTGCTTGGATGTATAGGGAGAGGTATAAGCAGTAGAAAGAGAGAAGTGCTCATGCCGCTGTACAGAACACTGGTGAGACCTCACTTGGAGTATTGTGCGCAGTACTGGAGGGCGTATCTCCAGAAGGATATAGATACCCTAGCGAGAGTTCAAAGAAGAGCTACTAAACTAGTACATGGATTGCAGGACAAATCTTACAAGGAAAGGTTAAAGGACCTTAACATGTACAGCTTGGAAGAAAGAAGAGACAGAGGGGATATGATAGAGACTTTTAAATACATAAAGGGAATCAACACAGTAAAGGAGGAGAGCATATTTAAAAGAAGAAAAACTACCACAAAAGGACATAGTTTTAAATTTGAGGGGCAAAGGTTTAAAAATAATATCAGGAAGTATTACTTTACTGAGAGAGTAGTGGATGCATGGAATAGCCTTCCTGCAGAAGTGGTCGCTGCAAATACAGTGAAAGAGTTTAAACATGCATGGGATAAGCATAAGGCTATCCTTCATATAAGATAGGACAAGGGACTATTGATAGGATACAGATTATTGGGCAGACTAGATGGGCCAAATGGTTCTTATCTGCTGACACATTCTATGTTTCTATGTTTGTTAGATGTTTCTCAGGAATAGCAGCAAAGTGGAGGAGAAAATTCAAATCTTCATTTTTTACACTAACATGTTCTCGTAGACCCATTTTTTTTTCATTTAATTTCATTTACCCCTTCATTCAAGGGGTAAAAGGAGAAAATGCCCCCCAAAATCTGTACAATGCTCAGAAGCGAGTGAGCGTCATTGGGCTTTTGTAGAGAGAATTCAGAACAGGGAACCGGCAGCTCACTCAGACTGATCGGGACCACCGCAGTGTCCCGATCAGCTGCACGGACAGGAGGAGGGTCTCTACCTGCCTCCTCCTTGTCCGATCGCAGAATGACTGCTCAGTGCCTGAGATCCAGGCAGGAGCAGTCGAGCGCTGAAAACACTGATCAATGCTATGCTATTGCATATCATTGATCAGTGTGGGCAATCAGTGTAATGCATGTTATAGTCCCCTATGGGGGCTATAACATTGCAAAAAATAAAATAAAGTAAAAAAAAAATAAACTGAAAAAGGTGATTTAACCCCTTCCCTAATAAAAGTTTGAATCACCCCCCTTTTCACATAAAAAAATGTGTAAATAAAAATAAATATAAACATGTGAGGTATAAATATGCGTGCATGAATTTCCGAACAATAAAATATATTATTAATTAAACCGCACGGTCAATGGTGTACACGTAAAAGCCTGTTTTTGGTCACTTTTTAAACAATAAAAATGAATAAAAAGCAATCAAAAAGTCAGATCGAACCAAAAATGGTACCAATAAAAATTTAAGATCACGGCACAAGAAAATTAGTCCTATACCGCCTTGTATGTGCAAAAAATTAAAAAGTTATAGGGGTCAGAAGAGTACATTTTTAAACCTATACATTTTCATGCATGTAGTTATGATTTTTCCCAGAAGTAAGACAAAATCAAACCTATATAAGTAGGGTATCATTTTAATCATATGGACCTACAGAATAAAGAGAAGGTTTCATTTTTACAAAAAAAATACACTGCATAGAAACGGAAGCCCCCAAAAATTACAAAATGGCTTTTGTCGCATAATGATTTTTTTTCGGGTAAAATGACTGATGTCAATACAAAGTAGAATTGGTTTAGATACTGGGTATTGCTGTCCTTTAGTAAGGCCTGGGCTGTGATATAAAAGCGTAGGTGCTGTGTAGTGCAGTCCTTTATAAGAATACGATAGGGAAGATACCTGTTTGATTTTATCAAAATAGATTTATTGAAATACAAAATATATATTATATTTATATATTTATATATATATATATATATATATATATATATATATAGAATTATATACATATATATATATATATATATATATATTTATAAGAATATAGAAAGAGATATTGTTTGTACAATTGTTGTGTAGCTGGAGGTGGCTGCAGGGCTCTTGCAGACTACCTCTACCACACAATGATCTTGTTGGGTCACAGGTACTGTGTCACAAAGTAGAATTGGTGGGGCAAGAAATAAAGCCATTATATGAGTCTGTAGGTGCAAAATTGAAAGTGTTATGATTTTTAGAAGGTGATGAGGGAAGAATTAAAATGCTAAAACGGAAATATCATGCGTACTTAAAGGGGTACTCCGCTGCTCAGCGTTTGGAACAAACTGCTCCGAACACTGGAGCCCGCGCCAGACCTGCATTGAGGGGGTGGGGCGTGACATCATGAGGGGTGGGGCTATGATGCCACACCCCCTCAGTGCAAGTCTTTGGGAGGGGGTGTGACGGAACAGTTTATTCTGTAGGTCCATACCATTACAAGGATACCCAATTTATATCCTTACAGTTGGGGTTTTAGGAGCTACAGTAAATAATCAGATAAAGAAAGTCAGTAATATGAACTGATCATACCATTATAGCACCTTGCCATTAATAATATTTAATTATCTTTGTTATTACTTCTGTCCCAACTGGACTAGTCATGCAGCTAATAATATATGTTGGCCATTTATGGCCTTTTAGTTGATTTAACCATGTGAGGGCCTATTTTTTTATTGATCAAGTTGTATCAAGTAATACCATATGTGTATGTTTTCAAGCATGTTCATGTGTGAATAATCCACAAGCAGATTATGTTGTTACCAAATGTTTGCAGAATTTCAGCTGTGGGTACCCCTTAGCGGAATCATTTTGTGGGAGCGCACCCTTATAATGTTTTATCAGCGTTGCCAGGTGTAAAAATGATTTTCATGTTATTTATCATGTATTTGTACCTTATTTGGTGCATAAACCTGTGATCTATTATTCACTTACTTGTAGATGAAATCCTGGCCTCTGTTCTAGTAGTTGCAGTTTTTGTACTTGCTGTTCCAGATGCTGCAGTTAAACAATATGTATTTGTGCCTTATTTGGTGCATAAAACTGTTATCTATTATTCATTTACTTGACTTATTAGACTCATTTTAAAAAATTTGTCTTAAAAAAAAAAAAAACAAATAAGTACAAAAGTAGAATCTTTACTTGTAACATACTCTGAATTAGGAGTGACACCCGCTGTGATCTGAGCTTAATGGCAGGTACTACAGCTCCCAACATGGAGCACACTCTGCTCCATGCTGACAGCTGAAGTACCTGCATTAATAGACAGATCGCAGCGGGTGTCACATCTGACACCCACAGTATTCGTCCTTCATCCTTCTGAGATGCGGAGCAGCTTTCTCCTGCGCTCCACATCTCTGCACTATCCTCCGGGCCAGCCAGTGATGTTTTTTCTGACGTTTTTTACCTGGAGTGGAAATTGCATTTTGGCCCTTTTGATGTTTAAAAAAAAAACAGGATGCAGTAGGGATGGGAAAATTATTTTTAAAATTTTTATTGAAATTTTAATTTATATGACATACAAAATGTGTATTAATTTTTAAACAGGGATCAATTTATGTGGGCAGGCAGGGATCTAAAAATGTATTTGACAATAATAAAAATGTAGAAAAGGGCCATTTAAATGTAAAACATTTTTAAAATAATTTTGTTACAATTTTTATTAGTAATGTCTTTTAATAACGTGTTTAATAAAGTGTGTGTGTGTGTGAGTGTTTCACTTTTGTCTTAATTTTTTTACAATTCTTAGGTAGTAATACTACTCCCAGCATGGAACACACTGTTCCATGATGGGAATAGTAGTTCCTGTACTAATAGACAGATTGCCCCAGGTGTCACTCCTAACACCCAATGCTATCGTCCATAATATAGCAGAGATGCAGAGCGGCTCTATACAGCCCTCACATCTCTGCTCTGTACGCCAGGCTGGCCAGTGATGTGAATAGAATTCACATGACTCATTCATATTTTCCGCCCAGCCCAGAGTGGTGATTGGTGAAATGGGGGCAGCCAATCCCTGCTCTCAGTGGGAAATATGAATCAGTAATGTGAATTTATATTACACAGTATAGTCCAGAGATAAGGAGGGCAGGAGAAAGCCATTCCGCATCTCAGAAGGATGAAGAACGATCGCAGCAGGTGTCCGGAGTGACAGCCGCTGTGATCTGTCCTTAACTGCAGGTACTACTGCTCCCAACATGGAGCACACTCTGATCCATGCTGGGAGCTGTAGTACCTGCATTAATAGATAAACAAAACAAACGTGAGGAAACTGCACACCCTGGGGAAAAAAAAGAACCATAGACATTCATTTTATGCGGTGCCCATTTATTGGCTACCCATAAATATTCAGTATCGTGCCCAAAATTAAAAGGGCAACAATGGATGACTTCCCAATTATGTGTATGAAAAAGCCTACATTTTATAGACTCCAATTTTCAAAAATTTGTATTAAAAAAATAGACAATCTTTATTGATACATAATGTACAACATACAGTAAAACATTATATTAATAGCCAGAAGGAATGCAACAACAAAAGGCGGCAGCCTGGGACGTGTATAATAAATACCTACAAGTGCTAAACAATTATAAAGAGCAGTGTGGACAATCTAGGTAAAATGGTAAAGGACTATACCATTAAAAAGAAGGGGCCATGCAGTCTATAAGCATAGATAGTAGTAAAGGCACAATAATGTGAATGACTAATTACTATAACCATGTGCATAAATTGCACACTCAGGGTACAGGCCAAAGAAAGTGCAAGTGCAAAAAGTGCTATGCTGCTATATTAAGACTGGCCACCTAAACCACCACACTGTAGTCTGAGAGTCGTGCGTACCAGGATGCCGCCACCCCAACAAGTGTTTCAGTTCGGAGACCTTCATACCTGCATTAATAGATAGATCCCAGCGATCTGTCTATTAATGCAGGTACTACAGCTCCCAGCATGGAGCAGAGTGTGCTACATGTTGGGAGCAGTAGTACCTGCAGTAAAGGAAAGATCACAGCGGGTGTCACTCCTGAGACCCGCTGTGATCCTCCTGTATAATGTATAGATGCGGGCGGCCGGCTGCTCTTCTATGGTCCCCTGCACTGCCATATATATGCACCTATTCATATTTCCAGCAGAGAGTTGTGATTGGCTGGAACTATCTGGCCAATCACAGCTCTCTGCAGGAAATATGAATTGGTGTATATATACGGCAGTGCAGGGGACCATAGAAGAGCGGCCAGCCGCATCTATACATTATACAGGAGGATCGCAATGGGTGTCAGAAGTGACACCCTGGGCGATCTGTCAATATGTACAGGTACTACTTCTCCTATCATGGAACAGTGTGTATTTTTATAATTTTTTTTAATAGTACCCTACAAAATTTTATTAAAAAAGGTATCTCCATCCCTTTTTTGGATCACTAAAGTCCAAAAAAGAATAAAAACCGCTTGCAAAAACGCCAAAGTTAAAACCCACATGGCATTTTTCTTGACGTTTTTTACTCCCACAGACTTCTATGGGAGAAAAACGCCACGATTTCAGGGAAAAAAAGCCATAGGCTCAACATGCTGTGACTTTGCAAAATTGCCAAGGAGCTGAAAAAACACCAAAAGAAGAAAGAAAAAAAAAAAAACGCCAAAAGGATTTAAAAACCGTTAAACTGAAAAACGAAAAGTAGAAAAAAGAATTTACTGATTTCTCATTCATTTACAGCCTTTTTTTTTGGGGGGGGTGGGGGGGGGGGGGGGTAGGGGAAACGCACAAAAAAAAAAAAAAAAAAGAACAAGAAGAAACTTAGCCTTAGAGTTTTTTTTGTTATATACTTACTTGCTGTTGAGATCCTGGCTGTAGTTCTAGTATTTACAGCTGTACTTGCTGGCTTAGGGGCTGCAGTTTAACAATATAAAACAATATTTAAAATTTGATTTAAATTACATTTAGATTTAAAAAAAAAACATTTGAGAATAAGTTGCATCTGTACCCAGACTCTGTAACAGACTCTGAATCCACCAATATATGTTTTCTATAATACATTTACTTGTAGCTGAACTCTTGGCCACAGTTCTGGTAAGTTGAACAATAATGAGGTATAGGATGACAGTAATATTCACTGATATAATAGTTATAGCACAAAGGCAGATTTATCTGATCTTTGTTGTTACAGATGAGCCCAGTGGAGAGATCAGCTGCTGTATACTACAGAGGAAGTTAAGTTCTTTTCAGTCTGACCACAGTGCTCTCTGCTGACATCTCTGGCCATGCCAGGAACTGTTCAGAGCAGGAGAGGTTTGCTATTATGGGATTTGTTCCTGCTCTGGACAATTCCTGACACGGACAGAGGTGTCAGCAGAGAGCACTGTGGTCAGACAAAAAAGAACAACTGAAGCACTAGAAGGATTAGGATTTAAGATTTTTTAATAGAAGTGATTTACAAATCTGTTCAACTTTCTGTATCCAGTTGATATATGAAAAAAATAATAGTTTTGCACCGGAGTGCTTCTTTAACCCATTGGGGAAAGAGACCATTCTGACCCTATGAACGAGAGCATTTTTTGAAAATCTGACCTCTGTCTCTTTAGGCATTAATAACTGGTGATGCTTTTACTTAAGAATTTTATTCCGATATTGTTTTTTCATGACATATTCTACTTTATGTTAGTGGTAAATTTTCCTTGATACTTGCATCATTTATTGGTGAAAAATTCAAAAATGTCATGAAAAATGGGAATATTTAGCATTTTTCCAACTTTGAAGCTCTCAGCCTGTAAGGAAAATGGACATGCCAAATAAATTACCGTATATACTCGAGTATAAGCCGAGTTTTTCAGCACGATTTTTCGTGCTGAAAACACCCCCCTCGGCTTATACTCGAGTGAACTCCCCCACCCGCAGTGGTCTTCAACCTGCGGACCTCCAGAGGTTTCAAAACTACAACTCCCAGCAAGCCCGGGCAGCCATCGGCTGTCCGGGCTTGCTGGGAGTTGTAGTTTTGAAACCTCCGGAGGTCCGCAGGTTGAAGACCACTGCGGCCTTCAACATCATCCAGCCCCCTCTCACCCCCCTTTAGTTCTGAGTACTCACCTCCGCTCGGCGCTGGTCCGGTCCTGCAGGGCTGTCCGGAGAGGAGGTGGTCCGGTGGGATAGTGGTTCCGGGCTGCTATCTTCACCGGGGAGGCCTCTTCTAAGCGCTTCGGGCCCGGCCTCAGAATAGTCACGTTGCCGTGACAACGACGCAGAGGTGCGTTCATTGCCAACGTAATTCTGCGTCATTGTCAAGGCAACGCCTCTATTCCGGGCCGGAAGCGCGGAGAAGAGGCGCCCCCGGTGAAGATAGCAGCCCGGACCACCTCCTCACCGGACCACCTCCTCTCCGGACAGCCCTGCAGGACCGGACCAGCGCCGAGCGGAGGTGAGTACTCAGAACTAAAGGGGGTGAGAGGGGGGCTGGATGATGTTGAAGGCCGCAGTGGTCTTCAACCTGCGGACCTCCGGAGGTTTCAAAACTACAACTCCCAGCAAGCCCAGACAGCCGATGGCTGCCCGGGCTTGCTGGGAGTTGTAGTTTTGAAACCTCTGGAGGTCCGCAGGTTGAAGACCACTGAGGGCGAATGATGAGAAGAGGATGATGAAGGGGGGGGGTGTGGGGATGATGAAGGGGGGTGGGGATGATGAAGGGGGGGTGTGGGATGATTACAAGGGGATGATGAAGGGGGGATGTGCGGGATGATAAGGGGATGATGAAGGGGGGATGTGTGGGATGATAAGGGGATGATGAAGGGGGGATGTGCGGGATGATAAGGGGATGATGAAGGGGGGATGTGCGGGATGATAAGGGGATGATGAAGGGGGGATGTGTGGGATGATGACAAGGGGATGATGAAGGGGGGATGTGTGGGATGATAAGGGGATGATGAAGGGGGGATGTGTGGGATGATGACAAGGGGATGATGATGAGGATGTTAATGACGGGTCTGGATGATGACAGGGGGGGATGAGGTATTTCCCACCCTAGGCTTATACACGAGTCAATAACTTTTCCTGGGATTTTGGGTTGAAATTAGGGGTCTCGGCTTATACTCGGGTCGGCTTATACTCGAGTATATACGGTATATATTGATTCACATATACAATATGTCTACTTTATGTTGGCATCATAAGGTTGACATGCTTTTACTTTTTGGAAGACATCAGAGAGCTTCAAAGTAGAGCATCAATTTTCCAATTTTCCACGAAAATTTCAAAATCTGAATTTTTCAGGGACCTGTTCATTTTTGAAGTCAGTTTTGAAGGTCTTAATGTAAGAAGTCCTTTATGTAAGAAGTCCCCCAAAATGGACACCATTATGAAAACTGCACCCCTCAAAGTATTCAAAATAACATTCAGAAAGTTCAATCTTCCGGATATAAACTGGAAAACCAAAATAGCTAGTTCTGCCAGGAGTACAGATATTCTAAATTTCCTACTGGGATTATCTCTACAACAAGTGGTTGAGGAGCCAACCCGGAGGGAGGCCATTTTGGATTGGGTATTCACAAATGGGAATTTGGTAAATAATGTTATACAGTGAAGGAGTCACACCACACAAAAACAAAAGTTTTAGATTTTAGAAAACAGACTTTTCAAAAACGAGATTAGTCATAAATGAGTCCTTATCATACTGGAACAAATTACATGGAGTTCAGGAGAAATGGGACTACTTAAAAGATGCTTTTTTGAAGGCAACAAAAAATTGCATTAGACTTGTCAGTAAAAGCAGAAAAAGGAAGAGATCACTGTGGTACTCAGCAGAAGTGGCCAAAATCATAAAAAACAAAAAACTAGCATTAAGTAATTATGAAACAACCCAGAGCAATGAAGATAGGGAAATCTACAAGACTAGGCAGAAAGAGGCCAGGCAGGCAAGAACTTCTAAAGCGCAGGCAGAAGAAAAACTGTGTCTGTGAAAAAAGGGGATAAAACATTCTTCAGATATATAAATGAAAAAATGAAATTCAAACAAGGAATAACTAAATTAAAAACAAAGGAAGGAAGGTGTGTAGAAGAGAATAAGGGGCTAGCTGACTGCCGTAATGAATACTTCTGTTCAGTTTTTACAGAAGAAAAAGAAGGAAAAAGACCTCCATTAGAGAGGAAAACTAAGGAATCGTTTGATGCATGTGTCTTTACAGAGGAAGAGGTTCTATGTTTGCTGTCTTAAGTGAAGACAAATAAATCACAGGGGCCTGATGGGATACACCCAAAATTATTAAAAGAGCTTAGTGGTGAGCTAGCAAAACTGTTAACAGATTTATTTAACCAATCACTGGTAACAGGAGTCATCCCAGAAGATTGGAAATTAGCAAATGTCGTGCCCATTCACAAGAAAGGTAGTAGGGAGGAATCAAGCAACTATAGGCCAGTAAGTCTGACATTAATAGTGGGGAAATTAATGGAAACCCTTCTAAAGGATAGGATTGTGGAACGTCTAAAATCCTATGGATTGCAAGATGAAAAACAACATGGGTTTACTTCAGGGAGATCATGTCAAACAAATCTTATTATGGGTGACTAAAATAATAGATGGCGGAGGGGCAGTAGACATCGCATATCTAGATTTTAGTAAGGCTTTTGACACTGTCCCACATAGAAGACTTATCAATAAACTACAGTCATTGAGCTTGGACTCCCATATTGTTGAGTGGATTAGGCAGCGGCTGAGTGACTGACAACAGAAGGCTGTAGTCAATGGAGAATATTCAGAGCAAGGTCTTGTCACCAGTGGGGTACCTCAGGGATCTGTACTGAGGCCAATTTTGTTTCATATCTTCATTAGTGATATTGCAAAAGGTCTCGATGGTAAGGTATGTCTTTTTGCTGATGACACAAAGATATGTAAAAGGGTTGATGTTCCTGGAGGGATACGCCAAATGGAAAGGGATTTAGGAGTAATTATTGCAGAAGACTTAAAGGGGTACTCCGCCCCTAGACATCTTATCCCCTATCCAAAGGATAGGGGATAAGATGTCAGATCGCCGCGGTCCCGCTACTGGGGACCCCGGGGTTCGCTGCTGCAGCACCCCGCTATCATTACTGCGCAGAGCGAGATCGCTCTGCACGTAATGACGGGCAATACAGGGGCCGGAGCATCGTTACGTCACGACTCCGCCCCTTGTGATGTCACGGCCCGCCCCCTTCAATATAAGTCTATGGGAAGGGGGCGTGACGACCAAGGGCAGAGTACCCCTTTAAAGGTAGGAAGACAATGTAATAGAGCAGCAGGAAACGTTAGCAGAGTGCTTGGATGTATAGGGAGAGGTATAAGCAGTAGAAAGAGAGAAGTGCTCATGCCGCTGTACAGAACACTGGTGAGACCTCACTTGGAGTATTGTGCGCAGTACTGGAGGGCGTATCTCCAGAAGGATATAGATACCCTAGCGAGAGTTCAAAGAAGAGCTACTAAACTAGTACATGGATTGCAGGACAAATCTTACAAGGAAAGGTTAAAGGACCTTAACATGTACAGCTTGGAAGAAAGAAGAGACAGAGGGGATATGATAGAGACTTTTAAATACATAAAGGGAATCAACACAGTAAAGGAGGAGAGCATATTTAAAAGAAGAAAAACTACCACAAAAGGACATAGTTTTAAATTTGAGGGGCAAAGGTTTAAAAATAATATCAGGAAGTATTACTTTACTGAGAGAGTAGTGGATGCATGGAATAGCCTTCCTGCAGAAGTGGTCGCTGCAAATACAGTGAAAGAGTTTAAACATGCATGGGATAAGCATAAGGCTATCCTTCATATAAGATAGGACAAGGGACTATTGATAGGATACAGATTATTGGGCAGACTAGATGGGCCAAATGGTTCTTATCTGCCGACACATTCCATGTTTCTATGTTTGTTAGATGTTTCTCAGGAATAGCAGCAAAGTGGAGGAGAAAATTCAAATCTTCATTTTTTACACTAACATGTTCTCGTAGACCCATTTTTTTTTCATTTAATTTCATTTACCCCTTCATTCAAGGGGTAAAAGGAGAAAATGCCCCCCAAAATCTGTACAATGCTCAGAAGCGAGGGAGCGTCATTGGGCTTTTGTAGAGAGAATTCAGAACAGGGAACCGGCAGCTCACTCAGACTGATCGGGACCACCGCAGTGTCCCGATCAGCTGCACGGACAGGAGGAGGGTCTCTACCTGCCTCCTCCTTGTCCAATCTCCGAATGACTGATCAGTGCCTGAGATCCAGGCAGGAGCAGTCGAGCGCTGAAAACACTGATCAATGCTATGCTATTGCATATCATTGATCAGTGTGGGCAATCAGTGTAATGCATGTTATAGTCCCCTATGGGGGCTATAACATTGCAAAAAATAAAATAAAGTAAAAAAAAAAATAAACTGAAAAAGGTGATTTAACCCCTTCCCTAATAAAAGTTTGAATCACCCCCCTTTTCACATAAAAAAAATGTGTAAATAAAAATAAATATAAACATGTGAGGTATAAATATGCGTGCATGAATTTCCGAACAATAAAATATATTATTAATTAAACCGCACGGTCAATGGCGTACACGTAAAAGCCTGTTTTTGGTCACTTTTTAAACCATAAAAATGAATAAAAAGCAATCAAAAAGTCGGATCAAACCAAAAATGGTACCAATAAAAATTTAAGATCACGGCACAAGAAAATTAGTCCTCATACCGCCTTGTATGTGCAAAAAATTAAAAAGTTATAGGGGTCAGAAGAGTACATTTTTAAACCTATACATTTTCATGCATGTAGTTATGATTTTTCCCAGAAGTAAGACAAAATCAAACCTATATAAGTAGGGTATCATTTTAATCGTATGGACCTACAGAATAAAGAGAAGGTTTCATTTTTACAAAAAAAATACACTGCATAGAAACGGAAGCCCCCAAAAATTACAAAATGGCTTTTGTTTTTTCAATTTTGTCGCATAATGATTTTTTTTCGGGTAAAATGACTGATGTCAATACAAAGTAGAATTGGTTTAGATACTGGGTATTGCTGTCCTTTAGTAAGGCCTGGGCTGTGATATAAAAGCGTAGGTGCTGTGTAGTGCAGTCCTTTATAAGAATACGATAGGGTAGATACCTGTTTGATTTAATCAAAATAGATTTATTGAAATACAAAATATATATTATATAAATATATATTTATATATTTATATATATATATATATATATATATATATATATATAATTATATACATATATATATATATATATATATATATATATATATTTATAAGAATATGGAAAGAGATATTGTTTGTACAATTGTTGTGTAGCTGGAGGTGGCTGCAGGGCTCTTGCAGACTACCTCTACCACACAATGATCTTGTTGGGTCACAGGTACTGTGTCACAAAGTAGAATTGGTGGGGCAAGAAATAAAGCCATTATATGAGTCTGTAGGTGCAAAATTGAAAGTGTTATGATTTTTAGAAGGTGATGAGGGAAGAATTAAAATGCAAAAACGGAAATATCATGCGTACTTAAAGGGGTACTCCGCTGCTCAGCGTTTGGAACAAACTGCTCCGAACACTGGAGCCCACGCCAGACTTGCATTGAGGGGGTGGGGCGTGACATCATGAGGGGTGGGGCTATGATGCCACACCCCCTCAGTGCAAGTCTTTGGGAGGGGGTGTGACGGAACAGTTTATTCTGTAGGTCCATACCATTACAAGGATACCCAATTTATATCCTTATAGTTGGGGTTTTAGGAGCTACAGTAAATAATCAGATAAAGAAAGTCAGTAATATGAACTGATCATACCGTTGTAGCACCTTGCCAGTAATAATATTTAATTATCTTTGTTATTACTTCTGTCCCAACTGGACTAGTCATGCAGCTAATAATATATGTTGGCCATTTATGGCCTTTTAGTTGATTTAACCATGTGAGGGCCTATTTTTTTATTGATCAAGTTGTATCAAGTAATACCATATGTGTATGTTTTCAAGCATGTTCACGTGTGAATAATCCACAAGCAGATTATGTTGTTACCAACTGTTTGCAGAATTTCAGCTGTGGGTACCCCTTAGCGGAATCATTTTGTGGGAGCGTACCCTTATAATGTTTTATCAGCGTTGCCAGGTGTAAAAATGATTTTCATGTTATTTATCATGTATTTGTACCTTATTTGGTGCATAAACCTGTGATCTATTATTCACTTACTTGTAGATGAAATCCTGGCCTCTGTTCTAGTTGTTGCAGTTTTTGTACTTGCTGTTCCAGATGCTGCAGTTAAACAATATGTATTTGTGCCTTATTTGGTGCATAAAACTGTGATCTATTATTCATTTACTTGACTCATTAGACTCATTTTAAAAAAATTTGTCTTAAAAAAAAAAAACAAATAAGTACAAAAGTAGAATCTTTACTTGTAACATACTCTGAATTAGGAGTGACACCCGCTGTGATCTGAGCTTAATGGCAGGTACTACAGCTCCCAACATGGAGCACACTCTGCTCCATGCTGACAGCTGAAGTACCTGCATTAATAGATAGATAGCAGCGGGTGTCACATCTGACACCCACAGAAATCGTCCTTCAACCTTCTGAGATGCGGAGCAGCTTTCTCCTGCGCTCCACATCTCTGCACTATCCTCCGGGCCAGCCAGTGATGTTTTTTCTGACGTTTTTTACCTGGAGTGGAAATTTCATTTTGGCCTTTTTGATGTTTAAAAAAAAAAAAAAAAAAGGATGCAGTAGGGATGGGAAAATTATTTTTAACATTTTTATTGAAATTTTAACCCCTTAAGGACACATGACGTTCTCATACGTCTCCATTTCCGAGTCCTTAAGGACACATGACGTATGAGAACGTCATGTGTTTTACCGGCCCCCCGCAACCATCTGGAGCGGAGCCGGTCCCCGATGCCTGCTGAAATCGTTCAGCAGGCATCGGGGCATATCGCCCAGGGGGGTCATTATGACCCCCCATGTCGGCGATGACCACAGATCGCTGGACAATTCAGTCCAGCGATCTGCAGCGGATTCCGGGTCAATCGGGTCTCCAGTGACCCGGAATTATTGGCTGATCGGGGCCGTCAGAGACGGCCCCGAACAGCCAGAGCCAGCAGGGGTGAGGTGGCACTGGTGCCACCTCACGATCGCCCTGATTCGTCGGCCGGATTACCGGCCGACCAATCAGGGCACCTGCTGCGGGTGTCAGTCCCGCAACCCGCTCCGCCCCTCTTCCGGAGGACGTGAGCGGGTGCGGGACATGCATCCCGGGTGCTGGGGACCCCGATCCCCGGCGCCCCTTTTGGGATCGGGGCCCCAGGAGCAGCGGCGGCGGCGGAGACGACGAGGGACTGACCTGGTGCAGCGAGGATCGTTGGAGGTGAGTGACAGCCTCCTGCTGTTGCTTAGCAACAGCTCCCAGCATGCAAAAAGGGCATGCTGGGAGCTGTAGTTATGCAAAAGCAGGAGGCAGACCACCACCACTCCCAGCATGCCCTTATGGGCATGCTGGGACTTGTAGTTTTGCAACAGCTGGAGGCACATTCTTTCTATGGAAAAGTGTACCTTCAGCTGTTGTGTAACTACAACTCCCAGCTTGCACAATCAGCTAAAGTGCATGCTGGGAGTTGTAGTGGTGCATCTGGTGGTTGCATAACTACAACTCCCAGCATGCCCGTTGGCTGTCGGTGACTGCTGAGAGTTGTAGTTTTGCAACAGCTGAAGGCACACTGAGTTAAGTAGCAAACCAGTGTGTCTCCAGCTGTTGCATAACTACAATCCCCAGCATCCCCAGCCAAAGTAGTATGCCTCCAGCTGTTGCATAACTACAACTCCCAGCATGCCCTTCCGCTGTCCGTAAATGCTGGGGGTTGTAGCTTTTGCAACAGCTGAAGGCACACTGGTTGCAAAACACTGAGTTTGTTACCAAACTCGGTGTTTCACAACCAGTGTGCCTCCAGCTGTTGCAAAACTACAACTCCCAGCATGCACTGATAGACCGTACATGCTGGGAGTTGTAGTTTTGCAACAGCTGGATGTCCCCCCCCCCAATGTGAACGTACAGGGTACACTCACATGGGCGGAGGATTACAGTAAGTATCCGGCTGCAAGTTTGAGGTGCGGCAAAATTTCTGCTGCAGCTCAAACTGCCAGCGAGAAACTACTGTGAACCCCCGCCCGTGCGACTGTACCCTAAGAACACTACACTACACTAACACAAAATAAAATAAAAAGTAAAAAACACTACATATACACATACCCCTATACAACCCCCCTCCCCAATAAAAATGAAAAACGTCTGGTACGCCACTGTTTCCAAAACGGAGCCTCCAGCTGTTGCAAAACAACTACTCCCAGTATTGCCAGATAGCCGTTGACTGTCCAGGCATGCTGGGAGTTTTACAACAGCTGGAGGCACCCTGTTTGGGAATCACTGGCGTAGAATACCCCTATGTCCACCCCTATGCAAGTCCCTAATTTAGGCCTCAAATGCGCATGGCGCTCTCACTTTGGAGCCCTGTCGTATTTCAAGGCAACAGTTTAGGGCCACATATGGGGTATCGCCGTACTCGGGAGAAATTGGGCTTCAAATGTGGGGGGGTATTTTCTGCCATTACCCTTTTAAAAAATGTAAAATTTTTGGGAAAACAAGCATTTTAGGTAAAAAAAATATATATTTTTTTACATATGGAAAAGTCGTGAAACACCTGTAGGGTATTAAGGTTCAAATTACCCCTTGTTACGTTCCCCGAGGGGTCTAGTTTCCAAAATGGTTTGCCATGTGTTTTTTTTTTGCTGTCCTGGCACCATAGGGGCTTCCTAAATGCGGCATGCCCCCAGAGCAAAATTCGCTTTCAAAAAGCCAAATGTGACTCCTTCTCTTCTGAGACCTGTAGTGCGCCAGCAGAGCTTTTTTCACACCCATATGGGGTGTTTTCTGAATCGGGAGAAATTGGGCTTCAAATTTTGGGGGGTATTTTCTGCTATTACCTTTTTTAAAATTGTTAAAATTTTGGGAAACCAAGCATTTTAGGTAAAAAAAATATATATTTTTTTACATATGCAAAAGTCGTGAAACACCTGTAGGGTATTAAGGTTCACATTACCCCTTTTTACGTTCCCCGAGGGGTCTAGTTTCCAAAATGGTATGCCATGTGTTTTTTTTTGCTGTTCTGGCACCATAGGGGCTTCCTAAATGCGGCATGCCCCCAGAGCAAAATTTGCTTTCAAAAAGCCAAATGTTACTCCTTCTCTTCTGAGACCTGTAGTGCGCCAGCAGAGCACTTTTCACCCCCATATGGGGTGTTTTCTGAATCGGGAGAAATTGGGCTTCAAATTTTGGGGGGTATTTTCCGCTATTACCCTTTTTAAAAATGTAAACATTTTGGCAAAACAAGCATTTTAGGGAAAATTTTTTTATTTTTTTTTACATATGCAAAAGTCGTGAAACACCTGTAGGGCATTAAGGTTAACGTTACCCCTTGTTACGTTCCCCGAGGGGTCTAGTTTCCAAAATGGTATGCCATGTGTTTTTTTTTTTTGCTGTTCTGGCACCATAGGGGCTTCCTAAATGCGGCATGCCCCCAGAGCAAAATTTGCTTTCAAAAAGCCAAATGTGACTCCTTCTCTTCTGAGACCTGTAGTGCACCAGCAGAGCACTTTTCACCCCCATGCGAGGTGTTTTCTGTATCGGGAGAAATTGGGCTTCAAATTTTGGGGGGTATTTTCTGCTATTACCCTTTTTAAAAATGTAAAATTTTTGGGAAACCAAGCATTTTAGGTAAAAAAAATATATATTTTTTTTACATATGCAAAAGTCGTGAATCACCTGTAGCGTATTAAGGTTCACTTTACCCCTTGTTACGTTCCCTGAGGGGTCTAGTTTCCAAAATGGTATGCCATGTGGTTTTTTTTTGCTGTCCTGGCACCATAGGGGCTTCCTAAATGCGGCATGCCCCCCAAAAACCATTTGTCGCTCCTTCCCTTCTGAGCCCTCTACTGCGCCCACCGAACACTTTACATGGACATATGAGGTATGTCCTTACTCGAGAGAAATTGGGTTTCAAATACAAGTAAAAATTTTCTCCTTTTTATCCCTTGCAAAAATTCAAAAATTGGGTCTACAAGAACATGCGAGTGTAAAAAATGAAGATTTTGAATTTTCTCCTTCACTTTGCTGTTATTCCTGTGAAACACCTAAAGGGTTAATACACTTACTGAATGTTTTTTTGAATACTTTAGGGGGTGTAGTTTTTATAATGCGGTCTTTTATGGGGTATTTCTAATATGAAGACCCTTCAAATCCACTTCAAAACTGAACTGGTCCCTGAAAAATAGTGAGTTTGAAAATTTTGTGAAAAATTTCAAAATTGCTGCTGAACTTTGAAGCCCTATGGTGTCTTCCAAAAGTAAAAACTCATAAATTTTATGATGCAAACATAAAGTAGACATATTGTATATGTGAACCCAAAAAAAATATATTTTGAATATCCATTTTCCTTACAAGCAGAAAGCTTCAAAGTTAGAAAAATGCTAAATTTTCATTTTTTTCATCAAATTTTGGGATTTTTCACCAAGAAAGGATGCAAGTTACCATAAAATTTTACCACTAAGTTAAAGTAGAATATGTCAAGAAAAAACAATCTCGGAATCAGAATGATAACTAAAAGCATTCCAGAGTTATTAATGTTTAAAGTGACAGTGGTCAGAATTGCAAAAAACGCTCCGGTCCTTAAGGTATAAAATGGCCTGGTCCTTAAGGGGTTAATTTATATTACATACAAAATTTGTATTAATTTTTAAACAGGGATCAATTTATGTGGGCAGGCAGGGATCTAAAAATGTATTTGACAATAATAAAAATGTAGAAAAGGGCCATTTAAATGTAAAACATTTTTAAATTAATTTTGTTACAATTTTTATTAGTAATGTCTTTTAATAACGTGTTTAATAAAGTGTGTGTGAGTGTGTGTGTGTGTGAGTGTTTCACTTTTGTCTTAATTTTTTTTTACAATTCTTAGATAGTAATACTACTCCCAGCATGGAACACACTGTTCCATGATGGGAATAGTAGTTCCTGTACTAATAGACAGATTGCCCCAGGTGTCACTCCTGACACCCAATGCTATTGTCCATAATATAGCAGAGATGCGGAGCGGCTCTATACAGCCCTCGCATCTCTGCTCTGTACGCCAGGCTGGCCAGTGATGTGAATAGAATTCACATGACTCATTCATATTTTCCGCCCAGCCCAGAGTGGTGATTGGCCAAATGGTGGCAGCCAATCCCTGCTCTCAGCGGGAAAGATGAATCAGTAATGTGAATTTATATTACACAGTATAGTCCAGAGATACGGAGGGCAGGAGAAAGCCATTCCGCATCTCAGAAGGATGAAGAACGATCGCAGCAGGTGTCAGGAGTGACAGCCGCTGTGATCTGTCCTTAACTGCAGGTACTACTGCTCCCAACATGGAGCACACTCTGATCCATGCTGGGAGCTGTAGTACCTGCATTAATAGATAAACAAAACAAACGTGAGGAAACTGCACACCCTGCGGAAAAAAAAGAACCATAGACATTAATTTTATGTGGTGCCCATTTATTGGCTACCCATAAATATTCAGTATCGTGCCCAAAATTAAAAGGGCAACAATGGATGACTTCCCAATTATGTGTATGAAAAAGCCTGTATTTTATAGACTCCAATTTTCAAAAATGTGTATTAAAAAAATAGACAATCTTTATTGATACATAATGTACAACATACAGTAAAACATCATATTAATAGCCAGAAGGAATGCAACAACAAAAGGCGGCAGCCTGGGACGTGTATAATAAATACCTACAAGTGCTAAACAATTATAAAGAGCAGTGTGGACAATCTAGGTAAAATGGTAAAGGACTATACCATAAAAAAGAAGGGGCCATGCAGTCTATAAGCATAGATAGTAGTAAAGGTACAATAATGTGAATGACTAATTACTATAACCATGTGCATAAATTGCACACTCAGGGTACAGGCCAAAGAAAGTGCAAGTGCAAAAAGTGCTATGCTGCTATATTAAGACTGGCCACCTAAACCACCACACTGTAGTCTGAGAGTCGTGCGTCCCAGGATGCTGCCTCCCCAACAAGTGTTTCAGTCCGGAGACCTTCATACCTGCATTAATAGACAGATCCCAGCGATCTGTCTATTAATGCAGGTACTACAGCTCCCAGCATGGAGCAGAGTGTGCTACATGTTGGGAGCAGTAGTACCTGCAGTAAAGGAAAGATCACAGCGGGTGTCACTCCTGAGACCCGCTGTGATCCTCCTGTATAATGTATAGATGCGGGCGGCCAGCTGCTCTTCTATGGTCCCCTGCACTGCCATATATATGCACCTATTCATATTTCCAGCAGAGAGTTGTGATTGGCTGGAACTATCTGGCCAATCACAGCTCTCTGCAGGAAATATGAATAGGTGTATATATACGGCAGTGCAGGGGACCATAGAAGAGCGGCCAGCCGCATCTATACATTATACAGGAGGATCGCAATGGGTGTCAGAAGTGACACCCTGGGCGATCTGTCAATAAGTACATGTACTACTTCTCCTATCATGGAACAGTGTGTATTTTTATAATTTTTTTTAATAGTACCCTACAAAATTTTATTAAAAAAGGTATCTCCATCCCTTTTTTGGATCACTAAAGTCCAAAAAAGAATAAAAACCGCTTGCAAAAACGCCAAAGTTAAAACCCACATGGCATTTTTCTTGACGTTTTTTACTCCCACAGACTTCTATGGGAGAAAAACGCCACGATTTCAGGGAAAAAAGCCATAGGCTCAACATGCTGTGACTTTGCAAAATTGCCAAGGAGCTGAAAAAAAACCAAAAGAAGAAAGAAAGAAAAAACGCCAAAAGGATTTAAAAATCGTTAAACTGAAAAAGGAAAAGTAGAAAAAAGAATTTACTGATTTCTCATTCATTTACAGCCTTTTTTTGGGGGGGTGGGGTGGGGGGGGGGGGTAGGGGAAACGCACAAAAAAAAAAAAAAAAAAGAACAAGAAGAAACTTAGCCTTAGAGTTTTTTTGTTATATACTTACTTGCTGTTGAGATCCTGGCTGTAGTTCTAGTATTTACAGCTGTACTTGCTGGCTTAGGGGCTGCAGTTTAACAATATAAAACAATATTTAAAATTTGATTTAAATTACATTTAGATTTAAAAAAAAACATTTGAGAATAAGTTGCATCTGTACCCAGACTCTGTAACAGACTCTGAATCCACCAATATATGTTTTCTATAATACATTTACTTGTAGCTGAACTCTTGGCCACAGTTCTGGTAAGTTGAACAATAATGAGGTATAGGATGACAGCAATATACACTGATCTAATAGTTATAGCACAAAGGCAGATTTATCTGATCTTTGTTGTTACAGATGAGCCCAGTGGAGAGATCAGCTGCTGTATACTACAGAGGAAGTTAAGTTCTTTTCAGTCTGACCACAGTGCTCTCTGCTGACATCTCTGGCCATGCCAGGAACTGTTCGGAGCAGGAGAGGTTTGCTATTATGGGATTTGTTCCTGCTCTGGACAATTCCTGACACGGACAGAGGTGTCAGCAGAGAGCACTGTGGTCAGACAAAAAAGAACAACTGAAGCACTAGAAGGATTAGGATTAAGATTTTTTAATAGAAGTGATTTACAAATCTGTTCAACTTTCTGTATCCAGTTGATATATGAAAAAATAATAGTTTTGCACCGGAGTGCTTCTTTAACCCATTGGGGAAAGAGACCATTCAGACCCTATGAACGAGAGCATTTTTTGAAAATCTGACCTCTGTCTCTTTAGGCATTAATAACTGCTGATGCTTTTACTTAAGAATTTTAATCCGATATTGTTTTTTCATGACATATTCTACTTTATGTTAGTGGTAAATTTTCGTTGATACTTGCATCATTTATTGGTGAAAAATTCAAAAATGTCATGAAAAATGGGAATATTTATCATTTTTCCAACTTTGAAGCTCTCTGCCTGTAAGGAAAATGGACATGCCAAATAAATGATATATTGATTCACATATACAATATGTCTACTTTATGTTGGCATCATAAGGTTGACATGCTTTTACTTTTTGGAAGACATCAGAGAGCTTCAAAGTAGAGCATCAATTTTCCAATTTTCCACGAAAATTTCAAAATCAGAATTTTTCAGGGACCTGTTCATTTTTGAAGTGAGTTTTGAAGGTCTTCATGTAAGAAGTCCTTTATGTAAGAAGTCCCCCAAAATGGACACCATTATGAAAACTGCACCCCTCAAAGTATTCAAAATGACATTCAGAAAGTTCAATCTTCCGGATATAAACTGGAAAACCAAAATAGCTAGTTCTGCCAGGAGTACAGATATTTTAAATTTCCTACTGGGATTATCTCTACAACAAGTGGTTGAGGAGCCAACCCGGAGGGAGGCCATTTTGGATTGGGTATTCACAAATGGGAATTTGGTAAATAATGTTATTGTTGGCGAAGGCTGGAGATCTAGTGATCACCAATCAGTGTGGTTTAATATAAGAACAGTGAAGGAGTCACACCACACAAAAACAAAAGTTTTAGATTTTAGAAAACAGACTTTTCAAAAACGAGATTAGTCATAAATGAGTCCTTATCATACTGAAACAAATTACATGGAGTTCAGGAGAAATGGGACTACTTAAAAGATGCTTTTTTGAAGGCAACAAAAAATTGCATTAGACTTGTCAGTAAAAGCAGAAAAAGGAAGAGATCACTGTGGTACTCAGCAGAAGTGGCCAAAATCATAAAAAACTAAAAACTAGCATTAAGTAATTATGAAACAACCCAGAGCAATGAAGATAGGGAAATCTACAAGACTAGGCAGAAAGAGGCCAGGCAGGCAAGAACTTCTAAAGCGCAGGCAGAAGAAAAACTGTGTCTGTGAAAAAAGGGGATAAAACATTCTTCAGATATATAAATGAAAAAATGAAATTCAAACAAGGAATAACTAAATTAAAAACAAAGGAAGGAAGGTGTGTAGAAGAGAATAAGGGGCTAGCTGACTGCCTTAATGAGTACTTCTGTTCAGTTTTTACAGAAGAAAAAGAAGGAAAAAGACCTCCATTAGAGAGGAAAACTAAGGAATCGTTTGATGCATGTGTCTTTACAGAGGAAGAGGTTCTATGTTTGCTGTCTTAAGTGAAGACAAATAAATCACAGGGGCCTGATGGGATACACCCAAAATTATTAAAACAGCTTAGTGGTGAGCTAGCAAAACTGTTAACAGATTTATTTAACCAATCACTGGTAACAGGAGTCATCCCGGAAGATTGGAAATTAGCAAATGTCGTGCCCATTCACAAGAAAGGTAGTAGGGAGGAATTAAGCAACTATAGGCCAGTAAGTCTGACATTAATAGTGGGGAAATTAATGGAAACCCTTCTAAAGGATAGGATTGTGGAACGTCTAAAATCCTATGGATTGCAAGATGAAAAACAACATGGGTTTACTTCAGGGAGATCATGTCAAACAAATTTTATTATGGGTGACTAAATAAAAGATGGCGGAGGGGCAGTAGACATCGCATATCTAGATTTTAGTAAGGCTTTTGACACTGTCCCACATAGAAGACTTATCAATAAACTACAGTCATTGAGCTTGGACTCCCATATTGTTGAGTGGATTAGGCAGCGGCTGAGTGACTGACAACAGAAGGCTGTAGTAAATGGAGAATATTCAGAGCAAGGTCTTTTCACCAGTGGGGTACCTCAGGGATCTGTACTGAGGCCAATTTTGTTTCATATCTTCATTAGTGATATTGCAAAAGGTCTCGATGGTAAGGTATGTCTTTTTGCTGATGACACAAAGATATGTAAAAGGGTTGATGTTCCTGGAGGGATACGCCAAATGGAAAGGGTTTTAGGAGTAATTATTGCAGAAGACTTAAAGGGGTACTCCGCCCCTAGACATCTTATCCCCTATCCAAAGGATAGGGGATAAGATGTCAGATCGCCGCGGTCCCGCTGCTGGGGACCCCGGGGTTCGCTGCTGCAGCACCCCGCTATCATTACTGCGCAGAGCGAGATCGCTCTGCACGTAATGACGGGCAATACAGGGGCAGGAGCATCGTTACGTCACGACTCCGCCCCTTGTGACGTCACGGCCCGCCCCGTCAATATAAGTCTATGGGAAGGGGGCGTGGCGGTCGTCACGCCCCCTGCCATAGACTTGCATTAAGGGGACGGGCCGTGATGTCATGAGGGGCGGAGCCAAGACGTCACACTGCTCCGGCCCCTGTATCGCCCGTCATTATGCACAGAGCGAACTCGCTCTGTGGAGTAATGATGGTGGGTTGCCGCAGTGGCGATCCCCGGGGTCCCCAGCAGCGGGCCCCGGCGATCTGACATCTTATCCCCTACCCTTTGGATAGGGGATAAGATGCCAAGGGCAGAGTACCCCTTTAAAGGTAGGAAGACAATGTAATAGAGCAGCAGGAAACGTTAGCAGAGTGCTTGGATGTATAGGGAGAGGTATAAGCAGTAGAAAGAGAGAAGTGCTCATGCCGCTGTACAGAACACTGGTGAGACCTCACTTGGAGTATTGTGCGCAGTACTGGAGGGCGTATCTCCAGAAGGATATAGATACCCTAGCGAGAGTTCAAAGAAGAGCTACTAAACTAGTACATGGATTGCAGGACAAATCTTACAAGGAAAGGTTAAAGGACCTTAACATGTACAGCTTGGAAGAAAGAAGAGACAGAGGGGATATGATAGAGACTTTTAAATACATAAAGGGAATCAACACAGTAAAGGAGGAGAGCATATTTAAAAGAAGAAAAACTACCACAAAAGGACATAGTTTTAAATTTGAGGGGCAAAGGTTTAAAAATAATATCAGGAAGTATTACTTTACTGAGAGAGTAGTGGATGCATGGAATAGCCTTCCTGCAGAAGTGGTCGCTGTAAATACAGTGAAAGAATTTAAACATGCATGGGATAAGCATAAGGCTATCCTTCATATAAGATAGGACAAGGGACTATTGATAGGATACAGATTATTGGGCAGACTAGATGGGCCAAATGGTTCTTATCTGCCGACACATTCTATGTTTCTATGTTTGTTAGATGTTTTTCAGGAATAGCAGCAAAGTGGAGGAGAAAATTAAAATCTTCATTTTTTACACTAACATGTTCTCGTAGACCCATTTTTTTTTTCATTTAATTTCATTTACCCCTTCATTCAAGGAGTAAAAGGAGAAAATGCCCCCCAAAATCTGTACAATGCTCAGAAGCGAGGGAGCGTCATTGGGCTTTTGTAGAGAGAATTCAGAACAGGGAACCGGCAGCTCACTCAGGCTGATCGGGACCACCGCGGTGTCCCGATCAGCTGCACGGACAGGAGGAGGGTCTCTACCTGCCTCCTCCTTGTCCGATCGCCGAATGACTGATCAGTGCCTGAGATCCAGGCAGGAGCAGTCGAGCGCTGAAAACACTGATCAATGCTATGCTATTGCATATCATTGATCAGTGTGGGCAATCAGTGTAATGCATGTTATTGTCCCCTATGGGGGCTATAACATTGCAAAAAATAAAATAAAGTAAAAAAAAATAAACTGAAAAAGGTGATTTAACCCCTTCCCTAATAAAAGTTTGAATCACCCCCCTTTTCACATAAAAAAAATGTGTAAATAAAAATAAATATAAACATGTGAGGTATAAATATGCGTGCATGAATTTCCGAACAATAAAATATATTATTAATTAAACCGCACGGTCAATGGCGTACACGTAAAAGCCTGTTTTTGGTCACTTTTTAAACCATAAAAATGAATAAAAAGCAATCAAGAAGTCAGATCAAACCAAAAATGGTACCAATAAAAATTTAAGATCACGGCACAAGAAAATTAGTCCTCATACCGCCTTGTATGTGCAAAAAATTAAAAAGTTATAAGGGTCAGAAGAGGACATTTTTAAACCTATACATTTTCATGCATGTAGTTATGATTTTTCCCAGAAGTAAGACAAAATCAAACCTATATAAGTAGGGTATCATTTTAATCGTATGGACCTACAGAATAAAGAGAAGGTTTCATTTTTACAAAAAAAATACACTGCATAGAAACGGAAGCCCCCAAAAATTACAAAATGGCTTTTGTTTTTTCAATTTTGTCGCATAATGATTTTTTTTCGGGTAAAATGACTGATGTCAATACAAAGTAGAATTGGTTTAGATACTGGGTATTGCTGTCCTTTAGTAAGGCCTGGGCTGTGATATAAAAGCGTAGGTGCTGTGTAGTTTGATTTTATCAAAATAGATTTATTGAAATACAAAATATATATTATATAAATATATATATATATATACATTTATATATATATATTTATATATATATATATATATATATATATATATATAATTATATACATATATATATATATATATATATATTTATAAGTATATAGAAAGAGATATTGTTTGTACAATTGTTGTGTAGCTGGAGGTGGCTGCAGGGCTCTTGCAGACTACCTCTACCACACAATGATCTTGTTGGGTCACAGGTACTGTGTCACAAAGTAGAATTGGTGGGACAAGAAATAAAGCCATTATATGAGTCTGTAGGTGCAAAATTGAAAGTGTTATGATTTTTAGAAGGTGATGAGGGAAGAATTAAAATGCAAAAACGGAAATATCATACGTACTTAAAGGGGTACTCCGCTGCTCAGCGTTTGGAACAAACTGCTCCGAACACTGGAGCCCGCGCCAGACTTGCATTGAGGGGCGTGACATCATGAGGGGTGGGGCTATGATGTCACACCCCCTCAGTGCAAGTCTTTGGGAGGGGGTGTGACGGAACAGTTTATTCTGTAGGTCCATACCATTACAAGGATACCCAATTTATATCCTTATAGTTGGGGTTTTAGGAGCTACAGTAAATAATCAGATAAAGAAAGTCAGTAATATGAACTGATCATACCGTTGTAGCACCTTGCCATTAATAATATTTAATTATCTTTGTTATTACTTCTGTCCCAACTGGACTAGTCATGCAGCTAATAATATATGTTGGCCATTTATGGCCTTTTAGTTGATTTAACCATGTGAGGGCCTATTTTTTTATTGATCAAGTTGTATCAAGTAATACCATATGTGTATGTTTTCAAGCATGTTCACGTGTGAATAATCCACAAGCAGATTATGTTGTTACCAACTGTTTGCAGAATTTCAGCTGTGGGTACCCCTTAGCGGAATCATTTTGTGGGAGCGTACCCTTATAATGTTTTATCAGCGTTGCCAGGTGTAAAAATGATTTTCATGTTATTTATCATGTATTTGTACCTTATTTGGTGCATAAACCTGTGATCTATTATTCACTTACTTGTAGATGAAATCCTGGCCTCTGTTCTAGTAGTTTCAGTTTTTGTACTTGCTGTTCCAGATGCTGCAGTTAAACAATATGTATTTGTGCCTTATTTGGTGCATAAAACTGTGATCTATTATTCATTTACTTGACTCATTAGACTCATTTAAAAAACATTTGTCTTAAAAAAATAACAAATAAGTTCAAAAGTAGAATCTTTACTTGTAACATACTCTGAATTAGGAGTGACACCCGCTGTGATCTCAGCTTAATGGCAGGTACTACAGCTCCCAACATGGAGCACACTCTTCTCCATGCTGACAGCTGAAGTACCTGCATTAATAGACAGATCGCAGCGGGTGTCACATCTGACACCCACAGAAATCGTTCCTTCATCCTTCTGAGATGCGGAGCAGCTTTCTCCTGCGCTCCACATCTCTGCACTATCCTCCGGGCCAGCCAGTGATGTTTTTTCTGACGTTTTTTACCTGGAGTGGAAATTGCATTTTGGCCCTTTTGATGTTTAAAAAAAAAAAGGATGCAGTAGGGATGGGAAAATTATTTTTAAAATTTTTATTGAAATTTTAATTTATATTACATACAAAATGTGTATTAATTTTTAAACAGGGATCAATTTATGTGGGCAGGCAGGGATCTAAAAATGTATTTGACAATAATAAAAATGTAGAAAAGGGCCATTTAAATGTAAAACATTTTTAAATTAATTTTGTTACAATTTTTATTAGTAATGTTTTTTAATAACGTGTTTAATAAAGTGTGTGTGTGTGTGTGTGTGTGTGAGTGTTTCACTTTTGTCTTAATTTTTTTACAATTCTTAGGTAGTAATACTACTCCCAGCATGGAACACACTGTTCCATGATGGGAATAGTAGTTCCTGTACTAATACACAGATTGCCCCAGGTGTCACTCCTAACACCCAATGCTATCGTCCATAATATAGCAGAGATGCGGAGCGGCTCTATACAGCCCTCACATCTCTGCTCTGTACGCCAGGCTGGCCAGTGATGTGAATAGAATTCACATGACTCATTCATATTTTCCGCCCAGCCCAGAGTGGTGATTGGTCAAATGGGGGCAGCCAATCCCTGCTCTCAGTGGGAAATATGAATCAGTAATGTGAATTTATATTACACAGTATAGTCCAGAGATAAGGAGGGCAGGAGAAAGCCATTCCGCATCTCAGAAGGATGAAGAACGATCGCAGCAGGTGTCAGGAGTGACAGCCGCTGTGATCTGTCCTTAACTGCAGGTACTACTGCTCCCAACATGGAGCACACTCTGATCCATGCTGGGAGCTGTAGTACCTGCATTAATAGATAAACAAAACAAACGTGAGGAAACTGCACACCCTGGGGAAAAAAAAGAACCATAGACATTCATTTTATGCGGTGCCCATTTATTGGCTACCCATAAATATTCAGTATCGTGCCCAAAATTAAAAGGGCAACAATGGATGACTTCCCAATTATGTGTATGAAAAAGCCTGTATTTTATAGACTCCAATTTTCAAAAATTTGTATTAAAAAAATAGACAATCTTTATTGATACATAATGTACAACATACAGTAAACATTATATTAATAGCCAGAAGGAATGCAACAACAAAAGGCGGCAGCCTGGGACGTGTATAATAAATACCTACAAGTGCTAAACAATTATAAAGAGCAGTGTGGACAATCTAGGTAAAATGGTAAAGGACTATATCATTAAAAAGAAGGGGCCATGCAGTCTATAAGCATAGATAGTAGTAAAGGCACAATAATGTGAATGACTAATTACTATAACCATGTGCATAAATTGCACACTCAGGGTACAGGCCAAAGAAAGTGCAAGTGCAAAAAGTGCTATGCTGCTATATTAAGACTGGCCACCTAAACCACCACACTGTAGTCTGAGAGTCGTGCGTACCAGGATGCCGCCACCCCAACAAGTGTATCAGTCCGGAGACCTTCATACCTGCATTAATAGACAGATCCCAGTGATCTGTCTATTAATGCAGGTACTACAGCTCCCAGCATGGAGCAGAGTGTGCTACATGTTGGGAGCAGTAGTACCTGCAGTAAAGGAAAGATCACAGCGGGTGTCACTCCTGAGACCCGCTGTGATCCTCCTGTATAATGTATAGATGCGGGCGGCCGGCTGCTCTTCTATGGTCCCCTGCACTGCCATATATATGCACCTATTCATATTTCCAGCAGAGAGTTGTGATTGGCTGGAACTATCTGGCCAATCACAGCTCTCTGCAGGAAATATGAATTGGTGTATATATACGGCAGTGCAGGGGACCATAGAAGAGCGGCCAGCCGCATCTTTACATTATACAGGAGGATCGCAATGGGTGTCAGAAGTGACACCCTGGGCGATCTGTCAATATGTACAGGTACTACTTCTCCTATCATGGAACAGTGTGTATTTTTATAATTTTTTTTCATAGTACCCTACAAAATTTTATTAAAAAAGGTATCTCCATCCCTTTTTTGGATCACTAAAGTCCAAAAAAGAATAAAAACCGCTTGCAAAAACGCCAAAGTTAAAACCCACATGGCATTTTTCTTGACGTTTTTTACTCCCACAGACTTCTATGGGAGAAAAACGCCACGATTTCAGGGAAAAAAAGCCATAGGCTCAACATGCTGTGACTTGGCAAAATTGCCAAGGTGCTGAAAAAACACCAAAAGAAGAAAGAAAAAAAAAATGCCAAAAGGATTTAAAAACCGTTAAACTGAAAAACGAAAAGTAGAAAAAAGAATTTACTGATTTCTCATTCATTTACAGCCTTTTTTTTTGGGGGGGGGGGGGGGGGTAGGGGAAACGCACAAAAAAAAAAAAAAAAGAACAAGAAGAAACTTAGCCTTAGAGTTTTTTTGTTATATACTTACTTGCTGTTGAGATCCTGGCTGTAGTTCTAGTATTTACAGCTGTACTTGCTGGCTTAGGGGCTGCAGTTTAACAATATAAAACAATATTTAAAATTTGATTTAAATTACATTTAGATTTAAAAAAAAACATTTGAGAATAAGTTGCATCTGTACCCAGACTCTGTAACAGACTCTGAATCCACCAATATATGTTTTCTATAATACATTTACTTGTAGCTGAACTCTTGGCCACAGTTCTGGTAAATTGAACAATAATCAGGTATAGGATGACAGCAATATACACTGATCTAATAGTTATAGCACAAAGGCAGATTTATCTGATCTTTATTGTTACAGATGAGCCCAGTGGAGAGATCAGCTGCTGTATACTACAGAGGAAGTTAAGTTCTTTTCAGTCTGACCACAGTGCTCTCTGCTGACATCTCTGGCCATGCCAGGAACTGTTCGGAGCAGGAGATATTTGCTATTATGGGATTTGTTCCTGCTCTGGACAATTCCTGACAAGGACAGAGGTGTCAGCAGAGAGCACTGTGGTCAGACAAAAAAGAACAACTGAAGCACTAGAAGAATTAGGATTAAGATTTTTTAATAGAAGTGATTTACAAATCTGTTCAACTTTCTGTATCCAGTTGATATATAAAAAAAATAATTGTTTTGCACCGGAGTGCTTCTTTAACCCATTGGGGAAAGAGACCATTCTGACCCTATGAACGAGAGCATTTTTTGAAAATCTGACCTCTGTCTCTCTAGGCATTAATAACTGCTGATGCTTTTACTTAAGAATTTTATTCCGATATTGTTTTTTCATGACATATTCTACTTTATGTTAGTGGTAAATTTCGTTGATACTTGCATCATTTATTGGTGAAAAATTCAAAAATGTCATGAAAAATGGGAATATTTAGCATTTTTCCAACTTTGAAGCTCTCTGCCTGTAAGGAAAATGGACATGCCAAATAAATTATATATTTATTCACATATACAATATGTCTACTTTATGTTGGCATCATAAGGTTGACATGCTTTTACTTTTTGAAGACATCAGAGAGCTTCAAAGTAGAGCATCAATTTTCCAATTTTCCACGAAAATTTCAAAATCAGAATTTTTCAGGGACCTGTTCATTTTTGAAGTGAGTTTTGAAGGTCTTCATGTAAGAAGTCCTTTATGTAAGAAGTCCCCCAAAATGGACACCATTATGAAAACTGCACCCCTCAAAGTATTCAAAATGACATTCAGAAAGTTCAATCTTCCGGATATAAACTGGAAAACCAAAATAGCTAGTTCTGCCATGAGTACGGATATTCTAAATTTCCTACTGGGATTATCTCTACAACAAGTGGTTGAGGAGCCAACATGGAGGGAGGCCATTTTGGATTGGGTATTCACAAATGGGAATTTGGTAAATAATGTTATTGTTGGCAAAGGCTGGAGATCTAGTGATCACCAATCAGTGTGGTTTAATATAAGAACAGTGAAGGAGTCACACCACACAAAAACAAAAGTTTTAGATTTTAGAAAACAGACTTCAAAAACGAGATTAGTCATAAATGAGTCCTTATCATACTGGAACAAATTACATGGAGTTAAGGAGAAATGGGACTACTTAAAAGATGCTTTTTTGAAGGCAACAAAAAATTGCATTAGACTTGTCAGTAAAAGCAGAAAAAGGAAGAGACCACTGTGGTACTCAGCAGAAGTGGCCAAAATCATAAAAAACATAAAACTAGCATTTAGTAATTATGAAACAACCCAGAGCAATGAAGATAGGGAAATCTACAAGACTAGGCAGAAAGAGGCCAGACAGGCAAGAACTTCTAAAGCGCAGGCAGAAGAAAAACTGTGTCTGTGAAAAAAGGGGATAAAACACTCTTCAGATATATAAATGAAAAAATGAAATTCAAACAAGGAATACCTAAATTAAAAACAAACGAAGGAAGGTGTATAGAAGAGAATAAGGGGCTAGCTGACTGCCGTAATGAATACTTCTGTTCAGTTTTTACAGAAGAAAAAGAAGGAAAAAGACCTCCATTAGAGAGGAAAACTAAGGAATCGTTTGATGCATGTGTCTTTACAGAGGAAGAGGTTCTATGTTTGCTGTCTTAAGTGAAGACAAATAAATCACAGGGGCCTGATGGGATACACCCAAAATTATTAAAAGAGCTTAGTGGTGAGCTAGCAAAACTGTTAACAGATTTATTTAACCAATCACTGGTAACAGGAGTCATCCCGGAAGATGCCCATTCACAAGAAAGGTAGTAGGGAGGAATCAAGCAACTATAGGCCAGTAAGTCTGACATTAATAGTGGGGAAATTAATGGAAACCCTTCTAAAGGATAGGATTGTGGAACGTCTAAAATCCTATGGATTGCAAGATGAAAAACAACATGGATTTATTTCAGGGAGATCATGTCAAACAAATCTTATTATGGGTGACTAAAATAATAATTTGTATAAAAAAAATAGACAATCTTTATTGATACATAATGTACAACATACAGTAAAACATCATATTAATAGCCAGAAGGAATGCAACAACAAAAGGTGGCAGCCTGGGACGTGTATAATAAATACCTACAAGTGCTAAACAATTATAAAGAGCAGTGTGGACAATCTAGGTAAAATGGTAAAGAACTATACCATAAAAAGAAGGGGCCATGCAGTCTATAAGCATAGATAGTAGTAAAGGCACAATAATGTGAATGACTAATTACTATAACCATGTGCATAAATTGCAAACTCAGGGTACAGGCCAAAGAAAGTGCAAGTGCAAAAAGTGCTATGCTGCTATATTAAGACTGACCACCTAAACCACCACACTGTAGTCTGAGAGTCGTGCGTCCCAGGATGCCGCCACCCCAACAAGTGTTTCAGTCCGGGGACCTTCATTCCTGCATTAATAGACAGATCCCAGCGATCTGTCTATTAATGCAGGTACTACAGCTCCCAGCATGGAGCAGAGTGTGCTACATGTTGGGAGCAGTAGTACCTGCAGTAAAGGAAAAATCACAGCGGGTGTCACTCCTGAGACCCGCTGTGATCCTCCTGTATAATGTATAGATGTGGGCGGCCGGCTGCTCTTCTATGGTCCCCTGCACTGCCATATATATGCACCTATTCATATTTCCAGCAGAGAGTTGTGATTGGCTGGAACTATCTGGCCAATCACAGCTCTCTGCAGGAAATATGAATAGGTGTATATATACGGCAGTGCAGGGGACCATAGAAGAGCGGCCAGCCGCATCTATACATTATACAGGAGGATCGCAATGGGTGTCAGAAGTGACACCCGGGGCGATCTGTCAATAAGTACAGGTACTACTTCTCCTATCATGGAACAGTGTGTATTTTTATAATTTTTTTTAATAGTACCCTACAAAATATTATTAAAAAAGGTATCTCCATCCTTTTTTTGGATCACTAAAGTCCAAAATAGAATAAAAACCGCTTGCAAAAACGCACAAAAAAAAAAAAAAAAAGAACAAGAAGAAACTTAGCCTTAGAAATTTTTGTTATATACTTACTTGCTGTTGAGATCCTGGCTGTAGTTCTAGTATTTACAGCTGTACTTGCTGGCTTAGGGGCTGCAGTTTAACAATATAAAACAATATTTAAAATTTGATTTAAATTACATTTAGATTTAAAAAAAAAACATTTGAGAATAAGTTGCATCTGTACCCTGACTCTGTAACAGACTCTGAATCCACCAATATATGTTTTCTATAATACATTTACTTGTAGCTGAACTCTTGGCCACAGTTCTGGTAAATTGAACAATAATCAGGTATAGGATGACAGCAATATACAATGAACTAATAGTTATAGCACAAAAGCAGATTTATCTGATCTTTGTTGTTACAGATGAGCCCAGTGGAGAGATCAGCTGCTGTATACTACAGAGGAAGTTAAGTTCTTTTCAGTCTGACCACAGTGCTCTCTGCTGACATCTCTGGCCATGCCAGGAACTGTTCGGAGCAGGAGAGGTTTGCTATTATGGGATTTGTTCCTGCTCTGGACAATTCCTGACACGGACAGAGGTGTCAGCAGAGAGCACTGTGGTCAGACAAAAAAGAACAACTGAAGCACTAGAAGAATTAGGATTAAGATTTTTTAATAGAAGTGATTTACAAATCTGTTCAACTTTCTGTATCCAGTTGATATATAAAAAAATTATTGTTTTGCACCGGAGTGCTTCTTTAACCCATTGGGGAAAGAGACCATTCTGACCCTATGAACGAGAGCATTTTTTGAAAATCTGACCTCTGTCTCTTTAGGCATTAATAACTGCTGATGCTTTTACTTAAGAATTTTATTCCGATATTGTTTTTTCATGACATATTCTACTTTATGTTAGTGGTAAATTTCGTTGATAATTGCATCATTTATTGGTGAAAAATTCAAAAATGTCATGAAAAATGGGAATATTTAGCATTTTTCCAACTTTGAAGCTCTCTGCCTGTAAGGAAAATGGACATGCCAAATAAATTATATATTGATTCACGTATACAATATGTCTACTTTATGTTGGCATCATAAGGTTGACATGCTTTTACTTTTTGAAGACATCAGAGAGCTTCAAAGTACAGCATCAATTTTTCACGAAAATTTAAAAATCAGAATTTTTCAGGTACCTGTTCATTTTTGAAGTGAGTTTTGAAGGTCTTCATGTAAGAAGTCCTTTATGTAAGAAGTCCCCCAAAATGGACACCATTATGAAAACTGCACTCCTCAAAGTATTCAAAATGACATTCAGAAAGTTCAATCTTCCGGATATAAACTGGAAAACCAAAATAGCTAGTTCTGCCAGGAGTACGGATATTCTAAATTTCCTACTGGGATTATCTCTACAACAAGTGGTTGAGGAGCCAACCCGGAGGGAGGCCATTTTGGATTGGGTATTCACAAATGGGAATTTGGTAAATAATGTTCTTGTTGGCGAAGGCTGGAGATCTAGTGATCACCAATCAGTGTGGTTTAATATAAGAACAGTGAAGGAGTCACACCACACAAAAACAAAAGTTTTAGATTTTAGAAAACAGACTTTTCAAAAACGAAATTAGTCATAAATGAGTCCTTATCATACTGGAACAAATTACATGGAGTTCAGGAGAAATGGGACTACTTAAAAGATGCTTTTTTGAAGGCAACAAAAAATTGCATTAGACTTGTCAGTAAAAGCAGAAAAAGGAAGAGACCACTGTGGTACTCAGCAGAAGTGGCCAAAATCATAAAAAACAAAAAACTAGCATTTAGTAATTATGAAACAACCCAGAGCAATGAAGATAGGGAAATCTACAAGACTAGGCAGAAAGAGGCCAGGCAGGCAAGAACTTCTAAAGCGCAGGCAGAAGAAAAACTGTGTCTGTGAAAAAAGGGGATAAAACATTCTTCAGATATATAAATGAAAAAATGAAATTCAAACAAGGAATACCTAAATTAAAAACAAAGGAAGGAAGGTGTGTAGAAGAGAATAAGGGGCTAGCTGACTGCCGTAATGAATACTTCTGTTCAGTTTTTACAGAAGAAAAAGAAGGAAAAAGACCTCCATTAGAGAGGAAAACTAAGGAATCGTTTGATGCATGTGTCTTTACAGAGGAAGAGGTTCTATGTTTGCTGTCTTAAGTGAAGACAAATAAATCACAGGGGCCTGATGGGATACACCCAAAATTATTAAAAGAGCTTAGTGGTGAGCTAGCAAAACTGTTAACAGATTTATTTAACCAATCACTGGTAACAGGAGTCATCCCGGAAGATGCCCATTCACAAGAAAGGTAGTAGGGAGGAATCAAGCAACTATAGGCCAGTAAGTCTGACATTAATAGTGGGTAAATTAATGGAAACCCTTCTAAAGGATAGGATTGTGGAACGTCTAAAATCCTATGGATTGCAAGATGAAAAACAACATGGGTTTACGTCAGGGAGATCATGTCAATCAAATCTTATTATGGGTGACTAAAATAATAGATGGTGGAGAGGCAATAGACATCGCATATCTAGATTTTAGTAAGGCTTTTGACACTGTCCCACATAGAAGACTTATCAATAAACTACAGTCATTGAGCTTGGACTCCCATATTGTTGAGTGGATTAGGCAGCGGCTGAGTGACTGACAACAGAAGGCTGTAGTCAATGGAGAATATTCAGAGCAAGGTCTTGTCACCAGTGGGGTACCTCAGGGATCTGTACTGAGGCCAATTTTGTTTCATATCTTCATTAGTGATATCGCAAAAGGTCTCGATGGTAAGGTATGTCTTTTTGCTGATGACACAAAGATATGTAAAAGGGTTGATGTTCCTGGAGGGATACGCCAAATGGAAAGGGATTTAGGAGTAATTATTGCAGAAGACTTAAAGGGGTACTCCGCCCCTAGACATCTTATCCCCTATCCAAGGGATAGGGGATAAGATGTCAGATCACTAGCAGAGTGCTTGGATGTATAGGGAGAGGTATAAGCAGTAGAAAGAGAGAAGTGCTCATGCCGCTGTACAGAACACAGGTGAGACCTCACTTGGAGTATTGTGCGCAGTACTGGAGGCCGTATCTCCAGAAGGATATAGATACCCTAGCGAGAGTTCAAAGAAGAGCTACTAAACTAGTACATGGATTGCAGGACAAATCTTACAAGGAAAGGTTAAAGGACCTTAACATGTACAGCTTGGAAGAAAGAAGAGACAGAGGGGATATGATAGAGACTTTTAAATACATAAAGGGAATCAACACAGTAAAGGAGGAGAGCATATTTAAAAGAAGAAAAACTACCACAAAAGGACATAGTTTTAAATTAGAGGGGCAAAGGTTTAAAAGTAATATCAGGAAGTATTACTTTACTGAGAGAGTAGTGGATGCATGGAATAGCCTTCCTGCAGAAGTGGTCACTGCAAATACAGTGAAAGAATTTAAACATGCATGGGATAAGCATAAGGCTATCCTTCATATAAGATAGGACAAGGGACTATTGATAGGATACAGATTATTGGGCAGACTAGATGGGCCAAATGGTTCTTATCTGCCAACACATTCTATGTTTCTATGTTTGTTAGATGTTTCTCAGGAATAGCAGCAAAGTGGAGGAGAAAATTCAAAATCTTCATTTTTTACACTAACATGTTCTCGTAGACCCATTTTTTTTTCATTTAATTTCATTTACCCCTTCATTCAAGGGGTAAAATGAGAAAATGCCCCCCAAAATCTGTACAATGCTCAGAAGCGAGGATGCATCATTGGGCTTTTGTAGAGAGAATTCAGAACAGGGAACCGGCAGCTCACTCAGACTGATCGGGACCATCGGGGTGTCCCAATCAGCTGCACGGACAGGAGGAGGGTCCCTACCTGCCTCCTCCTTGTCCGATCGCAGAATGACTGCTCAGTGCCTGAGATCCAGGCAGGAGCAGTCGAGCGCTGAAAACACTGATCAATGCTATGCTATTGCATATCATTGATCAGTGTGGGCAATCAGTGTAATGCATGTTATAGTCCCCTATGGGGGCAATAACATTGCAAAAAATAAAAGAAAGTAAAAAAAAAAACTGAAAAAGGTGATTTAACCCATTCCCTAATAAAAGTTTGAATTACCCCCCTTTTCACATAAAAAAAATATGTAAATAAAAATAAATATAAACATGTGAGGTATAAATATGCGTGTATGAATTTCCGAACAATAAAAATATATTAATAATTAAACCACACGGTCAATGGCGTACACGTAAAAGCCTGTTTTTGGTCACTTTTTATACCATAAAAAATGAATAAAAAGCAATCAAAAAGTCAGATCAAACCAAAAATGATACCAATAAAAATTTCAGATCACGGCACAAGAAAATTAGCCCTCATACCGTCTTGTATGTGCAAAAAATTTAAAAGTTATAGGGGTCAGAAGAGGACAATTTTAAACCTATACATTTTCATTCATGTAGTTATGATTTTTCGCAGAAGTAAGACAAAATAAAACCTATATAAGTAGGGTATCATTTTAATCGTATGGACCTACAGAATAAAGAGAAGGTTTCATTTTTACAAAAAAAATACACTGCATAGAAACGGAAGCCCCCAAAAATTACAAAATGGCTTTTGTTTTTTCTATTTTGTCGCATAATGATTTTTTTTCGGGTAAAATGACTGATATCATTACAAAGTAGAATTGGTTTAGATACTGGGTATTGCTGTCCTTTAGTAAGGCCTGGGCTGTGATATAAAAGCGTAGGTGCTGTGTAGTGCAGTCCTTTATAAGAATACGATAGGGTAGATACCTGTTTGATTTTATCAAAATAGATTTATTGAAATACAAAATATATATATAATATATATATATATATATATATATATATATATATATATATATATATATATATGTATATAGAAAGAGATATTGTTTGTACAATTGTTGTGTATCTGGAGGTGGCTGCAGGGCTCTTGCTGCCTACCTCTACCACACAATGATCTTGTTGGGTCACAGGTACTGTGTCACAAAGTAGAATTGGTGGGGCAAGAAATAAAGACATTATATGAGTCTGTAGGTGCAAAATTGAAAGTGTTATGATTTTTAGAAGGTGATGAGGGAAGAATTAAAATGCAAAAACGGAAATATCATGCGTACTTAAAGGGGTACTCCGCTGCTCAGCGTTTGGAACAAACTGCTCCGAACACTGGAGCCCGCGCCAGATTTGCATTGAGGGGGTGGAGCGTGACATCATGAGGGGTGGGGCTATGATGTCACACCCCCTCAGTGCAAGTCTTTGGGAGGGGGTGTGACGGAACAGTTTATTCTGTAGGTCCATACCATTACAAGGATACCCAATTTATATCCTTATAGTTGGGGTTTTAGGAGCTACAGTAAATAATCATATAAAGAAAGTCAGTAATATGAACTGATCATACCATTATAGCACCTTGCCATTAATAATATTTAATTATCTTTGTTATTACTTCTGTCCCAACTGGACTAGTCATGCAGCTAATAATATATGTTGGCCATTTATGGCCTTTTAGTTGATTTAACCATGTGAGGGCCTATTTTTTTATTGATCAAGTTGTATCAAGTAATACCATATGTGTATGTTTTCAAGCATGTTCACGTGTGAATAATCCACAAGCATATTATGTTGTTACCAACTGTTTGCAGAATTTCAGCTGTGGGTACCCCTTAGCGGAATCATTTTGTGGGAGCGTACCCTTATAATGTTTTATCAGCATTGCCAGGTGTAAAAATGATTTTCATGTTATTTATCATGTATTTGTACCTTATTTGGTGCATAAACCTGTGATCTATTATTCACTTACTTGTAGATGAAATCCTGGCCTCTGTTCTAGTAGTTACAGTTTTTGTACTTGCTGTTCCAGATGCTGCAGTTAAACAATATGTATTTGTGCCTTATTTGGTGCATAAAACTGTGATCTATTATTCATTTACTTGACTCATTAGACTCATTTAAAAAAAAATTCTTTAAAAAAAATAACAAATAAGTGCAAAAGTAGAATCTTTACTTGTAACATACTCTGAATTAGGAGTGGCACCCGCTGTGATCTGACCTTAATGGCAGGTACTACAGCTCCCAACATGGAGCACACTCTGCTCCATGCTGACAGCTGAAGTACCTGCATTAATAGACAGATCGCAGCAGGTGTCACATCTGACACCCACAGCAATCGTCCTTCATCCTTCTGAGATGCGGAGCAGCTTTCTCCTGCGCTCCACATCTCTGCACTATCCTCCGGGCCAGCCAGTGATGTTTTTCCTGACGTTTTTTACCTGGAGTGGAAATTGCATTTTGGCCCTTTTGATGTTTAAAAAAAAAAAAAAAAGGATGCAGTAGGGATGGGAAAATTTTTTTTTTAATTTTTATTGAAATTTTTTTTTATATTACATACAAAATTTGTATACATTTTTAAACAGGGATCAATTTATGTGGGCAGGCAGGGATCTAAAAATGTATTTGACAATAATAAAAATGTAGAAAAGGGCCATTTAAATGTAAAACATTTTTAAATTAATTTTGTTACAATTTTTATTAGTAAGGTCTTTTAATAATGTGTTTAATAAAGTGTGTGTGTGTGTGTATGAGTGTTTCACTTTTTTCTTAATTTTTTTTACAATTCTTAGGTAGTAATACTACTCCCAGCATGGAACATACTGTTCCATGATGGGAATAGTAGTTCCTGTACTAAAAGACAGATTGCCCCAGGTGACACTCCTGACACCCAATGCTATCGTCCATAATATAGCAGAGATGCGGAGCGGCTCTATACAGCTCTCGCATCTCTGCTCTGTACTCCAGGCTAGCCAGTGATGTGAATAGAATTCACATGACTCATTCATATTTTCCGCCCAGCCCAGAGTGGTGATTGGCCAAATGGTGGCAGCCAACACCTTCTCTCAGCGGGAAATATGAATCAGTGATGTGAATTTATATTACACAGTATAGTCCAGAGATACGTAGGGCAGGAGAAAGCCATTCCGCATCTCAGAAGGATGAAGAACGATCGCAGCAGGTGTCAGGAGTGACAGCCGCTGTGATCTGTCCTTAACTGCAGGTACTACTGCTCCCAACATGGAGCACACTCTGATCCATGCTGGGAGCTGTAGTACCTGCATTAATAGATAAACAAAACAAACGTGAGGAAACTGCACACCCTGGGGAAAAAAAATAACCATAGACATTAATTTTAAGCGGTGCCCATTTATTGGCTACCCATAAATATTCAGTATCGTGCCCAAAATTAAAAGGGCAACAATGGATGACTTCCCAATTATGTGTATGAAAAAGCCTGTATTTTATAGACTCCAATTTTCAAAAATTTGTATTAAAAAATAGCCAATCTTTATTGATACATAATGTACAACATACAGTAAAACATCATATTAATAGCCAGAAGGAATGCAACAACAAAAGGCGGCAGCCTGGGACGTGTATAATAAATACCTACAAGCGCTAAACAATTATAAAGAGCAGTGTGGACAATCTAGGTAAAATGGTAAAGGACTATACCATAAAAAAAGAAGGGGCCATGCAGTCTATAAGCATAGATAGTAGTAAAGGCACAATAATGTGAATGACTAATTACTATAACCATGTGCATAAATTGCACACTCAGGGTACAGGCCAAAGAAAGTGCAAGTGCAAAAAGTGCTATGCTGCTATATTAAGACTGGCCACCTAAACCACCACACTGTAGTCTGAGAGTCGTGAGTCCCAGTATGCCGCCACCCCAACAAGTATTTCAGTCCGGAGACCTTCATACCTGCATTAATAGACAGATCCCAGCGATCTGTCTATTAATGCAGGTACTACAGCTCCCAGCATGGAGCAGAGTGTGCTACATGTTGGGAGCAGTAGTACCTGCAGTAAAGGAAAGATCACAGCGGGTGTCACTCCTGAGACCCGCTGTGATCCTCCTGTATAACGTATAGATGCGGGCGGTCGGCTGCTCTTCTATGGTCCCCTGCACTGCCATATATATGCACCTATTCATATTTCCAGCAGAGAGTTGTGATTGGCTGGAACTATCTGGCCAATCACAGCTCTCTGCAGGAAATATGAATAGGTGTATATATACTGCAGTGCAGGGGACCATAGAAGAGCGGCCAGCCGCAACTGTACATTATACAGGAGGATCGCAATGGGTGTCAGAAGTGACTCCCGGGCGATCTGTCAATAAGTACAGGTACTACTTCTCCTATCATGGAACAGTGTGTATTTTTATAATTTTTTTTTAATAGTATCCTACGACATTTTATTAAAAAAGGTATCGCCATCCCTTTTTTGGATCACTAAAGTCCAAAAAAGAATAAAAAACGCTTGCAAAAACGCCAGGATTAAAACCCACATGGCGTTTTTCTTGACGTTTTTTACTCCCACAGACTTCTATGGGAGAAAAACGTCACGATTTCAGGGAAAAAAAAGGCATAGGCTCAACATGCTGTGACTTTGCAAAATTGCCAAGGAGCTGAAAAAACACCAAAAGAAGAAAGAAAAAAAACGCCAAAAGGATTTAAAAACCGTTAAACTGAAAACGCAAAGTAGAAAAAAGAATTTACTGATTTCTCATTCATTTACAGACTTTTTTTTTGGGGGGGGGGGGGGGGGGTAGGGGAAACGCACAAAAAAAAAAAAAGAACAAGAAGAAACTTAGCCTTAGAGTTTTTTTGTTATATACTTACTTGCTGTTGAGATCCTGGCTGTAGTTCTAGTATTTACAGCTGTACTTGCTGGCTTAGGGGCTGCAGTTTAACAATATAAAACAATATTTAAAATTTGATTTAAATTACATTTAAATAAAAAAGAAAAAAACATTTGAGAATAAGTTGCATCTGTACCCAGACTCTGTAACAGACTCTGAATCCACCAATATATGTTTTCTATAATACATTTACTTGTAGCTGAACTCTTGGCCACAGTTCTGGTAAGTTGAACAATAATCAGGTATAGGATGACAGCAATATACAGTGATCTAATAGTTATAGCACAAAGGCAGATTTATCTGATCTTTGTTGTTACAGATGAGCCCAGTGGAGAGATCAGCTGCTGTATACTACAGAGGAAGTTAAGTTCTTTTCAGTCTGACCACAGTGCTCTCTGCTGACATCTCTGGCCATGCCAGGAACTGTTCAGAGCAGGAGAGGTTTGCTATTATGGGATTTGTTCCTGCTCTGGACAATTCCTGACACGGACAGAGGTGTCAGCAGAGAGCACTGTGGTCAGACAAAAAAGAACAACTGAAGAATTAGAAGGATTAGGATTAAGATTTTTTAATAGAAGTGATTTACAAATCTGTTCAACTTTCTGTATCCAGTTGATATATAAAAAAAATAATTGTTTTGCACCGGAGTGCTTCTTTAACCCATTGGGGAAAGAGCCCATTCTGACCCTATGAACGAGAGCATTTTTTGAAAATCTGACCTCTGTCACTTTAAGCATTAATAACTGCTGATGCTTTTATTTAAGAATTTTATTCCGATATTGTTTTTTCATGACATATTCTACTTTATGTTAGTGGTAAATTTTCGTTGATACTTGCATCATTTATTGGTGAAAAATTCAAAAATTTCATGAAAAATGGGAATATTTAGCATTTTTCCAACTTTGAAGCTCTCTGCCTGTAAGGAAAATGGACATGCCAAATAAATTATATATTGATTCACATATACAATATGTCTACTTTATGTTGGCATCATAAGGTTGACATGCTTTTACTTTTTGAAGACATCAGAGAGCTTCAAAGTACAGCATCAATTTTCAAATTTTCCACGAAAATTCAAAATCAGAATTTTTCAGGGACCTGTTCATTTTTGAAGTGAGTTTTGAAGGTCTTCATGTAAGAAGTCCTTTATGTAAGAAGTCCCCCAAAATGGACACCATTATGAAAACTGCACCCCTCAAAGTATTCAAAATGACATTCAGAAAGTTCAATCTTCCGGATATAAACTGGAAAACCAAAATAGCTAGTTCTGCCAGGAATACAGATATTCTAAATTTCCTACTGGGATTATCTCTACAACAAGTGGTTGAGGAGCCAACCCGGAGGGAGGCCATTTTGGATTGGGTATTCACAAATGGGAATTTGGTAAATAATGTTATTGTTGGCGAAGGCTTGAGATCTAGTGATCACCAATCAGTGTGGTTTAATATAAGAACAGTGAAGGAGTCACACCACACACAAACAAAAGTTTTAGATTTTAGAAAACAGACTATTCAAAAACGAGATTAGTCATAAATGAGTCCTTATCATACTGGAACAAATTACATGGAGTTCAGGAGAAATGGGACTACTTAAAAGATGCTTTTTTGAAGGCAACAAAAAATTGCATTAGACTTGTCAGTAAAAGCAGAAAAAGGAAGAGACCACTGTTGTACTCAGCAGAAGTGGCCAAAATCATAAAAAACTAAAAACTAGCATTTAGTAATTATGAAACAACCCAGAGCAATGAAGATAGGGAAATCTACAAGACTAGGCAGAAAGAGGCCAGGCAGGCAAGAACTTCTAAAGCGCAGGCAGAAGAAAAACTGTGTCTGTGAAAAAAGGGGATAAAACATTCTTCAGATATATAAATGAAAAAATGAAATTCAAACAAGGAATAACTAAATTAAAAACAAAGGAAGGAAGGTGTGTAGAAGAGAATAAGGGGCTAGCTGACTGCCGTAATGAATACTTCTGTTCAGTTTTTACAGAAGAAAAAGAAGGAAAAAGACCTCCATTAGAGAGGAAAACTAAGGAATCGTTTGATGCATGTGTCTTTACAGAGGAAGAGGTTCTATGTTTGCTGTCTTAAGTGAAGACAAATAAATCACAGGGGCCTGATGGGATACACCCAAAATTATTAAAAGAGCTTAGTGGTGAGCTAGCAAAACTGTTAACAGATTTATTTAACCAATCACTGGTAACAGGAGTCATCCCGGAAGATTGGAAATTAGCAAATGTCGTGCCCATTCACAAGAAAGGTAGTAGGGAGGAATCAAGCACCTATAGGCCAGTAAGTCTGACATTAATAGTGGGGAAATTAATGGAAACCCTTCTAAAGGATTGGATTGTGGAACGTCTAAAATCCCATGGATTGCAAGATGAAAAACATGGGTTTACTTCAGGGAGATCATGTCAAACAAATTTTATTATGGGTGACTAAAATAATAGATGGCGAAGGGGCAGTAGACATTGCATATCTAGATTTTAGTAAGGCTTTTGACATTGTCCCACATAGAAGACTTATCAATAAACTACAGTCATTAAGCTTGGACTCCGATATTGTTAAGTGGATTAGGCAGCGGCTGAGTGACTGACAACAGAAGGTTGTAGTCAATGGAGAATATTCAGAGCAAGGTCTTGTCACCAGGGGGGTACCTCAGGGATCTGTACTGGGGCCAATTTTGTTTCATATCTTCATTAGCGATATCGCAAAAGGTCTCGATGGTAAGGTATGTCTTTTTGCTGATGACACAAAGATGACACAAAGGGTTGATGTTCCTGGAGGGATACGCCAAATGGAAAATGATTTAGGAAAACTAGAAGAATGGTCAGAACTCTGGCAACTGAAATTTAATGTGGATAAATGCAAGATAAGGCACCTGGGGCATAAAAACCATCAGGCAGAATATAGAATATTTGACACAGTCCTGACCTCAGTATTTGAGGAAAGGGATTTAGAAGTAATTATTGCAGAAGACTTAAAGGGGTTCTCCGCCCCTAGACATCTTATCCCCTATCCAAAGGATAGGGGATAAGATGTCAGATCGCCGCGGTCCCGCTCTTGGGAACCCCGGGGTTCGCTGCTGCAGCACCCCGCTATCATTACTGCGCAGAGCGAGATTGCTCTGCACGTAATGACGGGCAATACAGGGGCCGGAGCATCGTTACGTCACGGCTCCGCCCCTCATGACGTCAAGGCCAGCCCACGTCAATACAAGTCTATGGGAAGGGGGCATGGCGGTCGTCACGCCCCCTGCCATAGACTTGCATTAAGGGGACGAGCCGTGATGTCATGAGGGGCGGAGCCATGACGTCACGCTGCTCCGGCCCCTGTATCGCCCGTCATTGAGCACAGAGCGAACTCACTCTGTGCAGTAATGATGGCGGGGTGCCGCAGCGGCGATCCCCGGGGTCCCCAGCAGCGGGCCCCTGGCAATCTGACATCTTATCCCCTATCCTTTGGATAGGGGATAAGATGCCAAGGGCAGAGTACCCCTTTAAAGGTAGGAAGACAATGTAATAGAGCAGCAGGAAACGCTAGCAGAGTGCTTGGATGTATAGGGAGAGGTATAAGCAGTAGAAAGAGAGAAGTGCTCATGCCGCTGTACAGAACACTGGTGAGACCTCACTTGGAGTATTGTGCGCAGTACTGGAGGGCGTATCTCCAGAAGGATATAGATACCCTGGCGAGAGTTCAAAGAAGAGCTACTAAACTAGTACATGGATTGCAGGACAAATCTTACAAGGAAAGGTTAAAGGACCTTAACATGTACAGCTTGGAAGAAAGAAGAGACAGAGGGGATATGATAGAGACTTTTAAATACATAAAGGGAATCAACACAGTAAAGGAGGAGAGCATATTTAAAAGAAGAAAAACTAACACAAAAGGACATAGTTTTAAATTGGAGGGGCAAAGGTTTAAAAGTAATATCAGGAAGTATTACATTACTGAGAGAGTAGTGGATGCATGGAATAGCCTTCCGGCAGAAGTGAAGGAGTTTAAACATGCATGGGATAAGTATAAGGCTATCCTTCATATAAGATAGGACAAGGGACTATTGATAGGATACAGATTATTGGGCAGACTAGATGGGCCAAATGGTTCTTATCTGCCGACACATTCTATGTTTCTATGTTTGTTAGATGTTTCTCAGGAATAGCAGCAAAGTGGAGAAGAAAATTCAAAATCTTCATTTTACACACTAACATGTTCTCGCAGACCCATTTTTTTATTCATTTAATTTCATTTACCCCTTCATTCAAGGGGTAAAAGGAGAAAATGCCCCCAAAATCTGTACAATGCTCAGAAGCGAGGGAACATCATTGGGCTTTTGTAGAGAGAATTCAGAACAGGGAACCGGCAGCTCACTCAGGCTGATCGGGACCACCGCTGTGTCCCGATCAGCTGCACGGACAGGAGGAGGGTCCCTACCTGCCTCCTCCTTGTCCGATCGCCGAATGACTGCTCAGTGCCTGAGATCCAGGCATGTAGTCATGATTTTTCCCAGAAGTAAGACAAAATCAAACCTATATAAGTAGGGGATCATTTTAATCGTATGGACCTACAGAATAAAGAGAAGGTTTCATTTTTACAAAAAAAATACACTGCATAGAAACCGAAGCCCCCAAAAATTACAAAATGGCTTTGGTTTTTTCAATTTTGTTGCATAATGATTTTTTTTCGGGTAAAATGACTGATGTCATTACAAAGTAGCGCATAGACGTAACTTGTATAGACGTTACTTGTCTGGGGTAAGAGGAAATATGTTAATGTAACATCCTAAAAAATCAAGAACAACATATTTCATATGCAATATATTTATTGATTAACCCCTTAAGGACTCAGGGTTTTTCCGTTTTTGCACTTTCGTTTTTTCCTCCTTACCTTTTAAAAATCATAACCCTTTCAATTTTCCACCTAAAAATCCATATTATGGCTTATTTTTTGCGACGCCAATTCTACTTTGCAGTGACATTAGTCATTTTACCCAAAAATGCACGGCGAAACGGAAAAAAAAAATAATTGCGCGACAAAATCGAAAAAAAACGCCATTTTGTAACTTTTGGGGGCTTCCGTTTCTACGCAGTGCATATTTTGGTAAAAATTACACCTTATCATTATTCTGTAGGTCCATACAATTAAAATGATACCCTACTTATATAGGTTTGATTTTGTCGCACTTCTGGAAAAAATCATAACTACATGCAGGAAAATTTATACGTTTAAAAATGTCATCTTATGACCCCTATAACTTTTTTATTTTTCCACGTACGGGGCGGTATGAGGACTCATTTTTGCGCCGTGATCTGAAGTTTTTATTGGTATGAGTTTTGTTTTGATCTGACTTTTTGATCACTTTTTATTCATTTTTTAATGTTATTAAAAGTTACCAAAATACGCTTTTTTGGACTTTGGAATTTTTTTGCGCGTACGCCATTGACCGTACGGCTTAATTAATGATATATTTTTATAGTTCGGACATTTACGCATGTGGCGATACCACATATGTTTATTTTTAATTTTTTTTACACTCTTTTATTTTTTTTTATGGGAAAAGGGGGGTGATTCAAACTTTTATTAGGGAAGGGGTTAAATGACCTTTATTAACACTTTTTTTTTTACTTTTTTTTTGCAGTGTTATAGGTCCCATAGGGAGCTATAACACTGCACACACTGATCTCTCATCCTGATCACAGGCGTGTATTAACACGCCTGTGATCAGCATTATCGGCGCTTGACTGCTCCTGCCTGGATCTCAGGCACGGAGCAGTCATTCGTCGATCGGACACGGAGGAGGCAGGTAAGAGCCCTCCCATTGTCCGATCAGCTGTTCGGGACGCCGCGATTTCACCGCGGCTGTCCCGAACAGCCCGACTGAGCAGCCGGGATACTTTCAGTTTCACTTTAGAAGCGGCGGTCAGCTTTGACCGCCGCTTCTAAAGGGTTAATACCGCACATCACCGCGATCGGTGATGTGTGGTATTAGCCGCGGGTCCCGGCCGTTGATTAGCGCCGGGACCCACGCGATATGATGCGGGATCGCGGCGCGATCCCGCTTCATATCGCGGGAGCCGGCGCAGGACGTAAATATACGTCCTGCGTCGTTAAGGGGTTAAAGTACAACACTGTAATCGTGTAGCAACTGGTGTGGGCCAGTATTTTTTAACAAGCACAAAAATTAGATAGTATACTTAGGATTGAGCATGAGTAAGGTGTGACTAGTATGTCCCTATCTATTAGCCCTGCCTGGCGATACTGTAAGTCCCCTGTCCTAGTGACCTGGGCCTACACTGGAACCTCCTATTTGCCCTAGGCTGTAGAGGGGATGCGGAAACAATACTGTGGCGTTGCCAAGATACAGTTGACCGAGGCTAATAGCCCGACAGATCCAATATACAGTATTTGATCCTAGATATCACGCTTAAGGTGTTTAGAGGTGTAACATACATGTGGTAAAAATAATAATACAGTATCAGAACCCGAGGGGGGTAGCCAGGGGTATGTAGTAGTATTCACGTTTAAAACCCACAATTGTATGTGTTGCATAGGTAGAGATATACTTATGCATTACACAGAGATTGCATTAATCCAACACGTTTCGCTTATCCGTGTGAGTACAGATAGCTCCTCAGGGATTCTCGTGGAGAATACTTGCAGAAATAAGGTCATGGGAGACCGTACATATAGTAGCAATGCATCATCACATGTAGATTGAAGAAGCGTACATTAGATATACTTGTATGGTGATATGATGAGAGTGACACACTGATCTGGACAGCTGCGTATGAATATCAGTCTTGGGTCCGGGTGCTTGGTGACTCCTCCTATCAGGATGTTGAAAAAGAATCTCCACTCTGATATAGATGAAGTCGAGTAGGTGTAGATACTAGAGATCCCTAGGGCACATGATAGACTGCGGTAGCGGGGTCCCAAGGGGAGAGGTAGGGAGAAGTCCAGAAGGTACGGTTCCGGGGCTGGCGGGGAGGCCCAGGAGAAGTAGGATGGTTCTGGTCCCTCGGCGTCCGGGTAGTGAGGCTGTCCGTGCGTCATCTAGTATCTAGTATCTACACCTACTCGACTTCATCTATATCAGAGTGGAGATTCTTTTTCAACATCCTAATAGGAGGAGTCACCAAGCACCCGGACCCAAGACTGATATTCATACGCAGCTGTCCAGATCAGTGTATCACTCTCATCATATCACCATACAAGTATATCTAATGTACGCTTCTTCAATCTACATGTGATGATGCATTGCTACTATATGTACGGTCTCCCATGACCTTATTTCTGCAAGTATTCTCCACGAGAATCCCTGAGGAGCTATCTGTACTCACACGGATAAGCGAAACGCGTTGGATTAATGCAATCTCTGTGTAATGCATAAGTATATCTCTACCTATGCAACACATACAATTGTGGGTTTTAAACGTGAATACTACTACATACCCCTGGCTACCCCCCTCGGGTTCTGATACTGTATTATTATTTTTACCACATGTATGTTGCACCTCTAAACACCTTAAGCGTGATATCTAAGATCAAATACTGTATATTGGATCTGTCGGGCTATTAGCCTCGGTCAACTGTATCTTGGCGACGCCACAGTATTGTTTCAGCATCCCCTCTACAGCCTAGGGCCAATAGGAGGTTCCAGTGTAGGCCCAGGTCACTAGGACAGGGGACTTACAGTATCGCCAGGCAGGGCTAATAGATAGGGACATACTAGTCACGCCTTACTCATGCTCGATCCTAAGTATACTATCTAATTTTTGTACTTGTTAAAAAATACTGGCCCACACCAGTTGCTACACGATTACAGTGTTGTACTTTAATCAATAAATATATTGCATATGAAATATGTTGTTCTTGATTTTTTAGGTCATTACAAAGTAGAATTGGTTTAGATACTGGGTATTGCTGTCCTTTAGTAAGGCCTGGGCTGTGATATAAAAGCGTAGGTGCTGTGTAGTGCAGTCCTTTATAAGAATACGATAGGGTAGATACCTGTTTGATTTTATCAAAATAGATTTATTGAAATACAAAATATATATAATATATATATATATATACATATTTATATATATATATATATATATATATATGTAATTAAATGTATATATATATATATATATATATATATATATATATGTATATGTATATAGAAAGAGATATTGTTTGTACAATTGTTGTGTAGCTGGAGGTGGCTGCAGGGCTCTTGCAGACTACCTCTACCACACAATGATCTTGTTGGGTCACAGGTACTGTGTCACAAAGTAGAATTGGTGGGGCAAGAAATAAAGCCATTATATGAGTCTGTAGGTGCAAAATTGAAAGCGTTATGATTTTTAGAAGGTGATGAGGGAAAAATTAAAATGCAAAAACGGAAATATCCTGCCTCCTTAAAGGGGTACTCCGCTGCTCAGCGTTTGGAACAAACTGCTCCGAACACTGGAGCCGGCGCCAGACTTGCATTGAGGGGGTGGGGCGTGACATCATGAGGGGTGGGGCTATGATGTCACACCCCCTCAGTGCAAGTCTTTGGGAGGGGGTGTGACGGAACAGTTCATTCTGTAGGTCCATACCATTACAAGAATACCCAATTTATATCCTTATAGTTAGGGTTTTAGAAGCTACAGTAAATAATCAGATAAAGAAAGTCACAAATATGAACTGATCATACCGTTGTAGCACCTTGCCATTAATAATATTTAATTATCTTTGTTATTACTTCTGTCCCAACTGGACTAGTCATGCAGCTAATAATATATGTTGGCCATTTTTGGCCTTTTAGTTGATTTAACCATGTGAGGGCTTATTTTTTTATTGATCAAGTTGTATCAAGTAATACCATATGTGTATGTTTTCAAGCATGTTCACGTGTGAATAATCCACAAGCAGATTATGTTGTTACCAACTGTTTGCAGAATTTCAGCTGTGGGTACCCCTTAGCGGAATCATTTTGTGGGAGCGTACCCTTATAATGTTTTATCAGCGTTGCCAGGTGTAAAAATGATTTTCATGTTATTTATCATGTATTTGTACCTTATTTGGTGCATAAACCTGTGATCTATTATTCACTTACTTGTAGATGAAATCCTGGCCTCTGTTCTAGTAGTTGCAGTTTTTGTACTTGCTGTTCCAGATGCTGCAGTTAAACAATATGTATTTGTGCCTTATTTGGTGCATAAAACTGTGATCTATTATTCATTTACTTGACTCATTAGACTCATTTTAAAAAATTTGTCTTAAAAAAAATAACAAATAAGTACAAAAGTAGAATCTTTACTTGTAACATACTCTGAATTAGGAGTGACACCCGCTGTGATCTGACCTTAATGGCAGGAACTACAGCTCCCAACATGGAGCACACTCTGCTGAAGTACCTGCATTAATAGACAGATCGCAGCAGGTGTCACATCTGACACCCACAGCAATCGTCCTTCATCCTTCTGAGATGCGGAGCAGCTTTCTCCTGCGGTCCACATCCCTGCAATATCCTTCGGGCCAGCGAGTGATGTTTTTTCTGAAATTTTTTACCTGGAGTGGAAATAGCATTTTGGCCCTTTTGATGTTTTTTTTAAAAAAAAAAAAGGATGCAGTAGGGATGGGAAAATTATTTTTTAAATTTTTATTGAAATTTTAATTTATATTACATACAAAATTTGTATAAATTTTTAAACAGGGATCAATTTATGTGGGCAGGCAGGGATCTAAAAATGTATTTGACAATAATAAAAATGTAGAAAAGGGCCATTTAAATGTAAAACATTTTTAAATTAATTTTGTTACAATTTTTATTAGTAATGTCTTTTAATAACGTGTTTAATAAAGTGTTTGTGTGCGTGTGTGAGTGTTTCACTTTTTTCTTAATGTTTTTTACAATTCTTAGGTGGTAATACTACTCCAAGCATGGAACACACTGTTCCATGATGGGAATAGTAGTTCCTGTACTAATAGACAGATTGCGCCAGGTGTCACTCCTGACACCCAATGCTATCGTCCATAATATAGCAGAGATGCGGAGCAGCTCTATACAGCCCTCGTATCTCTGCTCTGTACTCCAGGCTGGCCAGTGATGTGAATAGAATTCACATGACTCATTCATATTTTCCGCCCAGCCCAGAGTGGTGATTGGCCAAATGGTGGCAGCCAATCCCTGCTCTCAGCGGGAAATATGAATTAGTGATGTGAATTTATATTACACAGTATAGTCCAGAGATACGGAGGGCAGGAGAAAGCCATTCTGCATCTCAGAAGGATGAAGAACGATCGCAGCAGGTGTCAGGAGTGACAGCCGCTGTGATCTGTCCTTAACTGCAGGTACTACTGCTCCCAACATGGAGCACACTCTGATCCATGCTGGGAGCTGTAGTACCTGCATTAATAGATAAACAAAACAAACGTGAGGAAACTGCACACCCTGGGGAAAAAAATGAACCATAGACATTAATTTTAAGTGGTGCCCATTTATTGGCTACCCATAAATATTCAGTATCGTGCCCAAAATTAAAAGGGCAACAATGGATGACTTCCCAATTATGTGTATGAAAAAGCCTGTATTTTATAGACTCCAATTTTCAAAAATTTGTATAAAAAAATAGACACTTTTTATTGATACATAATGTACAACATACAGTAAAACATCATATTAATAGCCAGAAGGAATGCAACAACAAAAGGCGGCAACCTGGGACGTGTATAATAAATACCTACAAGTGCTAAACAATTATAAAGAGCAGTGTGGACAATCTAGGTAAAATGGTAAAGGACTATACCATAAAAAAGAAGGGGCCATGCAGTCTATAAGCATAGATAGTAGTAAAGGCACAATAATGTGAATGACTAATTACTATAACCATGTGCATAAATTGCACACTCAGGGTACAGGCCAAAGAAAGTGCAAGTGCAAAAAGTGCTATGCTGCTATATTAAGACTGGCCACCTAAACCACCACACTGTAGTCTGAGAGTCGTGCGTCCCAGGATGCCGCCACCCCAACAAGTGTTTCAGTCCGGAGACCTTCATACCTGCATTAATAGACAGATCCCAGCGATCTGTCTATTAATGCAGGTACTACAGCTCCCAGCATGGAGCAGAGTGTGCTACATGTTGGGAGCAGTAGTACCTGCAGTAAAGGAAAGATCACAGCGGGTGTCACTCCTGAGGGGGGAAACGCACAAAAAAAAAAAAAAAAAAAACAAGAAGAAACTTAGCCTTAGAGTTTTTTTGTTATATACTTACTTGCTGTTGAGATCCTGACTGTAGTTCTAGTATTTACAGCTGTACTTGCTGGCTTAGGGGCTGCAGTTTAAAAATATACAACAATATTAAAAATTTGATTTAAATTACATTTAGATTAAAAAATAAACATTTGAGAATAAGTTGCATCTGTACCCAGACTCTGTAACAGACTCTGAATCCACCAATATATGTTTTCTATAATACATTTACTTGTAGCTGAACCCTTGGCCACAGTTCTGGTAAGTTGAACAATAATCAGGTATAGGATGACAGCAATATACACTGATCTAATAGTTATAGCACAAATGCAGATTAATCTGATCTTTGTTGTTACAGATGAGCCCAGTGGAGAGATCAGCTGCTGTATACTACAGAGGAAGTTAAGTTCTTTTCAGTCAGACCACAGTGCTCTCTGCTGACATCTCTGGCCATGCCAGGAACTGTTTGGAGCAGGAGAGGTTTGCTATTTTGGGATTTGTTCCTGCTCTGGACAATTCCTGACACAGACAGAGGTGTCAGCAGAGAGCACTGTGGTCAGACAAAAAAGAACAACTGAAGCACTAGAAGGATTAAGATTTTTTTAATAGAAGTAATTTACAAATCCGTTCAACTTTTTGTAGCCAGTTGATATATAAAACATTTTTATTTTTACACTGGAGTGCTTCTTTATCCCATTGGGGAAAGAGCCCATTTTGACCCTAAGAACGAGAGCATTTTTTGAAAATCTGACCTCTGTCACTTTAGGCATTAATAACTGCTGATGCTTTTACTTAAGAATTTTATTCCGATATTGTTTTTTCGTGACATATTCTACTTTATGTTAGTGGTAAATTTCCGTTGATACTTGCATCATTTATTGGTGAAAAATTCCCAAATTTCATGTAAAATGGGAATATTTAGCATTTTTCCAACTTTGAAGCTCTCTGACTGTAAGGAAAATGGACATGCCAAATAAATTATATATTGATTCACATATACAATATGTCTACTTTATGTTGGCATCATAAGGTTGACATGCTTTTACTTTTTGAAGACATCAGAGAGCTTCAAAGTACAGCATCAATTTTCCAATTTTCCACGAAAATTCAAAATCAGAATTTTTCAGGGACCTGTTCATTTTTTTAAGTGAGTTTTGAAGGTCTTCATGTAAGAAGTCCCCCAAAACCAAAATAGCTAGTTCTGCCAGGAGTACAGATATTCTAAATTTCTTACTGGGATTATCTCTACAACAAGTGGTTGAGGAGCCAACTCGGACAGAGGCCATTTTGGATTGGGTATTCATAAATGGGAATTTGGTAAATAATGTTATTGTTGGCGACGGCTTGAGATCTAGTGATCACCAATCAGTGTGGTTTAATATAAGAACAGTGAAGGAGTAAAACCACACAAAAACAAAAGTTTTAGATTTTGAAAACAGACTTTTCAAAAATGAGATTAGTCATAAATGAGTCCTTATCATACTGGAACAAATTACATGGAGTTCAGAAGAAATGGGACTACTTAAAAGACACTTTTTTGAAGGCAACAGAAAATTGCATTAGACTTGACCACTGTGGTACTCAGCAGAAGTGGCCAAAATCATAAAAAACAAAAAACTAGCATTTAGTAATTATGAAACAACCCAGAGCAATGAAGATAGGGAAATCTACATCACTAGGCAGAAAGAGACCAGGCAGGCAAGAACTTCTAAAGCGCAGGCAGAAGAAAAACTAGCTCAGTCAGTGAAAAAAGGGGATAAAACATTCTTCAGATATATAAATGAAAAAAGGAAATTAAAACAATGAATAACTAAATTAAAAACAAAGGAAGGAAGGTGTGTAGAAGAGAATAAGGGGCTAGCTGACTGCCGTAATGAATACTTCTGTTCAGTTTTTACAGAAGAAAAAGAAGGAAAAAGACCTCCATTAGAGAGGAAAACTAAGGAATCGTTTGATGCATGTGTCTTTACAGAGGAAGAGGTTTGCTGTCTAAAGTGAAGACAAATAAATCACAGGGGCCTGATGGGATACACCCAAAATTATTAAAAGAGCTTAGTGGTGAGCTAGCAAAACTGTTAACAGATTTATTTAACCAATCACAGGTAACAGGAGTCGTCCCGGAAGATTGGAAATGAGCAAATGTCGTGCCCATTCACAAGAAAGGTAGTAGGGAGGAATCAAGCAACTATAGGCCAGTAAGTCTGACATCAATAGTGGGGAAATGAATGGAAACTCTTCTAAAGGATAGGATTGTGGAAGGTCTAAAATCCTATGGATTGCAAGATGAAAAACAACATGGGTTTACTTCAGGGAGATCATGTCAAACAAATCTTATTATGGGTGACTAAAATAATAGATGGCGAAGGGGCAGTAGACATCGCATATCTAGATTTTGGTAAGGCTTTTGACACTGTCCCACATAGAAGACTTATCAATAAACTTCAGTCATTGAGCTTGGACTCCCATATTGTTGGGTGGATTAGGCAGTGGCTGAGTGACTGACAACAGAAGGTTGTAGTCAATGGAGAATATTCAGAGCAAGGTCTTGTCACCAGTGGGGTACCTCAGGGATCTGTACTGGAGCCAATTTTGTTTCATATCTTCATTAGTGACATTGCAAAAGGTCTCGATGGTAAGGTATGTCTTTTTGCTGTTGACACAAAGATATGTAAAAGGGTTGATGTTCCTGGAGGGATACGCCAAATGGAAAATGATTTAGGAAAACTAGAAATTGAATGACTGGTCAGTGCCTGAAATCCAGGCAGAAGCAGTCGAGCGCTGAAAACACTGATCAATGCTCTTCTATTGCATATCATTGATTAGTGTGGGCAATCAGTGTAGTGCATGTTATAGTCCCCTATGGGGGCTATAACATTGCAAAAAAATAAATAAAAAAAAAATAAACTGAAAAAGGTGATTTAACCCCTTCCCTAATAAAAGTTTGAATTACCCCCCAATGTGTAAATAAAAATAAATATAAACATGTGAGGTATAAATATGCGTGCATGAATTTCCGAACAATAAAAATATATTATTAATTAAACCACACGGTCAATGGTGTACACGTAAAAGCCTGTTTTTGGTCACTTTTTAAACCATAAAAAATGAATGAAAAGCAATCAAAAAGTCAGATCAAAACAAAAATGGTACCAATAAAAATTTCAGATCACAGCACAAAAAATGAGCCCTCATATTGCCTTGTATGTGCAAAAAATTAAAAAAGTTATAGGGGTCAGAAGAGGACATTTTTAAACCTATACATTTTCATGCATGTAGTTATGATTTTTCCCAGAAGTAAGACAAAATCAAACCTATATAAGTAGGGTATCATTTTAATTGTATGGACATACAGAATAAAGAGAAGGTTTCATTTTTACAAAAAAAAAATACACTGCATAGAAACGAAAGCCCCCAAAAATTACAAAATGGCTTTTGTTTTTTACATTTTGTCGCATAATGATTTTTTTTTCGGGTAAAATGACTGATGTCATTACAAAGTAGAATTGGTTTAGATACTGGGTATTGCTGTCCTTTAGTAAGGCCTGGGCTGTGATATAAAAGCGTAGGTGCTGTGTAGTGCAGTCCTTTATAAGAATACGATAGGGTAGATACCTGTTTGATTTTATCAAAATAGATTTATTGAAATATAAAATATATATATATATATATATATATATATATATAGTTTATGTATATGAGTATATAGAAATAGATGTTGTTTGTACAATTGTTGTGTAGCTGGAGGTGGCTGCAGGGCCCTTGCAGCCTACCTCTACCACACAATGATCTTGTTGGGTCACAGTTACTAGGTCACAAAGTAGAATTAGTGGGGCAAGAAAAAAAGCCATCATCAGTCTGTAGGTGCCAAACTGAAAGCGTTATGATTTTTAAAATGCAAAAATGGAAACACCCTGCATCCTTAACCCCTTTACCCAGAACGATCGGTATACAGTCGGCTGCTGAAGTGGGTTCGCGCAGAGTGCCGGGTATACCCGTCCTTCACATAATTGCAGCTGCTGTGGCATCCCACGGGCTGAACTTTTCAACTCCGGTTATCTCCGGCAAGCGAGAAGTTCTGCTTAACCCCTTCACGCAGAACGCTGCATTTATACGTTGGATGACGCGATTCCTTTGCGCCATACTATGGTTGCAAAACTGTGATCCTCCATATGTTGCAAAACTACAACTCCCAGCATGCCCAGACATCCAATGCCATTTGCTGTCTGGGCATGCTGGGATTTGTAGTTTTGCAAGATCTGGAGGACCACAGTTTGGAAATCACTGTGCAGTGGTCTCTAAACTGTGGTATTTCCATACTCAGAAGAAATTGGGTTAAAAATTTTGGGGGCATTTTCTCCTATTACCCCTTGTAAAAATTGTAAATTTGGGTAAAAAACTGCATTTTAGTGGAAATAGTTTTTTTCATTTACACCTCCCACTTTAACGAAAAGTCGTCAAACACCTGTGGGATGTTAAGGCTCACTGTACCCCTTGTTACATTCCTTGAGGGGTGTAGTTTCCAAAATAGTGTGCCATGTGTTTTTTTTTTGCTTCCTAAATGCAACATACCCCCCAAAAACCATTTCAGCAAAATTTGCTCTCCACAATCCCATTGTGGCTCCTTCCTTTCTGAGCCCTCTAGTACACCCGCAGAGCACTTTACATCCACATATTTTTTTTTTGGGGGGGGGTTCTCCTTTTACCCTTTGTAAAAATTCAAAAAAGGGTCTACAAGAACATGTAAGTGTAAAATTTTAAGATTTTGAATTTTTTCCTTCACTTTGCTGCTATTCCTGTGAAACACCTAAAGGGTTAACAAACTTTCTGAATACCATTTTGAATACTTTGAGTGTGTAGTTTATATAATGGGGTCATTTATGGGGTATTTCTCACAGAAAGGTCTCTCAAATCTATTTCAAACTGAACTGGTCGCTGAAAAATTCTGATTTTGAAATTTTCATGAAAAACTGGAAAATTGCTGCTAAACTTTGAAGCCCTTTAATGTCTTCAAAAAGTAAAAAAAAATTCAACTTTATGATGCCAACATAAAGTAGACATATTAGCCCTCATTTACTAATGTCAACCCAACTTTTTTTGTCGGGTTGTGCGACCAAACTTGTGTCGCACAGACCATGCGACACAAATTTGGTCGCACAACCCGACAAAATATATCATCACTCCAAGTGTTTTTTAAACCCGTCAAAATGGGCGTGGTTATCACAAAAAGGGGCGTGTTCCTGACAAAACAGAAAAAACACTCGGAGTATGAAGAACATTTGTCTACACTAAAACCCGACAGCTCTGAGCTGTCGGGAAATTACTGAAAATTGAGTGAACTGAGTGAATCCTACCCCCATCATCGAACAGGGTCTGTTCCATGTTGGAGGTAGTAGTACAGGGGCTAAGTTATTAAGCAGGGGAGCGGGCGGCATGGTCCGCTCCCCAGCAATGTATTTTACTTTCATTTTCAAATTCCCCGCTGGGATCCTTGAATGGCCCGTACTGAGGAGCCATTCAGGGATCCCTGCGAGCTGCGGTGGGGAAAGATAAATAGAATCGCTGGGGGTTTTGTATATGTCCCCACAGCTTCTATATATCTTGCCCCCTGCTTCGCCATATGTCTTGTCCCCCGCCGCAGCGCATGTGTACATACATATATATATACCCCGCACAGCGCTATTATATACCCCCCGCAGAGCATGTGTACATATATATATATCCCCCCTGCATAGCGCTATTATATACCCCCCCACAGCGCATGTGTACACATATATATATATCCCTCCCGCATAGCGCTATTATGCCCTTAAGGACCAGGCACGTATGAGTACGTCCATGCACCCTGGGTCTTAAGGACCAGGCACGTACTCATACGTCCTGGCGAATTTCGCATCCCGCCACGCGCAACAGGACGCCTGCTGAAATCGTTCAGCAGGCGTCCGAGGAAAATGCTGAGGGGCGATCGCAGAAAATCTCATGTCAATTCAAACATGCGATTTTCTGCTATTTCGGGCTGATTGGGTCTCTGGTGACCCGATCACCCGGAAAATAGTGATTATCTGACCTGTCAGTGACAGCCCAGATCATCTTGCAGGGTAGGAGTGAGGTTGCAGTGATGCGATCTCCTATTATCCCCTGCCATTGGTCAGAACTGATTCTGACCACTGGCAGAGCAGGACAGTGGGTTGCCATGGTAACCCCCCTGTTCTGCCCACCCCTGGATGTCAAGGGAAACATGGGGAGAAGATGGAGGTCGGTACCTGGAGGAGAAGATACCTGGGAACAGCTGATCGTCGCTGGAGACTGCTGGATCCTGGCTCAGGTAGGGAAGTGACGTGGGGGGGGGGGAATGAAAGTGAAAGTAAAGTGATCTTTACTGTGGCAACCACTAGGAAGGCCAAACTGCAACTCCCAGCATGTTGGGACAGCCTTTGGCTGTCTGGGCATGTTGGGAGTTGTAGTTTTGCAACATTTGGAGGGTCACAGTTTGGGAACCACTGTTACAGTGGTGCCCAAACTGTAGCCCTCCAGATATTGCCAAACTACAACTCTCAGCATGCCTAGACTGCCCAGGCATACTGGGAGTTGTAGTTCTGTAACATCTGTCCCTTTAGATTTTGCAATTTTCATGACATTTTTGAAAATTGCTGCTCTACTTTGAAGCCCTCAAAATTTTTCAAAAAGTAAAAATATGTCCATTTTATGATGCCAACATAAAATAGACATATTGTGTTTGTGAATAAAAATTTCATTTTTTTGGAATATCCATTTTCCTTACAAGCAGAGAGCTTCAAAGTTAGAAAAATGCAAAATTTTCAAAATGTTCATGAAATTTTGGGATTTTTCACCAAAAAAGGATGCAAGTAACGACGAAAATTTACAACCAAAATAAAGTAGAATATGTCACGAAAAAACATTCTCAGAATCAGAATATTCGGTAAAAGTGTTTTAGAGATATTAGTTATTAAAATGACAGTGGTCAGATGTGCAAAAAACGCTCTGGTCCTACAGTAAAAATTGGCCTGGTCCTTAAGGGGTTATATACCCCCCGCAGTGCATGTAGATATATATTATATATGCCCCAGATAGTGCCTCTATATACGTATGCCTCTGTGCTATCAATGACTAATGCAGTGGTCTCCTCCAACTTACGGACCTCCAGATGTTGCAAAACTACAACTCCCAGCACGCACGGACAGCCATTGGCTGTCCGGGCATTCTGGGAGTTGTAGTTTTGCATCATCTGGAGGTCCGCAGGTTGGAGACCACTGGCTAATGCTTGTCAGTGATAGCGCTTCAGAGGCATACATATATAGAAGCGAAGTGGGGAGCAGACATATAGCGTTATCTGGTCCCCACTTCGCTTCTATACACAGTCCTCCTCAGTACAAACACCACAGCTGCCCCATCGCCTCCCCCATCCCCGGTGTTATAATTACCTGTTCCCGGCCCAGGTCCGCGATCATTCTGGCTTCGGCGCTGTTGCTGTGCGCTGTCATTGTGCGCCCTGATGAGTGACGTCCCCAACGCACGTCGTGACGTCACCGTCAGTGCGCACAGTGGCAGCGCACAGCGACAGCGCTGAAGCCAGAATAATTGCGGACCCCGGGAGCAGGTAATTATAACACCGGGGATGGGAGAGGCGATGGGGCAGCTGTGGTGTTTGCTGAGGATTGTGTATAGAAGCGAAGTGGGGACCAGATAACGCTATAACTTTTGGGGGCTTCCGTTTCTACACAGTACATATTTCGGTAAAAATCATTCTGTAGGTCCATATGATTAAAATGATACCCTACTTATATAGGTTTGATTTTGTCGGACTTCTGGAAAAAATCATAACTATATGCAGGAAAATTTATGCGTTTAAAATTCTCATCTTCTGACCCCTATAACTTTTTTATTTTTCCGCGTATGGGGTGGTATGAGGGCTCATTTTTTGCGCCGTGATCTGACGTATTTAGCAGTACCATTTTTGCATTGATAGGACTTATTGATCACACTATTTTGCACTATTTTGGACTTTGAAATTTCTTTGCGTGCACGCCATTGACCGTGCGGTTTAATTAGCAATATATTTTTACAATTCGGACATTTTCACACGCGGTGATACCACATATGTTTATTTTTATTTACACAGTTTTTTTTTATGGGGTGATTCAAACTTTTATTAGGGAATAGGGACCTAAAACACTGCACACACTGATCTTTTACATTGATCAGTGGTTTCTCATAGGAAACCAGTGATCGATGATTCTGCCGCTTGACTGCTCATGCTTGGATCTCAGGCACTGAGCAGTCATTCGGCGATTGGACAGCATGGAGGCAGGTAGGGACCCTCCGGCTGTCGTGTAAGCTGTTTGGGATGCCGCGATTTCACCGTGGCGATCCTGAACAGCTCTCTGAGCTAACCGGCATGGTTTTACTTTCACTTTAGACGCGGCGTTCAACTTTGAATGCTGCGTCTAAAGGGTTAATAGTGCGCGGCAACGCGATCAGTGCTGCACGCTATTAGCCACAGGTCCGACCCGCCACAGCCACAGGTCTGACGCTATGACACGTCGTGGCCCTGCGTTATAGTACGGGAGTGGACTGATGACGTACCGGGACGTCATGGGTCCTTAAGAGGTTCAAGGGGTACTCCGCTGCTCAGAGTTTGCAATAACCTGTTCCGAACGCTGGAGCCGGTGCCGGGAGCTAGTGATGTCATACCCCGTTCCCTCAATGCAAGTCTATGGGAGGGTTTGTGACGGAACAGTTTATTCTGTAGGTCCATACCATTACACGGATACCCAATTTGTATCCTTATAGTTGTGATTTTGGGAGCTACAGTAAATAATCAGATGAAAAAAGTCAGTAATATGAACTGATCATACCGTTGTAGCACCTTGCCATTAATAATATTTAATTCTCTTTATTATTACTTCTGTCCCAACTGGACTAGTCATGCAGCTAATAATATATGTTGGCCATTTTTGGCCTTTTAGTTGATTTAATCATGTGAGGGCTAATTTTTTTTATAGATCAAGTTGTATTTTTTATAGTAATACCATATGTGTATGTTTTGAAGCATGTTCACGTGGGAACAATCCACAAGCAGATTATGTTGTTACCAACTGTTTGCAGAATTTCAATTTAGCGGAATCATTTTGTGTGAGCGTACCCTTATAATGTTTTATCAGTGTTGCCAGGTGTAAAAAATTATTTTCTTGTTATTAATCATGTATTTGTGCCTTATTTGGTGCATAAAACTCTCATCTATTATTCACTTACTTGTAGTTGAAATCCTGGCCTCTGTTCTAGTAGTTGCAGTACTTGCTGTTCTAGGGGCTGCAATTAAACAATTTAGACTCATTTTTTAAAATTTGACTTTAAAAAAATTACAAATAAGTACAAAAGTTGAATCTTTACTTGTAACAGACTCTGAATACACCAATATCTGTTTTCTACATTCCACTTACTTGTAATTGACATTCTGGCCACAGTTTTAGAAGTAGTAGTTGTTGTACAGGGTGGGCCAGTTATATGGATACACCTTAATAAAATGGGAATGGTTGGTGATATTAACTTCCTGTTTGTGGGACATTAGTATATGTGAGGGGGGAAACTTTTTAAGATGGGTGGTGACCATGACGGCCATTTTGAAATTGGCCATTTTTAATCCAACTTTTGTTTTTTCAATAGGAAGAGGGTCATGTGACACATCTACCTTATTGGGAATTTCACAAGAAAAACAATAATGTGCTTGGTTTTAACGTAACTTAACATTATTCTTAATTATTATATTGGTTTCAACAAACACCATTTACATGTGTCTGTTTGGGACATAGCAGCACACTAAAAAGCATTTGGATCCCATGAGCATTAGCCTTCTCAAGCGGCTATACATTTTTTGGGGTAAATCAATCTTGAGTTATACCTACCTGCTTGTAAGAAAACTAACGTACAAATGCAGACTATCCCCCAAAACTATGTTTGGTACAGGAAATGTTGGACAGGGTAGAGGTCAGAAGACTCCATGCCATGTCCTCTGGCAGTAAGAATGTGTCCGTATTAGCACCAAAGCAGGAATCAAAAACAGAAATCAGGTGCTTGGTGGTATTAGTAGCAGCCGTGTCAGCCGTCCCAGGTTCACCCTACCTGCATGAGGCTATTCGGACTACATGTGTATGAATGAGGGGGCAGAGGATTCTGAAAATATTACGGTAAACCACCTGTCAGTGAATTCCTCCACGTCTAAAGTTACATGGTGCAAAGCAACTATCCATCCAATACTCTGTGTTTCCTCATCTCTGTCTTTGCCTCCCACCCCATGCTACGCAGAAGGATAGCACTAGCCACTAGCCACATTTTGAACAGCTGGAGAAGTTTGTGCAATCTTCTTCGCTTAACAGACTAAAAAGCTCTTGCTACACCCAAAAAGGGATCATTTTTGGAATGCCTAGAAAAATCTCTGTGTACATCTCTGTTTGCATTTTAACACTGGCAAGCATCTAACGCCAACCAGGGATAATTTGTGCCGCTTTATTTTACTGTGAATAAGCCTAAAAAAATGCTAGCGCATTAATGAAGCTTTGGTTACCACATGTCACCATAACTGAGCCTTAAAATCCCTTTAAAACTAATTGAATACATTCCTAGCAGTGTTAGACAGGACTTTAGAGCAGGCAGTGTTAGAAATGTGTTTAAGGTGTTTATTTAATTGCTGGTTCGCGTTGAACTGAGCCGAATCAAACCAACAATTTTGAAAACGTTCGGCAAAACTGGCAAGTCGAAGTTTTCAAAAATTGGCTCATCCCTAACAGGTACACTTTAAAGCTTGTTGTTATGAACACTTTTCTTATCTACAATACCCAATCTAGACTGTAGTAATTTTCATTCCAATATATAGATTGGCCCTATGGCCAGTACCAGAGGGAATTTGTGTAAATTAGGATCTGTAAAATGTCTCTCTTACAAATACACCTGCAAACAAGTGCATTAATACATGAAAGTAAGGCTGACTGGTTAGACTGGGCAATATCTTTGCAGTTTAAAAATGATCATTACTTGCATGGTTTGAATCACCAGCCTTAGATCTAGACCTAGCAATGTCAACATCGAATGGGGATGATTGGTTAAACCTCTTCTTACTAACTAGCACATACACTTGAATCTGTAGATGTAGAATAACATAAAATGTGGTCATATTTAAACTACTTTCGAAAAATGTTGTATAATCTTACATGTATTTGAAACTAATGTGATGGTGGGAGTTTTTACAGTAGTGGATTAAAGCTACAAATGAATAATATTCAGATTAAAGGAAGTTAGCTATACAAACAGATTTTACAACTTTAGCATGTGATCATTAACAATATATATTTTTGTTAGTGATAAGCCCGGGGGAATCATCAGATATTTTGTTCCACCCAGGCTAGTGTTATATCTAGGATGTATAGATATAGTTGTAAGCATTCATAAAGGTGATATTTCAAATATTTAGCACATCATAACTCCAGAGCCAGATATTATAAGCTATTTTCACATATTATATTTTCACAACTTACCACACGTAATGTTGACACAGCAGCCATTTATTGAGAAGATAGGCTCTAAACCATCAGGGCATGAACTTATTGGTTCCTGGCATAAACTTATATTGCACACTAGGAAGAAAAAAATATCAATTTAGTAAACTGAAATTCCTAATTTCTGCTACAATAGGTAACAAAAGTTTGAGCCACATAAAATAGTAGACAGTAGTAGTACAGCAAGGGCATCCCGGCTTATCAGCCAGTGATAATGGCTTATAAGCCTGGATTCCCTTGCTGTACTAGAAGTGAGTTTTTTATTTTATTTTATTGTTTAGGTTTCAAGGTGCTTTTATGGAAGGGAGCGGTTGAAGAATGGAATAGAGACCTGAAGCAAGTTAATATCTAGTGGAGGGGTCTATCTGGTTTGAATAAAACCTTGAAACATTGAAACATTCCAAGGAGACCACATATTCAAATATTTATTGTACAATTCTCAGCCCAATTCACAAGGTCGTTAAACAAAGATATCTGATTCATTTTGCATTGCCGCTTAGAGGTGTGGTAAGCTGCTTTTACTAAAGAGGACCTAACACTTTGGCAACCAGGTGTACTATTAAATTAGATTTAGAGGTAACATAAAACTGTGTGCATTTACTCAGGGTGATAATATCCATGGATAAGTACTGAAATAATCTTAATTCTTTCAGTACTTATCAGCTGCTGTATGTTCCAGAAGAAGTTGAGTTGCTCTTTTCAGTCTGACCACAGTGCTTTCTGTTGACACCTCTCTCCATATCAGGAACTGTCCAGAGTAGGAGAAAATTTTCATAGCAAACCTCTCCTGCTCCAGAGGAGATAGGGCTAGTAAAGGTGCCATGTCTTTACACAGTACCAACATACCTTTCGGTATGGGGGATAGCAATGCTGCAGAAAAGGATGTAGGGATCGGCATTCACAAATCCTTTTGTCAAAATTCCCTCCATAGGTCTGCTTCTCCATAGAGGGGAGGGGAGTAGATTTACTAGAGCTTAAGTACATCAGCCATCTATTGAGTTGCACTGCTTTATATCCATTTGCAGGGTGCAGAAAATTTGGGAGATTAAATATGTTTTCCATAGGAGGCTGTCATACTCCTGCAGGAGCTCAGATATAGAAGTTAGTAGAGGGGAGTGATTTAATTTATATAAATTCCCTACTGGGATTATCACAATAACAAGTAGTTAAGGAGCCAACCCAGAAGGCTGCAATTTTAGATCTGGCATTCACAAATGGGCATTTGGGACTATATGGGACTATTACTGTAGGTGAAAGCTTGGGATCTAGTGATCACCAGGCAGTGTGGTTTCATTTAAGAACAGTCACTGAGTAACACCACACAAAAACAAAAGTTTCAGACTTTAAAAAAACTGACTTTCCTACAAGGTTAATTAGTGGTAAATGAGTCCATATCGGACTGGAACGGTTTAAATGGATTTCAAGAGAAATGAGAGTACTTAAAGGGGTATTCCGGGCAAAAACATTTTATCCCCTATCCAAAGGATAGGGGATAAGATGTCTGATCGCGGGGGATTCGCCGCTGGGACCCCCTGCGATCTCCCTGCAGCACCCACATTCTATGCGGGGCCTGTGTCTCCAGTTTCGGAAATCTCTGGGTTTCCGGGACTGGGGACGTGACGTCACGCCACGCCCCCTCCATTCATGTCTATGGGAGGAGGTGTGACGGCCATCACGCCCCCTCCCATAGCCATGTCCCCAGTCCCGTAAACCCGGAGGTTTCCGAAACTGGAGACGCAGCCCCCGCATAGAATCAGACATCTTATTCCCTATCCTTTGCATAGGGGATAAAATGTTTTTGCCCAGAATACCCCTTTAAGTTGCATCATTAAAGTGCACCTGTCATTAGCAAAAACTTTTTATATAATGTAGAAAATAATATTATAAGTATATTTGTAATATAAATGGGTTACAAAATGTGTATATATTTGTCCCTGCAGCTATTGCCTGTGTTTCTCTGTGATGAGACCAAATACAGGAAGTGTTTGCAGACAAGCAGGGCTCTGTGCACTGAGGACAAGCAGGGCTCTGTACACTGAGGACAAGCAGGGCTCTGTACACTGAGGACAAGCAGGGCTTTGTGCACTGAGGACAAGCAGGGCTCTGTACACTGAGGACAAGCAGGGCTCTGTACACTGAGGACAAGCAGGGCTTTGTGCAGTGAGGACAAGCAGGGCTCTGTACACTGAGGACAAGAAGGGTCTCTGTGCAGTGAGGACAAGCAGGGCTCTGTGCACTGAGAAAAAGCAGGGCTCTGTACACTGAGGACAAGAAGGGCTCTGTACACTCAGGACAAGCAGGTATCTGTACACTGAGGACAAGCAGGGCTCTGTACACTGAGGACAAGCAGAGCTCTGTGCACTGAGGACAAGCATGGCTCTGTACACTGAGGATAAGCAGGGCTATGTGCACTCAGGACAAGCAGGGCTCTGTACACTGAGAACAAGCAGGGCTGTGTACACTCAGGACAAGCAGGGATCTGTACACAGAGGACAAGCAGGGCTCTGTACACTGATTACAAGCAGGGCCATGTGCACTGAGGACAAGAAGGACTTTATACACTTAGGACAAACAGGGCTCTGAGCACTGAGGATAAGCAGGGCTATGTGCACTCAGGACAAGCAGGGCTCTGTACACTGAGGACAAGCAGGGCTCTGTGCACTGAGGACAAGCAGGGCTGCGTATACTCAGGACAAGCAGGGATCTGTGCAGTGGGGACAAGCAGGACTGTGAACACTCAGGACAAGCAGCGCTTTGTGCTGTGAGGCTCTGTGACACACCCTTGGCTCACACAGCAGGATAATTGACAAGCCAGGAGCCTGCACAGAGCCCTGCTTGTCCTACCCTCACTCCCTGTATTTGGTCTCCTCACAGAGACACACAGGCAATAGCTGCAGGGACAGCATTTTTTAAAGCACAAGCAAAAGCTTCTAAAGCACAAGAAAAAGAGAAAATAGCTTAGTCATTGAAAAAAGGGATATTTTTTTTTTCAGATATATGAATAAAAAAGCTATTTCAAACCAGGAATAATTAAATTAAAAATAAAAGAAGGAAATTATGTAGATGATAAGGGACCAGCTAATTACCTAATAATTCTGTTCAGTTTTTACATACATCAATAGTGAGGATATTAACTCCTTAAGGATGCAGGGCATACATTTTTTTTTTTTTTTAAACTGGTGCCAGAAAGTTAAGCAGATTTGTAAATTACTTCTATTAAAAAATCTTAATCCTTTCAGTACTTAATAGCTGCTGAATACTACAGAGGAAATTCTTTTCTTTTTGGAACACAGTGTTCTCTGCTGACATCATGAGCACAGTGCTCTCTGCTGACATCTCTGTCCATTTTAGAAACTTTCCAGAGCAGCATATGTTTGCTATGGTGATTTTCTCCTACTCTGGGCAGTTCTTAAAATGGACAGAGATGTCAGCAGAGAGCACTGTGCTCATGATGTCAGCAGAGAGCTCTGTGTTCCAAAAAGATAAGAATTTCCTCTATAGTATTCAGCAGCTAATAAGTACTGGAAGGATTAAGATTTTTTAATAGAAGTAATTTACAAATCTGTTTAACTTTCTGGCACCAGTTGATAAACAAAAATTAAAGTTTTCCGCTGGAGTACCCCTTTAACCCCTTAAGGACTCAGCCCATTTTGGCCTTAAGGACTCAGACAATTTAATTTTTACGTTTTCATTTTTTCCTCCTCGCCTTCTAAAAATCATAACTCTTTTATATTTTCATCCACAGACTAGTATGAGGGCTTGTTTTTTGCGCGACCAGTTGTCCTTTGTAATGACATCACTCATTATATCATAAAATGTATGGCGCAACCAAAAAACACTATTTTTGTGGGGAAATTAAAACGAAAAACGCAATTTTGCTAATTTTGGAAGGTTTTGTTTTCACGCCGTACAATTTCTGGTAAAAATGACATGTGTTCTTTATTCTGAGGGTCAATACGATTAAAATGATACCCATTATTATATACTTTTATATTATTGTTGCGCTTAAAAAAAATCACAAACTTTTTAACCAAATTAGTACGTTTATAATCCCTTTATTTTGATGACCTATAACTTTTTTATTTTTCCGTATAAGCGGCGGTATGGGGGCTCATTTTTTGCGCCATGATCTGTACTTTTTTTTGATACCACATTTGTATATAAAAAACTTTTAATACATTTTTTATAATTTTTTTTTTAATAAAATGTATTAAAAAAGTAGGAATTTTGGACTTTTTTAATTTTTTTTCGTTCACGCCGTTCACCGTACGGGATAATTAACATTTTATTTTAATAGTTCGGACATTTACGCACGTGGCGATACCAAATATGTCTATAAAAAATGTTTTTTACGCTTTTTGGCGGTAAAATAGGAAAAAACGGACGTTTTACTTTTTTATTGGGGGAGGGGATTTTTCACTTTTTTTTTACTTTTACTTTTACATTTTTTTACATTTTTTTTTACACTTGAATAGTCCCCATAGGGGACTATTCATAGCAATACCATGATTGCTAATACTGATCTGTTCTATGTATAGGACATAGAACAGATCAGTATTATCGGTCATCTCCTGCTCTGGTCTGCTCGATCACAGACCAGAGCAGGAGACGCCGGGAGCCGCACGGAGGAAGGAGAGGGGACCTCCGTGCGGCGTTATGAATGATCGGATCCCCGCAGCAGCGCTGCGGGCGATCCGATCGTTCATTTTAATCGCGAACTGCCGCAGATGCCGGGATCTGTATTGATCCCGGCACCTGAGGGGTTAATGGCGGACGCCCGCGAGATCGCGGGCGTCGGCCATTGCCGGCGGGTCCCTGGCTGCGATCAGCAGCCGGGATCAGCCGCGCATGACACGGGCATCGCTCCGATGCCCGCGGTTATGCTTAGGACGTAAATGTACGTCCTGGTGCGTTAAGTACCACCTCACCAGGACGTACATTTACGTCCTGCGTCCTTAAGGGGTTAAGCTGTGATTCGTTGCTGTGGGAAAAAACAGACAATTGGGGGTTGATAAATATGGGGCAATATGTCAGTGAACAGGGTAAAAACTAATTGTTAAGGATCAATATATTTATATACATATATACATATATATGCTATTGCTAATCAAATGCTGCCCTTATCCAATATATCAGCTTATGCAAGTAACTGAAGATGGTGCCCGCGGTCAGAACTGTGCCTGGCGCAAGAATAAAGCTGAAGAAAGAGGAACAAGCTTGAAGTAAACAAGTTGAAGAAAAAGAAGAAGTTAATATCGATGCCAAGGAAAATATTAGGAAAGAATGCACATGATTATGATTAAACAGATGCTTATGCCTTATTTGAACATATATACCTAATTAACCTATCAAAATATAACACAATGGCCCTCATTTACTTAGAAAATCGGGTTGTAAGTCTATCTTGCTTTCTTACCCGACTGCTTTTTTCCCCTGGTGTTTATTATTATGTCGCATCTTGTTTGTCGCATGTGCGATTTGTTGGTTTTGGTTTCCAACTCCTCTGAGCTGTCGGAAAAAAATCCACAACAATTCAACAAATTCGGGTTGGAAACCTTTATAAATACGTGGGAAAGCTCAGAAATGTCGGGTTACGCCCCTTTTTCGGGTTTGGGAGAATCCACATCGGGTCCGTCGGGAAAAAATGTCGTATCGTGTCGCAGACTGGCGCACCATGCCCGCGACATGGCGCAGACAAAGATGCGACAAAAAAACCCGACAAAAGAAGTCGGGTTTAGAATAGTAAATGAGGGCCAATGATTTTTATGTGATAAACAACCCTCTCTTTTGATAACCCTATATAACAGTTGTCTTCCCTAATAAAGTAAGTCAGTGTGCGCTCCCAACTCTGCTGAGAAAGGAGTTTGTACCAAACTTTTGTCTGGTGTTTGTTCCTTGTGTCGACACTCAGCACATACTAATTTGGACAGCGGCAGTCACTAACATTCGAGGCCTACCCAGAGCCAACCTGCGAGGAACCACTCCTTAACAAAATCACCCCCACAAATTAGCAAAATTGCACTTTGTTCCATTTTCAAGTGTGTTGTTACAAAGAGCAATTGTTCCTGCTCAAAGCAAGCCCTCATATGGCTCTGTAGAGGGAAAAATAAAAAAGAAACAAAGAGGTTTCTGAGACAAGAGACGCAGCCCTGCATAGAATGCGGGGGCTGCACGGAGATCGCGGGGGGGTCCCAGCGGCGGGCCCCCCGCGATCAGACATCCTATCTCCTATCCTTTGGATAGGGGATAAGATGTATTTGGCCAGAATACCCCTGTAAGAGCAATTGTTCCTGCTAAAAACAAGCCCTCATATGGCGCTGTAGAGGGAAAAATAAAAAAGAAACAAAGAGGTTTCCGAGACTGGAGACGCAGCCCTGCATGGAATGCGGGGCTGCATGGAGATCACAGGGGTCCCAGCGGCAGGCCCCCCGCGATCAAACATCTTATCCCTAACCTTTGGATAGGGGATAAGATGTATTTGGCCGGAATACCCCTGTAAGTGTTCAAGTCATTACCCAGACCCCTACTAAACAAAACTTTAGGCATGTCTGTGCGACAAATGAAACATTTTATTAATCCCTTTAGTGACCATGGAAATCTCACATTTAGCATCTTTTATTTTTTCCTCCTTTCCTCAACTTTTTTATTTTTCCCTCTACAGAGCCATATGAGGGCTTGTTTTTTGCAGGAACAATTGCTCTTTGTAACAACACCCTTCATTTTACCACAAAGTATTAAAAAAAAAAAAAGTTGAGGTGAAATTGAAAATAAGTGCAATTTTGCTAATTTGTGGGGATGGTTTATCCAAAAGATTAGTAGAGATAATTCTTTCAACTGTGGAATTGATGTGGTGGAAACTCTGCCACTAAAATTCTGTAGCATGGTTTGTGCAGCAGAATCCCATTGACAGCAATGGTACTCTGCAGAATCATAATTTCTGAGGGTAATTTCTAAGCGAAATCACACTCGGAAATTCCTCAGTATGAACCTAGCCTTATGTACCTTATGGAAAAATTTTTTGTCCCCCTAGGAAACTTTTCTGTGCAATTACTTGATTGCTTGTACAGTTAACTGCAATATATCTATATTTTAGTGAACTGTCATGTCAGAAATCTACTAATACTTCCTGCCTATAGCAGTCTGTCATACTATATTTGACATGGCAGCCACAGTGTCTTCATAAGGCTTCTGGCTGCTTTGACAATTAAGCCTGCAACAGACGGTATACCCCAACACATTTCTTATGTATATTTGTGCTGGTGTTGCTATTAACCATGGCATCTATTGTCAGAAGGCTGAGAATTATCACAGATCCTACCAATTGCATTGGTGTCCATTGTCATATACAATTGATTTCTACTGCTGATGGTGCAGGCTTACTTTTTGTATTTGCACTATCCCTGCACCATACGTTTACTGAGCTGTGTAGGAAGTACATCCAGCTTGCACTGTAACTCTATTATGCATTGATGCATGTGCAGTGCATTTACTTTTTCTCCTGCTTTCACCTAGAAATGGTACTTTAAGCACATTAAGCATCTGTCACGGGGTTTGGCTGTCGACAGACACAAATTTTTTTATTTTATTTTTTTGCTTGAAACAAAGAAATTGTCCCCTCTTTATTTTTCTTCCATGATGCATTTTTTTCTCAAAATAGGGTGCATTGTTTTTCATTACAAATTGTGCTTTTTTCAGCATGTAATTTCTATTAAAGAACTGGAGGGAAAAAACATGTGTACATGTATGTGGGCATTTTGTTAAAAAGGACTTTGGGGAGGAAAAACATAAAAAAACAAGTTTTATATTTCTATATTAACTCCAAGGTAACATCTGGCCACATAATTTTTGGCCTCACAAAAAACATGCAGCGAATATGTTTTTTTTTGTGGGTATTTTTTAACAACCATGCGTTTCTAGCCCTCAGGTTATGTTCACACTGCAGCGGAATCCAGTGGATGATCATGTTTATTCATTCTTTGGGTAGAATTCTGCCAGACTGCATTGCTATATTTGAGATGGCGCACCCCAGCACGGTCCTACGCGAACAATTTCTGCAGCGCCAACTGCAAGCAGACATTCATCCGGCCAAACTTACACAGCTGAATGTCTGCAGTGTGAACGAGTCCCTAAAGGACTTCAGACTTTAATAGCATTGTCCTGTTTATCAACCCCTATGTGACTCATGACAGATCTAGTCCCTCATGGTGCTGCTAAGGGTGTATGAAACAGGCTCCTAACTTAAACCTGCTCCATGCCTGGCATCCCCTAGCTGATTTCAGTAGCTGAGGGCTGTTGTTATTAACCCCTTAAAGGGGTACTCCCCTGGAAAACATATATATATATATTTTTTTTTTAATCAGCTGGTGCCAGAAAGTTAAACAGATTTGTAAATTGCTTCTATTTAAAAACTTAACCCTTGCAGTACTTATCAGCTGCTGCATGCTCCACAGTTCTTTTCTTTTTGAATTTCCTTTCTGTCTGACCACAGTGCTCTGTGTTGACACCTCTGTCCATTTTAGGAACGGTCCAGGAAAGAGGTGTCACGTAATCATCCGACCAATAGCAGCTGTCAGAGGAGGGGTTAATGTCCCCTTCTCTCAGCTCTGCTAGCCCACCGAAGTCAGTCAGTAAGAGAGAAGGAGCCAGGGACCCCTCCCCCCCCTCTCTGACAGGATCTGTGCCCCTCAGGGCTGAAGAAGTGGTCTGCTGCCACTTTCAGTGCAGGATGAGTTTTCTGTAAAGGGACAGGTAGGAATGTAAAAAAGAAAGTTTAAAAAAAGTTTTTTTTTAAATCCCCCCTCGACCCCCTAATAGGTCCTCAAGGATCCGCCGCACATTTTGCAGCGTTTGTTTGTTTTTTGGGCCGAAGGTTTTTTTTTTCTATAACGGTATTTGATATTTTATCACACACCGTTATATGAAGTTAACACCAAGCATACACATACACACTTCCCGCCACCGTAGGAAAAATAAGGTGATGGCCCGCCGGCCATTTTCGACGGAGGAGGTATATGCTTTACTTGCATCCGGCTCCAAATCTGCCAGTGAAGACGAGAAAGATCCTAATTTCCTGTGTACTTCCTCATCCTCCTCATCATCATCTAGCACTGATGTTGAGTCCCCCCAGAAGACGGCGGAGACACCGCCAGGCGAGGCCACACCCCCCCATAATAGTGACCCAGTGGCCAACACTAGTACAAGCAGCCATGCCGCTCGTTATAGGACGAGCCAGAGTACTGGAGCCCCCTTCTGGAACCTGTCTGGAGAACTGTTGGGCGTACAAGTTTGTTTGCTCGCCCATATGATTGACAGTCGTCACTGAAATAATAACTAAAATAGTCTATTTCAGTGTATCCAGCTGTGTCAATCCAGATTCCTGAGTCGCAGACAAGCGTACCGGAGCCCCCTTCCGGTGAACCTGTCTGGGGACCCCCAGAGGGATCTCAGCCACGGATTCCTGAGTTTGTTGGCGACTCAGGTATCCGGATTGACACAGCCGGATACACAGAAATAGACTATTTTAGTTATTTCAATGATGACTTTGTCAATCATATGGTGGAGTAAACGAACTTGTACGCCTAACAGTTCATTGCCCACCACCCTGATTCGTTTTTGGCTAGGCCCAATGGATGGTACGCCATCAATGCAGCCGAAATGAGGATATTTTGGGGCCTCCTGCTGCAAATGGGCCTAGTCAAAAAGCCAAGTGTTGGGCAGTACTGCAGTGGGGACATCCTCTACCAGACCCCACTCTACAGCATGGCCATGGCGAAAGGACACTCGGAAATGCCTGCATTGCGCTGATAATGCAGCATGTCCCCCCCCCCCCCCCCCGAAGTGATCCTGCCTACGACTTTACAAAATGAGGGCGGTCATAGATCATTTCGGGGCCACAATTTGAGAGGCCTACATACCCCTCAGGGAGCTCTCTGTAGATGAGTTTCTTATCAGTTTTATGGGAAGACTCTTCTTCTGCCAGTTTATTCTCTCAAAGCGGACGCGGTACCTGCGGTATGGCGGAGAGTACCTCCGAGTGCACTTGCAAGTTTAGAGTAATATGAGGGACAGGATTTCTGTATTGAACCCCCAGAATGTCCCCCCCACTCTAAGTCTTAGCAGGAAACTCATTTGGGAACTTGTGCACTCATTGCTGGATAAGGGTTACCACCTTTACGTGGATAACTTTTATACCAGCATCCCTCTGTTCACATCCCTTGCCGCCAGATCCACGTTCACTTGTGGAACCGCGTGGAATAACCAAAGAGGCCTCCCTCTAAATTTTGTTCAGACACCTATGCCCAAGGGTGAGTCCCGTGCCCTTACCTATGTAAACCTGTTGCTGGTATAAGGATAAAAGGGATGTCCTTATGCTGTCCACAATTCATGGTAACAGCAGCTCACCTGTCCCTGTGCGAGGTACCACAATAACGGTCCTCAAGTCTGATTGTCTTCTGGACTACAATTGGTATATGGGGGGGTTGATCTCTCTGATGAAGTCCTCAAGCCATACATCGCCATGCGGAAAATACGGGTATGGTGCAAAAAAGTTGTGGTCTACAACATGGTACAGGTTGCCATGAACAACTCTTTTGTATTGACCCAGTACGCTGGCAACACAGGGACATTCCTCCAGTTCCAAAAATATGTCCCAAGGGCCCTGATCTTTGGCGACCCGGAAGGAGCAGGCCGGAGTTCCCAAGGAACTGGAAATATAGGTGCCAGGATTGTCCCAGGCCAGTACTTTCCAGGTGAGGTCCCCCACACTGGAAAGAAGGGACGATCCCAGAAAAAAATGCAGAGTGTGTAACAGGAGGGGGATTCGGAAGGATATCACCACTCAATGTGACACTTGCCCCGATTATCCGGGCCTCTGCATTAAAAACTGCTTCAGGGAGTATCACACTTCCATGCAGTACTAAATTTTCCCTTTTCATTTCAATTTCCCAAAATTTTACCCCAATGTACCAAGTCTCTAGAGTACAAACTCTTTCAGGGTCCCTGAGTCACTAGCATCTGGGTCTTTTTTATGTTGCCTCAAATGCGCAGCGCTCCCTTTTTACCTGAGCGGTGTGCTCATTTGAGGCAACAGGTTAGGAACAGCCACACACATCACATTCCCAGAATGATGATTCAGAGCATAGGGTTTGGGGCGGGCATATTTTTTACTTTTGGCTATGCTCTGGGTAATCATTCTGGGAACATAATTGGCATATCAGTAGTAAAATTGTAAGTTTCATCCCCCCCCCCCCCCCCCCATAGTACACTTCATCCATTCCTGGAAAATAAATTTAGGGAACATCTGTCCATTACAGATGTCCAGTTCCCCCCTTTACACCTTCCCCAGGGGGTGTACTGTGTGGAATGGAGTCACACGTGGGTTTTCCTTTTTTTAGTTTCTGCTGAATGTATGCAAACGTCAACTACTGATTTGCCATAGGCCTCAAATGCAAACATAGCTCTATGACTCTTTAGCCCAGTAGTGTGCCTGCACAGCATGTTGCGTCCACATATGGAGTATGGGGTATTTCCATACTCAGAAGCAATGGGGTTACACAATTTAGGGGGCATTTTCTCCTATTTCCCCTTGTGTAAATAAAAAATTTGGGGTAAAATCGGCATTTAAAAAATAAAAAAAAAACATATTTTGTCATTTTAAAGCCCAATGTTCCAAACAACTGTGAGGTGCAAATACTCACTGTACCCCTTGTTACGTTCCTAGAAGGGTGTAGTTTCAAAAATGATGCCACCTGATGGGGGGTCCCACCGTTCTGGCTCCATGGTAGCTCTGTAAATGCTCAAGGCCCCTGAAAAAATTCTCCAAAAGCTGAATGGCGCTCCTGCTCGAGACCTGGTGTGCACCCGCAGAGCAGTTTACGTCAAATATGAGGTATGTCCTTACTCCGAAGAAAAATGTATTTACAAATTCACGGTGACATTTTCTCCTATTACCACTTGTGAAAATGAAAAATTTGGGGTAACCCCAGGATTTTAGTGTAAAAAATAAAATTTTCACATCCCACTTTAATGAACATTTATCAAACACATGTGGGGTGTTAAGGCTCACTGTATTGCTTGTTACATTCCTTGAGGGGTGTAGTTTCCAAATTAGTATGCTATGTATGTATTAGTTGTTTTTTTTTTTGCTGTCCTGGCACCATAGGGGCTTCCTAAATGCGACATGCCCCCCAAAAACCATTTTAGCAAAATGTGCTTTCCAAAAGCCAAATGTAACTCCCATTTCTAATATGAAGGCCCTTGAAATCCACTTCATAACTGAACTGGTCACTGAAAAATTCCGATTTTGAAATTGTGTGAAAAATTTGAAAATTGCTGCTGAACTTTGAAGCCCTCTGATGTCTTCCAAAAGTAAAAACATATCAACTTTATGATGCAGACATAAAGTAGACATATTGTATATGTGAATAAATATATCATTTATTTGGTATGTCTATTTTCCTTAAAAGCAGAGAGCTTCAAAGTGAAAAAATGTTTTCTAATAATTCATGAAATTTTGGAATTTTTCACCAAGAAATGATGCAAGTATCGACAAAAATTTACCACTATGTTAAAGTAGAATTTGTCACGAAAAAACAGTCTTGAAATCAAATTCATCCAAAAGCATCCAAGAGTTAATAATGCTTAAAGTGACAGTGGTCAGATGTGCAAAAAAATGCTCTGGTCCTTAACCCCTTAAGGACGCAGGACGTAAATGTACGTCCTGGTGAGGTGGTACTTAACGCACCAGAACATACATTTACGTCCTAAGCATAACCGCGGGCATCGGAGCGATGCCCGTGTCATGCGCGGCTGATCCCGGCTGCTGATCGCAGCCAGGGACCCGCCGGCAATGGCCGACGCCCGCGATCTCGCGGGCGTCCGCCATTAACCCCTCAGGTGCCGGGATCAATACAGATCCCGGCATCTGCGGCAGTTCGCGATTTAAATGAACGATCGGATCGCCCGCAGCGCTGCTGCGGGGATCCGATCATTCATAACGCCGCACGGAGGTCCCTCTCCTTCCTCCGTGCGGCTCCCAGCGTCTCCTGCTCTGGTCTGTGATCGAGCAGACCAGAGCAGGAGATGACCGATAATACTGATCTGTTCTATGTCCTATACATAGAACAGATCAGTATTAGCAATCATGGTATTGCTATGAATAGTCCCCTATGGGGACTATTCAAGTGTAAAAAAAATGTAAAAAAATTTAAAAGTAAAAGTAAAAAAAAAGTGAAAAATCCTCTCCCCCAATAAAAAAGTAAAACGTCCGTTTTTTCCTATTTTACCCCCAAAAAGCGTAAAAAACATTTTTTATAGACATATTTGGTATTGCCCCGTGCGTAAATGTCCGAACTATTAAAATAAAATGTTAATGATCCCGTACGGTGAACGGCGTGAACGAAAAAAAAAAAAAAAGTCCAAAATTCCTACTTTTTTTTAATACATTTTATTAAAAAAAAAATTATAAAAAATGTATTAAAAGTTTTTTATATGCAAATGTGGTATCAAAAAAAAGTACAGATCATGGCACAAAAAATGAGCCCCCATACCGCCACTTATACGGAAAAATAAAAAAGTTAGAGGTCATCAAAATAAAGGGATTATAAACGTACTAATTTGGTTAAAAAGTTTGTGATTTTTTTTAAGCGCAACAATAATATAAAAGTACGTAATAATGGGTATCATTTTAATCGTATTGACCCTCAGAATAAAGAACACATGTCATTTTTACCATAAATTGTACGGCGTGAAAACAAAATCTTCCAAAATTAGCAAAATTGCGTTTTTCGTTTTAATTTCCCCACAAAAATAGTGTTTTTTGGTTGCGCCATACATTTTATGATATAATGAGTGATGTCATTACAAAGGACAACTGGTCACGCAAAAAACAAGCCCCATACTAGTCTGTGGATGAAAATATAAAAGAGTTATGATTTTTAGAAGGCGAGGAGGAAAAAATGAAAACGTAAAAATTAAATTGTCTGAGTCCTTAAGGCCAAAATGGGCTGAGTCCTTAAGGGGTTAAGGTGAAAATGGGCTTGGTCCTTAAGGGGTTAAGGACACAAGCTTTTTTCATCTTTGCATTTTCGATTTTCCCACCTCACCTTCTAAAAATCAAAACCCATATGAGGGCTTGCTTTTTTGCACCCCCAATTGTACTTTGTAATTTCTGGGGCAAAATTGAAAAACAAAACAATACCCTGCATTTTGTAATTTTTGGGGGCTTTCGAATCTTTGCAGAGCAATTTTCTGTAAAAATAACACCTTGGGCCTCATTTAATAACTAATGTGAAATGTTGTTTCAGACTAGTAGAATTCCTTTCTATTTACTATAGGGATCACAGATTTACAAGTCAGGAACATTTTCTGGCCAGTTTTTTCTAGGTGGAAATTTCCAGCCATTTATTCACAGGATTTTCTGTGAATTCAATAGTAAATAGGTCGGGCTGTTAAACCACGCCCTTTTTGTACAGACCACTCCCCCTTTTGTGACAGACCATGCCCCTTTTTCAAATTTTCCCAATGCAATGTCGTGTTAGTTGGATTTTCCTGGTGCACACGGTCTCAGACATTTCTCAGACACTGTGCACCAAAATAACGTGAAAAAAAATAACAGACAAAAACTAGTGGGTTTTAGCTTAGTAAATGAGAGCCCTTATCTTTATTCTTTAGGTCCATACTGTTGTAACAATACCAAAATTATACAGGTTTTATTTTGTTTTATTTTTTGCATGTTTAAAAATGTCCTCTTCTGACCCTTATAACTTTTTTATTTTTCTGTATATGTGTAAGGGCTTATTTTTTGTGCTGTGATCTGTAGGTTTTATTGGTACCATTTTAGTTTTAATGGGACTTAAACACTTTTTGTAACATTTTTTTAGGGAATACAAAGTGACCAAAAATATGTAATCCCTGGACTTTTACGTATACATGTTTCTTTACGTACACGCCATTGACCGCGCGGTTGAATTAACATTATATTTTTATAGTTTGGACATTTACACACGCGGCGATACCACATACTTAAACTTAAACATTTACTTAAACATTTATTAGGGAAGGGGTTAAATGACATTTATTAGCAGTTTTTTTCACTTATTTTTTTTACACAATTTTTTAGTCCATAGGGCACTATTACATGCAATCATTAAATTGCATACACTGTTCAATGTTATGCTATAGCATAGCATTGATCAGTGTTATCGGTACTCCATTGCTCCAGCCTGCTAAAGCTGACAGGAGCCTTGAAGAGCCGATCAGACTACATGAAGGCAGGTAAGGGCCCTCCAGCCATCCTCTCAACCGATCTTGACATTGTAATTTCCCCCTGATGATCCTGATCAGCTCTGCTGAGCTTCCAGGCATCGGCCAGATCGCTGGTGTCCGGCATTTGCCACGGGCCAAGGCGCCCCATCCCATAGACTTGCATCGAGGGGTGTAGCCATGACGAGCAGGATGTGGCCATGACGCCACTAGCCTCCTGCGCTGCTCTGACGCTCTAAACAAATGCTGGGTGCAGCAGGGAGACCACGTGGGCTTTTGTATAAGGGATAAGATGTCTAGGGGCGGAGTACCCTTTTAACAGGTTAATAGTTGGGACATTTCCGTGTTAAGCAATACCACATATGTTGGTTTGTTTTAATTTACTTTATTTTATTTAATATCTATGGGAATAGGGGGTGAATTAAACTTTCATTGGGGGAGACTTATTCACAGTAATAAAAAATGTTGTATCAATTGGGGACTATTACATGCATTATTACGATTGCCATAGGCATAGCATTGGTCAGTGTTATCTGCACTTCATTCATACAGGATGCTGAGGCTGCCTGTATTCCTGCAGTACCGATCGGATAACCAGGAGGCAGGTAGAGACCCTTCGGCCATCATCAAGCTCAATGGGACCCAGTGATTACCCCTGTTGGTCTTGATCAACCCCCTGAATTCACCGGCACCAGAATTTTGGCCCTTTAGATCCCGGGATCAGCTTTGATCGTGAGATCTAAAGGGTTAATGCCTGGCATAGGCATGATCACCGCTACCCGGCATTAGAGGTGAGTCCTAGCTGCATATAGCAGTTATATCTTACTGTATCTGAAGCGAGCACAGCTCTTGCACTCGCTTCCAAGACGGTTAGCGTGAAATGATGTCAACAAATGTTGTTGTGCGTTAACATATACCTGTTCATGACATAATTATCTGTCATGGAGAGGAAAGAGTTAAAATGTTATTACTTCAGAAGACTTAAAGGTAGGAAAACAATGTAATAGGGCAGCAGGAAACGCTAGCAGAATGCTTGGATGTATAGGGAGAGGTATAACTAGTGGAAAAGAGAAGTGCTCATTCCGCTGTACAGAACACTGGTGAGGCCTCACTTGGAGTATTGTACACAGCACTGGAGGCCGTATCTCCAGAAGGATATAGATACTCTAGAGAAAGTTCAGAGAAGATACTAAACTAATGCATGGATTGCCGGATAAAACTTACCAGGAAAGGTTAAAGACCTTAACATGTATAGCTTGGAAGAAAAAAGAGACAGAGGGGATATAAAAGAGACTTTTAAATACATAAAGGGAATCAACATGGTAAAGAAGGAGAGCATATTTAAAATAAGAAAATACAGTGAAGGAGTTTAAACATGCATGGGATAAGCATAAGGCTACCCTTCATATAAAATAGGACCAGGGGCTATTGATAGAATTCAGATTATTGGGCAGACAAGAAAGGCAAAATGGTTCTTATCTGCTGACACATTCTATGTTTCTACGTTACCCATTGCAACCCAGGATATGAATGTTAAAGTGCCGCAATTAGAAAAAAATCTGGATTTAAAGGGGTACTCAACTGAACTGGAAAACTTTTTTTTTTTAAATAAACTGGTGCCAGAAAGTTAAACAGATTTGTAAATTACAAAAAAGAAAGTTGCAACAGCACTCTTGGTAAAAAAATGGAGGTTCTTAGCTCACTTTTTGATCAAAATGTGTCCCCCCATCCACCACGCGGAGGTGGCCTCATATCGGATGGGACCCTAACATGCACAGCAGAGGTGAGTTATCATGTTAGGGTCCCATCCGATATGAGGCCACCTCCGCGTGGTGGATGGGGGGACACATTTTGATCAAAAAGTGCGCCAAGAGCCTCCATTTTTTGACCAAGAGTGCTGTTGCAACTTTCTTTTTTGTACATTTTGTATTTGCCACAGCAGCGGGCACCTGTGTATTAGGTTGTTGTGCTGGCTATTTTTCCTTTTGTTTTTAGATTTGTAAATTACTTCTATTTAAAAAATCTTGAATTTCCTTTCTGTCTGACCACAGTGCTCTCTGCTAACATCTCTGTCCATTTTAGGAACTGTCCAGAGTAGGAGCAAATCCCCATAACAGCAGCTGATAGTTACTGGAAGGATTAAGATTTTTTAATAGAAGTAATTTACAAATCTGTTTAACTTTCTGGCACCAGTTGATTTAAAAGAAAACGTGTTACAGTGGAGTACCCCTTTAACATTTACTGACTACTCAAAAAAAAAGCAATTAAAAACACTATGAAAAAAGGATTAAAGTGCTGTGTTTGCATTCAGCCTGACTTTAGCCAATATATGGATAAGGGGTATTATTGTAGCTACACTATATCCTGTATGTAAAATTAAGGCTAAGTTTCCACATAACTTTTTTTTTTTAAATATAATATAAACACCACCAAAAGCACCACAAAAAGTTCTTTCTGGCATTTTGTCTGGCATGTTCTTATTTGTGTGGAAATTGCATTTGACAGTGTTTTCACTGCTTTCAGAATGGCCTTTTTTACACATATAAAAGTGATCAAAAATACCATTTTTATTTTACCTACCTTAAAAGTCTATAGATGAAAGAATCCCAAGATTTAGAGATAAAAAGGCAATAGTCTTAGCCAGCTGACATTTTAAAAAACTGCCACTCAGCCAAAAAATGCCAAAGGAGAAATCACCAAGTGGGTTTTTCTATTGACTTCCAGCAAACATATGGCTGCAGAGGGTTTATGCACAAAAAAAAAAGTTGCATGGAAAATTTGGCTTAAGTTGAACTTACAAACTATGAGAGGCATTTACTAATCTTTTACTATGTAGTCTGTTTTTTACACAGTTTTTTTCTACTTAATTTTTGACTATGTGCGACAAATTTACTAAATTGTTGCATGGCGTTAATAAATTTGGCACACGTAGGTAAAAGTGGGAAATTTACTTCATGTAGTAGAAAAAATTGTCTGTTCCTTTTTCCTGCTGTCTGAATAGGTTTGGCTGCTAGTTTTCCTTCTGGATCTTTTGTTTTTGAGTTTTTTTTTTAGCTTTTTCACCACATCTAAATAATTCAATAACTAAATTGTAGTCATGGCTCAGAATAGTGGTAAACGACGTTTAGTGTGTGTGTGTGTGTGTGTGTTTATTATATTTTTTTAACATTGTTTTTTCTCCCTAAATGTACTTACTCTTTTTTTTTTGTTACTTCTTCTACAGATCTGTGTATCCTGTGGACTCCTTCGGATTCGGTGGACTACGACGACCAGCGTTTTTCTTTGCTTGATGTTAATAAAATGGTTAACGAGGGCTTGTGGGGGAGTGTTTTTTGTAATATAATTTTTTTTAAACCTGTTATGTATTTTTTTTTACTTTACTGGACAGGCTTAGTAGTGGAAGCTGTCTCACAGACGGAGTCCATTACTATGCCGGGCTTAGCGTTAGCCACAAAAACAGCTAGCGCTAACCCCCAATTATTACCCCGGTACCCAACAAACAGAGTCGGTACAAACAGGCCCGGAGTGTCAAAAATGGAGCTCCTGGGCCTAGGCAGTAACAGACTGGCGTTATTTAGGCTGGGAAGGGCCAGTAACAATAGTCCTCGCCCACCCTGGTAACGTCAGGCTGTTACTGTTGGTATTTGGCTGAGAATAAAAATAGGGGGGGACCCTATGTGTTTTTTTTTCAATATTTAATTATTTAATTTAGAAAAAAACGCATAGGGTCCCCCCTATTTTTATTCTCAGCCAAATACCAACCAAACAGTAACAGCCTGACGTTACCAGGGTGGGCGAGGACCATTGTTACTGGCCCTCCCCAGCCTAAATAACGCTAGTCTGTTACCGCCTAGTCCCAGGAGTACCATTTTTGACGCTCCGGGTCTGTTGGTACCGGCTCTTCCCGGCACCCCTGTGGTGTTGGGTACCGGGGTAATAATTGGGGGTTAGCGTTAGCTGTTTTTGTGGCTAACGCTAAGCCCAGCTTAGTAATGGACTCAGTCTATAAGACAGCTTCCACTACTAAGCCTGTCAAGTAAAATATGGAAAAAACACAACAGGTTTTAAAACATTTTTATTACAGAAAACACTCCCCCACAAGCCCTCGTTAACCATTTTATTAAAATCAAACAAAGAAAAACGCTGGTCATCGAAGTAGTCCACCGAATCCGAAGGAGTCCACAGGATACACGGATCTGATATGAGAAAAAAAAATGGTTTAGTACATTTATTATCACCTGCTCACACATCTCCCGCCCCGCATGACTACAACTGCCAGCATGCCCTTACAGTAAGGACATGCTGGGAGTTGTAGTTGTGTGGTGCAGGAGATGTGTGGGCAAGTGAGAAGCTTGTCCCCTGCCCCCAGCTGCAGGACTACAACTCCCAGCATGCCCTTACAGTAAGGTGGGGCCAAAGGCTGTCCAGGCATGCTGTGAGTTGTAGTCTTGCAACATCTGGAGGCACCCTGGTTGGGAAACACTGGCCTAAAACTGTGTTTCCCAACCAGGGTGCCTCCAGATGTTGCAAAACTACAACTCCCAGGATGCCTGGACAGCCAAAGACATGTCACACGTTGAATTTCCGCTGCAACAGAGTTCTGTTGAATTTTTCTGTGCTAATCATTATTTTTCTCAGTTTGAGGAATGTCGGCACTGAGATTTTCCGCGTGGACATTCCGACATGTGAACATTTCTTAAGCCCTTCTTTTACGTTTCCATTTATTTGTTTGACTCAAAAATTTCAGTGGCAGTTTTCCAAAAAAAAAGGCAGAAAAAAACTGGCATAAAGGTCAAAACAGGTTACGTCATTAAAGGGTTAATGACCAATGATGGTCAGCATTTTATCATGTACTTACAACATTGGTTAATTAAACAGCAAGGATTCGCTGGATCTGCAATCTTCATGACTTGATATCCTGGCTGATTACATGTTATTGGCTCTGATTCATTACAAGCAGTTGGTTGACATGCTATTTCACCAGTATTTGTACATTTACACTCCTGGCAATTTTCATACCATTCCTCTCCAACCTAAAAAACAAAAAAAAAAAAGTCAATGAGATTGTCTGGAATTTATGTAAACAATGGCCCTCATTTACTATTCTAAACCCGACCTCTTTTGTCGGGTTTTTTTGTTGCATCTTTGTCTGCGCCATGTCGCAGACATCGTGCGCCAGTCTGCGACACCATGCGACATTTTTTCCCGACGGACCCGATGTGGATTCTCCCAAACCCGAAAAAGGGGCGTTACCCGACATTTCTGAGCTTTCCCACGTATTTATTAAGGTTTCCAACCCGAATTTGTTGTATTGTTGTGGATTTTTTCCCGACAGCTCAGAGGAGTTGGAAACCAAAACCAACAAAACCCACGTGCGACAAACAGGATGCGACATAATAATAAATACCAGGGGAAAAAAAGCAGTCGGGTAAGAAAGCAAGATAGACTTACAACCCGATTTTCTTAGTAAATGAGGGCCAATATGCAATCATACTAAACTGCAGTGAAGCAAAATCTTAAAAACCATCATTGTATTTAAACTAAGGCTATGTTCACACATTATAAGGGTAAGTTTACTCATAATTAAAAAAAAATGGCTTTAAGATAGGAATAAAAAAAACTTTTTTTTAATAGAGTCTCTACTTTCAATGTTGGAATTAAGGCTGTTTTTTATACAGTGACTTTTATTGTGCACATTATTACATGAAAAATTATTTCTGGGTTTTTATAGCTATTTGACGCCTGTATTTTTTTTTTTGTTTAGCATTTAAAAAAAATGTATGCGCTGACAGACGATTTTCTACAGACCAGTGCTTTTTAACCTTTTTTTGTGACTGTACCCCCAAAGGGTAAAAGTATACCGAAGAATTTACGCGCGGGGGGTACCCGCAGACAAAATAACAAAATAAAAGTACTTATTTTCATAATAGAGTGTGCTTACCTTTCTAATGCAATACTTGGGCTTGTTTTTGTGCCATCAAAGATTATTCTAAGCTCCCTCTGATCCCCTTGTGCCATTATTCCCTCCTCCCTCTAATCCCCTTTTGCCATTATCCCCCCTCCATCTTATTCCCCTTGTGCCATTATCTTCCCTCCCTCTAATCCCCTTGTGCCATTATTCCCCCTTCATTCCTCTGATCCCCTTTTGCCATTTCTTCCCTCTCCTTCTCATCCCCTTTTACCATTATCAGATAATGGAAAAAGAGGATCTGAGGTTGCATTAAAACCTAACCTGACTTTTGCGATTTGGACTAGATTAATTACAAGAAAATGCAAAATAAGAATGAAACAAAAATATTTATACTGTAGTTTAATCAAAAAGTTTTTGATTAAAAAACTAAATACTGTCAAATGTAACTTTTTTTTAACGAAAACAAAAAGAACATTGTAAATTGAAACAATCCTATCACAAACAGATACTCTTAACATAATAAATGTTTAAGAAAATCATTAGGAATAAGAAATGTCATGTTTTTCATATAAAGATATAAAGATACAATAACATTTAACAAGACAGCACATGAAATGTGGAGTCCGAATCAGCTATATAGAGGGACGGGGAGTCACTACCTGCCTCCGTCCCAACAGCCAGTCAGATCAGTGTTCCAATACTGCAAGCAACCTCTATAGCCTGTAATAATGGAGCACCGATAACACTGATCAGTGCTGTACTATGATTGCATGTAATAGTGAGTACTATATGGAGGACTATAAAAAAGTGAATAAAATGTGTAAAGAAAATGTTAATAAATGTAAATAAGCCCCTTCCTAATAAAAGTTTGAATTACACCCTTTTTTCTATTTTTCGATTAACCCCTTAACTACTTGCAGACAGAGGGAGTACAGCTACGCCCTTGCGTCATGTGACTTAAGGACGAAGGGCGTACCTGTACGCCCTCCGGATTTCTGGTCACTGCTGTGTGCTGGGCGGGGATCAGAAAGGGATATCAGCAGCCATCCCTGCATATCACCTAGGGGGTCCTGAAACCCCCACTTGTCGGCAATTGACGCAATTCAACGGTCAATTCGGACCGGCGAATTGCAGCGTTTCCGGGGCATTCACCACTGACCCGGAATTAAAGAATGATCAGTGGACAATCCTCATCCATTTAGGGGTGGTGGACATTGTACCAGCCCCCTGGACATGCTCTCTGATCTTTGACCCCCCCCCCCCCCTCATCGGTCGCAAACTGTGCCAGTTTTCTGCCATCCAGCACATTACCTGTCAGAGAGAGTGTTAGTGCAGGCAGGGGGAGTGTTGGGAGTGTAAAAAAAGTGTCACGATTCGGCTTCCAGGTAGTGGATCCTCTGTGTCAGCGAGGGATTGGCGTGGACCGTGCTAGTGGACCGGTTCTAAGAGGCTACTGGTATTCACCAGAGCCCGCCGCAAAGCGGGATGGTCTTGCTGCGGCAGTAGCAACCAGGTCGTATCCACTAGCAACGGCTCTACCTCGCTGACTGCTGAGAAGGCGTGGAACAGAAGGACTAGGCAGAGGCAAGGTCAGACGTAGCAGAAGGTCGGGGGCAGGCGGCAAGGTTCGTAGTCAGGATGGGTAGCAGAAGTTCAGGTACACAGGCTTTGGACACACTAAACGCTTTCACTGGCACAAGGCAACAAGATCCGGCCAGGGAGTGCATGGGAGGAGGTCAGATAAAGGCAGGGAGCAGATGGAAGCCAATTAAGCTAATTGGGCCAGGCACCAATCATTGGTGCACTGGCCCTTTAAGTCTCAGAGAGCTGGCGCGCGCGCGCCCTAGAGAGCGGAGCCGCGCGCGCCAGCACATGACAGCAGGGGACCGGGACGGGTAAGTGACCTGGGATGCGATTCGCGAGCGGGCGCGTCCCGCTGTGCGAATCGCATCCCCAACGGCCATGACAGTGCAGCGCTCCCGGTCAGCGGGACTGACCGGGGCGCTGCAGGGAGAAAGACGCCGTGAGCGCTCCGGGGAGGAGCGGGGACCCGGAGCGCTAGGCGTAACAAAAAGTCATAATTTTTTTGTTTTTATTTGCAGCTGTCCCCCAAAAGTGGTCCGAGGGTCTGCAGCAGCTCTACTTTAGGGTACTGTGGTCTGCGCCCAGTGTTTTTTGTGGTGCAGATGTTTTTTTTTTTTCTTCTAAATTTGTGGCCGACCCTCTTTGGTATAAAAGAGCGGCTGGCCACTGTTAGTAAATCACCAGTGGTTTTTTCAGGGGATGCAGTTGTTTTTTCAGAGATATAAGCATTTCGTTTTTTTTTTAGCTTTTTAGCACCTTTTTGGGGCTTTTCGATCCGTGCCAGCAGTCCTGTGCTGTGTGCATGGACCATATCCCTGTGCAGCCTGCCCTAACCACTGTTCAGTGAGTTATCACTGATCAGCATTTTTTTGGGTTCAAGTGGGTGCTTTTTTTGTTAGCACCTTTTTTGGGGAGTTTGCGGTCCGTGCCACCACCAGCAGTCCTGTGCTGTGTTGACGGACCGTACCCCTGGTGCAGGCTGCCCTGACTGCTGAGCAGTGAGTTGTCACTAATTAGCGTTTTGTTTGGGGTTCAGGTGGGTGCTTTTTTTTGTTTGCATCTTTTTTGGGGGCTTATTGGTCAGTGCCACCAGCAGCAGTCCTGTGCTGTGTGGAAGGACCACACCCCTGGGGGGGGGGGGGGTTAGGGAAAAAGTTAAAAGCATCTCACCACCCCACACCTACACATTTTCAATAAAGTTACCACACATACATACATACATACCACCCCATAAAAAAATTTCAATTGGTCGGCAGGGTATTTTCGGCGGCGGAGGCATAAGAGTTGAAGCTCTCCGACTCCAAATCTGCCAGTCAGGGGGAGGAAGAGCCCACTTTCCTCCTTTTTTTCTCTCCATCCTCATCATTATTGAGTGATGATGAGCCCCAAGAAGGCGCCGCCACAAGGCAAGGCCACAATCCCCCCCCATGAAAGATGAAAGTGACCCAGTGACCCATGCCAGTATGAGTGACCCTGGTGCACATACTAGTTTACTAGCCCACCAGTCAAGCCCTCCTGTACACCCTACAGGTGAACCTGTCTTGACTGTCCCTGAGGACTATGAGCCCCTGGTTCTTGAGTTTGGCTTCACTGAGATTGACTACTTTAATAATTTTTTCAGTGAGGTCTTGGTCAATCTGATAATGGAGGAAACAAATCTGTATGCCCACCAATTTCTCACCCAGCACCCTGAATCCCTTCTAGCTAGGCCTAATGGATGGACCCCCATCAGTGCAGCTGAGATGAGGACTTTTTGGGTCCTCGTGCAGAACATGTGCATAATTAAATAACTGAGTGTTCGACAATACTGGAGTGGGAATAGTCTCTACAAAGTCCCACTCTACTGTAAGGCCATGTCTCGGGTACATTTTGGAGGCCTATGTCCCCAAGAAGGAGGGTTGCGATAGATCAGCTTCAAAGGGAGACTCATGTTTCGCCAGTACAAACCTAGCAAGAGGGCAAGGTATGGAATTAAACTCTACAAGCTGTGTAAAAGTACCTTCGAGTACACTTTCTGCTTTAGAGTTTATGAAGGGAGGAATTCCCGCATTGAACCCCCAGAATGCCCTCCCCCATCCTGAGAGTGAGCGGGAAAATTGTGTTGGACATGATGTACCCACTGCTGGATAAGAGTTATCATCTGTACGTTGAAAACTTCTATACCAGCCTCCCCCTCTTCAGGTCCCTCTCCGCCAGAGCCACTGCCGCTTGCGACACTGTGCGGAAAACCCAATGAGGCCTCCCAACGTATCCTGTCACCATCCCAATCACTAGGGGTAACAGCAGGGCCGTTACTAGTGACATGTTGCTGGTCATATATAAGGGCAAGAGGGAAGTCCTAATGCTGACCACCATAAAGGTAATGGCAGCACCCTGTTCATGTGTGAGGTACCACAATAACGGTCCTCAAGCCTGATTGTATCATGGCTTACATACAGTACATGGAAGAAGTTAATCTCTTGGATCAAGTCCTTAAGCCATGTAACGCCATGCACAAAACCCGGGAATGGTACAAAAAGGTTGTGGTGTAGTTGGCCAAGATGGCCATATACAACACTTTTGTATTGTACTGGAGGGCTGGCAACACAGTAACATTCCTCCAGGTTCAGGAGGTACTGATAAAGGCCCTGATATTTGGTGAAGAGGAAGGAGCGGGGCCAAAATTTACCATATTTATTGTCTTTGGCCCAGTTTTTATTTAATATTTTTCCCCCAATATACTTTCCACTGACCATTTACTTCAAAAATGTATACCCCAAAAAACGAAACCATTTCTTCAAATAATACTCGTGATAAAACCTCTTGGGGTGTTTTTCAAAACATGAGTCACTGGATCGCTTGCACTGTTGGTTTTCAAGTTAGGCCTTAAAAGCGCACAGTGCTCTCCCAACCCCCCCCCCCCCCCCCCCCCCCCCCCGAGCACTGTTCCAGGCAACAGTTTAGGACCAAACAAAAAAAATTTGGATGCAGAAGCAGAGCATTATTTGTGGGCGAGGGCACACATTTTACGTTGAAATGCTTTTGGTTCAACATACTACATGTGGGTACAATGCATGTTGGTGGGAAAATTGCAATTTTCTTTTTGGGTACACAGTATTTTGGTGAGAAAATTGAAATCTTCCTAATTAACCAACTGCCGTCTATCCAATCCAGGAAAATACATTTATAAAACACCTGTGTGTTTAGTTTTGGGTATTTACATTTTTATTTTCTAGTTTATTTATGCAGCTGTCAGCTACCGTCAGTTGGCAAGTTAGGCATCGTATTCTCACAGTGCTCTTTTCCTGGATGTCAAAATCTGCAAGGATTAGGATGCGACTTTACAAAGTACTATACACCGTAAAAAGACCTCTACGAACAGTCTACTGAGGTGGGAGAGCTGCCACCCGGGTCCCCTAAAAAGGGGAATACCAAAGGGGCAGTATTTCCGCCTCAGGAGGAACTGTTTACGCTCGGACCTAGTCCTTGACCTATTTTACCACCTACATCTCTCTCTACTTTATTATAGGAATAATGAATGACTTCCAGCCTACATCGGGTACTATAACTTTATACAGGGGTATGTATGAGGGATCATGTTTTGCACTGTGACCTAAAATTTTTATCTGTACCATTTTTTTTTTGGTTTATGGGACTTTTTGATCGCTTTTTATAAATTTTTCTAGGGTATACAAAATAACCCAAAAAAATGCAATTTTAAACTTTGGAATTTTTTTACGTATACACCATTGAGCGGGTGGCTTAATCAATGTTATATTTTTATAGTTCGGACATTTACGCATGCGGCGATACCACATATGGTATTATTATGTTTATTTTTATTTACATATTTTTTTTAAGGGAAAAGGCGGGTGATTCAAACTTTTATTAGGGAAGGGGTTAAATCACATTTATTAATTTAAAAAAAAAAATTTGCACCATTTCTTTAGTCTTTTTAATCTTCTAATTGCATAAACTGTTCAATGCTATGCCATAGCATAGCATAGCATTGATCAATGTCATTGGCGCTCTGCTGCTCCAGCCTTGATCTCAGGCATGGAGCAGCAGAGCGCCGATAGGAACGGAGATGGAGGCTGGTAGGGACCATCCCCTGTCCTCTCAGCTGTTCAGGATGCCGCAATTTCAATGCCGTCGTCCCGAATAGCCCGACTGAGCTGCCGGGAACCGTTTGCTTTCACTTTAGACGCGGCTATCAACTTTGATCGCCACGTCTAAGGGGTTAATTCTGGGCATCAGCGCGATTGATGAGGTCCGGCATTAAACGCCAGGATCCCCCGGCTATGACGCAGGGTCAGCCCGTGACCAGGGGAGCGGGACCAGGGTGTACAGGTACGCCCTTGTCCTTAAGGTGTTAAAGTAGAATATGCCATGAAAAAAACAATCTTGGAATCAGACTGATAAGTAAAAGCATCTTAGAGTTATTAGTGCATAAAGTGACACAGGTCAGATTTGCAAAATCTCCTTTGTCCTTAATGCCAAAATGGGCTATGTCCTTTGACAAAACATTTACTTTTCTAATATACTTCATCGGAAAATGTTATTAAATTTTTATAGAAATCGTGGCTTAAATAAAAAAGCTGTCCACTAGGGCTCCCTTACCTGCTGGGACACCAATGAGTCCAGAGGCAGAGTCAAATGACGCTCTTCCTGCAGGAGCGCACAGCAGCCGGGAGTGAGCACACAGTAAGTAAGGTTCTGCATCCCTCCAGATTCTGTCAGCTGTGAGGGATGCAGGAGTTTTTACTATACTAGAGCTCCGCAGCAGCCATTAGCTGTTTTCCCCCCAGTGCACTCCTAGCATTACTGATGCTGTAAGTGCTAGGAGCGCACAGGGAATTCCACCTGAAATGAAAGCCCAATACACTTCTATGGAATTCCTCATTCCCGTTGACACATCGGAAATCCAGCTATTCCGCAAGCAGGAATTCTGAAGTGTCAACGGGAGTGCGGAATCCCATAGAAGTGTATTGGGCTTTCATTTCAGGCGGAATTCCGCCAGCGGAATTCACACATCGGATAATTTACCAACATAATTTTGTTTATATGCATTTTTATCTGTAATTGGCAAAAAAAAATAAAAAATAATAATAATAAATAAGTGTAAAAAAATTTTCTTTTTTTTTATTAATTATTTTTTTTTTTTACATAAGTGTGCACAGAGACTAAAATATGTCTGTAAATTTAATGATGTGTGAACTTAGCCTTAGGCTGCTATTACACTTGGCAGTTTATTTTTTTTTTTAAACTGCCACTGCTATTTTTTTAGCTAAGCCAGAAGAGAAAAAAATGCAATTTATGACTGCTGCCTATATTGGTCTTATTTTTCAGTATACATTGGCCTCATTTAAAAAAGTATCGGTCATCTCCCCTGAACTCTGAGCCTTAGTAAATGCTTTAATTCTCTATGCAATAACCATGCCTATAACTCTGCATGACATGTGTTCTACCTGGTCATCATCCTGAAAATTACCCTTTAGTTCCTGCCATCAAAAGTAAAATTAATGGTGCCAGTCGGTTCAGGTGAAGGGCAGATCGGGACTTTCTTAGGGCAATTGCAGGGTTCCGATCAGCTGAGAAGATGACTGAGAGGTCCTTTTCAGCCTCTGTGCCATCTGATCGTTGCTCTGGAAATATAGGCAGCCTCAGCTAAGCAAAGTGCCGATAACACTGATATGCCATAGCTGTAAACCGTGTTTACAATCAAAAGATTGCATGTAATCGTGCAGACTAAAAATATTGAAAAAAAATAATAAAGAATTTTAGTAATAAATCTAAATAAATAACAAAGGGACAAAAATAGTAACAACAAAAATAGTACAAGGTTAACTGGGTACACCTGTACCCCCAGGTGTGGAGAAAAGGTATAAATAGTAACAGAGTCCCAGTCCTCAAATACTCTAACCAAAAAAAATGGATGTACAGTGGATATTAGGTGAAAATTGTATTTAATATCACATATAAAAGAAACACCTATTAGCATTAAAATATCAAAGGATACAATCAATAAAAATATACCCAAACATGAATAAATCCTATTAGAATAAAAAAAATGGATACTGCAATGCAAAAGTAAGCTGGAGAGTAATAGGTTAAACTGGTCACCACTGTGCCATTTAGTGTTAATGGTACATAATAGCACGTACAACTGGGAAGTTCTGATCCTCAGTTGTGCTGTAGTTGAGGTGGCTGCCCGCACTGAATGTCGCCGGCCCCAATCGAGCCTCAGTGTCGACCGCAGCTGATCTCTCCGATATCCCGCTCGGCACAGAGCGTGCACAGCAATGGAGGCATTGGAATGGCGTCTGACGTCACAGGTGCGCTGCACAGTCCACAGCTGAATTAATCAAAGCGCTGATTGGAAGTGGTGATTGGAAGCAGTGAGGTGCGGTCAGAGTGAGTAACAAAATGCAATGTGAACTCACTCCAATGTAACCTCACTCCTAGTTTGCAACAAGGATGGCAGTCCCATGCAAATAGCAGTACAAATGTAGATAGGAGGCTGTATGGCAATCTTGTTCTGTACGATTAAATGCTCCATATAAGCAGGCTTAAAAAGATAAAAATAAAACCAAAAACATGAAATAAAGCACTTCGGGGTGTGGACATATGCTTTCTAAGCCCTTCTTCAGTGGCTTGCCAGCTGCTGAAGAAGGGGTTAGAACGCATGTGTCCACACATGTTCTAACCCATGTTTTTTTGTTTTATTTTTACATTTTTAAGCCCGCCTATATGGAGCACTTAATCATACAGAGCCGCTAAATATTGCCATAGTGCCATAGCACCTCACCGCTTCCGATAACTGCTTCCAACCTTTGATTGATCCAGCAACCAGTGCTTTGATTAATTCAGCTGCAGACTTTGCAGTGTACCCGTGATGTCAGACACCATTCCAATGCCTCCATTGCTGTACATGCTCTGTGCCGAGGGGGATATTGGAGAGATCAGCTGCGGTCGGCACCGGCAACATTTAGTGCGGGCAGCCACCTCAGCTACAGCACAACTGACGATCAGGACTTCCCAGCTGTGTGCGCAATTACATACCATTAACACTAACTGGCACGTTGGTGAGCGATTTAACATTGGCATGTATAAGATCATTTTTTTTTCTCTGTAATAGACTGCCCCAGACTTTAACGTTATTTAGGACTGGCTATCCAATTTAACCTATTACTCTCCAGCATACCTTTGCATTGCAGTATCCATTTTTTATTCTAATAGGATTTATTCATGTTTGGGTCATTTTATCCTTAATGTACATGACATATTTTTATTGATTGTTGATTTGAATGCTTATAGGTGATTCTTCTATATGTGTTATTAAATATTAAATAAAATTTTCACCTAATATCCATTTCACATCCATTTTTGGGTTGGAGTATTTGAGGACTGGGCCTCTGTTACTATGAATCTAAATGAGCCCCTTGCCTAATAAAAGTTTAAATCAGTTTAATAAAAATAAAAAAAAGTTTAATAAAATAATATATTAAGTGTGGAAATGTCTGAACTATAAAAATATCATGTTAATTAAACTGCACAGTGAAAAGCATAATACTGAAAAAATAAAAAAATCCAAAGTCCAGATTTTTGGTCACTTCATATACCACCCTAAAAATCTAGGGATTTTAAAATTTTGCACCTCATCCTCCACATCTTTGCACTGTTCACACTTCGGAATGTCGGCACAGAAAATCTCTGTGCGGACATTCTGGAGACTGCCGGTTACACAGGAATGTGCCGTACGACTATGCATTCAGTGTGGAGTCCGCAGAAAGAATGAACAGGTTAATTCTTTCTGCGGACATGGAATTCAGACTCTCCACGCCAGAAACCTCTGGCGTGGAAATTCCGCCATGTGCATAGTGCAGTAAAATCCAGTTGAATTCAACAGGACTCTGCTGCAGTGGAATCTCCGTTCTGCACCTCCCTCGCCCCGTACACAGCCCCTCCTCACCCCTCCCTCAGGAAGAGGGACGTAGATTCTTACAGCACCGCTCCTGGACGTAGATTTTGTCAGCTGTGAAAATCTACGTCCAGGGGGCTGTGAGAATCCCTCTCCGTGCGCACAGTAGCCGGCACAACTGCATGGCTCCCTGCCATCGCGGGTTTGCGCATGAGACGAGCGTGGACGCAGAAGCCTAACAGGTCTACAGACTGGACCACATGATAGTGTCTATTGTGCCAATAAACTTTCGTGTACATTAATAACCTAAGTCGCTACTGTATCAGCCACTTGTTTTGTTTTTTTTTCCAATTAAAGTTTTATTCAGTTTCAAATAAAAACAAATAAACAAACAAAGTACAATCACCGTACAAGTATACTGATGCAGAACAAGTCTACGTTTAGGAGTTACATAACACCAAACTCCCGAGCAGGGCACAATAAAGCATCCCAGTAAACCTCAAACTGAGAAAATTCAAATGACATTAACCAAATCGTGTCCAGCCAGACACTTACGCAACATGAGTAAGGAAACTGATAGCAAATTCCAGGTAACAAGATGTTCACAAGAAGGTCACAAGGGTACAAACACAAGGGGACAAGACAAGGGAAGGGAGAAAAAAATTAGGAGTCCACAGATGAGAGAGAACAAAAGAGATAAGAAGTTAGGTAGAGATAGAGGGGCCAGGAACAGGAGCCACTGGGGTCTGAGGGGAAAGCAGAGTACGATATTCAGGAGTAGACTGGAAAGACAGCCAGTCAAACCAAGTTTTAGTATAGCAATCGTTCTCTGCAGGGGTCAAGGCAATTAGTTCCTCCATACGTTGGAAGTAGTTTACCTCCGCTATCCATTCACCAATCATGGGGGAGACAGTAGATCTCCACTTACGCGGAATAACAGACTTCGCCGCCTGCAGTAAATATCGCAAGAGAGACTTCTTATATCTAGGGGAGGACATATCAAACATAAATAAGAGAGTGGCCTCAGGAGAGTCCGGGACAGCGACACCGGTGATCCTACCCACAACCTGGCGGACCATAGTCCAAAAGGGATGCAGAGAAGGACAGTCCCACCAAATGTGCAAAATGGTGCCAACTGAGAGGTTACATCGCCAGCAATTCTCAGAAACAGAGGGGAACCATCGGTGTAGCTGCTCCAGAGTACGGTACCACCGGGAGAGGATCTTGTAGTTCGTTTCTTGTGTTCTATTAGCAATAACCGACTTGTGGGACAGATAGAAGCATTTCCGCCATTGCTCAGGTGTGAATTGGGTATTAAGTTCCAACTCCCAGGCAGCACAAAAAGCAGGCAGTGAAGTGGAGTAGCGGGATAGTAGCATCCTATAGAGAAAGCCTATGGTGTGAGGTGGTAGGGGAGGCTGAAGACAGAGCTGTTCAAACTGTGCCAGTGGTCTGTGTAAGCGCGTAGAACGCCGTATGGTAGTATAAAAGTGGCACAGCTGTATATATTCAAAAGGCTCCCGTACACGAGAGACTAGATCAGGGCGTATGTCAGAGAGGGGGAGTAAGTCAGAGGAGGAGAGCACATGTGTGAAACGGAGAGGGTTTGATTTGTCCCCACCTAAGAACCCACAAGTCGAGGCTCCCGGGGGGGAAATCTGGGTGATCTGTGATAGGTAACAGGGGGCCCGTAGGCTCCACCATGGACCCACTAGTCAGGGAGCCCCGAAGGGCAGAAAAGGTATGCCTAGAAGTGAAGGATAGAAGAGACAAGGAGGGTGGGGGTGGAGGCCAAGTCCAAGGAAGGCCGGCTAAAGAAAGAGGAGCCACTTGGTTTTTTGTTCATGATATATATAAATATCTCTTTGCTATTAAGTATATGCAATAATCTATATCTTATGTAGGTCACTGTCTCCTTTCATGCCCCTGAGGAAGACATTTGACGTATTGTCAGAAACGCATCGGGCTAAATATGGAGACGCATTGTTTTAGATGACTCTATCTATATGACTATGAGCAATGAGAAATCTATGTTTTTAACAGTTGTCTATATTGCGTCGAATGGAAGGTAATTTTATTACCTACATTGTTTCTACACTTATACTCAATGTATTTTGTGTGTTTTAGTGCATAACGAGTAAAAGCTACGTTTTAATCCACTCCCCCATATTCTTTTGCAAGAATCCCTCTTCTGCCAAGGGAGGTGCACAGCCCCCTGGATGTAAATTTGAACAATGGCTCAGTGACAACCAGAAGTAGAGATTTTTACAGCCCCACTCCTGGATGTAGATTTTCACAATCAAAATCTCTGTCTAGTAGTGGGGCTGTGAAAATCTACATCCTCCTCCTGAGGGAGGGGTGAGGAGCAGGGGTGAACATATTGCATACAGCTGAAACGGCTGCACAGGGGCCCAGCATGTGAGGAGGCTCGCTGCCCTGCACTTTAGACAGTGAGTGCAGCTGGCCGATCCGGGTCTGACGAGGGACATCGCGCAAGTAACGTCCTCCGCAGACCAGCACAGGAGGATGCCAGTGATGTCACTCGTCAAGCCGCTGCCGGAGAGAAGAAGCGCTTTGCAGGCCAAAAAAGTGTGTCTATGTGTGTGTCTCTGTGTGTTGGGGGGGGGGGGGGGCTATGCTACCTAATGTGGGGAAACTGCTACCTAATGTGGGGAATATATGCTACCTAATGTGAGAAAACTGCTACCTAATGTGAGAAAACTATGCTACCTAATGTGGGGAAACTATGCTACCTAATGTTGGGAAAATGCTACCTAATGTGGGGAATCTATGCTAACTAATGTGAGGAAACTATGTAACCTAATATGGGCAAACTATGCTACCTAATGTGGGGAAACTATGCTATCTAATAGGTGGTAACTGCTACCTAATGTGGGGAAACTATGCTACCTAATGCAGTGCAATTTTATGGCATCATACTTTTTTACCCTTTTTTTTGGAGGGGGGTAAGCCCATTCTTTGCACAGGGACTCTCTGCTATCTGTATTCGCCCCTGTCGAGGAGAGAGCTGTGTATGGGGCGAGGGATGGGCAGTCACATTCTTTGCACAGGGGCCCTCTGCTATCTGTGTCCGCGAGGAGGGAGCTGTGTACAGGGCAAGGGAAGTACAGGACTGCATTCTGCTCATCTCTGCATTGCCCCTCCCCTCGTTGTATGTTCTGAAATCTTCGAACAGCTGAGGGGAGGGGCTGACGTAAAAATGCATGGAGCGCAGTTCTGAGCCTCACACCGGCTGGGAAGATGGCAAGGGAGGGGGTAATGTGATAGTACTGCGCTCCCGATAGAAGGTAGCCAGATAAAGGAGTGCAGTGCTGATAGTAGTGTCTTAGGACTTTCTAAAAAAACAACTGTGGCTGTGGGTTGCGCCTTCATCAAGGGTTCGCTGTATGCAGCCACCTTATTTGTCTATGGGGTGTGTCTGGCCTGATAGCATTGAACAGTGTATTAAATCAAAGATTACATGTTATATTTCCCATGAAAAAAAATTACGTAAAAATAAATAAACATAAACATATGTGGTATCGCTGCATGCGTAAATGTCTGAACTATAAAAATATAATGTTAATTAAATTGCACGGTCAATGGAGTTTACGTAAAAAGAATACCAAAGTCCAAAATTGCATATTTTTGGTCAGTTTGTATACCCTAAAAAAAATATATAAAAAGCAATCAAGAAGTCCCATCAAAATAAAAATGGTACCGATAAAAATTACAGATCATGGCGCAAAAAATGAGCCCTCACACATCCTCGTATATGGAAAAATAGGAGTTATAGAGGTCAGAAGAGGACATTTTTAAACGTACAAATTTTGGTGCAAAAAATTATAATTTTTTTAACCCCTTGGGGACCAAGCACATTTTGACCTTAAGGACCAGAGCATTTTTTGCTAATCTGACCACTGTCACTTTAAGCATTAATTGCTCCGGGATGCTTTTACTTATAATTTTATTCCAAATTAGTTTTTTCATAATATATTATACTTTATGTTAGTGGTAAATTTTCGTCAATACTTGCATCATTTATTGGTGAAAAATTGCCAAATTTCATGAAAAATAAAAAAATTTAGCATTTTTCAAATTTTGAAGCTCTCTGCTTGAGAGGAAAATGGACATGCCAAATAAATTATATATTGATTCACATATCCAATATGTCTACTTTATATTTGCATCATAAAGTTGACAGGTTTTTTCTTTTTGAAGACCTTAGAGGGCTTCAAAGTTTAGCAGCAATTTTCCACAAACATTTCAAAATCTGAATTTTTCAGGGACCAGTTCAGTTTTGAAGTGAATTTGAGGGTTTTTATGTTAGAAATACCCTAAAATGGACTCCATTATAAAAACTACACCCTCAAAGTATTCAAAATGACATTCAGAAAGTGTGTCAACCCATTACGTGTTTCACAGGAATAGCAGCAAAGTGGGATAAAAGGAGAAAACGCCAACCAAAATTTGTAACCTAATTTGAGTAAGGAAATACCTCATGTGTGGCTGTAAAGTGCCCTGCGAGCGCACTACAGGGCTCAGAAGAGAAGGAGCGACAATGGAATTTTTGAGAGAGCAAATTTTGCTGAAATGGTTTTTAGGGGGCATATGGCATTTAGGAAGCCCCCCATGGTGCCAGAACAGCAAAAAAATAAAAAAAAACAACAACATGGCAACTATGTGGGAAACTTCTGCCCTCAAGGAATGTAACAAGGGGTATATTGAGCTTTAACACCCTACAGGTGATTGACGAACTTTCGTTAAAGTGGGACGTGAAAATGAAAAATTCGATTTTTTTTCACTAAAATGCTGGTGGTACCACAAATTTTCTATTTTTACAAAGGGTTATAGGAGAAAAAGATCCCCAAAATGTGTAACCCAATATTTTCTGAGTGTCCCCATATGTGGACGTAAAGTGCTTTACCGGCGCACCACAGGGCTCAGAAGAGTAGGAGCGCCATTAAGCTTTTTGGAGAGAGAATTTGGTTGGAATTGAAGTCGGGGGGCCATATGCGTTTACAAAGCCCCCATGGTGCCAGAACAGTAGAACTCTGCCACATGTCACCCCATTTTGGAAACTACATCCCTCACAGAATGTAATAAGGGGTGCAGTGAGCATTTACACCCCTCTGGCGTTTGACAGATCTTTGGAACAGTGGGCTGTGCAAATAAAAAATTAAATTTTTCATTTTCATGGACCACTGATCAAAAAATCTGTGGGGTGTAAATGCTCACTGCACCCCTTGTTATGTTTCTTGAGGGGTTAAGTTTTCAAAATGAGGTCACATGTTGGGGGGGGGGGGTCCACTGTTCTGGCAGCATGGGGGCTTTGAAAATGCACATGGCCTTTAATTCGAGACAAATTCTCTCTCCAAAAAACAAATTTTGCTCTTTCTCTTCTGAGCATTGTAGTGCGCCCGAAGAGCACTTTACGTCCACATATGGGCTATTTCCTTACTCAGAGGAAATGGGATTACACATTTTGGGTGGCTTTTTCTCCTATTACCCCTTGTGAAAATAAAACATTTGGGGTAAAACCAGCATTTTAGTGAAAAAAAATCACATTTTTCATCTTCCCATCTAAATTTTATGAAAATTCGTCAAACAGCTGTGGGGTGTAAAGGCTCACTGTACCCCATGTTACACATGTGGGTGTTTTTTTTTTGTGTGTTTATATCAGAACCACTGTAACTATCAGCCACCCCTGTGCAAATCGGGCCTCAAATGTACATGGTGCGCTCTTACTCCTGAGCCCTGTTGTGCACCTGCAGAGCATTTTACGTCAACATATGGGGTATTTCCGTACGTAATTTTGGGGGTCTTTTTCTCCTTTTGCCTCTTGTGAAAATGAAAAGTATGGGGCAACACCAACATGTTAGTGTAAAAAAATAAATCAATTTTTTTTTACACTAACATGCTGGTGCAGCCCCCAACTTTTCCTTTTCATAAGGGATAAAAGGATAAAAAGCCCCCCAAAATTTGTACTGCAATTTCTCCCGAGAACTGAAATACCCCATATGTGGCACTAAACTGTTGCCTTGAAATACAACAGGGCTCCAGAGGGAGAAAGCACGGTGCGCATTTGAGGCCTGAATTTGGAATTTGCATAGGGACAGACCCGGATGCAATAATAGTTCTTATTTACATTCACATGGGGGAGGGGGGGGGGTATGGCAAACCTCCAGCTGTTGCAAAACTACAACCCTCAGCATGAACTGACAGACCGTGCATGCTGGGATTTGTAGTTTTGCCACAGCTGGAGGCACACTGGTGGAGAAACACAGAATTCGCTAACAGACTAACTCAGTGTTTCCCCGCCAGTGTGCCTCCAGATATAGCAAAACTTCAACTCCCAGCATGCATCGTCTGGCAGTACATGCTGGGAGTTGTAGTTTTGCAACAGCTGGAGGCACATGGTTTGGGAAGCACTGAGTTAGGTAACAGAACCTAACTTAGTGTTTTCCAACCAGTGTGCCTCCAGCTGTTGCAAAACTATAACTCCCAGCATGTACTTACATCCAAAGGGCATGCTGGGAGTTGTAGTTTTGCAACAGCTGGAGGCACACAACTAGAACTCCCAGCATGCCCAGACAGCCGTTTGCTGCTCGAGTATGCTGGGAGTTGTAGTTTTGCAAGATATGGAGGGCCACAGTTTGGAGACTGCTGCACAGTGATTTCCAAACTATGGCCCTCTAGATCTTACAAAACTACAAATCCCAGCATGCCCAGACAGCAAACGGCTGTCTGGTCATGCTGGGTGTCGTAGTTTTGCAAGATCTGGAGGGCCACACTTTAGAGACCACTGTACAGTTATTTCCAAACTGTGGCCCCTAAGATCTTGCAAAACTACAAAACGATTTGTAGTTTTGCGTGGGGGAATGAGCTTTAACCCCCCTGCCGCCCCATGTGTCATTGGTCAGTCACTCTCCTGCCACCTCACTCCTATGCTTCAGGATGATTGCTGCTGTCTCTAACAGCATCGATCACCCTTATTTTTCGGGCAATTGGGTCACCAGAGACTCGATTAGCCCGGAAAAAACGTGCCTTGTTTTCTTTATGCTGTGGGTTAATACTATCAAAATTATACCAATTTACATAATTTACTGTTAATATACAACTTTAACCCCTTAAGGACCGAGCCCTTTTTCACCTTAAGGACCAGAGCATTTTTTGCAATTCTGACCACAAACATTAATAACTCTGGAATGCTTTTAGTTATCATTCTGATTCCGAGATTGTTTTTTCGTGACATATTCTACTTTAACTTAGTGGTAAAATTTTGTGGTATCTTGCATCCTTTCTTGGTGAAAAATCCCCAAATTTGATGAAAAAAATGAAAATTTAGCATTTTTCTAACTTTGAAGCTCTTTTCTTGTAAGGAAAATGGATATTCAAAATAATTTTTTTTGGGGTTCACCTATACAATATGTCTACTTTATGTTTGTATCATACAATTGATGAGTTTTTACTTTTGGAAGACACCAGAGGGCTTCAAAGTTCAGCAGCAATTTTACAATTTTTCACAAAATTTTCAAACTCGCTATTTTTCATGGACCAGTTCAGGTTTGACGTGGATTTGAAGGGTCTTCATATTAGAAATACCCCATAAAAGACCCCATTATAAAAACTGCACCCCCCAAAGTATTCAAAATGACATTCAGTAAGTCTTTAGGTGTTTCACAGGAATAGCAGCAAAGTGAAGGAGAAAATTCAAAATCTTCATTTTTTACATTCGCATGTTCTTGTAGACCCAATTTTTGAATTTTTGCAAGGGATAAAAAGGAGAAAATGTTTACTTATATTTGAAACCCAATTTCTATCGAGTAAGCACATACCTCATATGTCTATGTTAATTGTTCAGTGGGCGCAGTAGAGGGCTCAGAAGGGAAGGAGTTTTTGGGGGGGCATGTCACCTTTAGGAAGCCCCTATGGTGCCAGGACAGCAAATAAAAAAACATGGCATACCATTTTGGAAACTAGACCCCTCAGGGAACGTAACAAGGGGTAAAGTGAACCTTAATACCATACAGGTGTTTCACGACTTTTGCATATGTAAAAAAAATTTTTTTTTTTTTACCTAAAATGCTTGGTTTCCCAAAAATTTTACATTTTTAAAAAGGGTAATAGCAGAAAATACCCCCCAAAATTTGAAACCCAATTTCTCCCGATTCAGAAAACACCCCATATGGGGGTGAAAATTGCTCTGCTGGCGCACTACAGGTCTCAGAAGAGAAGGAGTCACATTTGGCTTTTTGAAAGCAAATTTTGCTCTGGGGGCATGCCGCATTTAGGAAGCCCCTATGGTGCCAGAACAGCAAAAAAAATCACATGGCATACCATTTTGGAAACTAGACCCCTTGGGGAACGTAACAAGGGGTAATGTGAACCTTAATACCCTACATGTGTTTCACGACTTTTGCATATGTAAAAAATTTTTTTTTTTTTTACCTAATATGCTTGGTTTCCCAAAATTTTTACATTTTTAAAAAGGGTAATAGCAGAAAATACCCCCCAAATTTTAAGCCCAATTTCTCCCGATTCAGAAAACACCCCATATGGGGATGAAAAGTGCTCTGCTGGCGCACTACAGGTCTCAGAAGAGAAGGAGTCACATTTGGCTTTTTGAAAGCAAATTTTGCTCTGGGGGCATGCCGCATTTAGGAAGCCCCAATGGTGCCAGAAAAGCAAAAAAAAAACACATGGCATACCATTTTAGAAACTAGACCCCTCGGGGAACGTAACAAGGGGTAATGTGAACCTTAATACCCTACAGGTGTTTCACGACTTTTGCATATGTGACATTTTTTTTTTTTTTACCTAAAATGCTTGGTTTCCTAAAATTTTTACATTTTTAAAAAGGGTAATAGCAGAAAACACCCCCCAAAATTTGAAACCCAATTTCTCTCGATTCAGAAAACACCCCATATGGGGGTGAAAAGTGCTCTGCTGGCGCACTACAGGTCTCAGAAGAGAAGGAGTCACATTTGGCTTTTTGAAAGCAAATTTTGCTCTGGGGGCATGCCGCATTTCGGAAGCCCCTATGGTGCCAGGACAGCAAAAAAAAAACACATGGCATACCATTTTGGAAACTAGACCCCTCGGGGAACGTAACAAGGGGTTAAGTGAACCTTTATACCCCACAGGAGTTTCATGACTTTTGTATATGTAAAAAAAAAAAAAAATTTATACCTAAAATGCTTGTTTTCCCAAAAATTTAACATTTTTAAAAAGGGTTATAGCAGAAAATTTGAAGCCCAATTTCTCCCGAGTAAGGCGATACCCCATATGTGACCCTAAACTGTTGCCTTGAAATACGACAGGGCTCCAAAGTGAGAGCGCCATGTGCATTTGAGGCCTAAATTAGGGACTTGCATAGGGGTGGACATAGGGGTATTCTACGCCAGTGATTCCCAAACAGGGTGCCTCCAGCTGTTGTAAAACTCCCAGCATGCCTAGACAGTCAGTGGCTATCTGGCAATACTGGGAGTAGTTGTTTTGCAACAGCTGGAGGCTCCGTTCTGGAAACAGTGGCGTACCAGACGTTTTTCATTTTTATTGTGGAGGGGGGCTGTGTAGGGGTATGTGTATATGTAGTGTTTTTTACTTTTTATTTTGTGTTAGTGTAGTGTTTTTAGGGTACAGTCGCACGGGCGGGGGTTCACAGTAGTTTCTCGCTGGCAGCTTGAGCTGCAGCAGAAAATTTGCCGCAGCTCAAACTTGCAGCCGGATACATACTGTAATCCTCCGCCCATGTGAGTGTACCCTGTACGTTCACATTGGGGGGGGGGGACATCCAGCTGTTGCAAAACTACAACTCCCAGCATGTGCGGTCTATCAGTGGATGCTGGGAGTTGTAGTTTTGCAACCGCTGGAGGCTCCGTTTTGGAAACAGTGGCGTACCAGACGTTTTTCATTTTTATTGGGGAGGGGGGCTGTGTAGGGGTATGTGTATATGTAGTGTTTTTTACTTTTTATTTTATTTTGTGTTAGTGTAGTGTAGCGTTTTTAGGGTACAGTCGCACGGGCGGAGGGTTCACAGTAGTTTCTCGCTGGCAGTTTGAGCAGCGGCAGAAAATTTGCCGCAACTCAAACTTGCAGCCGGATACTTACTGTAATCCTCCGCCCATGTGAGTGTACCCTGTATGTTCACATGGGGGGGGGGGGGGGCATCCAGCTGTTGCAAAACTACAACTCCCAGCATGTACGGTCTATCAGTGCATGCTGGGAGTTGTAGTTTTGCAACAGCTGGAGACACACAGGTTGTGAAACACCGAGTTTGGTAACAAACTCAGTGTTTTGCAACCAGTGTGCCTTCAGCTGTTGCAAAAGCTACAACCCCCAGCATGTACAGACAGCTGAAGGGCATGCTGGGTCTTGTAGTTATGCAACAGCCGGAGGCATACTACATTGGCTGGGGATGCTGGAAATTGTAGTTATGCAACAGCTGGAGACACACTGGTTTGCTACTTAACTCAGTGTGCCTTCAGCTGTTGCAAAACTACAACTCTCAGTAGTCACCGACAGCCAACGGGCATGCTGGGAGTTGTAGTTATGCAACCACCAGATGCACCACTACAACTCCCAGCATGCACTTTAGCTGATTGTGCAAGCTGGGAGTTGTAGTTATACAACAGCTGAAGGTACACTTTTCCATAGAAAGAATGTGCCTCCAGCTGTTGCAAAACTACAAGTCCCAGCATGCCCATAAGGGCATGCTGGGAGTTGTGGTGGTCTGCCTCCTGCTGTTGCATAACTACAGCTCCCAGCATGCCCTTTTTGCATGCTGGGAGCTGTTGCTAAGCAACAGCAGGAGGCTGTCACTCACCTCCTGCTGCTGCTCCACGATGCCGCCGCACAGGTCAGTCCCTCGCCGCCACCGTCGCTCCTGGGGCCCCGATCCCAACAGGGACACCGGGGATCGGTGGTCCCCAGCACCGGGGGTCGTCTTCCCGCACCCGCTCACGTCCTCCGTAAGAGGGGCGGAGCGGGTTGCGGGAGTGACACCCGCAGCAGACGCCCTGATTGGTCATCCGGGAATCCGGCCGACGAATCAGGGCGATCGTGAGGTGGCACCAGTGCCACCTCACCCCTGCTGGCTCTGGCTGTTCAGAGACGGCCCCGATCAGCCAGTAATTCCGGGTGATCGGGTCACTGGAGACCCGATTGACCCGGAATCCGCCGCAGATCGCTGGACTGAATTGTCCAGCGATCTGCGGCAATCGCCGACATGGGGGGACATAATGACCCCCCTGGGCGATATGCCGGGATGCCTGCTGAACGATTTCAGCAGGCATCCGGCCCCTGCTCCCCTCCGGCTAGCGGTGGGGGCCGGAAATGCTCAGGGCATATCCATACGCCCTCGGTCCTTAAGGACTTGGAAACGGGGGCGTATTGATACGCCCTATGTCCTTAAGGGACAAATAAAGTATGTTTAAATTTGACCTATTTTTACCCCCCCCCCCCTATTCCTTCCTAATTTTTTTGTATACGGGGATGTATGAGGGCATTTTTTTTTGCCATGACCTGTAGTTTGTATCATTATTATTTTAGTTTTATTTATTTTTTTCCTGACATGTCATGTGACCAAAAATCAGCAATTCTGATGTTTGGTAATTTTTTACGTTTACACCATTAACCATGCAGAATAATAAACATTATATTTTAATAAATCACACATTTACACTTATGTTGATACCAGATATGTAGGGTTTTTGTTTTGTTTTTAATGGGTAAAGGGGTGATTTGTATGTTTATTGGAGAAAGGGGCTTTTATATATATATATAATGTATATATATATACATATATATATATATATATATATATATATATATTTATTTATTTATTTTTATATTTATTTTACACTTTTTAAGCCCCTATAGGTGACTTTTAATTGCAATCATTAGATTGCTACTTAATGTTTAGTACTATGTTATAACAGTACTATCATTAATCTTTATGTACAGCCTGGCTCTTCAGGCTGCACAAGAAGCTCGCTCCCATCCTGCCTGCCGTGGAGAGGTAAGAAAACTGTGGCTGCCATCTGCACTTATCAGACCCCAGAAATCACTCCGGTTTCATTATAGAAGCCGTGATCAGCATTAATAACGTCATCTAAAGGGTTAATTGCAGACATCAGCATAAGCGCTGATGTTGGCCATTATCGGTGAGCTCACCTGCTATTTAGGAAGCGCATCTATTGCACTCACTTCATAGCTGCACTGTAAATGTACACTGTGCACAAAGTTACTCGATGGAAACTTTTATTATGGAAGAGGTTAGTTCAAGTTTAGTAAAAAAAATGTTTTACTTTATTTTCACAATTTTTAGTTCCTGTAAAGGAATATTGCATGCAATATTTAGATCATATACACTGTTTAAAGTGGTATTCCAGGAAAAACTTTTCTCTTTATATCAACTGGCTCCAGAAAGTTAAAAAGATCTGTAAATAACTTATTATAAAAAATCTTAATACTTCCAATAATTATCAGCTGCTGAAGTTGAGTTGTTCTTTTCTGTCTGGCAACAGTGCTCTCTGCTGACATCTCTGCTTGTCTCGGGAACTGCACAGAGTAGAAGAGGTTTGCTATGGGGATTTGCTTCTACTATGGACAGTTCCAGAGACAGGTGTCATCAGAGAGCACTTTGACAGAAAAGAATAACTAAACTTCAGCAGCTCATAAGTACTGAAAGGATTAAGATTTTTTAATAGAAGTAATTAAAAAATCTGTTTAACTTTCTGGAGCCAGTTGATATATAAAAAAAGTTTTTTCCTGGATAACCCCTTTAATGCTGCACAGCATTAATCATTGTTATCAGCGCTCCATTGCTATAGGCTGCCATGGCTTTCTGCAGCATTGGCGCACCGATTGGATGGCGAAAAAACAGACAAGGCTAAGTCTCCACTTGGTTTTTTTGCACTGCGTTTTTAGGGATTAAAAAAAAATCCCTGAAAAATCACCAGTGCAAGTGATCATGCGTTTTTTCTTGCGTTTTTTTCTGGCGTTTTTTCCGGCGTTTTTTTTCATTTGTGTGGAAATTGCACCTTGGCGTTTTTTTTTTTTTTTTGGTACCCAAAATTTCTTGGGTACCAAAAAAAAAAAGGATGCAGCAGTGATGGAAATTTTTTTATTAAACGCAATGAATATATTTTGTAACCCAATTTTTATAATTTTTTAAGAAAGTGTGTGTTTCGTTTTTTTTAAAATACATTTTTAACATTTTTTATGTAGTACTACTACTCCCAGCATGGAACAGACTGTTCCATGCTGGGAGTGATAGTACCTGTACTATAGATATATATCATCCATAATATAGCAGAGAAGCGAGCGGGTCTATACATCGCTCGCCTCTCTGCACTATACTCCGGCCACTGATGTCAACAGAAATTAATATTTCCCACCCAGAGCTGTGATTGGCCGGATGGTTGCAGCCAATCACAGCTCTGAGGAAAAGATGAATGAATGAGTGGCCGGCCCGGAGTATAGTGCAGAGCAGGGATGCGAGCGATGTATACAGCCGCTCCATCTCTGCTATAGACAGGACGATCACAGAGGGTGTCAGTACTGATACCCACTGTGATGTGTCCTTAAGCAGGCACTACTACTACCAACGTGGAGCACACTCTGCTCCATGCTGGGAGCTGTAGTACCTGTATTAATAGACAGATCGCAGCGAGTGTAACTTCTGACACCCGCTTCGATCTGTCTATTAATGCAGGTACTACAGCTCCCAGCATGAGGCAGAGTGTGCTCCATGTTGGGAGTAGTATTACCTGCAGTTATGGAAAGATCACAGTGGGTATCACTTCTGACAGCCGCTGTGATGCTCCTGTATAATGTATGGATGCAGCGGCCGGCGCTCTCCTTTGGTCCCCTGCACGGCCATATATACACATGTTCCTATTTCTCACAGAGAGCTGTGATTGGCTGGAACCATCTGGCCAATCACAGCTCTGTGGGAAATATGAATAAGTGTAAATATAAGTCAGGGCAGGGGACCATAGAAGAGCAGCCACCGCATCTATATATTATACAGAAAGATCGCAGCGGGCGATCTGTCTATTAGAACAGGTAGTACAACTCCCATCATGGAACAGTGTTTTCCATGCTGGGAGTAGTAGTACTAACTAAAAAAAATGTCAAAAATAAAGCAAAAAAGTGAAAAACACACACACAATACATTTTTATAATTGTCGGCTACATTTTTATCTCCCCGCACACATAAATTGATCCCTGTTTAAAAAGCAATAGTTTTTTTTTCAATAATATACATTTCGTTAGATACAATTTTTTCCTTCACTACTGTATATTTTTGAAAAAAAAATTTTAATGGTACCCTACGAAATTTTATTAAAAACAGCTATCTACATCACTTTTTTGGATCGCTAAAGTAAAAAAAAAATTTAAAAACCGCCTGCAAAAATGCCAAAGTTAAAATCCACATAGCGTTTTTCTTGGCGTTTTCTCACTCCCATAGACTTCTATTGGAGCAAAACGCCACGATTTTGACAAAAAACGCCGGTTTGAGGGAACTACAGCGTTTTTTTCAAAACGCCAAAGAGCGGAAAAAAACGCAGGAAAAGTGAAAAAACGCCAAAAGGATTAAAAAAACGCCAAAGTGAAAAAACGCCAAGTGGAATTCGAAATTTGCGATTTCTCATTGATTTTCAGCTAACATCTGGCCGCAGCGTTTTTTGACCCCAAAAAACGCCATGCGGCAGAATTGGCGTTTTTCTTGGGGTTTTGCAAAAAAAAACAAGTGGAAACTTAGCCTCAGGGCCCTCCCACGATCCTTTTAGCTGATTGGGAATCCACTATTCACAGCAGGTGTTCTGATCAGCTCCACTAAGTTTTTTTTTACATTTTAGATGCCGAGATTAACTTTGATCTCAATGTCTAAGGTGTCAATGCAGTACATAACTCTGATTGGTGAGGTCTGGCATTAGCCTTGGGTCCCAGCTGCTGATGTGCACTCAGCTTCTGAGCGCGTATTATAGAACAGGAGCAGGTTATTATCCTCGCTTCATTCTTTATTATCTGTTAGATAACGGCTTTTATCTAAGCTTCATGTCTCTGATGTGGGGTCTTCCCCGGATACTCACAGAGCCGACCTGAAATAACCTGGACTTTACAACATCTTTACAGCCGGATCTATGTTATCATATTGTAACCTGGTCTTTTTAATATGTAATGACTCTGTTTATTATTCTATGTACTTTTATTTTCTTATTCTCAAATATCTGTTTTAAAGAAAAATTATTTAATAAAAAAACAGTTATAAAAAAGAACAGGAGCAGGTGCAGGGCAGAAGTTTTTACACAGAAGAAATACAGTAGTAGTATCAGACCATGAAATTCTGATGCAGCAGAATCCCATTGCTTTCATAGGGATTCCGCTGCTCAGTGCACACTATTGAATTTTAGTGGCAGACCTTTATCAGCATAACATCCACTGCCATAAAAATTTGGGCTGAAATATGGGCAGAAATTACACCAAAGACGTTGCCATCTATGGTGATGACAATGTCCGCGCAGGCCTGGGGCCAACTGATTCAGTCGGTGCTGGCCGCACTCGGAATCTCTTGGAAATGTCGTAGGGTCAATCTAGCTTTAGTCTTTCTAACCCTGAGAATATGTACTTAACAATTCATGTTGAACGGATAATTGGTTATATACAATATACATCTGCAAGAGCAGAAGGGAAAAAAGAAAATGGTCTGTAACATTAATAGAGTATTGGATAAGGCACAGCCGTAACTTGAAGCTTCTGGGCCAAGTGCATATCTGTGACTCAAGTATTAGGGCTGCTGTGCCCCTTATATAAGTCATTATCTATTACTAATAAGCATCAAGGTTGGACAACTATATATAAGGGAAGACTAAGGCTATGTTCACACATTGCATCTTTATTGCAGTACTGTCAGGCTATGTTCACACGACAGAATTTCCATGCTAAATTCCACAGAATCAGCAGAGTCCCGTTGATTTTATAGTGATTCTGCTGCACTGTGCACACAACAGAATTGTCATGCCAGATGTTTCTGGCACGGAAATCATGATTCCAGTGTCTGCAAAAACATTAAACTTGTGAAATGTTTTTGCAGATTCCGCAAGGAAATGCATTACAGTCTATGAGGACCCTTTATCTTCAGATTGTCACAGGTAGAAGGGGATAGTCACATAATTTGGTCCCTTCCCCATTGATGACATGAGCATGGGCACTGGATTCCTGTAAACATAGACATTGAAGTAGAAAGATAATTGCAAATCCACCTCTTTACCAACAATAAATGGGAAGGGAAAAGTTACCTGTATTGAATTCCTGTGATTTTAGTGAGAAATGCAACAATGAGTAAGAGTAAGGCCTTGTTCACACGTCAGAATTTCCACTGAATTCAACAGGATTCTGCTGCACTGTGCACACAGCGGAATTTCCATGCCAGATGTTTCCGGCATGGAAATTCTGTTTTCCGTATCTGCAGAAAGAATGAACCTGTTCATTCTTTCTGCGGCCATGCACGGAATGCATAGCAGTCTATGAGACGGTTCATTTCTGTGTGGTCCTGTGCACCTGCAGTCTACGGAATGTCAGCACGGATATTTTCTGTGCAGACATTCCAGCGTGTGAACATAGCCTAACTGATTTTGATTTCTACATGTGCACTGTTGCTCCATTTATTCTTTATGGGAGCTGCAGAAGGTAGCTGAGCTATCTTCAGCTACTCCATAGACGATGAAAGAAGCGGGGTGCACATGTGAGAGTCATTGCTTCATTTGTAACAAAGACCCAGGGCCCCTTTCTGGAGATTGTTGGAGTCTCAGCTTTCAGACACCTAGGCCATGTTCACACATCGGAATTTCCATGACGGATTCCGCATTGGAATTCGGCGCAGAGATTCCACTGCAGCAGAGTCCTGTTGAATTCAATGGGATTTTGCTGCACTGTGTGCACGGGTGGAATTTCTGTGACAGATGTTTCCAGCATGGAAATTCTCCATGCGGACATTCCATAGTGTAAACATAGGTTTTCTCTCCCTTATTTTCAGGATAGGGTTAAGGTTAAGTCTGAAAATCTCTTTAAATAAAAGTAAAGCATTAAATTTACCTCGCGCTGTAGTCCATCACTACTTGTACAGTCTGCATGAAAAAACAAATCATATATATTATATAAATGTATCTTTCTTTTCAAAAGTACATACAATCTAACATATACATTATCAATCTATTTACAAACAATGTATTTTCAAATCTTTACTTATGCTCCACCAACAGTAATTTCCTGCTAGATCGATTGGCTATATCTGTGTGACATTTTGTTTTATAAAAAACTAAACAAAACAAAGCAAAAAAAAAATAAAAAATGCATGTTACATTCCAGTATGGAAAATTCCTTCTTAGGCTGGGGTCACAGATCATAAAATCACCAAAAAATAGGGCCATACAATAGGTATAATGTGCTCTATGAAAGTAATGTGCGCTTTGACTGCCACTTTTCCCTAGCTACTTTAGGACACGGGGCATAAATGTACGTCCTAGTCCTGCTCCCATTGTATAAAGCACGTTCAGGAGCTTGGACCCATGGCTAATGCTGTGGACATTGCTGATGTCCAACATTAACCCTTTAGATGCTACAATCAAAATTGTATCTAATTGTGTCTAAAACAGGAAAATAACACTGCAGGCAATCGCGGGGAACTGATGGGGACCCCCACAATAAAATTCAGGAAACCCTTTTAGCTAAGAGGACAGTGGGGGAGCTTTTAGCTGCCTCTGGCTCATCATTTTGGCACTGAAATAGTGTAGGCAGCAGCACCGATAACAATGGAGTGCGGATAACACTGATAAATGCTGTTCTGTGGGACAGCATTGTTCAGTATGTGCAATAGTTAGATTGCACGTTATAGTCCACTATGGGGACTAAAAAATTAAAAAGTTAATAGGTTTGAATAAGCCCCTTCTCTAATAAAAGTTTGAATCACCCCCTCTTCCCTTTTTTTCAGATATAATAATGTAAACAATAAGAAACAAACATATGTGGTATCGCCAGGTGTGTAAATGTCCTAAATATTAAAATATAATGTTAATGAAATGGCACAGTCAATGTCATGAACGCAAAAAAAAAAAGTCCAGAATTGCTGATTTTTGGTCACTACCAGAAAAATAAAAAGTGATCACAAGGTCACATGGAAAAAAATGGTATCAATAAAAGGTACACATCACGGCACAAAAATTTGCCTTCATAACCGTGTACATTTTTTTTTTTAAATACTAGTTTTCATACCCCAAAAAATTTACGTAATCATTATCCCTCAGTGAGAGCAAAAAAATGCATAATATTTAAAAATATGCCTAATTCATCATACATTGTGCAACAATATGATAAATTTGGTGCATTTGATACTTATAAAGGAAAAGTGAAGGCTAAAAAAGAGGAGTGAAAAGGGTGGAAATGATAAATTCTACCACTTGACCTAGATTTATCAGTGTTATGTAAATACAATCTGTGAATAAAATATCATAAATGTGTAGTTAAAAAAAATATGCATGTTTCTTTAATACAAAATGGTCTCGATTTATCACTCTATTGTAGACATAAACTAATGTGATTTGCCCATAACAACCAATCACCACTTAACTTTAATTTTTCCAAAGCACTTTAATATATAAAAGCTGAGCTGTGACTGGTTGCTATAGGCAAATTACTCCAGTTTTTTGCATCAGTAAAATAAATGGATAATTTCAGGCCTTTTTGTAAGAAATGTGGATATTTTTTCACTACACAATTATATTTTTATCACAGGAGACTATACAGCTGCTTTTCTTTTTTTGTATTTACAAAATTTAAAGAATTAAGATTTAAATTGATATGTACTTACATGGACAGATATAAATAAAGCAACAGAATTTTGCATCGTAAACACGTATTGTAGATCCACAATCTGTGGGTTTTGGCTCATCTTGACAATCTAGCAGACTGATATTGAACATTGAACCGGCTGGACAACTCACTTCATAACAATAAGGTGGAGTCTATAAAAAAAAGTTTAAATAATACAATAAATAAATGAACACATAAAATCTCCCTTATTAAATATGATTTTCTTTCTTAGATATGTTTCATATAAAAAATATTCAATCATCAACGAAAAGATTTTATAAATTACCGGTAAGCTGATGAAAAAAGTGGCCTATATCCTGCCAACATCAAAAAATAACCATCAATAACATAGTGCTTTATACTTTTGATTTGATACTATGTAATACCACATTTTGCCTGCAGCAGGCACTGCAGTGGAAATGTTTGGTCACCAACAATTGGTGATAAAAGGGAGACCACTTACTCCCTATTAAGTCTATATGCCTAATAGGACACATGGGGAGGAGATGTTGATATGGAACACTTAAAAAAAAAAAAGGAAGAATGGCAAAGGGGGAAAACATATAAAAACCATTGCACTTATTATTTGCTTTACCACAATTATATCGCCTGTAAAAAACTGATGATGAGCTATATATATATATATATATATATATATATATATACAGCGATCCAGCTCAGTTTCCCTCTGGCACAGTAGAAAAGTCAACTGATAAAATGACTAGGACAGTTTAGATTTATGTGGCCAGATTTCAGATTGTCAAACACTTCAGATGGGGGAACACGTCTTGCAGCGCTGGAATAATAGACACTGATGCACTTTGCCATTAGTTGTCGCATCAGTTGTTGACAGTCACTAAGCTGGATTGCTGGATATATGTGATTGCAGCCTCAGAATGTTTTACCAATAACAAAGTGTTACTTTTTTACCATCAGTTGCTGAGAAATAATTCAAAAATGAGAGCTGTTATGAATGTACTTTCCAATCATCAATTAATTCAGCTTTGATTCGTTATTAAGCAAAAAATGAGTTACAGTTGTCATAATGCCAGCGTTAAGACACTTGTAACTCCTTTTTTTTGGTCAGTGCTGCACCTCTGTGGGCAGCATTGTGATTTGCTCACTCCCCGGCTGGCTCCCAATGCGGGTATATGAAGTTACAGTGCTGTGATATCATATTCTCCACCGTTAGCTCTGATTGGTAAGCACAGATTGACCAATCAGAGCTTCTGGGCGGGAAAAATAAAATCACTGCACAGTAACTTTATATTCCCCACTGGGAGCTGGCCAGGGGCAGAGCACAGTGCCACCCTCACTTCTTTACGAGGTACGGAGATGCAAGCACCATCAGTTAGGGTATAATGCAATCTCTGGGAAGGTCCTTTTCCTTACTTTGCTGGTCCCGCTTGATTGACGTACAGGGCTCCATTCTGGGAGCAGGTTGGGGCAGGCAGGAGGCATGCCGCTGTGAGAGTTGGCCAGCCCCTCCAACTGTTTACGGGCATTACAAGACAGCATGAATATAACTTTACAAATTGCGGGCAAAAAACGTAAAAGGACCTAACCGATGGTGCCTGCACCTCCGTACAGCTGGAGGTACCCTGTTTGGGAAACAATGTACCAATATAAAGGGTGCGGGGGAAACATAAAAAAAAATGTGTTCACTTGTTTTTATATGCCATCACCCGCCGCTGGAACCCAGCATTCTAAACATCATCATCTGGATGATGACGAAGGCCGCAGTGGTCTTCAACCTGCGGACCTCCAGAGGTTTCAAAACTATAACACCCAGTTTTGAAACATCTGGAGGTCCGCAGGTTGAAGACCACTGTTCAGACATTGACAAGTGGTGATGATGAAGGGAGGGGGTGGGATGATGACAGGGGGATGATGACAGGCGGTAATGATGAAGGGGGGATGATTACAGGTTAATGATCAAGGGGGGATGATGACAGGCGGTAATAATGAAGGGGGGATGATAGGCGGTAATGATCAAGGGGGGATGATGACAGGGTAATGATGAAGGGGGGGATGATGACAGGGTAATGATGAAGGGGGGATGATGACAGGCGGTGATGATGAAGGGGGATGATGACAGGGTAATGATGAAGGGGGGATGATGACAGGGTAATGATGAAGGGGGGGATGATGACATGGTAATGATGAAGGGGGGGATGATGAAGGGGGGATGATGACAGGGTGATGATGAAGGGGGGATGATGACAGGGTGATGATGATGAGGGTGTTAATGACGGGGGTCTGGATGATGACAGGGGGGATGATGTATTTCAAACCCTAGGCTTATAGTCGAGTCAATAACTTTTCCTGGATTTTTGGGGTGAAATTAAGGGGCTCGGCTTATATTCGGGTCGGCTTATACTCGAGTATATACGGTATATGATATAAAAAACCAAGAGACATGTACTTACTACTTGTGTAGTGCTCACTGTTGTTATTGATCGATCTCTAAGTGTACCTGTAGTAGATAAATAATATACCTAAGTTTTGTGCTTTATACAAGAATATTTTTCGTAATGTTTAACAATGAAAGCATTAAGAATACTATGTATTACTTGGATTTAAATGCAATATCTCAATATTTGGTTGAGATTACCATCTTTTTTTAACAACATAATTTCATGGCAAGGCCACTAAGTGCATAACTGTTAGTCTATGGGCGGACAAAAAATGATTGATAAATGAATTGTTATATTGTTAAATGATTGTAAATGAAGCTTTTTACTATTCTGATAGCAAGTTGTGATATTGTGGTAATTCAGTTTAATGAGAAACTGGAATCCTTAAATTAAATTAAAGAAATTAAAGCCTTTAATCTGTGGATAAGTCTGTTAGCTTAAACGAGTTGTCCCATCTAGCTGGTTCAGTTTTCTGGCCAGCTCCTGCCTGACTGTGGCTGCAAGATGTGGTCAGAAATGTTGTAAACAGCCAAAGTGGGGAAATTACGCACTTTTTCGTAACTCCTATTGACTAAACGGGGGTTGCGAAAACAGCGTAGTCCGGAAAGCTAGGCAGTTTACACAACTCAAGGAGTTACCTATAAAGTGTAGCTCCTGGAGCTATGCCATTTGCGTTACTACCATTATAGTCAATAAGAGTTACGCAAATTGCGTAACTTCTCCACTTTGGCTGAATCTGGCTTTCACAACAACCTCTTGCAGCCACAGATAGGTAGAAGCTGACCAGAAAATTAAATCAGTGTGATGGAACAACCCCTTGTGGACACTGTTATTTACTCCCACTCATTTTGTAAAACTGTTCAAGGTCTGCCATATTGCATGGGACCCCAAGTGAACTCCAAGTCAAATTTGGACAATGTTATGATCATGTCAGAGAGTTATAATTTGAGGTTAGTCTGATTTCTCTCTCTTTTGTGCGGATAGCCATTGACCTGTTATTTTGACTTCTCTTCTGTTCCAGATTGATTCCTTGACATAAATAAGGGGGTGGGGGGGGGGGGGTGATGTCATGACCACAGGGCCCAAAACCGGCCTGGAAACCCAGAAGAATGTTTGAGGATATTTTCCCATAGGAGCAAAATGCTGCAGATATGTTGCAAATTTTTCCATAACTTCAATAATAAAGTAAAAATTTCTATCAAATCTGCAAAAATTTACAGTAAATCTGCAACAAATCTGTTTTCAAGTAGTTTCTTAGAAGTATGATGAGAAAAAAAATGCTTATTTCTGCAATGTAAATGCATTTCTCTTTTTACAGGAAACAATATTTTGAGGGTGATGTCAATTATTACGTCCTTCTCAAATAGGGTATGGGCTCGTACCCACCCAGCGTGCTCTGCTAAAGGGATCTCCATCGGTCTCCCATTGGAAGGACAGGAGTTGAGTGGAAAAAAAACAAATACATCATGTCCTATTTTTTCCCTCTTAACTAGTGTGAAATATGAGGCCAGATTTAAGTCAGTGGGATCCGTCATGACCAGGTGGTGTAAGTTGTGCTCCGACCTGTTCAGGGTCTGTTTGGTGCAAAAAAAGAGCCAGGCGGACTCTGAACAGGTCAGGGCACAATGGCAGTATAAACCTAGCCAAACAGAAACCTTTGTGCCCATTGTATAGTGACTGAAAGACTGAGAAAAAAATCTTATTGCAGCGGTGCTTCCAACCAAGAAAGTCTGGGATTCCAGTGGTAGGGGGTTTCAATAGTTCTGAGCCAACCAATGGAATGAATGAACTACTTCCACGCTACTGCATTGGCTGCCCGGCATCTTGCATGTTTTCACAGACTTGCACTGTGTTTTTCGTCCGACAGCTTATATCACTCCAAACCTTCTTCATGATTGGCCATCGTAACTTCTAGCCTCTCTGATTGGCTAGACCGACCGAATTTGAACCCCTGAACACTTTGATTATTTTTTCTACATATCTATACACCTTATACATATATGTTTTATTGTAATCCATGTAATTTCATGTCTCCGGTCCAATAGGCCTCCTTAGATCCGATATTCATGTATTACTCATTATGTCACTTGCTCCACCTACTTACCTTGCTTTGGCACCCTTTTTCTGTATTTAAAGCCTGCTGTTTACCCTTGTTGTATATGACTTCTCCACTTGATAAAGGGAGATTACCCTCCCGAAATGCGTCTTGCCACAATCTGTCGTTTCATGCATGTTTTGTTTTATTTCTCTAATGTTTTTTGTATGTTTTAACAAGTTTTCAATAAAAGAACCATTGAAACCACCTACCACTAGAATCCCAGACTTTCTTGTTGGAAGCGCCGCTGCAGTAAGATTTTTTTCTCCGTCTTTCAGTCTATAAGTTTACGGACCTCTGCCAAGGTTTCCGTCATTTACACTGTGGGCCTGCACTCCACCTTCCTGGACGTTACCACAAGTAACACATCTCTGTATACAGAATACACCAATACTATTTATTTTTTGCAGCACAAAGCGCTGTCATCTCCTCCTGGTGTTCTCCTTGAATTCTTTTCACATTGTATAGTGAGATCAGGCCAGTGATTTCAAGAAAAACTGACAGTGGGTTCACCACTTTTATATGTAGTGGTAATCTAGCCAGTGTGGCTGTATGTTAACTCCAGGCAGAATGCAGTAAATACAGAGAAACAATTGTACATTCTTTCTCTTATTGCATAAATAAGGAGCAAGTAAATAATAAATTTTCACATTATTATTCTAACAATGGTTTTTCAATTTGTCCTTATCAACATCACTTGCTTGTTTATTTGTTTGTCTGGAAGTTTTAAAGGCAAACTGGCAGCAAGTTCACATGCACTAAGCCGAATACATGGGGTTATAGTGCGAGTGAACTGGATTACAGTGGGTTAACACTTACCCAGATCAATGGTCCAATTAAAGAATTACTAGTCTGGAAATGGCCACTTTGCGCAATGGGGGTGGTACCCAAAAAAAACAGCTTCCGGGCCTCTGTCACCTCTGCTGCAATATGCGCACTCAACTCATGAAAATTAATGTGGTGCTCAAAATGGGCAGGCATATCAATGAAATTTTTTTGTGATACATTTTACCTTTTGATCGTTTTTATTCTTCTTTTTTATTGTTGTTTTGTTTATTTTATTTTTATAATTTTTACATGTTACCTGTTATACTATACTGCAGTACTTCTGTACTGCTGTATAGTATAACTGTCACTAACTCACTGACATTTGCCTGTGAGACCCATCCTATGGCTTGACCTCACAAGATTCCATATTTGGCAGACCATAATCTGGCCTCCTGCTGCCATGGCATTTATCGGGACCCTGCCACTGTATTGTGGGCCCTCCCCTTATCAATCCTAAAAATGCAGAGGTCAGTACTGACCACAACATCTATGGGTTTAAACTGCAGAGATCAGTTGTGATAGACAAATGGGTCCTACCTCCGATGTCCTTCGCCACAACCAGCAGTGCAGGGACCATGCAGGACATATGGGTACAGCCTGTTGCAGGAGCGTACCTGCTGTAATGACATACCTATGGCTGCAGTGAAAAAGCTCACACTTGTATCTTAAAATCGAGCTGGTGGTCTTCTCCCAGGCAAGATACCACCTGTTCCAGCCCCTGCCTCTCAGTGCCCCCTGACTGTGAAAGTGTGAACATTTCATTTAATCAGTTATGGTTCATTGTTATCGCTCCAAGCTGTTTCATTGGATTATTGTGATAATTTCACAGGTAATATGATGATAGGGACTCAGTCTTAAAAAGATTACATCAATTTTTTTTTTAATTTAAGGACTTAGCCCTTTTTCACCTTAAGGACTCGGCTGTTTTTTGCAATTCTGACCACTGTCACTTTAAACATTAATAACTCTATTCACATATACAATATGTCCACTTTATGTTTGCATCATAAAATTGACGTGTTTTTACTTTTGGAAGACATCAGAGGGCTTCAAAGTTCAGCAGCAATTTTCCAATTTTTCACAAAATTTCCAAACTCACTATTATTCAGGGACCAGTTCAGGTTTGAAGTGGATTTGAAGGGCCTTCATATTAGAAATACCCCATAAATGACCGAATTATAAAAACTACACCCCCAAAAGTATTCAAAATGACATTCAGTCAGCGTTTTAACCCTTTAGGTGTTTCACAGGAATAGCAGCAAAGTGAAGGAGAAGATTCACAATCTTCATTTTTTACACTCGCATGTTCTTGTAGACCAAATTTTTTTATTTTTACAAGTGGTAAAAGGAGAAAATGTATACTTATATTTGTAGCCCAATTTCTCTCGTGTAAGGACATACCTCATATGTCTATGTAAAGTGTTTGGCGGGCGCAGTAGAGGGCTCAGAAGCAAAGGCGCGACAAGGGGATTTTGGAGAGTACGTTTTTCTGAAATGGTTTTTGGGGGGCATGTTGCATTTAGGAAGCCCCTATGGTGCCAGAACAGCAAAAAAAAAAAAAAAAAAAAAACACATGGCATACCATTTTGGAAACTAGACCCCTTGAGGAACTAGACCCCTTGAGGAGCCTTAATACCCCACAGGTGTTTCACGACTTTTGCATATGTAAAAAAAAAAAAAGAAAAAAAAAATTCACAAAAATGTGTTTCCCCCCAAATTTCACATTTTTGCAAGGGTTAATAGCAGAAAATACCCCCCAAAATTTGTAACCCCATCTCTTCTGAGTATGGAGGTACCCCGTAAGTTGGCCTGAAGTGCACTACGGGTGAACTACAATGCTCAGAAGAGAAGGAGTCATATTTGGCTTTTTGAGACCAAATTTTGCTCGGGGGGCATGTCGCATTTAGGAAGACCCTATGGTGCCAGGACAGCAAAAAAAACAAAACACATGGCATACTATTTTGGAAACTAGACCCCTCGGTGAACGTAACAAGGTGTTTCACGACTTTTGCATATGTAAAAAAAAAATGCTTGTTTTCCCAAAAATTTTACATTTTTAAAAAGGGTAAAAGCAGAAAATACCCCCCAAAATTTGTAACACAATTTCTCCGGAGTACGGTGATACCCCATATGTGATCCTAAACTGTTGCCTTGAAATATGACAGGGCTCCAAAGTGAGAGCGCCATGCCCATTTGAGGCCTAAATTAGGGACTTGCATAGGGGTGGACATAGGGGTATTCTACGCCAGTGATTCCCAAACAGGGTGCCTCCAGCTGCTGTAAAACTCCCAGCATGCCTGGACAGTCAGTGGCTGTCTGGTAATACTGGGAGTAGTTGTTTTGCAACAGCTGGAGGCTCCGTTTTGGAAACAGTGGCGTACCAGACGTTTTTCATTTTTATTGGGGAGGGGGGCTGTGTAGGGGTATGTGTATATGTAGTGTTTTTTACTTTTTATTTTATTTTGTGTTAGTGTAGTGTAGTGTAGTGTTTTTAGGGTACAGTCGCACGGGTGGGGGTTCACAGTAGTTTCTCGCTGGCAGTTTGAGCTGCGGCAGAAAATTTGCCGCAGCTCAAACTTGCAGCCCAGCCGGATACTTACTGTAAACCTCCGCCCATGTGAGTGTACCCTGTACGTTCACATTGGGGAGGGGGGGGGGGGACATCCAGCTGTTGCAAAACTACAACTCCCAGCATGCGCTGACAGACTGTACATGCTGAGAGTTTTAGTTTTGCAACAGCTGTAGGCACACTAGTTATGTATCACTGAGTTTGTGACCTAACTCAGTGTTTCACAACCAGTGTGCCTCCAGCTGTTGCAAAACTACAACTCCCAGCATATATGGTGCATGCTGGGAGTTGTAGTTTACAACAGCTGAAGGCACACTGGTCGTAAAACAATGAATTCAGTAAAAAAAAACTCTGAGTTTCACAACCAGTGTGCCTTCAGCTGTTGCAAAACTAAAATTCTCAGCAGTCACCGACAGCCAACGGCATGCTGGGAGTTGTAGTTATGCAACCAGCAGATGCACCACTACAACTCCCAGCATGCACTTTAGCTGTTTGTGCAAGCTGGGAGTTGTAGTTATACAACAGCTGAAGGTACACTTTTCCATAGAAAAAATGTGCCTCCAGCTGTTGCAAAACTATAAGTCCCAGCATGCCCATAAGGGATTGCTGGGAGTTGTGGTGGTCTGCCTCCTGCTGTTGCATAACTACAGCTTCCAGCATGCCCTTTTTGCATGCTGGGAGCTGTTGCTAAGCAACAGCAGGAGGCTGTCACTCACCTCCTACTGCTGCTCCGGGACACAGGTCAGTCCCTCGGCGCCGTCGCTCCTGGGGCCCCGATCCCAACAGGGACGCCGGGGATCAGGGTCCCCAGCTGCCGGGGTCCACGTTCCGCACCTGCTCACGTCCTCCGGAAGAGGGGCGGAGCGGGTTATGGGAGTGACACCCGCAGCAGGTGCCGTGATTGGTCGGCCGGTAAACCGGCCGACTAATCAGGGCGATCGTGAGGTGGCACCAGTGCCTGGCTATGGCTGTTCGGGGCCGTCAGAGACTGGAGACCCGATTGACCCGGAATCGCCGCAGATTGCTGGACTAAATTGTCCAGCGATCTGCAGCCATCGCCGACATGGGGAGGCATAATGACCCCCCCCCCCCCTCGGGCGATATGCCGCGATACCTGCTGAACGATTTCAGCAGGCATCCGGCTCCGGTCCCCCACCGGCTAGTGGTGGGGACCGGAATTCCCACGGGCGTATGGATACGCCCTGCATCCTTAAGGACTCAGAAAGCAGGGCGTATCCATACGCCCTGCGTCCTGAAGAGGTTAAGCGTTTTTCCATTTTTGCATTTTCATTTTTTTCTCATCACCTTCTAAAAATCATAACGCTTTCATTTTTGCACATAAAATTCCATATGATGGCTTAATTTTTGCGCCACCAATTCTACTTTGCAGTGACATTAGTCATTTTACCAAACGGCAAAACGTAAAAAAAAATATTAATTGTGTGACAACATTGAAGAAAAAATGTAATTTTGTAACTTTTGGGGGCTTCCGTTTCTACGCAGTGCATTTTTTGGAACAAATGACAACTTTTCTTTATTTTGTAGGTCCATACAGTTAAAATGATACCCTACTTATATAGGTTTGATTTTGTCGTATTTCTGAAAAAAATCATAACTACATGCAGGAAAATGTATAAGTTTAAAATTGTCATCTTCTGATCCCTATAACTTTTTTATTTTTCCGTGTACGGGGTGGTATGAGGGCTCATTTTTTGTGCCATGTTGCATATTTGTTGCTTTTTTTTCCATTTTTTTAATGATATAAAAAGTGAACAAAAATACGCTAATTTGGACTTTGGAATTTTTTTTGTGCGTATGCCATTGACCGTGCGGCTTAATTAACAATATATTTTTATAGTTTGGACATTTAGGCATGCAGCGTTTATTTTTATTTACACAGTTTTTTTTTATGGGAAAAGGGGGGTGATTCAAACTTTTATTAGGGAAGGGGTTAAATGACTTTTATTAACTTTTTTTAAACTTTTTTTTGGCAGTGTTATAGGTCCCATAGGGGGCTATAACATTGCTTACACTGATCTTTTACCCTGATCCCTGCAAAGCCATAGCTTTGCATGGATCAGCGTAATAGGGGCTTGATTGCTCAAGCCTGTAGCTATGGCTTGGAGCAATCAAACGCCGACCGGATGTAACGGAGCAAGGTAAGGGGGCCTCCGCTCGCGTCCTAGCTGATCGGGACATCGCGATTTTATCGCAATAGTCCCGATCAGCCCGACGGAGCTGCCGGGAAGCGTTTACTTTCATTTTCAACGTAGCAATCAACTTTCGCTGTGTCTGAAGGGTTAATAGCGTGCGGCACAACGATCGGTGCCACACACTATTAGCCCAGGGTCCCGGCTATGAATAGCTACCTAGAGAAAGGAAGGAAGGCGCCTCATGTGCGGGATCAGTAGATCTTGCAGGTGGGGGTAGGGGAAAGTGATTCCCAAGCCGCTTACAGAAGTTGGTTGTGCGCCCACACACAACAAGGTTAGGAGCAGAAGAGATATGAAGGCAGGTCCACTGCAGCCCTCCTGGATAGGTGTAGAATCAAAGGCGAATGACCAGGGAGTCAGGAGTTTGTCTGGCGCAGAGAGGAACCATCAGACAACCAAGTAAAATCAATGGATTTATTAGATGCAACGCGTTTCGCTGCGCATGCGCAGCTTCATCAGGCATGACAAAGGGAGGCTGGTAACAGGTATATATACCTCCAGGAATTAACCATTAGAGTGCTTTTTGAAAAGAGTTGTTACATAGAATTACATATCCATATGACAATATATGAAAAAAATATATAAATAAATATAAACAAAAATCACAAAAATAGTAATAAAACAGCAATATGAAAGCACAATGCAATCCTATAAACATATGTATATAAATATATATAATATAATTATAATTATCGCATGTGATGTGAATGTAACACCACAAGCGACTCAAGAAATCGCACCGCTAAATCGCCGGTGCGGCATTCAACAGCACAAGTTGGATATTATTTCAAAAAATATATATGATATAAAGAGTCATGTCAATTGATTCAAGAGATAGAAAAATTATTATTTAATTGTATATTGCTACCTTATTAAAAAATAAAATAGTAAAAAATAAGTGATGGTGCGATGAACCAAACCGCAACTGATCAAAAAGGAAATGTATGAACACTACTTAGAGAATAAGATGAACTCAATTAACTAATGCGGTATTGAATACAGCAACCGGCGAAAACGCGGGGTGTGAATATTCGTACAAGAATCCGGATTAACAAACAATAAATAAATAAAAAATACAAAAATGTTTATATGTAAAAAAGAAAGGAAAATAAACAAGACTTAGATAATAAAACATAAGGAATAAATAAATATACCGTGGGGCGCTCCAGGATGAACAGTACAGAAGGAACAAAGAAGAAATCAAGGTATAATATTTTCAAAATTAATCCATATGGAAAGATGGGAAATTTTTAAATTCCAAATTATCAAATTATTTAACTGTATCGATACATTCATTAAAACCTTGAGGGTGCAAAGTATGTAGTTTGTGAATCCAAAAGGATTCGCGATTGTTCAGTCTTTGTATTCTATTGGGTAAATGAGTGGGGATAGTTTCTAAAATAATTAATTTTAAAGTTTCAGTGTTTTTTTGATGATAGAGAGTGAAATGACGGGAAAGACTATGCAACAAAAAAACATGTTTTATGTTCCATCTGTGTTTGTTCATCCTGGAGCGCACCGTTTGTGTGGTACGGCCAACGTATTGGCGATCGCAACCACAGGTTAATAAATAGATAGCAAAAGTGGTGTCGCAATTTAGTGAATCCTTAATTTTAAATGTTTGTTGTGTAAAAAAAGAAGAAAAAATATCAGTTTGGATAATCCATTCATGACTCTTCATATCATATATATTTTTTGAAATAATATCCAACTTGTGCTGTTGAATGCCGCACCGGCGATTTAGCGGTGCGATTTCTTGAGTCGCTTGTGGTGTTACATTCACATCACATGCGATAATTATAATTATATTATATATATTTATATACATATGTTTATAGGATTGCATTGTGCTTTCATATTGCTGTTTTATTACTATTTTTGTGATTTTTGTTTATATTTATTTATATATTTTTTTCATATATTGTCATATGGATATGTAATTCTATGTAACAACTCTTTTCAAAAAGCACTCTAATGGTTAATTCCTGGAGGTATATATACCTGTTACCAGCCTCCCTTTGTCATGCCTGATGAAGCTGCGCATGCGCAGCGAAACGCGTTGCATCTAATAAATCCATTGATTTTACTTGGTTGTCTGATGGTTCCTCTCTGCGCCAGACAAACTCCTGACTCCCTGGTCATTCGCCTATGAATAGCTACCGGAACCGACCCGGTGTGATGCGGGGTCACCAGGACCGGGCGCAGGGCGTACAGGTACGCCCTGCATACTTAAGAGGTTAAGATTCTTATGGCACAGCCTGGAATTGGTGGCAGCATGAGTAGAACATATAGTGACTGAATGGCACAGCCTGGAGTTGGCAGCAGATGAGGAGACCATATAGTGTCTGAACGGCACAGTATGGAGTTGGCAGCAGCATGAGTAGAACACATAGTTGCTGAATGGCACAGCCTTGAGTTGGCGGCAGCATAAGTAGAACATATAGTGGCTGAATGGCACAGCCTGGAGTTGGCGGCAGCATGAGTAAAACATATAGTGGCTGAATGGCACAGCCCGGAGTTGGCAGCAGCATGAGTAGTACATATAGTGGCTGAATGGCACAGCCTGCAGCTCGCGGCAGCATGAGGAGGCCATAGGACCTGACAATCCCTAAGATTAAGATGAATTAAAAAATTTTAATTGATGATTTATGGTATCTAGTGCTACTATAAAAAAAAAGTAGGCGATGTCCCAGGCCCAGCAGCATCAATAAACCATATAGTGGCTTAATGGCAAAGCCTGGAGTTGGTGGCAACATGAGTAGAACATATAATGGAGGAATGGCACAGCCTGGAGTTAGCAGCAGCATGAGTAGAACATATAGTGGCTGAATGGCACAGCCTGGATTTGGTGACAGATGAGGGGACCATATAGTGGCTGAATGACACAGCCTGGAGTTGGCGGCAGCATGAGTCATACATATAGTGGCTGAATGGCACAGCCTGCAGCTCGCGGCAGCATGAGGAGACCATAGGACCTGACAATCCCTAAGATTAAGATGAATTTAAAAATTTTAATTGAAGATTTATGGTAGCTAGTTCTACTATAAAAAATTGTAGGCGATGTCCCAGGCCCAGCAGCTTCAATAAACCACATAGTGGCTTAATGGCAAAGTCTGGAGTTGGCAGCTGCATGAGTAGAACATATAGTGGCTGAATGGCACAGCCTGGAGTTGGCGGCACATGAGTAGAACATATAGTGGCTGAATGGCACAGACTGGAGTTGGTAACAGATAAGGAGACCATATAGTGGTTGAATGGCACAGCCTGGAGTTGCTGGCAGCATGAGAGGAACATATAGTGGCTGAATGGCACAGCCTGGAGTTGGTGGCAACATGAGTGGAACATATAGTGGCTGAATGGCACAGCCTGGAGTTGGCGACCGCATGAGTAGCACATATAGTGGCTGAATGGCACAGCCTGGAGTTGGCGACAACATGAGTAGAACACATAGTGTCTGAATAGTACAGCCTGGAGTTAGTGGCAGATGAGGGGACCATATAGTGGCTGAATGGCACAGCCTGGAGTTGGCGGCAGCATGAGTAGTACATATAGTGGCTGAATGGCACAGCCTGCAGCTCATGGCAGCATGAGGAGACCATAGGACCTGACAATTCCTGAGATTAAGATGAATTAAAAAATTTTAATTGAAGATTTATGGTAGCTAGTGCTATCATAAAAAAAATTTAGGCGATGTCCCAGGCCCAGCAGCTTCAATAAACTACATAGTGGCTTAATGGCAAAGCCTGGAGTTGGCAGCTACATGAGTAGAACATATAGTGGCTGAATGGCACAGACTGGAGTTGGCGACAGATAAGGAGACCATATAGTGGCTGAATGGCACAGCCTGGAGTTGGCGGCAGCATGAGTAGAACACATAGTGGCCGAATGGCACAGCCTGGAGTTGGCGGCAGCATGAGTAAACGATATAGTGGCCGAATGGCACAGCCTGGAGTTAGCAGCAGAATGAGTAGAACATATAGTGGCTAAATGGCACAGCCTGGAGTTGGCAGCAGATGAGGAGACCATATAGTGGCTGAATTGAACTGCCTGGAGTTGGCAGCAGAATGAGAGGAACATGTAGTGGCTGAATGGCACAGCCTGGAGTTGGCGGCAGCATGAGTAGAACATATAGTGGCTGTATGGCACAGCCTGGAGTTGGCGGCAGCATGAGTAGAACATATAATGGTTGAATAGCACAGCCTGGAGTTAGCGGAAGCATGAGTAGAACAAATAGTGGCTGAATGGCACAGCCTGGAGTTGGTGGCAGCATGAGTAGTACATATAGTGGCTGAATGGCACAGCCTGGAGTTGGTGGCAGATGAGGGGACCATATAGTGGATGAATGGCACAGCCTGGTGTTGGCAGAAGCATGTGGAGACCATATGGTGGCAGAATGGGACATCTTGGAGTTGGCGGCAGCAGCAGCATCAGGAGTCCTGAAAGTGAGCCGGTGACAGAGTGGTGCGGTGGGTGGCAATACCAGTACCCGGTGACGAACGTGAGTGAAAAAAGGTCTGATGTGGAGGAATGTTTGTACCTGGGGAGCAGCGCCTTAAATCTGTTTGACACAGTACATATTTATAAAGTGTTGGTGTGGCACCATGGTCAATCTAATCTGATGCATCAGGCATTGGTGGGTGGAAATCCTGGCTGATCTTTGCCTGATTCATCTTTATAAAGGTCAGTCTCTCCACATTTTTTGTGGGCAGACAAGTTCTCCTTGGTGACTATGGCCCCCACAGCACTAAACACCCACATATAGTGGCTGAATGGCACAGCCTGGAGTTGGCGGCAGCATGAGTAAACTATATAGTGGCTGAATGGCACAGCCTGGAGTTGGCGGCAGAATGAATAGAACATATAGTGGCTGAATGGCACAGCCTGGAGTTGGCGGCAGATGAGGAGACCGTATAGTGGCTGAATGGAACAGCCTGGAGTTGGCAGCAGCATGAGAGGAACATGTAGTGGCTGAATGGCACAGCCTGGAGTTGGCGACAAGATGAGTAGAACATATAGTGGATGAATGGCACAGCCTGAAGTTAGCGGCAGCATGAGTAGAACATGTGGTTACTGAATGGCACAGCCTGGAGTTGGCGGCAGCATGAGTAGCACATATAGTGGCTGAATAGCACAGCCTGGAGTTGGTGGCAGCATGAGTAGTACATATAGTGGCTGAATAGCACAGCCTGGAGTTGGCGGCAGCATGAGTAGTACATATAGTGGCTGAATGGCACAGCCTGCAGCTCGCGGCAGCATGAGGAGACCATAGGACCTGACAACCCCTAAGATTAAGATGAATTGAAAACATTTTATTGAAGATTTATGGTAGCTAGTGCTACCATCAAATTTTTTAGGTGATGTCCCAGGCCCAGCAGCTTCAATAAACCACATAGGGGCTTAATGGCAAAGCCTGGAGTTGGCAGCTGCATGAGTAGAACATATAGTGGCTGAATGGCACAGCCTGGAGTTGGCGGCAACATGAGTAGAACATATAATGGCCGAATGGCACAGCCTGGAGTTGGCGGCAGCATGAGTAAACTATATAGTGGCTGAATGACACAGCCTGGAGTTGGCGGCTAATTGAGTAGAACATATAGTGGCTGAATGGAACAGCCTGGAGTTGGCAGCAGCATGAGAGGAACATGTAGTGGCTGAATGGCACAGCCTGGAGTTGGCGGCAGCATGAGTAGAAAATATAGTGGCTGAATGGCACAGCCTGGAGTTGGCGGCAACATGAGTAGAACATATAGTGGATGAATGGCACAGCCTGGAGTTAGCGGCTGCATGAGTAGAACATATAGTGGCTGAATGGCACAGCCTGGAGTTGGTGGCAGCATGAGTAGCACATATAGTGGCTGAATGGCACAGCCTGGAGTTGGTGGCAGATGAGGGGATCATATAGTGGCTGAATGGCACAGCCTGGTGTTGGCAGAAGCATGTGGAGACCATATGGTGGCAGAATGAGACAGCCTGGAATTGGCGGCAGCAGCAGCATCAGGAGTCCTGAAAATGACCAGGTGACAGAGTGGTGCGGTGGGTGGCAATACCAGTACCCGGTGACGAAGGTGAGTGAAAAAAGGTCTGATGTGGAGGAATGTTTGTACCTGGGGAGCAGCGCCGTAAATCTGTTTGGCACAGTACATATTTGTAAAGTGTTGGTGTGGCACCATGGTCAATCTACTCTGATGCATCATTCATTGGTGGGTGGAAATCCTGGCTGATCTATGCCTGATTCATCTTTACAAAGGTCAATCTCTCCACATTTTTCGTGGACAAACAAGTTCTCCTTACGTGACTATGGCCCCCACAGCACTAAACACCCACTCTGATCGCACACTACTGGCCTGGCAGGCCAGTCTTTCCTTGGCAAACTCTGCTAGTTGCGGCCACAAATCAAGTTTGGCTGCCCAGAAGTCCAAAGGATTTTCAAGGTGTGTTGGCATGGGCATGTCAAGTTATGCCACCACCTGCTGGTTCGGGTCCTGCTCCAGGTCTACCTGCTACTGATGAGTTGCTTCACTATGCGGGTAAAGAAAGGTACTCATCAGCGATTGTAGACACAGGCTGCTGCTGATGGAGCTGGCACTGCGCCTGCCACCCCACCCCTCTCCAGCAGCCATGGCAGTGGAATATGAGCGCAGAGGACCCCCCGAGTCAGACCTGCGAGAGGATGGACGATGGCACAGATAGGCATCGGCCAACTGACTATGAAGGTTGTCTCTGCAGTAGGTCAGTTTGTCCTCCCTCTCAGTGGGTGTAAAAAGGGCCCCCATTTTGTGGCGGTAGCGAAGATCCAATAAGGTGGAGAGCCAGAAGTCATCCTGCTACCGAATGGTGACAATTTGGCGGTCACTAGTGTTGAGCGGCATAGGCCATATTCGTCATATATTCGCTAAATTCGCATATTCGTAATATTTGCGTTTTATTTTAGCATAAGTGAAAATTTGCATATGCGAAAATTAGCATATACACATTTTTGCATATGCGAAAATTCGTATGCCAGACTCACACAGTAGTATTAGAGTTTTCTTTACACCACACAAGCTGGAAGCAGAGAGGGATGATCACTGTGATGTGTACTGTGAAAAAAAAAAAAAAATATTCGTAATTGCGAATATATAGGGCTATATTCGCGAATATTCGCGAATTCGCGAATATGCGATATTCACCAATAAAATTTGCATTGTGAATATTTGCGAGCAACACTAGCGGTCACTACGCAAGCAAGTGAGCATGCATCATGCCATTTGTGCAATTGACTCAGAGGGACTCCCTGCCTCCATCTCCACTGCATACTGCCACATGTCTGGGTCCTCTGTCTCGCCTTCCTCATAACCCTCTAGCTCCTCTGGCTTCTCCTGCTCCTCCTTTCCTATCAGAAGACTAGAAAAATCACCCATCTCAACAAATGTAAACTGTGCTCCACTTTGCCCCTCCCCCTCCTCCAGTTCAGCCCCCACAGGGCTCATGTTGCTGTGAGATATAGGCGCCACGTCCATTGCCCTAACCAGCCATTGTTTCCAACACATGTTGTAGGAAATGAAGCAGTGGAATTATGTTGTTCATCCCGTAATCCTGGAGACTGACTAATAATGTGGCTTCCTCAAAGGGCCTGAGCAAACGGCAGGTGTCATGTATGAGCTGCCACTGGTTGACATTGAAGTTAAACAGGGGAGTCCCCCTATCCGTTTGGATCATCAAGAAATCGGTGATGGCTTTTCTCTGTTCGTATTGTCGGTCCAACATATGGAGGGTGAAATTCCAATGTGTGGCAATGTCGCAAATTAGACAATGTTTCTATGTTGGGGGATACCTTTCTGACGCTGCAGCTCAAGGAGTTTCCTTCCCATTGTTAGGATGTCTTGCAAATGGGGGGAACACTTCAAGAACCGCTTGACAACCAGATTGAACACGTGTGCCATGCAGGGTGCATGGCTCAGCCTTCCTTGTCGCAGCGAAGACAAGATGTTCTTCCCGTTGTCAGTCACCATGGTTCCCATTTCCAGTTTTCGTGGAGTGAGCCATGCTCTGATTTCTTTATGAATTACTTTTAGCAGTTCCTCACCTGTGTGATTCCGTTCGCCAAGGCAAACCATGTAAAGAACAGTGTGACATCGCCATGCCCTGTACAAATAGTATGCTGAAGGGACACTGAGACTTGTCTGTGCCGTGGAGGCTGAGTACACTGTGGAGGATGAGATGTCGCACACTGTCACAGGACTCACAGCCTGAGAGTTTGAGGAAGTGGCGTGACCTGTCCAAGTTGATGTTGTGGCTGTGCAGGAACCACATTCACCCAGTGGGCCGTAAAGGACATGTATTGTCCCTGACCATGGTTACAGCTCCATATGTCGGCGCTGCCATGCACTTTGGTACACACCGACAGGCTCAAGGACTGGCTCACCTTCTCTTCAACAAAATTGTGTAGGGCTGGAACTGCCTTCTTGGCAAAGAAATTACATCTTGGCACTATTCCCTTCGGCTCGACACAAGCCATCAGTTCTCTGAAAGGTAGAGAGTCCACCACTTGAAAAGGGAGGGACTGCAGCACCAGCAACTTAGACAGGATCACATTAAGCTTCTGAGCCATTGGATGAGTGGCGCATACTGTTGTCTCTTGGACATGGCTTCGCCGATGGATTGTTGGCGGAATGACCGACTAAAAGTAGGAGGAGCAGGAGCATCTGGAACGACAGAAGGAGGGTATGACACACAGCTCCCTTCGGCTGAGGTGATGGAGCGTTGGCCTGCTGAAAGAGGGAGCGGCGTGTCACTGGGTGATGCAGCAGGTTGGACCACTAAATCGGAGCCACGGTTCTCCCAGGCCGCTTTATGGTGGCACAGCATATGTTGACGCAGGGCTGTGGTGCCAACATTGGGACCCTGGCCACGCTTCACCTTCTGCCAATACATCTTGCATGTGGCTATGTTAACCTCCTCCAGATGCTTGATGAAAATCTGAGTAGCTGATTTTCCCACCAACAGTCTGCACTAATTGACTGCTACTGCCGCCGTCTCCAGGGACCCCTGTTCCACTACCTCCCGGGAAGGTAGGCTGCCGCGAAGCAGGTGGTCTCCCCAGGCCCGTTTGGCGACAGACTTCCCACTTCTGCCACCATGCTGACTGCTGACTGCCAACCATGCTACCACCTTGCTGGTTCAGATGCTGCCTCACGGGCAACCTGCAATCCTCTTCTCCTGATGATGATGAAGCACCCTCTGCACCCGGCTCCCAATTGCAATCGGCTTCATCATCATCATCAACAAGTGTCTGCACTTCACTGATGTTTTCCTCAGGTTCCTCAACAATGTCCTCTTAAGTGTCCTGAATGCTGGAAACACCTCCTTCCACATCACTCTCCTCATCACTACTTGCCCGCCTAGTGGAGAAAGCGGCAGATGTCTCCTCCACTTCTTGGCTGGGCCGTAGCTGCTGACTGTCCTCTATTAGATCATCCTCCCTGAATACTGGAGCTGAACCCACAGCATAAGATACTTCTTTAGGAGAGGGAACAGCATAGGACAGAGGCAATGGGAGGACAGGGACTGTGCCCGGGCCATGCCAGCTGAAGTTTGTGTCTCAGGAACCCACCGACTGTTGATGTCAATTGTGATGAAGTGAATGACCGTGTTAACCAATCAATGACGGCAGATGGGTTGCTAGTCAAGACACGACCGCTAGCTGATACCAGGAGCTAAGGCCTCTCGCTGCGACTCCTGCTGCCACTCACCCCTAGTCTGCTGCAACCTCTTCCTGATGAATTTAGGCCTCTGTTACTCCTCTGTGCACGTCCTGGCGCTTCACTACGCTTAAAAAAGTATTTGTCTAGAACAGCAGCAGGTGTGTTCTTTTGGCTGTCCTTTCACAGTATCTAGGCCCTTGACAGATTATCAGGTACAAAATAGTACACTACTTAGATGTAGGTATGTGGTATGCACTTATGTGGGCACAAAAATGCACTACAGTACGCTTAAAAAACGTATTGGAGTAAAACACAAGCCGGTGATTACTTTTGCCTTGCTTTTCACAGTATCTAGGCCCTTGACAGTTTAACAGGTACAAAATAGTACACTATTTAGATGTAGATATGTGGTATGGGCACAAAAATGTGCTACAGTACGCTTAAAGAAGTAGTGGAGTAAAACACCAGCCGGTGATTACTTTTGCCTGGACTTTTACAGTATCTAGGCACTTGACAGATTAACATGTAGAAAATAGTACACTACTTAGTTTAGGGCAGAAAAATGCACTACAGTACGCTTAAAAAACTTATTTTTGCATAACACAAGCAGTACACAACAGTTCTGCAGCAGACAGTCACTATGTACTAAACCCAAAATTGCAATCTCTCACAGACTATTAGGAATGGACTGCTGGATGTGTATTATTCCATCTACAGACTAGTACAACCAGCAGAGCATTTGTTGTGGAACAAAGAGCGCAGAAAAATGCCTTACAGTACGCTTAAAAAAGTATTTGAGTAAAACACCAGCCGGTGATTACTTTTGCCTGGCCTTTCACAGTATCTAGGCCCTTGACAGTTTATAAGGTACAAAACAGTACACTACTTAGATGCACGTATGTGGTATGCACTTATGAGGGCAGAAAAATGTGACCAGTACGCTTAAAAAATGTATTGTAGTAAAATACCAGCCGGTGACTACTTTTGCCTGGCCTTTCACAGTATCTAGTCCCTTGACAGATTAACAGTTACAAAATAGTACACTACGTAGATGAGGGCAGATAAATGCGCTACAGTAGGCAAACAAATCTTATTTTTGCACAACATCAGCAGTACACACTGTTGCTGTGTACTTAAAGGAGATATCCAATAGTGAAAAATCTGAAAATAAGTACCTGCCACAGGTTAGACCTTGACTCCATGATGCCACCGCACTTTTCATTATATGTCTGCCCCATCCTGTTTGTATGCTATGCCACTATGAAAATAGCAGCACTTCCTGGTTATGGAGCCTGAGCTCCCATCATCCTCTTCACTATGAAAAAAATGACTTCCTCTCAAGTCTGTAACATAATGTACGCCTCCCCCCCAAAGCCTGCCCATATCACGCCCTACTGTGCTATATCTCTGCCCTTCTCACCAATCACAGCACTCACATATTGAACCAATCACAGCACTCACATATTGAACCAATCACACCACTCACATATTGAACCAATCACAGCACTCCTGCTTGAGCCTGAATGAGGATGTACACAGCTTCTCTCCATCCCCCTGCTCTGTTTACACAGGACCTAATTTATCATGGGGAGGTTTCAAGTTTGCATGGGAAAGCACTGAGCAGGGGGGGGGGGGAGAGGACGTCCACAGCTCTTCACCTCCATAATGTTTTCAATGTGTGAGGAGACATACTGCAGGGGCTGGGGATGATTTCTATATGTGAGGAGACATACTGCACTGCACGGGCTGGGGATGATTTCTATATTTGAGGAGACATACTGCACTGCACGGGCTGGGGATGATTTCTATATTTGCGGAGACATACTGCACTGAAGGGGCTGGTGGTGTATAGACTACAGAGAATAAATATTATACTGGGGATGATTGCTATGTGTGAGGGGGGACTCCTGAATGACATGCTGGGAGTTGTAGTCCCTGTTATGTGTGTGTATGCCAGTGTTTCCCAACCAGGGAATGCTGGTAGTAGTAGTTTTGCAACATCTGGAGGCACCCTGGTTGGGAAACACTGGGGTAACATGATGTGTATGCTGAATAGGCTAGATACAGTGTTTCCCAACCAGTGTGCCTCCAGCTGTTGCAAATCTACAACTCCCAGCATGCCCAAAGTCTGTCAGGGCATGCTGGGAGTTGTAGTTTTGCAATAGCTGGAGGCACATTGGTTTGGAAACACTGGCATAAACACACATAACAGGGACTACAACTCCCAGCATGTCATTCAGGAGTCCCCCCCCCCCTCACACATATAAATCATCCCCAGTATGATATTTATTGCCCTGCAGTCTATACATCCCCAGCCTGTGTAATATGTCTCCTCACACACGTCCTCTCTCCTTCCCTCCCCTCCCCCCCATGCAAACTTGAAACCTCCCAATGATAAGTTAGGTCCCGTGTAAACAGAGCTGGGAATGGGAGGAGCTGTGTATGTCCTCATTCTCCCCCTCACACTTCTCCTGGCTTACAGCACGGCCCCCACGTGACCAGGCTCAAGCAGGACTGCTGTGATTGGTTCAATGTGTGAGTGCTGTGATTGGTGAGCACTCACATATTGAGAACTATGAGGAAAGGAATGACGAGCTGACCACAGGCTGTAGAAGAAGTGTAGGTCGAGATGCTGGATTATGAAGCGCTTCCTGTCTAGAGAGAAATCACTGAAAAAGGTACTTTCCGTTCCAGATGGGTTATATGAGTATATTGCAAAGTTATATAACTTTTTAAACTGTTGCTAGCTGTATAGAATTTTTCACCATTGGACTACTCCTTTAACCCAAAATGTTACTCTCTCAAAGACTATTAGAAATGGACTGCTGGGTATTATACCGTCTACAGACTTGTATAACCAGCAGACCATTTGATGTGGAAAGACACAGAGTTGCGCTGAAAAATTATTCCTCCATCCTCTGCTCTTTCACAAGCTGAGCCAGCTTGTTGAAATGTAGGCACCACACAGCTCTCTGCCCCTTTCTGTAATACACTGCTGTAGAAAGACACTGGGAGGTTAATCATTAAAAATGATTTACTATTAAAAATGCACTGCTCTCTGTCCACCAGAACGCTGACGTGACTATGAGGTGAAACGCTGCTATAAAAAGCTTGTCTGTGTAACACACAGCACTGTCCTATCTCTATGCAGTGAAAGGATGAAGTGACGAGCTGGAAAATGGCTGCCGATTATATGCACTTAAGGACCTAGGGCGTATCGATACGCCTTGACTTCCTGGTACTTAAGGACCCAGGGCGTATCCATATGCCAGTGGGAATTTCGGTCTCCGCCGCACACCGGGCGGGGATCGGACTGGGGTGACTGCTGATATCGATCAGCAGGCACCCCGCACAAATGCCCAGGGAGGTCATCAGACCCCCCCATGTCGGCGATCGCGGCAAATCGTTGGTGAATTCACACCAACGAACTGCCGCGATTCGGGTCATACGGGTGACCCGCTGACTCGAAGATACAAGGTGATCGGGGGTGTACAATTCCCCCCCTATCACCCACTGTATCTATGGGGAGGTGGCGAGTTCGTCACTCCCCCCCCCCCCCCAACGAGCGCTGCTATTGCCTGGACGATGGTCCAGCCAATAGCAGCCAGCAGGGGAGGGGTTAACTGCATCTTCTCGAAGCCCTGCCCGTTAGCTGAGTTCAGTCAGCGGGTAGAGCTGCTCGAGGTTGCCAGGGACCCACCCCCCCTGTGAAGATCGGAGCCCCCTCAGGACCAACGATCCCCCATAGAGCAGGGACAGAAAAAACCCCAGGGAAAGGTAGGAGAAAATAGTGTAAAAAAGTTTTAAAAAAAGTTAATCCCCCCCCCCCCCTGACCCCCTAATAGTTCCCCAAGGGTCTGCCGTAGATTTTTCAGCTTGATCCGGGCTCTATTAGGGGTTCAGGGCGCTGCATTTGGCCCCCCCCCCATGTTTTTTTGGCCGCAGCTTTTTATTTTTGTCCATATAACAGTGTGTGATTTCTAATCACACACCGTTATATATAGTATACACCAAGCACACACACTACATATATCCCCGCCATCCCCCACACACAATTTTTGGAGGCCTATGTACCACTTAGGGAGCTCTCTGTAGATGAGTCTCTCATCAGTTTTAAGGGGAGACTCATCTTCAGCCAGTATATTCCCTCGAAGCGGGCGTGATATGGCGTGAAGCTTTATAAACTTTGTGAGAGTACCTCTGGGTACACTTACAAGTTTAGGGTGTATGAGGGACAAGATTCCTGTATTGAACCCCCAGATTGTTCCCCCACTCTGGGTGTTATCGGGAAAATCGTTTGGGACCTTTTGTACCCATTACTGGATAAGGGTTACCACGTGTACGTGGACAACTTTTATACCAGCATCCCTCTCTTCACATCCCTTGCCGCCAAATCGACGTCCGCTTGTGGGACCGTGCGGAAGAATCAGAGAGGCCTCCCTCTAAATTTTGTTCAGACACCTTTGTCCAAGGGTGAGTCCCGTGCCCTTACCCATGAAAACCTGTTGCTGGTAAGGTATAAGGATAAGAGGGATGTCCTTATGCTGACCACTATTCATGGTAACGGCAGCTCACCTGTCCGTGTGCGAGGTACACAACAACGGTCCTCAAGCCCGATTGTATTCTGGACTACAATCGGTATTTGGGGGGAGTTGATCTTTCTGATCAAATCCTTAAGCCATATAACGCCATGCGGAAAACACGTGTATGGTACAAGAAAGTTGCGGTCTACTTAGTATAGGTTGCCATGTACAACTCTTTTGTACTGTACCAGAATGCTGGCAACACATGGACATACCTTCAGTTCCAAGAAGAAGTCCTAAAGGTCCTGATCTTTGCTGACCGGGAAAGAGCAGGCCGGAGTTCAGAAGGAACTGAAGTAATAGGTGCCAGGATCCCAGAAAAAATGCAGAGTGTGTAACAGGAGGGGGATTCGGAAGGACACCACCTATCAATGTGACACTTGCCATGATCATCCGGGCCTCTGCATTAAAAACTGCTTCAGGGAGTATCACACTTCCATGCAGTACTACATTTTCCCTTTTCATTAAAATTTTCCATAATTTGACCCCAATGCACCAAGTCCAGAGTAAATGTCAAATTTTAACGTCATAAAACCACTAAATTGCCCAAAAAAATCTCATAAAAATAAATAAATAAATAACTGATAAGTCCTCTTGGGGTATTTTTTTTCTCTGGGTCATGGGTCACTGAGTCACTATCATCGGGGACTTTTTTATGTTGCCTCAAATGCGCAGCGCTCTCTCTCCACCTGAGCGGGGTGCGCATTTGAGGCAACAGGTTAGGGACGGCCACACACATCACATTCCCAGATGATTTAGAGCATTGGGTTTGGGGTGGGCATATTTTTTTTGTTTTGGCTATGCTCTGGGTCATCATTCTGGGAACATAACCTGTTTTATAATTTTATGTCCCACTGTACCCATTGTTAGTAATTAGTGTACCCCATGTAATGCCCCTTGAGGGGGGGGGGGTCCCACTGTTCTGGCTCCATAGGCAGAAGCTCAAGGCCCCTGACTGCCCTCCTGTTCCTCTGTGACCAGTGTGCACCCGGAGATCCGTTTTACGCCCAGAGATGAGGTATGTTCTTTTTCCAAAGAAATACATTTACAAATTAAATTTTTTTTTTGCTGTTCTGGCAGTAAATGCGACATGCCCCCCCATTTCAGCAAAATTAGCAAATGTGACTCCTTCTCTTCTGAGCATTGTAGTGCGCCTGCAGTGCACTCGACATCCACCCATGGGGTATTTCCATACTCAGAAGAGATGGGGATACATTTTGGGGGGCATTTTCTCCTATTACCCCTTGTAAAAATGTAAAATTTGTGGTAAAAACTGCATTTTAGTTAAAAAAAAAAATTCATTTACACATCCAAAGTCTTTAAACACCTGTGGGGTGTTAAGGCTCACTGGACCCTTTGTTACATTCCTTCAGGGGTGTAGTTTCCAAAATAGTATGCCATGTGTTTTGTTTTTTTTGCTGTTCTGGCATCATAGGGGCTTCTTAAATGCGACATGCCTCCCCCCCATTTCTGCTAAATTTGCAAATGTGACTCCTTCTCTTCTGAGCTTGGAGTGCGCCAGCAGAGCACTTGACGTCCACACATGGGGTTTTTCCATACTCAGAAGAGATGGGGTTACAAATTTTGGGGGGCATTTTCTCCTATTACCCCTTGTAAGAAAGTAAAATTTGGGGGAAAACCAGCATTTTAGTTAAAAAAAAGAAAAAATTAATTTACACATCCAACTTTAACAAAAAGTCGTTAAACACCTGTGGGGTGTTAAGGCTTACTGTACCTCTTGTTACGTTCCTTGAGGGGTGTAGTTTCCAAAATAGCATGCCATGTGTTTTATTTTTTTTTGGCTGTCCTGGCACCATAGGGGCTTCCTAAATGCAACATGCCCCAGAAAAACCATTTCAGCAAATTTGCTTTGCAAAATCCAAATGTGACTCCTTCTCTTCTGAGCATTGTAGTTCGCCCACAGAGCACTTGACGTCCACACATGGGGTATTTCCATATTCAGAAGAGATGGGGTTACAAATTTTGGGAGGCATTTTCTCCTATTATCCATTGAAAAAAGTAAAATTTGGGGGAAACCAAAATTTTCTTAAAAAAAAGAAAATCATTTATATATCCAACTTTAACAAAAAGTCATCAAACACCTGTGGGGTGTTAAGGCTCACTGTACCCCTTGTTACGTTCCTTGAGGGGTGTAGTTTCCAAAATAGTATGCCATGTGTTTTTTTGTTTTTTTTTGCTGTCCTGGCACCATAGGGGCTTCCTATATGCAACATGCCCCCGAAAAACCATTTCAGAAAAATTTGCTTTGCAAAATCCAAATGTGACTCTTTCTCTTCTGAGCATTGTAGTACTCCAGCAGAGCACTTGACGTCCACACATGGGCTATTTCCATACTCAGAAGAGATAGGGTTACAAATTTTGGGGGGCATTTTCTTCAATTACTCCTTGTAAAAATTAAAAAATTGGGGGAAAACTAGCCTTTTAGTGAAAAAAGAATGTACACATCCAACTTTAACGTAAAGTCGTCAAACACCTGTGGGGTGTTAAGGCTCACTTGACCCCTTGTTACGTTCCTTGAGGGGTGTAGTTTTAAAAATAGTATGCCATGTGGGTTTTTTTTTTCACTGTCCTGGCACCATAGGGGCTTCCTAAATGTGACATGCCCACCAAAAACCATTTCAGAAAAACTCACTCTCCAAAATTACATTGTCGCTACTTCCCTTCTGAGCCCTCTACTGCGCCCGCCGAAAAATTTACATACACATATAAGGTATTTCCTTACTCTAGAGAAATTGGGTTACAAATTTTAAGAAAATTTCTCTCTTTTTACCCCTTGTAAAAATGCAAAAACTGGGTTTACAAGAACATGCGAGTATAAAAAAAAATAAGATTTTGAATTTTCTCCTTCGATTTGCTGCTATTCCTGTAAAACACCAAAAGGGTTAACAAACCTTTTCAATGTCATTTTGAATACTTTGAGGGGTGCAGTTTTTATAATGGGGTAATTTATGTGGTATTTCTAATAAGTAGGCCCCTCAAATCCACTACAAAACCTAACTGGTCCCTGAAAAAATCCGCTTTTGAAAATTTTGTGGAAAATTGGAAAATTGCTGCTGAACTTTTAAGCCCTCTGATGTCTTCCAAAAGTAAAAATATGTCAACTTTATGATGCAAACATAAAGTAGACATGTTGTATATGTGAATTAATATATAATTTATTTGGAATATTCATTTTCCTTAAAGGCAGAAAGCTTCAAAGTTATAAAAATGCAAATGTTTCAATTTTTTCATCAAATTTTTGAATTTTTCAACAAGAAATGATACAAGTATCGACAACATTTTATCGCTAACATAAAGTAGAATATGTCATGAAAAGACAATCTCTGAATCAGAATGAAAGGTAAAAGCATCCCAGAGTTATTAATGCTTGAAGTGACAGTGGTCAGATGTAAAAAAAAAAGGGCTGGGTCCTTAAGGGGATATAGGGCTGTGACATCACAGAGGTGACTGGCTGCTGATAGGCTGCATCCTGCATGTGATTCAGGGTCATCCTGCCTACCCTCGTTCCCGCCTTCCCAGAGTTCCTTGCCCCATGTCCTCACATGTGGATCTGCCATTTTTGCCCTGGAGCCTGGACCGCACTAAATGGAGTTTAATGAATTTGCGCGATAGAATAGCGGTGATATTCGCATTCGTTGCGAATAAAATTTTACATTAAATTCATAACAAATTTGGATTCATCAGATTCTATTCACTTGTCTCTAGTTCAGAATTTCAGCTAAAAAAGAATAAACAAGCAAGTGGTGTTGATAAGGATAAGTCAAGAGATCAATGTAAGAATAATAATATGAAAATGGATTACGTAATTCCTCTTTATTTATGCTAAAAAAAAAAAAGGAATACACAAATGCCTCTCTTTATTTACTACATTCAGTCTGAAGAGAAACATAATGCCAGCCTTAAATCCTTCAAAACTATCAGGAAAATTAAATTTTAATTATCATATTAAGACTTACCTCTTGAAGAAGCAGTAGAAGGTGATATACTTGTCGAGGTTGATGTGCTTTTAGGTGGGGTCGCTATAGTTGGGGTGCTAGCTAAAGTTGATGCTGAACTTTTAAAAATCTCAGTGCTTGTTGTAATTTTAGTAGTGGATGGCGCTATTGTTGATGGAGCTGTACTTCTTGAAGTCAAAGAGCTTTGGGATGTTTTAACACTTGTGGATGTGGCTGTGGTACTGGCTGTAGATGAAGTAGTTGATTTTGTGCTTACAGAAGTGGTAGAAGGTGTAGTGGAGGTGGCTGATGAGGTACTACTTGTTGTAATTTTAGTAGAAGTGGATGGCGCTGTTGTGGATGGAGCTGTACTTCTAGAAGTCAAAGAGCTTTGTGATGTTTTAACACTTGTGGATGTGGTACTGGCTGTAGATGAAGTAGTCGATATTGTGCTTACAGAAGTGGTAGAAGGTTTAGTGGTGGTTGTTGATGGGGTACTACTTGTTGTAATTTTAGTAGTAGTGGATGGCGCTGTTGTTGTTGGAGCTGTACTTCTTGAAGTCAAAGAGCTTTGTGATGTTTTAACACTTGTGGATGTGGCTGTGGTACTGGCTGTAGATGAAGTAGTTGATCTTGTGCTTACAGAAGTGGTGGAAGGTTTAGTGGTGGTTGTTGATGGGGTACTACTTGTTGTAATTTTAGTAGTAGTGGATGGTGCTGTTGTTGTTGATGGAGCTGTACTTCTAGAAGTCAAAGAGCTTTGTGATGTTTTAACACTTGTGGATGTGGCTGTGGTACTGGCTGTAGATGAAGTAGTCGATCTTGTGATTACAGAAGTGGTAGAAGGTTTAGTGGTGGTTGTTGATAGGGTACTACTTGTTGTAATTTTAGTAGTAGTGGATGGTGCTGTTGTTGATGGAGCTGTACTTCTTGAAGTCAAAGAGCTTTGTGATGTTTTAACACTTGTGGATGTGGCTGTGGTACTGGCTGTAGATGAAGTAGTCGATCTTGTGCTTACAGAAGTGGTAGAAGGTTTAGTGGTGGTTGTTGATGGGGTACTACTTGTTGTAATTTTAGTAGTAGTGGATGGCGCTGTTGTTGATGGAGCTGTACTTCTAGAAGTCAAAGAGCTTTGTGATGTTTTAACACTTGTGGATGGGGTTGTGGTACTGGCTGCAGATGAAGTGGTTGATCTTGTGCTTACAGAAGTCGTAGAAAGTTTAGTGGTGGTTGTTGATGGGGTACTACTTGTTGTAATTTTAGTAGTAGTGGATGGCGCTGTTGTTGATGGAGCTGTACTTCTAGAAGTCAAAGAGCTTTGTGATGTTTTAACACTTGTGGATGGGGTTGTGGTACTGGCTGCAGATGAAGTGGTTGATCTTGTGCTTACAGAAGTCGTAGAAAGTTTAGTGGTGGTTGTTGATGGGGTACTACTTGTTGTAATTTTAGTAGTAGTGGATGGCGCTGTTGTTGATGGAGCTGTACTTCTAGAAGTCAAAGAGCTTTGTGATGTTTTAACACTTGTGGATGTGGCTGTGGTACTGGCTGTAGATGAAGTAGTCGATCTTGTGCTTACAGAAGTGGTAGAAGGTTTAGTGGTGGTTGTTGATGGGGTACTACTTGTTGTTATTTTAGTAGTAGTGGATGGCGCTGTTGTTGATGGAGCTGTACTTCTAGAAGTCAAAGAGCTTTGTGATGTTTTAACACTTGTGGATGTGGGTGTGGTACTGGCTGTAGATGAAGTAGTCGATCTTGTGCTTACAGAAGTGGTAGAAGGTTTAGTGGTGGTTGTTGATGGGGTACTACTTGTTGTAATTTTGGTAGTAGTGGATGGCGCTGTTGTTGATGGAGCTGTACTTCTTGAAGTCAAAGAGCTTTGTGATGTTTTAACACTTGTGAATGTGGCTGTGGTACTGGCTGTAGATGAAGTAGTTGATTTTGTGATTACAGAAGTTGTAGTAGGTTTAGTGGTGGTTGTTGATGGGGTACTACTTGTTGTAATTTTAGTAGTAGTGGATGGCGCTGTTGTTGATGGAGCTGTACTTCTAGAAGTCAAAGAGCTTTGTGATGTTTTAACACTTGTGGATGTGGCTGTGGTACTGGCTGTAGATGAAGTAGTTGATCTTGTGCTTACAGAAGTGGTAGAGGGTTTAGTGCTAGAAGGTTTAGTGGTGGTTGTTGATGGCGTACTACTTGTTGTAATTTTAGTAGTAGTGAATGGTGCTGTTGTTGATGGAGCTGTACTTCTTGATGTCAAAGAGCTTTGTGATGTTTTAACACTTGTGGATGTGGCTGTGGTACTGGCTGTAGATGAAGTAGTTGATCTTGTACTTACAGAAGTGGTAGAAGGTTTAGTGGTGGTTGTTGATGGCGTACTACTTGTTGTAATTTTAGTAGTAGTGGATGGCGCTGTTGTTGATGGAGCTGTACTTCTAGAAGTCAAAGAGCTTTGTGATGTTTTAACACTTGTGGATCGGGTTGTGGTACTGGCTGCAGATGAAGTGGTTGATCTTGTGCTTACAGAAGTCGTAGAAAGTTTAGTGGTGGTTGTTGATGGGGTACTACTTGTTGTAATTTTAGTAGTAGTGGATGGCGCTGTTGTTGATGGAGCTGTACTTCTAGAAGTCAAAGAGCTTTGTGATGTTTTAACACTTGTGGATGGGGTTGTGGTACTGGCTGCAGATGAAGTGGTTGATCTTGTGCTTACAGAAGTCGTAGAAAGTTTAGTGGTGGTTGTTGATGGGGTACTACTTGTTGTAATTTTAGTAGTAGTGGATGGCGCTGTTGTTGATGGAGCTGTACTTCTAGAAGTCAAAGAGCTTCGTGATGTTTTAACACTTGTGGATGTGGCTGTGGTACTGGCTGTAGATGAAGTAGTCGATCTTGTGCTTACAGAAGTGGTAGAAGGTTTAGTGGTGGTTGTTGATGGGGTACTACTTGTTGTTATTTTAGTAGTAGTGGATGGCGCTGTTGTTGATGGAGCTGTACTTCTTGATGTCAAAGAGCTTTGTGATGTTTTAACACTTGTGGATGTGGCTGTGGTACTGGCTGTAGATGAAGTAGTTGATCTTGTACTTACAGAAGTGGTAGAAGGTTTAGTGGTGGTTGTTGATGGCGTACTACTTGTTGTAATTTTAGTAGTAGTGGATGGCGCTGTTGTTGATGGAGCTGTACTTCTAGAAGTCAAAGAGCTTTGTGATGTTTTAACACTTGTGGATCGGGTTGTGGTACTGGCTGCAGATGAAGTGGTTGATCTTGTGCTTACAGAAGTCGTAGAAAGTTTAGTGGTGGTTGTTGATGGGGTACTACTTGTTGTAATTTTAGTAGTAGTGGATGGCGCTGTTGTTGATGGAGCTGTACTTCTAGAAGTCAAAGAGCTTTGTGATGTTTTAACACTTGTGGATGGGGTTGTGGTACTGGCTGCAGATGAAGTGGTTGATCTTGTGCTTACAGAAGTCGTAGAAAGTTTAGTGGTGGTTGTTGATGGGGTACTACTTGTTGTAATTTTAGTAGTAGTGGATGGCGCTGTTGTTGATGGAGCTGTACTTCTAGAAGTCAAAGAGCTTCGTGATGTTTTAACACTTGTGGATGTGGCTGTGGTACTGGCTGTAGATGAAGTAGTCGATCTTGTGCTTACAGAAGTGGTAGAAGGTTTAGTGGTGGTTGTTGATGGGGTACTACTTGTTGTTATTTTAGTAGTAGTGGATGGCGCTGTTGTTGATGGAGCTGTACTTCTAGAAGTCAAAGAGCTTTGTGATGTTTTAACACTTGTGGATGTGGGTGTGGTACTGGCTGTAGATGTACTAGTCGATCTTGTGCTTACAGAAGTGGTAGAAGGTTTAGTGGTGGTTGTTGATGGGGTACTACTTGTTGTAATTTTGGTAGTAGTGGATGGCGCTGTTGTTGATGGAGCTGTACTTCTTGAAGTCAAAGAGCTTTGTGATGTTTTAACACTTGTGGATGTGGCTGTGGTACTGGCTGTAGATGAAGTAGTTGATTTTGTGATTACAGAAGTCGTAGTAGGTTTAGTGGTGGTTGTTGATGGGGTACTACTTGTCGTAATTTTAGTAGTAGTGGATGGTGCTGTTGTTGATGTAGCTGTACTTCTAGAAGTCAAAGAGCTTTGTGATGTTTTAACACTTGTGGATGTGGCTGTGGTACTGGCTGTAGATGAAGTAGTTGATCTTGTGCTTACAGAAGTGGTAGAGGGTTTAGTGGTAGAAGGTTTAGTGGTGGTTGTTGATGGTGTACTACTTGTTGTAATTTTAGTAGTAGTGAATGGTGCTGTTGTTGATGGAGCTGTACTTCTTGATGTCAAAGAGCTTTGTGATGTTTTAACACTTGTGGATGTGGCTGTGGTACTGGCTGTAGATGAAGTAGTTGATCTTGTACTTACAGAAGTGGTAGAAGGTTTAGTGGTGGTTGTTGATGGGGTACTACTTGTTGTAATTTTAGTAGTAGTGGATGGCGCTGTTGTTGATGGAGCTGTACTTCTAGAAGTCAAAGAGCTTTGTGATGTTTTAACACTTGTGGATGTGGTTGTGGTACTGGCTGTAGATGAAGTAGTCGATCTTGTGCTTACAGAAGTGGTAGAAGGTTTAGTGGTGGTTGTTGATGGGGTACTACTTGTTGTAATTTTAGTAGTAGTGGATGGTGCTGTTGTTGATGGAGCTGTACTTCTAGAAGTCAAAGAGCTTTGTGATGTTTTAGCACTTGTGGATGTGACTGTGGTACTGGCTGTAGATGAAGTAGTCGATCTTGTGCTTACAGAAGTGGTAGAAGGTTTAGTGGTGGTTGTTGATGGGGTACTACTTGTTGTAATTTTAGTAGTAGTGGATGGCGCTGTTGTTGATGGAGCTGTACTTCTTGATGTCAAAGAGCTTTGTGATGTTTTAACACTTGTGGATGTGGCTGTGGTACTGGCTGTAGATGAAGTAGTTGATCTTGTACTTACAGAAGTGGTAGAAGGTTTAGTGGTGGTTGTTGATGGGGTACTACTTGTTGTAATTTTAGTAGTAGTGGATGGCGCTGTTGTTGATGGAGCTGTACTTCTAGAAGTCAAAGAGCTTTGTGATGTTTTAACACTTGTGGATGTGGTTGTGGTACTGGCTGTAGATGAAGTAGTCGATCTTGTGCTTACAGAAGTGGTAGAAGGTTTAGTGGTGGTTGTTGATGGGGTACTACTTGTTGTAATTTTAGTAGTAGTGGATGGTGCTGTTGTTGATGGAGCTGTACTTCTAGAAGTCAAAGAGCTTTGGGATGTTTTAACACTTGTGGATGTGGCTGTGGTACTGGCTGTAAATGAAGTAGTTGATCTTGTGCTTACAGAAGTGGTAGAAGGTTTAGTGGTGGTTGTTGATGGGGTACTACTTGTAATTTTAGTAGTAGTGGATGGCGCTGTTGTTGATGGAGCTGTACTTCTTGAAGTCAAAGAGCTTTGTGATGTTTTAACACTTGTGGACGTGGCACTGGCTGTAGATGAAGTAGTCGATCTTGTGCTTACAGAAGTGGTAGAAGGTTTAGTGGTGGTTGTTGATGGGGTACTACTTGTAATTTTAGTAGTAGTGAATGGCGCTGTTGTTGATTGAGCTGTACTTCTTGAAGTCAAAGAGCTTTGTGATGTTTTAACACTTGTGGCTGTGGTACTGGCTGTAGATGAAGTAGTCGATCTTGTGCTTACAGAAGTGGTAGAAGGTTTAGTGGTGGTTGTTGATGGGGTACTACTTGTTGTGATTTTAGTAGTAGTGGATGGCGCTATTGTTGATGGAGCTGTACTTCTAGAAGTCAAAGAGCTTTGTGATGTTTTAACACTTGTGGATGTGGCTGTGGTACTGGCTGTAGATGAAGTAGTCGATCTTGTGCTTACAGAAGTGGTAGAAGGTTTAGTGGTGGTTGTTGATGGGGTACTACTTGTTGTTATTTTAGTAGTAGTGGATGGCGCTGTTGTTGATGGAGCTGTACTTCTAGAAGTCAAAGAGCTTTGTGATGTTTTAACACTTGTGGATGTGGGTGTGGTACTGGCTGTAGATGAAGTAGTCGATCTTGTGCTTACAGAAGTGGTAGAAGGTTTAGTGGTGGTTGTTGATTGGGTACTACTTGTTGTAATTTTGGTAGTAGTGGATGGCGCTGTTGTTGATGGAGCTGTACTTCTTGAAGTCAAAGAGCTTTGTGATGTTTTAACACTTGTGGATGTGGCTGTGGTACTGGCTGTAGATGAAGTAGTTGATTTTGTGATTACAGAAGTCGTAGTAGGTTTAGTGGTGGTTGTTGATGGGGTACTACTTGTCGTAATTTTAGTAGTAGTAGATGGTGCTGTTGTTGATGTAGCTGTACTTCTAGAAGTCAAAGAGCTTTGTGATGTTTTAACACTTGTGGATTTGGCTGTGGTACTGGCTGTAGATGAAGTGGTCGTTCTTGTGCTTACAGAAGTGGTAGAAGGTTTAGTGGTGGTTGTTGATCGGGTACTACTTGTTGTAATTTTGGTAGTAGTGGATGGCGCTGTTGTTGATGGAGCTGTACTTCTTGAAGTCAAAGAGCTTTGTGATGTTTTAACACTTGTGGATGTGGCTCTGGTACTGGCTGTAGATGAAGTAGTTGATCTTGTGCTTACAGAAGTGGTAGAGGGTTTAGTGGTAGAAGGTTTAGTGGTGGTTGTTGATGGCGTACTACTTGTTGTAATTTTAGTAGTAGTGAATGGTGCTGTTGTTGATGTAGCTGTACTTCTAGAAGTCAAAGAGCTTTGTGATGTTTTAACACTTGTGGATGTGGCTGTGGTACTGGCTGTAGATGAAGTAGTCGATCTTGTGCTTACAGAAGTAGTAGAAGGTTTAGTGGTGGTTGTTGATGGGGTACTACTTGTTGTTATTTTAGTAGTAGTGGATGGCGCTGTTGTTGATGGAGCTGTACTTCTAGAAGTCAAAGAGCTTTGTGATGTTTTAGCACTTGTGGATGTGACTGTGGTACTGGCTGTAGATGAAGTAGTCGATCTTGTGCTTACAGAAGTGGTAGAAGGTTTAGTGGTGGTTGTTGATGGGGTACTACTTGTTGTAATTTTAGTAGTAGTGGATGGCGCTGTTGTTGATGGAGCTGTACTTCTTGAAGTCAAAGAGCTTTGTGATGTTTTAACACTTGTGGACGTGGTACTGGCTGTAGATGAAGTAGTCGATCTTGTGCTTACAGAAGTGGTAGAAGGTTTAGTGGTGGTTGTTGATGGGGTACTACTTGTAATTTTAGTAGTAGTGGATGGCGCTGTTGTTGATGGAGCTGTACTTCTAGAAGTCAAAGAGCTTTGTGATGTTTTAGCACTTGTGGATGTGACTGTGGTACTGGCTTTAGATGAAGTAGTCGATCTTGTGCTTACAGAAGTGGTAGAAGGTTTAGTGGTGGTTGTTGATGGGGTACTACTTGTTGTAATTTTAGTAGTAGTGGATGGCGCTGTTGTTGATGGAGCTGTACTTCTTGAAGTCAAAGAGCTTTGTGATGTTTTAACACTTGTGGACGTGGTACTGGCTGTAGATGAAGTAGTCGATCTTGTGCTTACAGAAGTGGTAGAAGGTTTAGTGGTGGTTGTTGATGGGGTACTACTTGTAATTTTAGTAGTAGTGGATGGCGCTGTTGTTGATGGAGCTGTACTTCTAGAAGTCAAAGAGCTTTGTGATGTTTTAGCACTTGTGGATGTGACTGTGGTACTGGCTTTAGATGAAGTAGTCGATCTTGTGCTTACAGAAGTGGTAGAAGGTTTAGTGGTGGTTGTTGATGGGGTACTACTTGTTGTAATTTTAGAAGTAGTGGATGGCGCTGTTGTTGATGGAGCTGTACTTCTAGAAGTCAAAGAGCTTTGTGATGTTTTAGCACTTGTGGATGTGACTGTGGTACTGGCTGTAGATGAAGTAGTCGATCTTGTGCTTACAGAAGTGGTAGAAGATTTAGTGGTGGTTGTTGATGGGGTACTACTTGTTGTAATTTTGGTAGTAGTGGATGGCGCTGTTGTTGATGGAGCTGTACTTCTTGAAGTCAAAGAGCTTTGTGATGTTTTAACACTTGTGGATGTGGCTGTGGTACTGGCTGTAGATGAAGTGGTCGTTCTTGTGCTTACAGAAGTGGTAGAAGGTTTAGTGGTGGTTGTTGATGGGGTACTACTTGTTGTAATTTTGGTAGTAGTGGATGGTGCTGTTGTTGATGTAGCTGTACTTCTAGAAGTCAAAGAGCTTTGTGATGTTTTAACACTTGTGGATGTGGCTGTGGTACTGGCTGTAGATGAAGTAGTTGATCTTGTGCTTACAGAAGTGGTAGAGGGTTTAGTGGTAGAAGGTTTAGTGGTGGTTGTTGATGGCGTACTACTTGTTGTAATTTTAGTAGTAGTGAATGGTGCTGTTGTTGATGGAGCTGTACTTCTTGATGTCAAAGAGCTTTGGGATGTTTTTACACTTGTGGATGTGGGTGTGCTACTGGCTGTAGATGAAGTAATTGATTTTGTGCTTACAGAAGTGGTAGAAGGTCTTGTGGTGGATGCTGTTGAGGTACTACTTGTAATTTTAGTAGTGGATGTCGCTGTTGTTGATGGAGCTGTACTTCTAGAAGTCAGAGAGCTTGCTGATGTTTTAACACTTGTGGATGTACTACTAGCTGAAGATGTAGTAGATGGTTTTGTGCTTAAGGAAGTGGTAGAAGGTGTAGTGGTTGTTGGTTTAGTACTCGTTGCTGTAGTGATTCTTTTTGTAGTGCTAGTTGGACATGGCAATAGTTCTGTTTTTATTTGACAAAATTTGTCACATATAACTCTATATCCACAGTTGGTATTGTTTTCATAGTTATAAAATATTACAGAATCTGCAAAAAGGAAAAAGATATTGCTATGTTAATAAAAATGTTAAATCTTATAGAAAAAAGGCAACTTCAAGAGTGATATTTAAAATGGTTTCTATCTGCATTAAAATATAGATTATGCACATTTAAAATACATTTCTGTATTCTGCCTATCACTGCTGTATGGTGCAAGAACAATGAATGAACATTTAGGCTACGTTTCCACTTGTTTTTTTTTCTGGCAGTTTTTGGATATCTGCCACTGCAGTTTTTGAGGCAAAGCCAGAAATGTATTCAAAAGGAATAGGACATATTAAAGGAAGGACTTATACTTCTCCTCCCTTTTGGATCCACTTCAAACTTTGGCTCAAAAACTGCAGAGGCAGCATTCCAAAAACTGCCAGAAAAAAATCCAAGTGCAAACTTAGCCTTAAAGTTTAGCAGAGTAATGAAAATCCAATTTGAATAGCCTAATTACTTTTAAAAAAAAGCTTTACATAGAAATTAATGGATCAACCCGACTAACCCGAATATATTCTAATGCTTATTGTTTCCACGATATAGCACAATTTAGGTAGACAATGTTCATTTCAGCACACCCTGAAGGTCTCCTGTAGCACACGGACTGGTGCAGCCCAACACCAAAGGCAATTTGTAGAGAAACAAATTGCCCACTGCCAGAATAATAGCTCTGATGAAATCTCTATTTTAATTAGTTAGTGCAGGATTCCTAAAATCAGGTCTCCAAAAGAGAGTAACACATTTCACGTACGAATATCCGTAATGAATACAGAGATTTTTAAGAGATATTCTTCCTGCTTGGACAATCTGTTTTTCTATAAGCTTGCAATATGAAAATGAACTCTTAACTGCACTGGAGGCAAGCTTTAGGACTAACTGCCCCTTTGATGCCATCCCCTGGGTCCCATTCCTTGATAAGAAATACCGCTCAAATGGGACCCAGGAGACGGTTTCAGATGTGCAGTCAGTTTTTAAACCTGCCAGTTAAGAGTTTATTTGCAATATGGAAGATTGTGCTACATCTCGGGAATAGCTGAACAGATTGGGGAAAAGAATACATTGTATTATTCAAGATCACCCACACTAACACCTGTATTTAGGTTAGTGGAGTTAACCCTTTCAGGATCGAGCCTTTTTTTTTTTTTTTTAAGGTTTCCTTTTTTCCTCCTTGCCTTCTAATAGACATAACTCTTTTATTTTTTCATTTAAAGACCCATATGAGGGCTTTTTTTTAGCATCACCAATTGTACTTTTTAATTACATCACTCATTTTACCTCCAAACTTACAGTGAAACAAACACAATATAATTTGTTTGTCAAAATTGGAAAAAACCCACCACTTTGCAACTTTTGGGGGCTTCTGTTTCTACGCAGTGCACTTTTCGGTAAAAATTACACTTTATCTTTATTCTATAGGTCCATACAATTAAAAGGATACCCAATTTAAATAGTTTTTCCTATTTTACTACTTTTACTACTAAAAAATTCCGATTTTTCTTTTTGTACAAAAATTTGTATGCTTAAAAGTGTCCTATTCTTACCCTATAACTTTTTTATTTTTCCACATACAGGGATGTATGAGGGCTAATTTTTTTTGCGCTGTGATCTGTATTTTTCATCGGGAGCATTTTTGTTTTGATAGCACATTTTGATTGTGTTTTATAAATTTTTTTCTTGTACATGAAGTGACCAAAAATCTGCAACTTTTGGTACTTTTTATGCTTTTGCCTTTCACTGTGTAATTTAATTAATGTTATATTTTATTAGTTCCGATATTTATGTATGCAGCGATCCCACATATGTTCATGGTTTAATTATTTTTTTTCACATTATTTTATTTGGAAAAGGGGGGTTATTTAAACTTTTATTAGGGAATGGGGTTAAATTGCATTTATTACTTTTTTTAAAATATTTTTTTACACTTTTTTTTTGTCCCAAGTGGGGACTATAACATGCAATCTTTAAATTGCATTCACTGATCAATGCTTCTCCATAGGAGAGCATTGATCAGTGTTATCCGTGCTCCATTGCTTTAGCCTGGCATAGCTAACTGCAAGCTTGGAGCACCGATCGGACAGCAGGGAGGAAGGAAAGACCTCCTGCCGTCCTCCCAGCTGATCGGGATGCCGCGGTTTCGCCGCGGATATCCTGATCAGCCCACTAAGCTAGCCCCAAACAGGATTAATCGCTTTTAGATGCGGCATCCAAAGGGTTAATGCCGGACATCAGCCTGATCAGCGATGTCTGGCATTAGCCGTGGGTCCCGGTTGCTAATAGCTATCTGGGAACCAACCACCAGGTATGATGCGCGCTCAGCTGCTGAGTGTGCATCATACAGCAGAAGCCCACAGTGGACATAAATAAATGTCCATTTGCGGGAAGAGGTTAATCCATCTGTCAGTTTCTCTTTAAATAACTAAATTCTGAACCGTATAACATTTTTATATTTAATTCTACAGAGCTGTGTGAAGACTCATTTTGCTTTGTGACGTCTAGTGTTTTCTGTAAAATTTTGTCGTAGAAGGGTGTATGTAATGTGACAAAAAAAAACACAAATTCTCGCATTTGGTAATTTTTTTCCCTTTAAGGCCATTTACCGTGGGGGACCAATAACACCATATTTTAACACTTTGGTCAGTTCCACGCGTGGTTATGCACAATATGTCATTTTTTTTTTGTTTTTGTTTACTATTTTTCTTTGAAAGTTGGAAAAGGTGATTATTTTAATTTAAAACATGAATTCAGTGCTATTGCATTGCCTTTATCATTAGATCAGCACTCTACTGTCACAGCCTGGCATATGCAGCCTGTAACATTAGCTTTGTCACGGCAGCCACAGATTCCCACAATATCCACAGGTTTCTGTGACAGTAGATTGGCTCTCAGTGATTGCATAGTGGGGAGCCAATCTGACCGCTTAGATTGCTCCCTGCCTATTAGTAGCGGCTGTTGGTTGCTTAAAGTAGTATGGAGTGGGTTCATCATCACTTTTTATGCAGACAGGATGTACCAATAGATCCTTTTGCGTTAAAGCTTAAAGGGGTACTCCAGTGGAAAACTTTTTTTTTTTTTTAAATCAACTGGTGCCAGAAAGTTAAACAGATTTTTAAGTTACTTATATTAAAAAATCTTAACCCTTCCAGTACTTTTTAGGGGCTATATACTGCAGAAGAAATTATTTTCTTTTTCTATTTCTCTGCTGACCTCTGTTGTCCATTTTTGGAACTGTCCAGGGCTATTTAGGTAAACTTGTGATTGTGTTTATTAACATCTGTCACCCTACCAGCACCAAGGAGGCACAATTGCCAGGTGCTGATGGGTTTCCATGGGATCCATGGAGCTACTGAAGCCTTCAAGGTATGCCATGTATTTGTGCCATGCCGTGCCTCTGGCAGTCTGTATAGGTGGTTTGTTCACTTTATGTTAACAGGTATATACAATCCTCTATAATAGGTATAATATAGTTTTATTGTATACAAAAAATGCCTCCACCTTCACTCACAAAATAATCTTTTTATAAAACATAATAAAATCTACATATATTTAGTATCTCTGCCTTTAATGACCTGAACTAAAAATCTCTCTCAACTGTACAGTGAAGGCTATAAAAAATAAAATGTAAAATAAACCAGGATTGCTTTAGGTTTTTTTTTTACAAACAAGAAAAACAAAAAGATCAAAAAGTCACAATTACTCCAACTCCACTTAAACTAAAAATTCTGCAAAAAAAAAAAGCCCTCATACAGGCACTGCTCATCACCTACCCAAAACCATCCCTACAGTGAAACTTGTTGGTATCAGAATCCTGCTGTGGGGGTGTTTTTCAGCTACTGGGACAGGGAGACTGGTCAGATTTGAGGGAAAGCTTAATGGAGAAAATTACAGGAATATTCTTAATGAAAACCTGACTCAGAGTGCTCTTGACCTCTGACTGGACGGAAGGTTACATTTTCAACAAGATGATGGCCCTAAGCAAACAGCCAGGACAACACAGGAGTAGCTTTGGAACAACTCTGTGAATGTCCTTGAATGACCCAGCCAGATCCCTGACTTAAACACAATTGAACTTCTCTAGAGACATTTGAAAATGTCTTCCACCGACAGTCCCCATGCAATCTTACAGAGCTCAAGAGGCAGGATAAACAGAAAAAATGGGGAAATGAATGGAGTGCTTCTGCTAATAAGGATGGGACTCAGGATGCCACGGTTGCACAGGATGATTTTATTGGGATGAGAAATTTCTGACAATGCGTTTCGGCATGACACCAATGCACAGCAACACACATCAGGACGCATCTATTTGATTGTTTGTGGACCTGAGGAAGGCGCGTGCCAGTGCCGAAACGCGTTGTCCAAAATTTCTTATCCCAATAAAATAGTCCTGTGCAACTGTGGCGTCCTGAGTCCCATCCTTATTAGCAGAAGTGCTCCATCCATTTCCCCATTTTTTCGGTTTATCCTGCCTCCACGTTTCCGTACCCTTGGGGATAGGGATAAGGGAAAGTGAGCTGCACACTGCACATATCCTACCCACCCCACACCCCTCTCAGGGTCTTGCTCGCTCTATTGCACAATCCCAACGGGTCAGTGAGATACCCAAAGTAAGGTGGTGGGTCTTGTTAATTTTTTCCTGCATAACCACACCAGAGAGCGACCCTCTTTTTCTTTCTGCCTTTGTTACAGAGCTCAAGAGGATCTACACAGAAGAATGGCAGAAAATCCCCATGAAGATTGGAGGCTGTAAGCGTTGCCAAAGGTGATTTAACTAAGTACTGAGTAAAGGGTCAGACTCTAATGTTACTTTTAATAAGCACTGCATCCGACCTGGGGAATCTTTCCCTAGCCTTACACAGCAAGCAAACACTACTGTACACAGCATTGGCTTGCTACCAATTACCAATATCTATAGGGTTTCCCAAGCAGAAGTAAAAACATTCTGCTTCTGCAAGTTTTGAATGCTGAAGAGGGATGTTTATTTTTTTTAATACTAACTTTTCCCCCCCAAAGAAATGGCATCTATTACTAAGCCCAGGTTTTAGCATTAGCCCCTAAATGACTAGCCCCTATTATTACCCCAGTATGCATTGGCACCAGGGGTACTGAAAAGGGACGGTACCATTAGGCCTAGAGCATCAACAAAATGATGCTCTGAGACTGGGCGGCAGGCTGGTTTTATTAGACTGGCAATGGCCAAAATAAATGGCCCTTGCCACCCTGGTAATGCCAAACTGTGGCTGTTTGGTACAAAAGTACCTGACTAATCAGGTGTGAAACCAAGTAGTAGCAGCTTAACATTTTCAGGGTGACAAGGGTTATTTATTTTGGCGGTTGCAATTTTAATAATACCAGCCCGCCCAGTCTCGTAGGGTCTTGAATAAGAATAAAAGAAGACCCACCCTCTGGTCCCCTTGTTAACCCTATTAAAAGAATTATTATTATATTTTCTGCTCTTTTGCTGATGTCCTCTGCCAGCAGAAGCAAAAAATTCCTGGTAAACAGCCAGAAAAACGTTCTACTTCTGCTTAGGAAACCAGCTGTGTTTAGCAGCGTTGGCCTGCTGTATAAGTCTGGGGAAAGATTCCCCTGGTTAGGTAATAATTATAATAACTCTTTTTTTATATAGCACACACAGATTCTGCAGCGCTGTACACTCAAATTGGTCCCTGTCCCCAATAGGGTTCACAATGTCATTGTTTGCCTTCGTGCCGAACCGAACATTTCCTAAAGTTCTGACCGAACCTGCTTTTAGTTCACTCAAGACTAGTCAGGATATCCAGTTGGGCTTTAAATTGCATGGCACTTTTAAGTAAAAGAGAAAACCAAGATTGTCTATGTCTCCTTTATAGTTTTACTTTTTCTGAAGCTTAAAAGATGTCTGTCAGCTGTAGATCATGTGTTAAACCTATGTTAAAGAGGTTGTGCTAAGCCACAGGATGTACAGCTCCTCCTTCCCCCGCCCCTCCCTGCCTTCATTGCTTGACAAAACAGAGCTCGTCTTTCAGCACTGAGCCATGCATGTCAGTCAGTAAAGGCACATACGGTTGGGTGAGTTAGGAGGCATGTGTCCTGCAGCTCACACAGGCTCTTTGACACTTAAATAGGCCCTGTCATTTGAACAAACTTTGCATAGATCAATAGTACTAGTGGACTAGTCTATGGATAATAAACTTAGTAATATATCTCATCAGACAAAAACACTTATTTCTCCTGTTATAATGCTTCTCTCCTGTTAAACTGTATTTCAGCTCTGCCTACCAGCTCTGGGAGAACTGCAAGTTATAGATGAAGCCTGCACGCATGCTAATACCAAATAAAACTTATATAATTGCCAGAAATAGTGCTGCTCCTCATGTACACACAGGGCAGCTTATGCTGACAAGTCACTTGAAATGACAGGTAAACGTTAAGCTCTGTGAGTAATCTACAGCTGACAGATATATTTTAACACAGAGTGGAATACACTCTTACCCAGCATACAACCAAGGGAGAAATGTTACTGTATGTGTTCTACTAAAAAGAAAAAATCACTGTCCTCTGAAAAATGTTCTCTCTATAGATTGCTGGTAACCCAAATCATATTCATGGCTCTTTAAATGGCTGGACAATGCCTTTATTTATTAGAAAGACAATGGTTTTTCTTATGCAGAAAAGCTAATTTACATTCCCTGGAAATCTTATTTGAACATTATTGGAGCAAAATTCTAAAATTACTCCAGCAGTTAATGGATTATGGATATACTAGCTTACTTTATCTTACCTGCATTATATGTCTTGTTGTTAAAGTAGCAAACACATTTTGTTGTCGTTGGTGGTGTGAAAGTAGTTGTGCTTTTTGGAAAAGTTATAGTTACTGTGGATGTTTGAGTTGCTCTAGTTGTTGAAGTTCCACAAAATATGGTGTAGTCAGTTGTTGTACCATTGACACTACATACACGGACAAGGCAAATTCCCTTTCCAACGTCTTTAATAAAGATTGTTTCATTGTAGGCATAAATGTTTCCATTGTATTCACAGTAACAGGCTGCAGAAGGGACAAAAATCAATTAAAAATGCTCTAGGCCAAAATGTACTTTATATACATTAACTACATAATACATTATATAAGGATTTCAAGTTGAAATAAAAATTATATTCAAGCCCCTCTCCCCTTAAAGGAAGATTGTCAGCTTGCTACCCGCACACTAACCAGCGCTAAAAAGAGGTACTGGCTGTTAATACGGGGACACTGATCAGTTTGATACTTACCGTGCCCGGATCCATCCAGCCGTTCGTCCGTAATCTTCTATTTTTGGTATATGCTAATTAGCTGCTAACTTGCACCTCCCGGGCTAACTGGCACTCTGACATCAGCGTTTCTGGCCGCAGCACTGCCCACCTCATCAATATTCCTCCCCTCCCTCCGCCTCTCCCCATTCATTACAGAGTGGGGAGAAGAGGGAGAGGCGGACGGGGGGGGGGGAGGAATATTGATGAGCTAGGCGGCGCTGCGGCTAGAAATGCTGATGTCAGGTATGAAGGTATTGAAGGATATGGATTAAAAAAGGGATATATATGGATCCAGCATGTCACCCAGTCAGAGGCCATATTCCCAGCAGAGGTGAGTGAAATGAGTGTTAGTGTCCCATGCGAAATGAGGCCACCTCCGCGTGGTGGATGGGGGACACGTTTTGATCAAAAAGTGAGCTAAGAGCCTCCATTTTTTGACCAAGGGTGCTGCTGCAACCTTATTTTTTTGTGAAAGCTGTGCAATCCGTGTTCAGCTCGACCTCCTGCGTCCTACTGCGCACGGACTGGTACGGACCGTACCCTGTGCTGGCAATGACAAAATAAAGAAGAAATGTCCAGCGCACATTCCCGTTAAAATCAAAAACGTTATTCAAGCATTTACACCAGGAAGAAGACAGGGTAGACACAGGTGATGCATTTCAGCCCGTCAAAGGACCTTAGTCATACAACATATAATGACAGAGTGAGACCTTTATAGGGTATAAGGGGGGGGGGAGGAGGGAGCAGCACCTCCTGCTGGCGTACGCGTAATCATCCCTCCCCTTCCACATTCAGGTGCACATATCCGAAGTATGGATCAAGTTCTATTAACCTCTTGCACACCACTCCCCAATCCGGTCCACTCTGTACCACAAAAACACATAATTTAAAATTGCAATAGAAACATAACCCCTTAAGGACTCAGCCCATTTTGGCCTTAAGGACTCAGACAATTAAATTTTTACGTTTTCATTTTTTCCTCCTCGCCTTCTAAAAATCATAACTCTTTTATATTTTCATCCACAGACTAGTATGAGGGCTTGTTTTTTGCGCGACCAGTTGTCCTTTGTAATGACATCACTCATTATATCATAAAATGTATGGCGCAACCAAAAAACACTATTTTTGTGGGGAAATTAAAACGAAAAACGCAATTTTGCTAATTTTGGAAGGTTTTGTTTTCACGCCGTACAATTTCTGGTAAAAATGACATGTGTTCTTTATTCTGAGGGTCAATACGATTAAAATGATACCCATTATTATATACTTTTATATTATTGTTGCGCTTAAAAAAAATCACAAACTTTTTAACCAAATTAGTACGTTTATAATCCCTTTATTTTGATGACCTATAACTTTTTTATTTTTCCGTATAAGCGGCAGTATGGGGGCTAATTTTTTGCGCCATGATCTGTACTTTTTTTTGATACCACATTTGTATATAAAAAACTTTTAATACATTTTTTATAATTTTTTTTTAATAAAATGTATTAAAAAAGTAGGAATTTTGGACTTTTTTAATTTTTTTTCGTTCACGCCGTTCACCGTACGGGATCATTAACATTTTATTTTAATAGTTCGGACATTTACGCACGCGGCGATACCAAATATGTCTATAAAAAATGTTTTTTACGCTTTTTGGGGGTAAAATAGGAAAAAACGGACGTTTTACTTTTTTATTGGGGGAGGGGATTTTTCACTTTTTTTTTACTTTTACTTTTACATTTTTTTACATTTTTTTTTACACTTGAATAGTCCCCATAGGGGACTATTCATAGCAATACCATGATTGCTAATACTGATCTGTTCTATGTATAGGACATAGAACAGATCAGTATTATCGGTCATCTTCTGCTCTGGTCTGCTCGATCACAGACCAGAGCAGGAGCCGCCGGGAGCCGCACGGAGGAAGGTGAGGGGACCTCCGTGCGGCGTTATGAATGATCGGATCCCCGCAGCAGCGCTGCGGGCGATCCGATCGTTCATTTTAATCGCGAACTCCCGCAAATGCCGGGATCTGTATTGATCCCGGCACCTGAGGGGTTAATGGCGGACGCGAGATCGCGGGCGTCGGCCTTTGCCGGCGGGTCCCTGGCTGCGATCAGCAGCCGGGATCAGCCGCGCATGACACGGGCATCGCTCCGATGCCCGCGGTTATGCTTAGGACGTAAATGTACGTCCTGGTGCGTTAAGTACCACCTCACCAGGACGTACATTTACGTCCTGCGTCCTTAAAATTGCAATAGAAACATAATATAGTCTCTTTTACTTAAATGTTATTGCTGGGTGTGTGTCATGGCATGAGGCTCCCAGATGAACTAATATGTTGCAATGGTTTATATTTCATAAATAATTACCCAACTCCGGGAGTACTCTCTGCCGCACACACAACCGCACAATCTGTACAGGTAATTACAACCCTATAGTGAAACTGTCGTATTGCATGCGGCAACTTTTTCATATATCAATGCATTTAATTTCTGACTTATGTGTAGACAAAAAGTCTATTAGTAATACTTAATTCAAGAGATGACGAATGCAACTCTGCAGGTTCACTTGGGGTATTGGGACACATGGACAGTATGGTAAGTGGCTATCGCATGTCATACAAAAATATTATATGATATACTTTAACAATGGCCACAATAGTATACAGTTGGAATATAAACCTAGATGATGGAAGAACAATGTAAAGAATATATGTATATGTAGAAAATAACTACTATTTAGAGAAACAATACGTTTGATCTAAAATATAGTGACTGAGAGAGAAGGGAACAGATATTTAATATAACATAATAATACCATTGAAAGATATATATAACCATTATAGACATCTTTTACAATTTAATAATGTAAAATGGTGTCTAGTCTTTTATTGAGACACTTTGGTATTCGACTTCCCAACCTCAAAATCCAAAATACCTCTCTATCTAGAAGTTTTTGCTTGATATTACCGCCTCTAACTGGTGCCGCAATCCTCTCCAGACCTTGTACAGTAAGTGTTTTCGTGTTACCTGCATGCGCTTCTGCGCAATGTTTAGATACCATGGAGACGTGCCGGAAGTTAAATGCAATATGTCGGATAGGTGTTTCCTAACTCGAACCTTCAAGGGGTTGGAGGTACATCCGACATACTGCAGTTCACACTCCCGGCACGTAAACACGTAAATTACATATGCTGTATTGCAATTAATGTATTGCTTGATGGGATATGCAGCCCCATCTGATGAGGATTTAACCGGAGATGAATTGAGCATCACACTACAGCATATGCACTTATTGTGGCCACATTTGTAAGATCCCACATGTCGAAGCCAAGTGGGTGTGTGTGTCATTCCTTCATCTATGTACAGGCTAGGGGACACTTTCTGTCCAATAGTCTGTGCCCTCCTTGATACACATTTGTATCCATGTGAGAACACTTTTTTGTACATGGGGTCACTTGTGATTATTGGCATGTATTTGTATAAGATGTTACATATACTTCTATATTCATTATTATACTGTGTTGAAAAAACTATCGGTGCTGGCTTATCTGGAGATTTCTGAATGTAGGTATGTCCCGTGTGTTTGTTAATCAGTGTGTTGTGATCCCTACCTAGGGCCCTCTTTTTGCCTCTTTCTATATCCCACACGTTGTATCCTCTGCTTAAAAGTCGTTGTTTAATCTGATCCGACTCTTTGACAAAATCGGACTCTTCAGAACAATTCCTGCGTGAGCGAATCATTTTGCCCATAGGCAAGTTCCTAGTCACATGTGCAGGATGGCACGATGTGGCGTGTAGAATGGAATTCACTGCCGTGTCTTTTCGGTGGGTGAGTGTGACCACCTTCCCCGTTTGTCTGTCTCCGTATAGACACAGATCTAGGAAGGTGATGGACTCAACCTCATGAGATACCGTGAATCTGAGATTGCACACATTATCATTGAGGTACCGTGTGAATTCCGCTATGGCCGCCACATCCCCACTCCATATGAGTAGAAGATCATCTATGTAGCGGCCATACCAGAAAATGGAGGAAATTAAAGGGTTACTAGGGGTGAAAAGTGTCCCCCTCTCCCACCAACACACGTAGATGTTGGCAAGAGAGGGGGAGAATTTAACCCCCACCGATGTTCCGGTAATCTGCAGGAAAAATCGTCTATCAAACATAAAAAAATTGTGTTTTAGTAAGAAATCCACTACACAAATAATAAATTCCTGCAGGTTACTGGAGTAATTAGAATAACATTCAATGAACCATGAAAGGGCACTCAGGGCTAATTGATGCGGGATTACTGTGTATAAAAAAGTGACATCTGCTGTCATCCAGATAAGATTCTCATGCCAGGTTATGTCACTCATCGTGTTTAATACATGACCTGTGTCTTTAACGTATCCTGGCATGGCCAAAATCAAGGGTTGCAAAGTCGCATCAACCCATGAGCACAACCTTTCCTTGAGAGAGGATATGCCCGCTACTATTGGTCTCATAGGAGGGGGGAAGATTCCCTTGTGGACTTTGGGCAGCGAGTGGAATATCGGAATAACTGGGTCATTTATCACCAGATATTCAACTTGTTTTTTGGTGAAAATTCCACTCGCTGCCCCCATTTCCACTAGTGACACCAACCTGGATTTGAAGATGTTTGTGGGGTTTTCTGTGAGGGGTCTGTAGGTACCAGTATCTTGTAACATTGTCAGAATTAATTGTCTGTACAGACCCCCATCAAGAATATCCTATAAAGGTCTCACTCTGTCATTATATGTTGTATGACTAAGGCCCTTTGATGGGCTGAAACGCATCACCTGTGTCTACCCTGTCTTCGTGCCTGGTGTACATGCTTGAATAAAGTTTTGGATTTTAACGGGAACGTGCGCTGGACATTTCTTCCTTATTTTTTTGTATACTCTGTATTTGCCACAGCAGCGTGCACCCGTGAATTAGATAGTTTTGCTGGCTATGTTTCTTTTTGTTTTTGATGTAATGCCCTATGGTGCACTCTGCTTTATGTTATTACTTTTAGCATACAGCTAATCCAATTACTAACAACTTAGAAAACATTTTTGTGGTCAGTAAATAACAACTTTCTTTCTTACGTACAGATACATATATACAGTAACATATCAGCTCTGCACTTCTGTTAGTTAGACATGATTAGGATAGGTTTCAGAATATAAATTAAATTGTTTTGATTTGCATATACAGTAAAATCTCCCTTAGTGGACACCTCCAAATAGGGGACACCTCCCAATAGTGGACAGTTTTTTTAATTCCCTGGAAGAGTCTCATAAGTCTTTACCCCTTCCCATAAGAAGGAGCCCATTATGACCCTCAGGACCAGAGCATTTTTTGCAAATCTGACCTCTGTCACTTTATGCATTAATAACTCTGGGATGCTTGTACTTAGGAATTTGATTCCGAGATAGTTTTTTCGTGACATATTCTACTTTATGTTAGTGGTAAATTTTCGTCGATACTTGCATCATTTCTTGGTGAAAAATGTAGCATTTTTCTAACTTTGAAGCTCCTTGCTTGTAAGAAAAGGACAAGTCAAATAAATTACATATTGATTCACATATACAATATGTTAACTTTATGCTGGCATCATAAAGTTGATGTTTTTACTTTCTGAAGACATCAGAGGGCTTCAAAGTATAGCAGCAATTTTCCAATTTTTCACGAAAATGTCAAAATCAGAATTTTTCAGGGACCAGTTACGTTTTGAAGTGAATATGAGGGTCTTTATGTTGGAAACCCCTTATAAGGACCCCATTATGAAAACTACACCCCTCAAAGTATTCAAAATGACATTCAGAAAGTTTGTTAACCCTTTAGGTGTTTCACAGGAATAGCAGCCAAATGGAAGAGTAAAATTTTAATCTCCATTTTTTACACTAACAAGGTATTGTAGCCCCATTTTTTTTTTCATTTTTACAAGGGGTAAAAGGTAAAAAGGCCCTACAAAACTTGTAATTCATTTTCTCTCAAGTAAGGAAATACCTCATATGTGGATGTAAAGTGCTCTGTGGGTGCACTAGAGGGCTCAGAAGGGAAGGAGTGACAATGGCATTTTGGAGAGCAAATTCTGCTGAAATGGTTTTTGGGGAGCATGTCGCATTTAGGAAGCCCCCATGATGCCATAACAGTAAAAAAAAAAAAACACATGGCATACTATTTTGGAAACTACACCCCTCAAAGAACGTAACAAGGGGTAAAGTGAACCTTAACACCCCACAGGTGATTGACAAACTTTCGTTAAAGTGGGACGTAAAAATGAAAAAAAATAAAATAAAACATTGTAACCCCATCTCCTCTGAGTATGGAAATACCTCATATGTGGATATAAAGTGCTCTGCAAGCGAACTACAATGTTCAGAAGGCGCGTCATTGGGCATTTGGTGAGAGAATAAAAGTCGGTGGCCATGTGCGTTTACAAAGCCCCCATGCTGCCCGAACAGTGGACCCCCCCCCCCACGTGACCCCATTTTGGAAACTATACCCCTCACGGAATGTAATAAGAGGTGCAATGGGCATTTACACCCCACTGGCGTTTGACTGTTCTGGCACCACGGGGGCTTTGTAAACACACGTGGCCTTCAATTTCAGCCTAATTCTCTCTCCAAAAGCCCAATGGCACTCCTTCTCTTCTGAGCATTGTAGTTCATCCACAGAGCATGTTTTCTTTTTTAATTTTTGTGTTTGTCAGAACTGCTGTAACTATCAGCCACCTCTTTGCAAATCACCAATATAGACCTCAAATGTACATGGCGCGCTCTCTTACTCCTGAGCCCTGTTGTTTATCCGCAGAGCATTTTATGTCCACATATGGGGGGGAGATTTATCATTATTTGTCTATTGTAGACCCAGTTCTACCCCTTTACACTGCTTATCTATTGTACACTCTTGCTCTGAATTTACAAAGGCTGTGCACTGCTTTGATAAATCTTGTGCAAATATAGAAATGCACACCCTCGTTCTACCGTACACTCCTTCTCTACCTCACAGGAAAAGTGGACATAGGGATTTTGATCTATTGCTTTGAGGTCGGATTCCATTGAGGTTTTTTTTCCCATCATAAAAAACGCCAGAAAGACTGTCCCAGCTTTTTCCTGCGTTTTGTCAGTTTTTCCTGTGTTTTTTTCTTGCGTTTTTGCCAGTGTGTGGAAACAAAAAAATGTACTAAACTTTTTGTTGTTTTTTTTCTTAAAAATTTAGATACGTGAATGCGGAGGACTATGTCAGATTTTGTGGATTGCAACGATGAACAGCATTTTTTTTAAATGTCAATAAAAGGGTTAACAAGGGATGTGGGGGAGTATTTTTTTTAAATATTTTTTTTTTCAATGTGTTGTGTTTTTTTATAATTGAATATTCAGGCTTAGTAGTGGAAGGCGTCTTGTAGACAGAATCCATTAGTAAGCTGGGGCTTAGCGTTAGCCCCCAAAACAGATAGTGCTAACCCCCAATTATTACCCCGGTACCCATTGCCACAGGGGCTCCGGGAAGACCTTATACCAACAGGCCCGGAGCATCAAAAATGGCGCTCCTGAGCCTAGGCGGTAACAGGCTAGCGTTATTTAGGCTGGCGAGGGCCAGTAACAAAGGTCCTTGCCCACCCTGGTAACAGCAGGCTGTTGCTGCTTGGTTGGCATTTGGCTGATACTGAAAGTATCAGCCAGATAACATCCAAGCAGCAACAGCCTGACATTACCAGGGTGGGCGAGGACCATTGATACTGGCCCTCCTAAGCCTAAATAATGCCAGACTGTTACCGCCTAGGCCCAGGAGCGCCATTTTTGATGTTCCTGGCCTGTTGGTACCGGCTCTTTCGGCCACCCCTGTGGTGGTGGGTACCGGGATAATAATTGGAGGTTACCGCTAGCTGATTTTGGGGCTAATGCTGAGCCCCGGCTTAGTAATGGATTCCGTCTATAAGACAGCTTCCACTACTAAACCTAAAAATTCAATTATAAAAAACAAGACACATTGAAAGAAAAATTTATTTAAAAAAAATACTCCCCCACAGCCCTCATTAACCATTTTATTGAAATAAAAAAAAACGCTGGTCATCGTCGCAGTCCACCGAATCTGACCTAGTCCTCCGCATTCACGTATCTGAAATGAGAAGAAAAGAAAAACAAGAAATATGGGTTAGTACATTTTTTTTGCTCTCCCCTGGGAAGAGCGCACATAATGCAGCTTGTTCATAAACAGGGAGCCTCAATTGTTGCTAAACTACAACTCCCATCATAGGGGGGCTGTAGTTAAGCAACAGCTGGAGAATCCCTGTTTGGGAACACACTGCCAGAAAGGCTCTGTTCCCATTATGCAAAACGCATAATGTGAACAGAGATCTGTCCCTCTGCACTTGGACTACTACTCCTATCATGGGACAGAGTCTGTCCTATGATGGGAGAGGTTGTAGTACCGCAGCGCTGCTGAGGGATGGCGCTTGCACATCCCCCAGCTGCAAGACTTTTAGGACCACTACTCCCTTCATCGACAGACTCTGTCCCTCTTGGGAGTTATAGTCCAGGGGCTGAGGTGCAGATCGCAACCGGTCATTCTGCAGAGACCCGCTGCGATCCGCATTTATTAAGATAACAAGCCGACGGTATATGCGTCTACACTGCGCTGCCACCAGCTTCTATATACACTGTCATAATTCATAATCCCCGCCGCCGGAAGAGGGAAGCTCTGATTGGTCAATAGCTATCCGCCAATCAGAGCTCCCATGTTCCAGTGGTGGGGATTATGAATTATGACAGTGTATATACAAGCTGGTGGGCAGCGCAATGTAGACGCATGTAAGGCCGGCTTGTATAGTTTATAAATGCGGATCACAACAGATCTACAGAGAATGATCTGCTGCTATCCACATTTAAGGCTGCTTTCACACTATGAATTTCTCCGTTTAGGAACTTCCGTCAGAAGTTCCGTCACTAAAGCTGCGAAACCCGGCCGTTATGGGCTTTTGTAACTGCCCGTTAGCACCCGTATATGCCCGTAATTCATTACGGGCATTATACAGTGACGGGATATCGTGGCGGAAAAATTACTGCATGTAGTGATTTTTCCGCCACGATGTCCCGTCACTGTATGACGCCCGTACAGTTACAAAACCCCATAGGCTGCAATGCAATTTAGTCACGGACATCAGGGGTTTTGTAACGGCCGGGTTTCGCGGCTGTAGTGACGGAACTTCTGACGGAAGTTCCTAAACGGAGAAATTCATAGTGTGAAGGCAGCCTAAATTAAAAAGCCGGCAGTACATGCAGCTACACTGCGCTCCTGTGCTCCTACATACACTGACATAATTCATAATCCCTGCCACCGGATCACAGGAGCTCTGATTGGTGGATAGCTATTGACCAATCAGAACTCCCCTCTCCCAGCAGCAATTATGAATTATTACAGTGTATATAGAAGCCGGCGGCAGCACAGTGTAGCTGCATGTACCGCCAGCTTTTTAACTTACATGTGGATCGCATCAGATCATTTTCTGGAGATCTGTTGCAATCCGCATTTATTAACTATACAAACAGGCGGTACATGCGTCTACACTGCGCTGCTGCCGGCTTTTCTTACACTGTAATAATTCCTAATCCTCGTCGGAACATGGGAGCTCTGATTGGTGGATAGCTATTGACCAATCAGAGCTCCTCTCTCCCGGCAGCGGGGATTATGAATTATGACAGTGTATATAGAAGCCGGTGGCAGCGCAGTGTTGACGCATGTACCGCCGACTTGTTATCTTAATAAATGCAGATCACAGTGGGTCTCTGCTGAATGACCCGGTGCAATCTGCACCTCAGCCCCTGGACTATAACTCCCATCATGGGCAGAGTCTGTCCATGATGGGAGTAGTAGTCCTAAAAGTGTGCAAGTACCATCCCTCAGCAGTGTTTTGGTACTACAACTACTCCCATCATGGGACAGACTCTGTCCCATGATATGAATAGTAGTCCAAGGGCAGAGGGGCAGATCACTCTCCTGCGATCTGCATTTATTAACTATACAAGCCGGCGGTACATGCTTCTACACTGCGCTGCCGTGGGCTCCTATATACAGTTCTTATAATTCAAAATCCCAGCTGGTAGAGGGGAGCTCTGATTGGTGGATAGCTACTGACCAGAGCTCCCATATTCCGGCGGCGGGGATTAAGAATTATTACAGTGTATACAGGAGCGGCGGGCAGCGCAGTGTAGCCGCATGTACCGCCGGCTTGTATAGTTAATAAATACAATTGATAATGTCGCTGGATAATGACCTGCTGGGATCTGCACCTCAACCCCTGGACTACAACTCCCATCTAGGGCAGAGTCTGTCCATTATGGGAGTAGCAGTCCTTACTGTGTCAAAATAGACACTTTTGTACATGTCCTCCTAGGTGGTGTATATTTGCGCAAGAAAATGCTGCTTGTGCAATTTTTTTGCGAAAAAAAAACGCAATTAGTAAATTCGATTCTACAGTAAAAAGTGCTCTATGGTAAACTTAACCATAGACAAGGGGATGAAAAATTCTATCAAAATTTGCGCAAAAAAACTCTTGTGCAAATTTTTGCGCATAAAAATAGACACAAAACAGCTCCATATACAATGATAAATTCCCCTATGGGGTATTTCCATATTCGGAAGAAATTTCATTACAAATTTTGGGGGTCTTTTTCTCCTTTTACATATTTTTTTTACTAAAATTCTGGTGTAGATCCTACCTTTTCCTTATCATAAGGGGTTACAGGAGAAAAAGCCCCCAAAAATTTGTAACGCAATTTCTCCCAAGTATGGGACTACCCCATATGTGGCCCTAAACTGTTGCCTTGAAATACGACAGGGCTTTGAAGTGAGAGGGCACGGTGCACATTTGAGGACTAAATTAGGAATTGGCAATAGGGACAGACCCGGATTGGCGTCTCCACCAAAATCCTACGGCAGCGTCTCCCATACAGGGTGCCTCCAGCTGTTGCAAAACTCCCAGTCTGCCAGGACAGTCAATGGCTGTCCGGCAATACTGAGAGTTGTTGTTTTGCAACAGCTGGAGGCTCCGTTTAGGAAACACTGCCATATGAGAAGTTTTTACTTTTTATTTGGGGGGGGGGGGGACGTGTAAGGGTATATGTATATGCAATGTTTTACTTTTTATTTTGTGGTAGCGTAGTGTAGTGTTCTTAGGGTACATTCACATGGGTGGGTTCACAGTGAGTTTTCCGCTGGGAGTTTGAGCTGTGGCGGAAAATTTTCCACAGCTCAAACTTGTAGAAGGAAACTGACTGTAAACCACCGCCGTGTGAATGTACCCTGAACATTCACATGGGGGGGGGAATAACCATCAACTGTTGCAAAACTACAACTCCCAGAATGCACTGACAGACCGTACATGCTGGGAGTTGTAGTATTGCATCAGCTATAGGCACACTGGCGGGGAACCACTGAGTATCAGGAAGTATTATTTTACTGAGAGAGTAGTGGATGCATGGAATAGCCTTCCTGCAGAAGTGGTCGCTGCAAATACAGTGAAGGAGTTTAAACATGCATGGGATAAACATAAGGCTATCCTTCATATAAGATAGGGCTAGGGACTATTCATAGTATTCAGATTATTGGGCAGACTAGATGGGCCAAATGGTTCTTATCTGCCGACACATTCTATGTTTCTAAGTTAGGAAACAGACTCTAGCTCAGTGATTCCAACCAGTGTGCCTCCAGCTGTTGCAAAACTACAACTCCCAGCATGTACAGTCTGTCAGTGCATTCTGGGAGTTGTAGTTTTGCAACAGCTGGGGGCACACGGGTTGGAATCATTGAGTTAGGAAACAGACTCTAGCTCAGTGTTTCCCAACCAGTGTGCCTAAAGGTGTTGCAAAACTACAACTCCCAGCATGCACTGACAGCAGAAAGGCATGCAAGGAGTTGTAGTTATGCAGCAACTGAGGAAGAACAGTTTGGAGACCGCTAAGTAGTGGTCTCCAAACTGCAGACCTCCAGATGTTGCAAAACTACAACTCCAAGCATGCCCAGACTGTCCTGGCATTCTGGGAGTTGCAGTTTGGCAACATCTCAAGGGCCAGATGATGCAGCAATACAATGCCCAGAATGCTTGACTGTCTGGGCATGCTGGGAATTGTAGTTTTGCATCATCTGGAGATCTACAGTTTGGAAACCACTGTATAATGGTCTCCAAACTGTGCCAGTCCAGATGTTGAAAAACTACAACTCCCAGCATGCCAAGACTGTCCAGGGATGCTAGGAGTTGTAGCTCTGCAAAATCTGAAGGGCCATATGTTACAGAACTACAACTCCCAGCATGCTAGAAGTTACAAAACTACAACTTCCAGCATGCCTAGACAGCCTTTGACTGTCTGGGCATGTTGAGAGTTGTAGTTTTGCAACATCTGGGAACCACAGTTTGGAGACCACTGCACAGATGTTGCAAAATTACAACTCCCAGCATGCCCAGACAGTAAAAGGCTGTCTAGGCATGCTGGGAGTTGTAGTTTTGCAACTTCTATCAGGCCACAGTGAAGATCACTCACCAAAGAGGATCTTCACCGTCACCCGCAGTCTCCTCCTCCTCCTCCTCTGCAGCTCTTCATGTGCCTGCCACCCCTTCTCCTGACCTGCCTGCCGCCGCTGCCCCTATCGGGTAAGACCCCTGTGCAAATTTCCAGCACCCCCCCTGCTTTGCCCGGACTTCGATGGGTGGGCAGAGCGGGGGATCTAAACTATAACCCCCTGCCCCTTCAGTCCCCCTCAGTCCTTACTGACCAATGGCAGGGAATTGGAGGAGGTGGCATTCCTGTCACCTAACTCCTATCCTTTAGGATGATCGTGACTGTCTCTGAAAGCTCCCTATTTTCCGGGCTATTGGGTCATCAGAGACCTGGTCAGCCCGGAATCGCTGATCTGAATTGCAGCGACGGTCGACATGGGGGGTCTCAGGACCTCCCTAGGCGATGTCATGGGATGCCTGCTGATAGATATCAGCAGTCATCCCGGTCCGATCACCGCCTGGTGAGCGGAAATACGGAGGGTGTACAGGTACGCCCTCCATTCTTAAGTACAGGGACGCGAGGGCGTATCCATACGCCGTCCGTCCCCAACAGGTTAATGTATTTGCACCCTCTGAATAGAGGACATTCCCAGTAGTGGACACAGACACACCCAATCGGGGACACAGACACACCCACTAGGGGACAAAACACTGCCAATAGGGGACAACCAGACAGTGGCCTCCTGCTTCTGTACATCCACCAGCCACATTATTCCCCCCTCCCACCGATCCCCCATGCCTAATCATCCCCCCTTTATAACCCCCTATGCCACATCATTTCCCCTTGATCCTACCCTGTGCTATTTAATTCCCCCTTTATTACCCCCTGTGCCATTTCTTTCTCCCCTTTATCCCACCTATGCCATTTCATCCCTATTTATCCCCCGTGTCACTTTATCCCCCCTGTGCCCTGTGCAAAATCACCCCCCCCCTCACCCCTTATGCCACATCACTTTTACCCTTCCCTCCTCCCCCTGTTTTTCTTTTTACCTGGCCAGCAGGCTCAGGTGTAGGGACTTTCAGCGGGTTTGACATTCTCCTGATGTCCTCTGAGAGGCTGTGAGCAGCAGTAGCTGCGGGCCCTGACGATTGACGCTCTTGACGTCACTCCTCAGTGCCCGTAGCAGCTGCTGCTACTTTCAGTAAGTGCAGTGCAGAGGATATTAGGAGAACGTCAAACCTGCTGAGAGCCTCTGCACCTGAGCCTGCTGGCAAGGTAAAGAGAACAACAAGGGAAGGAGAAAAGGGGAAAAGTGATTTGGCACAGGGCACATGGGAAATAAAGTGGCACAGGGGGATAAAGGGGGAATGACATTGCACAAGGGGAGAAGAAATGGCACAGGGAGTGGTAAAGAGGGGGTGATGAGGGTAACAAAAGAGTAATGAAATGGCATAGGGGAGGATCAAGGCAAAAAGATGAGGTGCAGGGGGTAACGGGGGGATGATTTGGGACAGGGCATATGGGGAATTTAGTGGCACAGTGTATAAAGGGGAAATGAAATGGCACAGAAGGGTTCAAAGGGGGAAGAACGAAGTTGCATTGGAGGGATCAAGATGGGGAATTGAACGTCAATGGGAGATTCTACTGTAACATGGCATTTTATCATGTTTTATAGGTAATTAAACTCTGGAGTGAGTACAGTATTTGGTAATTTAGAAAGATTTTTGAGCCTTCCCCCCGAGTGTCTGCTATTGGGAGATTCTACTGTAGTAGTACTTGTTTGGTACTATTTGAATTTGTTCTTACTACTTTAAGTGTAAACAATACACAATTCATCTCTCTGTTCAATTCTGAAATGTTAACATTTTGAGCTTTAGGCTCAAATCACATTAGAGCCATGACTTCCAATTACGATGAAGCCATGAACCCTGTGACTAACACTAAGAGACCCATGTTACTTTAAGGGCGACCTGTGGCCAATTCTGTGCTGAAGAAAAGCTACCAGTGATAGCTCCGTTGACTCATATTTCAGGCAGCATGAGATTAATTAAAGGGCTACTCCTGTGGAAACCTTTTTTTTTTTTTTTTTTAAATCAACTGGTGCCAGAAAGTTGAACAGATTTGTAAATCCCTTCTATTAAAAAATCTTAATCCTTCCAATACTTTTTAGGGGCTGTATGCTAAAGAGAAATCCAAAAAAGAAATGCATTTCCTCTCATGTCATGACCACAGTGCTCTCTGCTGACCTCTGCTGTCCATTTTAGGAACTGTCCAGAGCAGGAGAAAATCCCCATAGCAAACATATGCTGCTCTGGACAGATCCTAAAATGGACAGCAGAGGTCAGCAGAGAGCACTGTGGTCATGACATCAGAGGAAATGCATTTCTTTTTTTGGATTTCTCTTTAGTATACAGCCCCTAAAAAGTACTGGAAGGATTAAGATGTTTTAACAGAAGTGATTTACAAATCTGTTTAACTTTCTGGCACCAGTTGATTTAAAAAAAACTGTTTCCCACAGGAGTACCCCTTTAATACTGATTATGCTATATTTCCAGATTTACACAAATATATATAATTTGTTATGTTTCATGTTTTCATCTATGTTTCACTTAAAACTTACCATGCACATTATATTCACACTGGATGCCATTGGTTGTGCAGTTACTAAAACAAAAAAAAATTGGGAATTTTTTAAAGTTCATGTTTCCCAAAAAAAGATGTCAAATTAAATACTGTATATTCTCATTACTCACCAGATTTCACAGTTATTGCAGGATACAATTTTTTCTCCTGGCTTATAGTAGTATCCCATTTGATCATAGCAGCCACACTGAGCTACACAGTCCATAGTAATTTCTTCAAAGAAAGGCTTATCACTAGGGCATTGAGGATAACACCCTAAGGAAAGATACACATACATAAAAAAGCATAGCATAAATGAAGGATACATGGAAACAAATAAATAGTTATTAATTATCATACAACTGGACCATTTTAAGGTGGGTTCACACCAAGTTTTCAGTGTACGGCTGCCGGATCTGGTTGGGGGGGGGGTGGGGAGCAAAAACCGGGCGCTCCCATATCCCAGCCGGACCCGGCCCGTATCTAATGTATTTCAACGAGCCGACCGGAGCCAAATGGTGACTCCGGTCGGCACATATATATGTATATATATATATATATATATATATATACAGTGCATAGTGAAAGTATTCGGCCCCCTTGAACTTTTCGACCTTTTGCCACATTTCAGGCTTCAAACATAAAGATATAAAACTGTAATTTTGTGTGAAGAATCAACAAGTGGGAAGCATGAAGTGGAACGAAATTTATTGGATATTTCAAACTTTTTTAACAAATAAAAAACTGAAAATTGGCCGTGCAAAATTATTCAGCCCCCTCAAGTTAATACTTTGTAGTGCCACCTTTTGCTGCGATTACAGCTGTAAGTCGCTTGGGGTATGTTCCTATCAGTTTTGCACATCGAGAGACTGAAATTTTTGCCCATTCCTCCTTGCAAAACAGCTCGAGCTCAGTGAGGTTGGATGGAGAGCGTTTGTGAACAGCAATTTTCAGTTCTTTGTACAGATTCTTGATTGGATTCAGGTCTGGACTTTGACTTGGTCATTCTAACACCTGGATATGTTTATTTGTGAACCATTCCATTGTACATTTTGCTTTATGTTTTGGATCATTGTCTTGTTGGAAGACAAATCTCCGTCCCAGTCTCAGGACTTTTGCAGACTCCATCAGGTTTTCTTCAAGAATGGCTCCATCCATCTCCATATTTGGCTCCATCCATCTTCCCATCAATTTTAACCATCTTCCCTGTCCCTGCTGAAGAAAAGCAGGCCCAAACCATGATGCTGTCACCACCATGTTTGACAGTGGGGATGGTGCATTCAGAGTGATGAGCTGTGTTGCTTTTACGCCAAACATAACGTTTTGCATTGTTGCCAAAAAGTTCGATGTTGGTTTCATCTGACCAGAGCACCTTCTTCCACATGTTTGGTGTGTCTCCCAGGTGGCTTGTGGCAAACTTTAACCCCTTCCTGCAAATGGACGTGTATACATGTCCATTTTTTCTGTGACTTAACGCAAATGGACGTGTATACACGTCCAATAAATTTTCTATCACCATGTCCGTTGGCATGGTGATAGAAACGTCATCTCCGCTGTCCTGGACAGCTGACTGATGACACTATGCAGCTGGGGACCAATCAGACTGGTCCCCTGCTGCAGATCATTGTCATTAGTTTTGTCAGTTAGTGACTGACTAATGACAAGGACTTGCGGGGTTCCGGGCTGATCGGGTCTCTGGTGACCCGATCGCCCGGAAAATAAGGATGATCGGAGCAGTCAGAGACCGCTCCGATCATCCTGAAGGGATAGGACCGAGGTGGCAGCTGCCACCTCGCTCCTAAACCCCTGCCATTGGTCGCTAGGACTAGCGACCAATGGCAGGAGGGGGGCGGGAGGTTAAAGGTGAAATCCCCGCTCTGCCCTGCCCCAGGATGTCGGGGCAGAGCGGGGGGAAGATGGAGGAGGGTCCCGGGAGCAGCGATCATGTCCCGAGACCAGCGATCATGTCCCGGAGCCAGCGAACGCAGCAGGACCCGCGGCGGTACCGGACAGACCGCGCGGGACCGGTGGAGGCAGCGGCGGACGGAGCTGTGAAGATCAGCGGTAAGTGATCTTCACTGCTGCGTTCCAGAAGTTGCCAAACTCCTGGAGTTGCAACATCTGTTGCAACATCTGGAGGCCCACAGTTTGGAGACCACTGTGCAGTGGTGTCCAAACTGTGCTCTTACAGATGTTGCAAAACTACAACTCCCAGCATGCCCAGACAGTCCAGGCATGCTGGGAGTTGTAGTTCTGTAACATGTGGCCCTTCAGATTTTGCAGCACTACAACTCCCAGCATGCCTGGACAGTCTGGGCATGCTGGGAGTTGTAGTTTTGCAACAGCTGGAGGCACCCTTTTTGGGAAACACTGAATTAAGTAACAAACTCAGTGTTTTGCAACCAGTGTGCCTCCAGCTGTTGCATAACTACAACCCCCAGCATGCACGGACAGCCAGAGGGCATGCTGGGAGTGTTAGTAGTATGCCTCCAGCTGTTGCATAACTACAAGTCCCAGCATGCCCTCAGTTGTCACTGCATGCTGAGAGTTGTAGTTTTTGCAATGGCTGAAGGATCACTGGTTGCAAAGTTTGTTACCTAACTCAGTGTTTCGCAACCAGTGTGTCTCCAGTTGTTTCAAACTACAACTCCCAGCATGCACTGATAGACTGTACATGCAGGGAGTTGTAGTTCTGCAACAGCTGGAGGCACACTGGTTGCGAAACCCTGAGTTAAGCAACAAACTGTGTTCTGCAACCAGTGTGCCTTCAGCTGTTGCATAACTTCAACCCCCAGCATGCAAGGACAGCCAAAGGGCATGCTGGTTGTGGTAGTTTTGCAACAGCTGGAGGTTTGATACTCATGCACTCATCCGGTTCCGTCCTCATGCAAATCCCTTATATAGTCCTCAAATGTGCATGGCGCTCTCTCACTTCGGAGCCCTGTCGTATTTCAAGGAAACAGTTTAGGGCCATATATGGGGTATTTTCGTACTCAGGAGAAATTGCCTAACAAATTTTGGGGGTCTTTTTCTCCTTTTACCCCTTATGAAAAGATGAAGTTGGAGTCTATACCAGCTGTCATTGTAAAAATGTTTTTACAATTTTTACACTAACATGCAGGGGTTGCCCCATACTTTTCATTTTCACAAGAGGTAAAAGGAAAAAAGACCCCCAAAATTTGTAACGCAATTTCTCCTGAGTATGGAAATACCCCATATGTGGACATAAAATGCTCTACGGTCGCATAACAAGGCTCAGGAGTGTGAGAACGCCATGTACATTTGAGGTGATTTGCACAGGGGTGGCTGATCGTTACAGTGGTTCTGACATAAACACAAAAAAAAAACACCCACATATGACCCCATTTTGAAAACTACACCCCTCACGTAATGTAATAAGGGGTACAGTGAGCATTTACGCCCCACAAGTGTCTGACAGATTTTTGAACAGTTGTCCGCTGTTCCAAAGATCTGTCAAAGGCCAGTGGGGTGTAAATGCTCACTGCACCCCTTGTTATAATCCTTGAAGGGTGTAGTTTCCAAAATAGGGTCACATGTGGGGGGGGGGTCCACTGTTCTGGCACCACGGGGGGCTTCGTAAAGCACATGACCCCCAACCTTCATTCCAAACAAATTCTCTCTCCAAAATCCCAATGGCGCTCCCTTTCTTCTGAGCATTGTAGTTCGCCCACAGAGCATTTTACATCCACATATGGGGTATTTCCATACACAGAAGAAATGGGGTTACAAATTTTGGGGTTCATTGTCTCCTATTACCTGTTGTAAAAATGGTAAGTTTGGGGAAAAAACAGCATTTCAGTGAAAAAATAATTTTTTCATTTACACATCCGACTTTAACGAAAAGTCGTCAAACACCTGTGGGGTGTTAAAGCTCACTGGACCCCTTGTTATGTTCCTTGAGGGGTGTAGTTTCCAAAATAGTATGCCATGTGAGGTTTTTTTTTTTGCTGTTCTGGCACCATAGGGGCTTCCTAAATGTGACATGCCCCCCAAAAACCAAAAATTCACTCTCCAAAATCTCATAGTCTCTCCTTCCCTGCTGAGCCTTCTACTGCGCCCGCCGAACACTTGACATACACAGATGAGGTATTTCCTTACTCGAGAGAAATTGGGTTACACATTTTGGGGGGATTTCTCTACTTTTACCCCTTATAAAGATTCAAAAACTGGGTCTACAAGAACATACGAGTGTAAAAAATGCAGATTTTGAATTTTCTCCTTCACTTTGCTGCTATTCCTGTGAAATACCTAAAGGGTTAACACACTTACTGATTGTCATTTTGAATATGTTGAGGGGTGCAGTTTTTATAATGGGGTAATTTATGGGGTATTTCTAATTGGAAGGCCCTTCAAATCCACGTCAAAACTGAACTGGTCCCTAAAAAATTCAGATTTAGAAAATTTTGTGAAAAATTAGAAAATTGCTGCTATACTTTGAAGCCCTCTGATGTCTTCCAAAAGTAAAAACATGTCAACTTTATGATGCAAGCATAAAGTAGACATATTGTATATGTGAATCAAAATATCATTTATTTGGAATGCCTATTTTCCTTACAAGCATAGAGCTTCAAAGATTGAAAATTGCTAAATATTCAAATTTTTCATGAAATTTGGGAATTTTTAACCAAGAAAGCATGCAAGTATTGACAAAATTTTACCCCTATGTTAAAGTAGAATATGTCACGAAAAACAATATCGGAATCAAATTCATGAGTAAAAGCATCCCAGAGTTATTAATGCTTAAAGTGACAGTGGTGATATGTGCAAAAAACGCTCTGGTCCTTAAGGTGAAAATGGGCTTGGTCCTTAAGGGATTAAACAACACTTTTTTTGGATATCTTTAAGAAATGGCTTTCTTCTTGCCACTCTTTCATAAAGGCCAGATTTGTGCAGTATACGACTGATTGTTGTCGTATGGAGAGAATCTCCCACCTCAGCTGTAGATCTCTGCAGTTCATCCAGAGTGATCATGGGCCTCTTGGCTGCATCTCTGATCAATATCCTCCTTGTATGAGCTGAAAGTTTAGAGGGACGGCCAGATCTTCGTAGTTTTGCAGTGGTCTGATATTCCTTCCATTTCAATATTATCGCTTGCACAGTGCTCCTTGGAATGTTTAAAGCTTGGGAAATCTTTTTGTATCCAAATCCGGCTTTGAACTTCTCCACAACAGTATCTCGGACCTGCCTGGTGTGTTCCTTGTTCTTCATGATGATCTCTGCACTTTAAATGGACCTCTAAGACTATCACAGTGTGGGTGCTTTTATACGGAGACTTGATTACACACAGGTGGATTCTATTTATCATCATTAGTCATTTAGGTCAACATTGGATCATTCAGAGATCCTCACTGAACTTCTGGAGAGAGTTTGCTGCACTGAAAGTAAAGGGGCAGAATAATTTTGCATGCCCAATTTTTCAGTTTTTTATTTGTTAAAAAAGTTTGAAATATCCCAAAAATGTTGTTCCACTTCATGATTGCGTCCCACTTGTTGTTGATTCTTCAAAAAAATTACAGTTTTATATCTTTATGTTTGAAGCTTGAAATGTGCCAAAAGGTTGAAAAGTTCAAGGGGGCCGAATACTTTCTCTATGCACTGTATATACAGAGAGAGAGAGAGAGAGAGAGAGAAGGGAGAGAGAGAGACTAAGTCTAGCCTGGCACTGTTTAAAGTGTACCTGTCATTTTCAAATATGAGTCGGCTCATTGAAATGCATTAAATACGAACCCCTGTCCAGGTTTAACCTCATCCCGAATAGTGGTATTTTCGAATGGAGGTCAAATGATTATTTGAGATGGGTGATATAATGGTTTGTGTTAGGGTTGGAATAAAGGGAAAATAGAGAAGGGGGGAAGGGGGGGGAGAGAGAAAGAGGAGTTATAGCATAATACAATTTGGAGTTGTTACGCAGAGCGCTCCGGATCCCTGCTCCTCCCTGGAGCGCTCGCGGTGTTCTCCTCTCTGCAGCGCCCCGGTCAGACCCGCTGACCGGGAGCGCTGCACTGACATTCACGATGAAGATGCAATTTGCATAGCGGGACGCGCCCGCTCGCGAATCGCATCCCAAGCCACTTACCCGTCCCGGTCCCCGGCTGTCACGTTTTGGCGCGCGCGGCTCCGCTCTCTAGGGCGCGCGCGTGCCAGCTCTCTAATATCTAAAGGGCCAGTGCACCAGTGATTGGTGCCTGGCCCAATCAGTCTAATTAGCTTCCACCTGCTCCCTGTCCATATAACCTCACTTCCCCTTCCCTTCCTTGCCGGATCTTGTTGCCATTGTGCCAGTGAAAGCGTTACTTGTGTATCCCAAGCCAGTGTTCCAGACCTCTTGCCGTTGCCCCTGACTACGATCCTTGCTGCCTGCCCTGACCTTCTGCTACGTCCGACCTTGCTCTTGCCTAATCCCTTGTACCGCGCCTATCTCAGCAGTCAGAGAGGTTGAGCCATTGCCGGTGGATACGACCTGGTTGCTACCGCCGCTGCAAGACCATCCCGCATTGCGGCGGGCTCTGGTGAAAACCAGTAGCAACTTAGAACCGTTCCGCCGGCACGGTCCACGCCAATCCCTCTCTGACACAGAGGATCCACCTCCAGCCTGCCGAATCCTGACAGTAGATCCGGCCATGGATCCCGCTGAGGTGCCGCTGCCAAGTCTCGCTGACCTATCCACGGTGGTCGCCCAGCAATCCCAACAGATTGCCCAACAAGGACAGCAGCTGTCGCAGTTGACCGCCATGTTACAGCAACTTCTGCCACTGCTACAGCAGCAACCATCTCCTCCTCCAGCTCCTGCACCTCCTCCGCAGCGAGTGGCCGCTCCTAGCCTCCGCTTGTCCCTGCCGGACAAATTTGATGGGGACTCTAGACTCTGCCGTGGTTTCCTGTCTCAATGTTCCCTACATATGGAGATGTTGTCGGACCAATTTCCTACAGAACGGTCTAAGGTGGCATTCGTAGTTAGTCTTCTGTCTGGAAAGGCCTTGTCTTGGGCCACACCGCTCTGGGACCGCAATGATCCTGCCACAGCCACAGTCCAGTCCTTCTTCGCTGAAGTTCGTAGTGTCTTCGAGGAACCAGCCCGAGCTTCTTCTGCCGAGACTGCCCTGCTGAACCTGGTCCAGGGTAATTCTTCAGTAGGCGAGTACGCCATCCAATTTCGTACTCTCGCCTCCGAATTATCTTGGAATAACGAGGCCCTCTGTGCGACCTTTAAAAAAGGCCTATCCAGTAACATCAAGGATGTGCTGGCCGCACGAGAGATTCCTGCCAACCTGCATGAACTTATCCATTTGGCCACCCGCATTGACATGCATTTTTCTGAAAGACATCAGCAGCTCCGCCAGGATAAAGACCTTGATCTCTGGGCACCTCTCTCACAGTATCCTTTGCAATCTACCCCTGTGCCTCCCGCCGAGGAGGCTATGCAAGTGGATCGGTCTCGTCTGACCCATGAAGAGAGGACTCGCCGTAGGGATAAAAATTTATGTCTGTACTGCGCTAGTACCGAACATTTCTTGGTGGATTGCCCTATTCGTCCTCCACGTCTGGGAAACGCACGCACCCAGCTCACGTGGGTGTGGCGTCTCTTGGTACAAAGTCTGCTTCTCCATGTCTCACTGTGCCCGTGCGGATTTCTCCTTCTGCCAACTCCTCCTTCTCAGCCGTGGCCTTCTTGGACTCTGGTTCTCCTGGAAATTTTATTCTGGCCTCTTTGGTTAATAGGTTCTGCATCCCGGTGACCCATCTCGTCAAGCCGCTCTACATTTCTTTGGTCAACGGAGTGAAGTTGGACTGCACCGTGCGTTATCGCACAGAGCCCTTGCTTATGAGCATTGAACTGCATCACGAGAAAATAGAATTTTTTGTCCTGCCCAACTGCACCTCTGAAGTCCTCCTCGGTCTGCCATGGCTCCAGCATCATTCTCCCACCCTTGAATGGACCACCGGGGAGATCAAGAATTGGGGTCCTGCTTGCCACAAGAAATGCCTCACGTCTGCTCCCAGTCCCGTCTGTCGGGCCTCAGTGTCTCCTCCTGTGCCTGGTCTCGCCAAGGCCTATCAGGTCTGTGCCGTGCTTCCTTATAGCCCCGGTCCTGGTGACACTCTGCCCCGTGACAAGCTTCACCCTCTGCCCCCCCTCCCCATTCCCACTTCTTCTGGATTACCGGCCGCTGATGTAGCTACTCAGGACTTCTTTTTGTTCCAGAAGGAAACTCAAGAGGCATCCCCTATGTTCTCATCTCATTTGAAGGGACAAGGAGACAAAAAGAGGGGGAGACCTAAGGGGGGGGGGTACTGTTACGCCGAGTGCTCCGGGTCCCTGCTCCTCCCCGGAGCGCTCGCGGCGTTCTCCTCTCTGCAGCGCCCCGGTCAGACCCGCTGACCGGGAGCGCTGCACTGACATTCACGATGGGGATGCGATTCGCATAGTGGGACGCGCCCGCTCGTGAATCGCATTCCCAAGCCACTTACCCGTCCCGGTCCCCGGCTGTCACGTTCTGGCGCGCGGCTCCGCTCTCTAGGGCGTGCGCGCCAGCTCTCTAAGATTTCAAGGGCCAGTGCACCAGTGATTGGTGCCTGGCCCAATCAGTCTAATTAGCTTCCACCTGCTCCCTGTCCATATAACCTCACTTCCTCTTCCCTTCCTTGCCGGATCTTGTTGCCATTGTGCCAGTGAAAGCATTACTTGTGTATCCCAAGCCAATGTTCCAGACCTCTTGCCGTTGCCCCTGACTACGATCCTTGCTGCCTGCCCTGACCTTCTGCTACGTCCGACCTTGCTCTTGCCTAATCCCTTGTACCGCGCCTATCTCAGCAGTCAGAGAGGTTGAGCCGTTGCCGGTGGATACGACCTGGTTGCTACCGCCACTGCAAGACCATCCCGCTTTGCGGCGGGCTCTGGTGAAAACCAGTAGCAACTTAGAACCGGTCTGCCGGCACGGTCCACGCCAATCCCTCTCTGACACAGAGGATCCACCTCCAGCCTGCCGAAGCCTGACAGGAGTGTTGACCATATATATTCCCCCTCTCTCTCTTTCTATTTCTATTTCTTGGTTTGGGGTTAATAAAGTAAGTGTAAGAGTAAGGGTACTTGAGTGAAGTATGCCGGCTCACCCATGACTTCCCACATTCCTAATATATTTCTTGAAAAATTCATAAAAAAATTATTTGAACCTAATATATTAATTTTGTTTTTCCTGCTATCCCTTAGTGGGGCCCTACTAGGTTTGGTTTGTTGTTCTCCTTTTCTTTTTTGTGCAGGTTAGCCTCAGCACGGTTTTAGAAATAGGGCACGGGAGATAGGCAGTTGCCATTTTATAAAAATTTTTTCAAAATTTGTTTCTCTCTTTTCCTTCTTCTTGTGCTCTCTTGCCCTTTATTGTTGTTAGATATCACCACCTTAAATTTATGTTTAGCAGTTTAAAGTACAATTGAGTTAGTAAATAAGTAGTAGAGATAATTGGGATGAAAAAAGCAGGATAATTGGTGGTGGGTTCACTTAATGTGACGTGCTTACAGGATGCTGGTAAACGTTCGACATTGAGCAATTTATTGCGGTCAGAAGGTTTGGACATAGTATTCCTGCACGAACACCCATAAGTTTGAGCTTACCAGTAAGAATTTTCCAACTGCTTATCATAGTTATGCAGATAATGCTAAAGCAAAAGGGACCAGTATTCTCCTTACACAATATATTCCTTGGGCACATTTAGATAGCTGCAAAGATGATGGAAGATTTAAACAACAACAAAAAAACGTGGTCTCAAATGGCTGAAGGTGCTCAACCCCAAATTTGGTTGTGCATTTATACTGGGGGAGCAGATCCATCCCTTGTAGTCCGTTGCTAGGGGCGATCCCCAGCATAAAAATGCATACAATGGAGGATGCCTGCAGCGGACTACAAGTGCCACAATAGAATCCTACACCAGATAAACGGTGTGGATGTGTAACATTTAGAATAATACAATACAGGAATTTAGGTGCACTACTGTGGTAGATGTAGCCAATGACATTAGCTATCCGTCAACACTGATGTTAAAATTGAGACTCAATTGAGTTAAAGGATTTTACAGAGGGGATTCTAATTCTGGGAGGAGATTTTACTTTTGTACTGGAACCCCAAGTGGACACACCTCGGGGATTGTCGTATATATCTGCTTTATGGCAATGTAAAAAAATGTCAGTTGGTGGATGCTTGGCGCATTTTACATCCGAAAGAGAGGGACTACTCCTGTTATTCAACTGTGTATGATTCATTTTCTAGGATTGATTTTTTTTCTGTTGAAACAGAGAGATCTGGAATTGCTCCATGCAGCATGAATTGACAGTATTTTTTATTCGGACCACGCTCTTGTAAAAATAACAATCTCCATGCCGCTAATCTCCCCACGGCAATGGAATTGGAAATGAAACCCCTTACTGCTACAGGATGGGATAATTGTGGCAGATTTGAAAGCTCAAGTGAGGTAATATATTGATAATAATGACATAGAAGAGATTTCTCCAAGCATAGTGTGGGTGTCACGATTCGGCTTCCAGGTAGTGGATCCTCTGTGCCAGAGAGGGATTGGCGTGGACCGTGCTAGTGGACCGGTTCTAAGCCACTACTGGTTTTCACCAGAGCCCGCCGCAAAGCGGGATGGTCTTGCTGCGGCGGTAGTGACCAGGTCGTATCCACTAGCAACGGCTCAACCTCTCTGACTGCTGAAGATAGGCGCGGTACAAGGGAGTAGGCAGAAGCAAGGTCAGACGTAGCAGAAGGTCGGGGGCAGGCGGCAAGGTTCGTAGTCAGGATGGGTAGCAGAAGTTCAGGTACACAGGCTTTGGACACACTAAACGCTTTCACTGGCACAAGGCAACAAGATCCGGCAAGGGAGTGCAAGGGAGGAGACTAGATAAAGGCAGGGAGCAGGTGGGAGCCAATTAAGCTAATTGGGCCAGGCACCAATCATTGGTGCACTGGCCCTTTAAGTCTCAGAGAGCTGGCGCGCGCGCGCCCTAGAGAGCGGAGCCGCGCGCGCCAGCACATGACAGCAGGGGACCGGGACGGGTAAGTGACCTGGGATGCGATTCGCGAGCGGGCGCGTCCCGCTGTGCGAATCGCATCCCCAACGGCCAGAACAGTGCAGCGCTCCCGGTCAGCGGGACTGACCGGGGCGCTGCAGGGAGAAAGACGCCGTGAGCGCTCCGGGGAGGAGCGGGGACCCGGAGCGCTAGGCGTAACAGTACCCCCCCCCTTAGGTCTCCCCTTCTCTTTGTCCGGTAACTGCCTCCCCTGGGATGAGGACACCGGGAAAGAATGGAGGGTTTCCTCAACGGCAGGCAGTACAGCAGGAGTGGGAATGGGGAGGGAGGGCAGAGGGCGAGGCCTGGCACGGGGCAGTGTGACACCAGGACGGGGGCCATGGGGAGGCACAGAGGCTTGCCTGATGGGACTGGGAGGGGGGGAGAGGCACTTCCTGTGGCAGGCAGAGTCCCAGTTCCTGATCTCCCCGGTGGTCCAATCAATGGTGGGGGAATGAAGCCGGAGCCAAGGCAGACCGAGGAGGACCTCAGAGGTACAGTTGGGGAGAATGAAGAACTCAATCCTTTCGTGGTGGGGTCCGATAGACATCAGGAGGGGTTCTGTGCGGTAACGCACGGTGCAGTCCAATCTGGCTCCGTTGACCGCGGAAATGTAGAGCGGTTTGACGAGACGGGTCACCGGGATGCTGAATCTATTAACAAAGGACTCCAACATAAAATTCCCGGAGGCACCAGAGTCCAAGCAGGCCACGGCTGAGATGGAGGAGTTGGCTGTAGGGGAAATCCGCACGGGCACCGTGAGACGTGGAGAAGAAGACTTAAAAGATGCCACACCCACGTGAGCTGGGTGCGAGCGTGCGTTTCCCAGGCGTGGAGGACGGATAGGGCAATCCACCAAGAAATGCTCAGTACTGGCACAGTACAGACAGAGATTTTCTTCTCTACGGCGATTCCTCTCTTCCTGGGTCAGGCGAGACCGATCCACTTGCATGGCCTCCTCGGCGGGAGGCCCAGGCGAAGACTGCAAAGGATGCTGTGGGAGAGGTGCCCAGAGATCTAAGTCTTTTTCCTGGCGGAGCTCTTGGTGTCGCTCAGAAAAACGCATGTCAATGCGGGTAGCCAAATGGATGAGTTCTTGGAGGTTGGCAGGAATCTCTCGTGCGGCCAGCACATCCTTGATGCGACTGGATAGGCCTTTTTTAAAGGTCGCGCAGAGAGCCTCATTATTCCAGGATAGTTCAGAAGCAAAAGTACGGAATTGTATGGCGTACTCGCCAACGGAAGAATTACCCTGGACCAGGTTCAGCAAGGCAGTCTCAGCAGAAGAGGCTCGGGCAGGTTCCTCAAAGACACTTCGGACTTCAGCAAAGAAGGACTGGACTGTGGCTGTGGCAGGATCATTGCGGTCCCAGAGCGGTGTGGCCCAAGACAAGGCCTTTCCTGAAAGAAGACTTACTACGAACGCCACCTTAGACCGTTCTGTAGGAAACAAGTCCGACAACATCTCCATATGCAGGGAACACTGAGACAAAAATCCACGGCAGAGTCTGGAGTCCCCATCAAATTTGTCCGGCAGGGACAAGCGGAGGTTAGGAGCGGCCACTCGCTGCGGAGGAGGTGCAGGAGCTGGCGGAGGAGATGGTTGCTGCTGTAGCAGAGGCAGAATTTGCTGTAACATGGCGGTCAACTGCGACAGCTGCTGTCCTTGTTGGGCAATCTGCTGCGATTGCTGAGCGACCACCGTGGGAAGATCAGCGAGACTTGGCAGCGGCACCTCAGCGGGATCCATGGCCGGATCTACTGTCACGATTCGGCTTCCAGGTAGTGGATCCTCTGTGCCAGAGAGGGATTGGCGTGGACCGTGCTAGTGGACCGGTTCTAAGCCACTACTGGTTTTCACCAGAGCCCGCCGCAAAGCGGGATGGTCTTGCTGCGGCGGTAGTGACCAGGTCGTATCCACTAGCAACGGCTCAACCTCTCTGACTGCTGAAGATAGGCGCGGTACAAGGGAGTAGGCAGAAGCAAGGTCAGACGTAGCAGAAGGTCGGGGGCAGGCGGCAAGGTTCGTAGTCAGGATGGGTAGCAGAAGTTCAGGTACACAGGCTTTGGACACACTAAACGCTTTCACTGGCACAAGGCAACAAGATCCGGCAAGGGAGTGCAAGGGAGGAGACTAGATAAAGGCAGGGAGCAGGTGGGAGCCAATTAAGCTAATTGGGCCAGGCACCAATCATTGGTGCACTGGCCCTTTAAGTCTCAGAGAGCTGGCGCGCGCGCGCCCTAGAGAGCGGAGCCGCGCGCGCCAGCACATGACAGCAGGGGACCGGGACGGGTAAGTGACCTGGGATGCGATTCGCGAGCGGGCGCGTCCCGCTGTGCGAATCGCATCCCCAACGGCCAGAACAGTGCAGCGCTCCCGGTCAGCGGGACTGACCGGGGCGCTGCAGGGAGAAAGACGCCGTGAGCGCTCCGGGGAGGAGCGGGGACCCGGAGCGCTAGGCGTAACAGTGGGAAGCACATAAATGCATTGCAAGAGGGATGCTAGTTAAACATGGGGCACAATTAAAAAAAGAAAAAACACAAAAGACGATGAAGGTAATGCAGGAACTAAGAGAGTTAGAGACAGATTATAAGGGTAAACTAGATGACTCCCTTAAAATAAAAGCAGACAAAAAAAGAGAAGAGTTAAGGCATTTACTTATAGATGAAGCAAAAAAAGAAGTCAAGCCTATGAGTATGTAAAAAAAAATAGGCAGGTCATTAGCAACAGTAGAGAAAGTGCAAAGGTCAAGATTATGTATTGTGAAAATACAAAAAAAATCTAATAAAAAAAAATAATGTGACATATCGACCATCGGAGATAGTGGAGGCATTCAAAAGCTTATATATAAGAAGAAATATATAATATTGATTTACATAACACCATGACTACGGGAGTAGAATTTCAAGCAAAAGTTAAAGGGGTTATCCACCATAAGGTGATTTTAGTACGTACCTGGGAGACAGTAATGGACATGCTTAGGAAGAATCTGCGCTTGGCTTGGGGCTAAATGGTTATGTCATGAGATTACCATAACACTGTGGCTAGCTTTTTGTGAACTGGTATTTCCTGTTTGAGTTTTCTTCTTTTGCCTACAAATCTCAGAATTCCATTTTCCTGTAATACCCCTTTAAAGCTTACATAGTAAGTTCAGGGCTGCCACAATTAGATAGAAGCGAGGTAGAAGAATTAGAAAAGGCTATTTCTGAAGAGGAATTAGACCAGGCAATAAGTCAAATGCAGGAAGGGAAATAACCAGGGCCTGATGAGCTTTCATTAGGTTACTATAAACACTTGAAAGAGATATTGAACTTTTCTTAAAACTTTTAATTCAATAGCCCAGGGGTGCCCAGTGCCTAAAGACACAATTACAGCTTATATCACAGTGATTCTGAAGGAGTGGAAAGATGCCTCACAATGTATGAGTTATAGACCGATCTCTCTTCTGAACATTGACTTAAAACTGTTTTCAAAGATACTAGCTAGAAGGTTATCTCTGTTCTTAGGAAAGATTGTACTTTATGATCAGGTGAGGTTTATTGAGAGAAGGGAGGCAAGGGACAACTCTTTTAGAACCATGAATCTGGTCCAGTTCAACCGGTCGAAGAACATCTTGCTGATGATGTTATCGATGGATGCCGAAAAGGCATTTGTCCTGGTGAACTGGATCTACATGGAAGAGACTTTAAGACACCTGGGCTTAGAAAACAACTTTTAAGTTGGATTCTGGGACTGTATCAGATCCCATCAGCTAGAGTACGAGTAAATGGAATACTCTCAGACGACTTGGAGATTCGAAATGGGACAAGACAGGGGTGTCCCCTGTCTCCCCTGATCTTCGCATTGATTTTAGAATAATTTTTATGCAGGATCAGAGCGAATAGACATGTGGAAGGACTGGATGTACGGGAAATAAAACACAAAGTAGCAGCCTATGCAGATGATCTGACGTTTTACATCTCAAAGCCACAGGTTACACTACCTATATTAATGAATGAATTCAAAACATATGCCAGGCTCTCCAATTTTAAAATCAATTGGGGGAAATCAGAAGCTCTTAACATTACTCTTACGAAGGAGGTAACAACACAACTCCAATCAGCGTCTAAGTTTAAATGGGCAAAACAAGTAATCAAGGTCCTGGGAATATGGATTCCCGCCGACCTGAGATTGCTGTATAAATAAAATGATGCCCCATTAATAACAAAAAGTCAAAGTCAGTGCATAAAGTGGTCATCAAAATTATTTTCCTGGTTCGGTAGGTGCGCACTTTTTAAAATGACTATCCCACCATGAATTCAGTATGTTTTCCAATGCATGCCGGTGAGATTGCTGCAGTCCTTCTTCAAAGCCCTGGCAAGCTTATAGATTAAATTTGTCTGGGGTGGGAAAAAAAACGAGATAAAAGAAAGAGACAATGTGCCGATTAAAGGAGAGGGGTGGGGTGGGACACCCAGAGCTAAGAAGGCTATTTTTTTGCGGCTCATCTGGCCCGGGTTGTGGATTGGTGCATTCATATAAAAACAAAACTCTGGTTCTCAGTAGAACAAGCCACAATGACAATCCCATTTAATTGTTTACCCTGATGCCAAGGTATAGAATTGAAAGAATTGCAACAACATCCTACGATTGGGGCCACATTTTCAATCTGTGGAGATGTGATAGTACTGAGGTAGTTGTTGCCAAACAATTCGCTAATGACACCTATAATCAGAAACCCGGCATTCCCCCCAAGCGTGGGAGACCCGCTGTTTTGGCAATGGATTGAGTGTGGCAAACTCCGAGTAGGCCATCATGCACAGGATCAGTGGATTTTTGTTGCAGGAGCTTTGGACCCTGTGCCACTGGGTTTTTGGAGAAGTTTACAATTGAGACACTTTCTTTACAAATTACCCAACTCCAGTTATTATTTGAAAAAGGCAACACATTTTGAGGAACTGTGCTGCCCAAGGGAACCCTTAAAACATTTTCTCTCCAAGATTTATAAAATATGGCTTTCATTTTCTGGAGAGCAGGTACCTTCATATGTTGCTAAGTGGACTACAGTTACCGGAGGAACAATGGTCAAAGATCTTTACACTGGCGCATTCCTCCTCAGTTATTGTTCGCCTTAAAGAGGCCAATTACAAGAAATTAACGAGGTGGTACAGGGTCCCAAGCTTAGCCCATAATAATAGGCGAGATCAGCAATGTGTTAACTGTTGCCGATGTGTGAAAACTGAAGAAAACATTCTCCACATTTTCTGTTCCTAACCAAAATGAAAACATCTTGGAGCAAGGTTCATGAGATAATCTGAAAAATAATAGGGAAGGAACCCCCTTTCACTCCGGCTTTTTTCTTGTTGCAACATAGTGACTTCCCTATAAAGCAATATATACAATCTCTACTGGGGTACTTAGCAGTGACAGCTAGGAATTGCATGGGGATGCTGTTCTATTTTAGAAACAGGTAAAGGTCCCTACTTTGTCTTTTTGATCCACTAAAGTTAATGGTGTGATGTTTATGGAAACCTTGAGGTCCGTTTGACATAATACTAATGAGAGACATTAATGAGAGAGTCAGTTTAGTGAGGACGAAAGGAGAGGGGGAGGGAGAATAAGGGGAAAGAATGGAGTGAGAGGGGAAAAAATATCTGCAGCAAAGATGGTTAAGAAAAGTGTTGTTGTAACAGTGTTTGAAATATAAATAAAGAATTAAAAAAAAAAGACACAGGCCGGGCCCGGCTGGGATTCGGGAGTGCCTGTTTATCACTCCCCTCAACCGGATCCGACAGCCGTACAATGAAAATGTAGTGTGAACCCACCCTAATTTATACTTCTCAGTTGCTTTTCTTAAGCAAAAAAGGACACTACACACAGAATGGACACTACACACAGAATGGATTCACATGAGCAGATTTAGTCATCTATTTATGCAGATTTCTTGCAGAAATATATTGAAAAATATGCAATTTGCACAGAAATCATACAGCTGTGTTAAAAATGTGTCTGGGATTTTATGTGTAACTTATATGAAAAAATCCATGACACCTACATTAATATATAGACTAAGTCTAGCCTGGCACTGTTTAACCCCCTAAGGACCAAGCCCATTTAAACCTTAAGGAGCAGGCCAATTTTATTTTTGCGTTATCGTTTTTTCCTCCTTGCCTTGTAAAATCCATAACTCTTTTATATTTTATATTTCCATCTACAGACCCATATAAGGGCTTGTTTTTTACGTGACCAATTGTACTTTGTAACTAAACCTCGCATTTTACCATAAATTGTACTGTGAACCCGCCAATTTTTTTTTTAGGGAGGAATTTTAAAGTAAAACCACAATTTTGCAAATTTTGGAGGGTTTCATTTTCACAATGTACACTTTACGGTAAAAATGACATGTGTTCTTTATTCTGTGGGTCAATACAATCAAAAACTTTTTGTACAAAATCAGTAATCTCAAATCGCCCTATTTTGACCACCTATAACTTTTAAATTTTTCCGTATATAGGGTGGTATGAGGGCTAATTTTTTGTGCCGTCATCAACTTCTTATCAATACCACATTTGCATATATAAAACTTTTAGATAATTTTTTAATAAATTTTTTTGGGAATAAAATGTGACAAAAAAGCAGCATTTTTGGATTTTTTTTATTTTTTACGTTTACACTGTTCACCGTACGGGATCAGTAACATTGTATTTTTCACGGGCATTCACGCACATGGTCATACCAAATATGTTTATAAAAAAAAATTATGCTTTTTGGGGGTAAAATGGGAAAAACGTACAATTTTCATTTTTATTGGTGGAGGGAATTTTTCTATTTTTTTTTTAAACATTTTCAAACTTTTTATGTCCACATAGGGGACTATCTATAGAAATCATTTGATTGCTAATACTGTTCAGTGCTATGCATAGGGCATAACACTGATCAGTGTTATCGGCGATCTTCTGCTCTGGTCTGCTCGATCTCAGACCAGAGCAGGAGATGCCGGGAGACAGAAGGAGGCAGGTGAGGGGACCTCCGTCTGCAATTACAGATGATGGGATTCCCGCGCCAGCGCTGCAGGCGATCCGATCATCTATTTTAACATGCTCATTGCCGCAGATGCCGTGATCTGTACAGGTCACGGCATCTGAGGGGTTAATGACGGACATCCGCACAATCGCAGATGTCGGACATTCCTGGCGGGTCCCCTGCTGCTGCTAGCAGACTGTATGGCGCAAGCACAGCTCCGTTGCCTGCGGTCATACACAGGACGTAAATGGGGTTAAGGGGTTAAAGTGCCGTTCACAAAAACATTTCATATAATGTAGATAATACCATTATATGTACATTTGTAATATACATTGGTTAAAAATGTGTATATTTTTGGGTGAAAAATTCTGTCCCTGTTGCTATTGCCTGTGTGTCTCTGTGAGGAAACCAATATACAAAGTGCGAGCAGGACAAGCAGGGCTCTGTGTAGGCTCCTGAGTTTACAGTTAGTCCTGCTGTGTGAGCTGGGAACATGCCACAGAGCTTCATAGCATAGAACCCTGCTTGTTCTTAGTGCACAGAGCCCTGTTTGTCCTCAGTGCACAGAGCCCTACTTTGTCCTCCATGCACAGAGCCCTGCTTGTCCTCAGTGTACAGAGCCGTGCTTGTCCTCAGTGTACAGAGCCCTGCTTGTCCTCAGTGTACAGAGCCCTGCTTGTCCTCAGTGTACAGAGCCCTGATTGTCCTCACTGCACAGAGCTCTGCTTGTCTTCAGTGCACAAAGCCCTGCTTGTCCTCAGTGTACAGAGCCCTGCTTGTCCTCACTGCACAGAGCCCTGCATGTCCTCACTGCACAGAGCCCTGCATGTCCTCAGTGCACAGAGCCCTGCTTGTCCTCACTGCACAGAGCCCTGCTTGTCCTCACTGCACAGAGCCATATTGTCCCCCCACACTTCCTGTATTTGGTCTCCTCACAGAGACACACAGGCCATAGCTGCATGGACCAAAAAAACATAATTTTTTTTAACCAATGTATGTTACAAAATTACATATAATGTTATTTTCTACATTGTATAAAAAGTTTTTGCTGATCACAGGTACACTTCAAGACAGTAACAAATGCATTACCACATTGTGACCCCTGTAGATGAATCAGTCTTACAATCACTGGGGCAGGGCCATATGAACTGTGTGCTGATCTTAATAAATCATTCCCCCTGTATTGTCTTATGATTGTAATGGAGTGTATATCAAAAGCAAGTGATACAATTCCTTTGAAATGTACTTTCATACACATATCTGTCATTTTCTTAGAATTTTTCTGTAACCTGAGATGAAACCTGGAAAGGCAAAACCCAACCTTGGGAGCAGGCAGTTTGCTTGCCTAGGCAACTTAATGTCAAGAATGATGTCAAGAAGCCACTTTGCAGTAGAAGCTTTTGCACTACTAGGGTTGCCTAAAAAAGTTTATTGCCTACTTTTATATGTTTTGTCTTACACCATAACCTTTAACTCCTTTATGACCACCTTTACCTGGTTTTATGTTGGCCACTAAGGGGATTTTTATAGGTCTACATTAGACACTGATCTACTGATGATAATGGCAAAATAAATAGAGGGTGAATTGGAGATTATATTTAGGAGGCAGCACTGTGTACATACAGTAGTAGGAGCACAAGGGACAGCTACCCAGAAATTTATGGATTGTCAAAGATGTGACACAAGCCTTCGATATATCTTTCTTTTACTGTGTGGGTATTTTATAAAAAAAAAAAAAAACTGACACACTTACAGATGCACATCTCAGGCTCTCTCTCCTGCACACAGCAGTAGGCTAGCCCTGTCCTTACTTCCTGTTGTCGTCTTGGTGTCTCTTTTTCTACACACAGGCTGAGTCAAACAATAGGCAGTGGACAGCAGATTACAGATAAGTTAGACATATAGGGGGAGATTTATCATTTATCCTGTCTAGAGGAAAAGTTGCTGAGATGCCCATAGCAACCAATCAGATCTCTTATTTAATTTCTTTCAAAAGGCTTCTGAAAATTGAAAGAAGCAATCTGATTGGTTGCTATGGGCAACTCAGCAGCTTTTCCTCTGGACAGGTTTTGATAAATCTCCCCATAGTGGCCAAGACCTAAGAGCTTTTTTTCTGGGAGCTTTTTTTTTTTTTTAAAGTTATTCTGGCCCAGTTTGCTCATTATGCATGCATCAGGATCATTGGCCAGCTTTTATCTTATTGCCCTCAGTGTAGGGTATTGCCTCATTTTGAAAGTTTTTTTTTTTTTTTTGTAAAATCTGCCATAAAAGAACTTAAAAAAGTAAATGTTTACAATGTCACTATAAACTTAGCTGATGACAATAAGCTTATGACAATAAATCAATATTAAGGTAGAAAACAAGCAAACAAAATAAACAAACAAGTGTGGTCTGTATTTACCTTCTACTTTGACTGGTTCAGATAAACAATTTCCAGATGGGTTTCTGCAGGTCTTCAGGCAGTTGGCTCCACAAGCTTTATAATGCCACTCACATTTGCCTTCCTGATTATAATAGTCACAGAACACAGCTACGCAAAAAACAAGCAAGTACTACATAAGTAACTAATAAATATTAGAAAAATTAAACCTACTGCCCCTTTACCAGAATTCTTCTAAGAAGGATTGTGTTTTAAATCTGCGATACTTACGACAACGGTATGGGGTTCTCCACTCAACACAGATACAATGGGAGAGACATGTCTGAGCATACATTGCTATGGCTGTACAATAACAATCACAATCCCCTCCTTCATCACAGGCACAGGAATCTTTAACGCATGCATCATAGTAGCTAGTAGGATCGACCTATAATAATGGAAGTGGAAAAATCACTGTAATTTCAAGTAGTGATATGTACAGTGCATTCGGAAAGTTTTCGGGAAATTTTGTTCTTTCATTCTACGCTCAATACCCCATAATGACAAAGGCAAAAAAAATGGAAAAATACCTTAGGTATTCAGACCTTCTCTCAATATTTAGTTGAAGCACTTCTGGCATCAATTCTAGCTTCCACTCTTTTAGGTATGATGCCACCTGAATTTGGGGAATTTCTGCAATTCTTCTCTGCAGATGTCATTGTCTTGTTAAAAGGTGAACCTTTGGCCAAGTTTTTGATCCAAATTACTATGGATCAGGTTTTTATTGAACCGGTATCACAGATTAGAAAAACAGAACTAATTTCTACTATTAACAGCGCCACCACCATCCTCAGGTTGTGTCATATTGCTGCAGTTTTATTGAAGCCAAGTTATAATACCAGGCTCAAAAAAAGGACTCTAATAAGGGGCTGATATAACAACAGTAACAGCATACAGACAATTCTGTCAAAAGACAAAATGAAAAATCTGCATTATTCCTCACTTTAAATTATTCTAAAATGTAACATTTATTAAGAAAACTAAACAGAGCCAAAGGGGATAAAAAAATCAAGCAACTCCCTGCACTGCTAGTGTCTTTATGTCATTGTTGCTATTACAGCACATCGTGTATAGAAACCTGTAACCTAAGTACACCAAAAGTGTATATTTATCTCTGTAAGACACTGCCACAAAAATCTGAGTGGTGGGAGCTGTGTGGGAACGATGGATAGGTGAGTGATTTTTTTTTCTTTTGATAGGTCCTACACTGTAGGAACACAGAGGGTGCCTAACTACTATATAGGGGCATACATGTGGCCTAACTATTGTATTGGGGTATAGTGGGTTCTACTGCTGTATAAGGGCACAGACATGCTTAATACTATTTGGGGGCACAGAGTGGGCAATATTACTGTGTGGTGCAATACAGAGGGGGTATTTTTAAAGAGGTAGGGATTGTGCTAGAGCAAAGAGCATCACATATGAGTCACTGGATGTAACTACAGTGTAATCACCTATATGGTCTGCAGAGCACTTACGTACAGCAGGTATTTACTTCTATATGTACAGAGGCCCCCTCGGTCTGCCCAGAAGCTCTGTTCTCCATCTTCCCTGCAGTGACCGATCTTCCTGGTGCAGGGAGGAGGACGCCATCACTAAGGTCTGTGTACTGCTCCTTCTTCTCTGCCACGAAGCTATGGCTCATAGGTTACCCCTTCAGGTGCTGTCCCCTCTCTCCCCTGTTAACCCTTCAGATGCTCTCTCCTGTTAACCCTTTAGGTCCTGTCTCGTCTCTTTCCCCCCTGTTAACATTTTAGGTGCTGCCCCCCCCCCTTTTTCCCCCCTGTTAACCCTAATCCCATGTTTTTTCCCTAGTTTTATCAGATTAATTGATAAAAAAATTGCCCAACTAATTGATTTTTAAAATAATTGGTAGTTGCAGCTTAACATTATTACCTTCACTTTAAGTGGGAAAAAGTATGGCTGATGCTAAAAAAGGAAAGAGCCTAAGATGATGGTCCAGGTTCTGCAAAGATGAATTGTGGCTAGAAGACGTCCTAATGGAGGTCTTGACCAGATGGAGATGGAAAGGGAAAGTGAATGACTTTAATCAGAGAAGACACCCCTTATGAGTCACTGGAAACTGTATTCACTTATATGTTAAGGAATTATGTAGGGGTACTAATAGTAATATTTTTTTGTGTATAGGGCATGTTGTTCAGGAACAACGTGAAGGTAATATTTGCTCCTTCTATGTCGGATGTAATGTTACATCATAGCTAAAAATGTGTGTTTGCTTTTTTTTTTTTAGGGGAGGGAAGCTTGGGCCTTGTGCCCCTAATTTTTTTTTTTTTAGGGGAGGGGGGACAGGAAGCTTGGGCCTTGTGCCCCTAATCTTTGAAGATCCTGACTATGCTCTTGATAAAGGGTAAATAGTGCAACATACAGCTGAAAAGGCATAGGTGAGGTGACTGTTTCCTAATAAGGTAACAGCCCCATTTCATAAACATATTTGCCCTGGGCAGTAACCACAGCAGTATAAGCCCATAAAGGTGGGATGGGGATAAGGAAAATGCATGCTGCTTGTGCCACTACTTTGTCTGTTTTTTTAAAACTGCATTATCTTCTCAAAAATCGGTGCGTATGTATGTGATAATATTGCTTTTATGTGCATTTGTGCCATGGAAAAAAAAACGTTTTTTTTATGTCAAAATTAAATTTGTTTTTAGAAAAGTTTAAAAAATGAAGAGTGGAGCAGTTTTATAAAATCAAAATCATTTAATTGCTCAATGTTGGTCTCATCATTTTACCGATAGGAGGAAGATAAAACCATTTTACTAGTCAGCCAGACTTAGAAAATAGGTGAACATTATCTGTGATAGGGAAGAGAACATTATCTGTTATGTGGGAGAACATTAAAGTGTATCACATAGAAAAATGTCCATTAAGGCCGATCTGATAAGACCGAAACATCAACTACTGAAATACCAACAAGATGGAGCCCAGCCACAACCAAACTAACTGAAACCTTTTTTTCCTGCAATGCCCCTAGCGACAGAAGTGCATACTGCTTTAGTAGTTTAGTGGGTGATTTAAAGCAATTCCTGTATTCGTGTGCATATGGATATAGCTGTGAAATGTAACACACAGGTAGCTGCCAACTATAACAAAAATGGTTTTGTCGTAATGTTTAATTATTAGGTTGGCTGTTACTAACATTACCTCAGAATGGCAGGGTTTGAATGTGTCACTCAGGATGATGCTACACTGTCTTTGAGCCCATGGTTTTCGGTGAGGGTTAATCTCACAGGGTTCTATCATGATTTCAGTTTCGGGACATGATGGTAACAGTTTCCAGCTATTACCAAATTCTATTACATCTTCTACAGTGCAGTGTCCTCTGGTATTAAAATCATTGTTTGAATTGCCATCGTAATTTCCACAAAGTCCACAGACAGTATGCTGTTTATTATAAAAAGATAAATATAAGTTATTACACATAATTATTATGAGAACAACATATACTAGATACTTGCTTTAACTTATTAAAAACCACCAATACATCTTTTTATGTATGAGCAAAAAAGATTTTTCCATGCTACTCACAAATCATCGCAAATTTTCTTATTAAAATGCAGGCTTGGGATATTTGTCATAGCAGTTACAAAGCACACTGGCATACAGTGACATGATGGTGCCCGTAGATAGCCCAGTACAAAGTACAAAGTAAATGCTTCTTACAAAGATCTATTTGGAAGGAAATCTTTAATGCAATGCTAACTAGAACAAATATGCAAAAAGCTTTCTCCAGAAGAAACAAAACAGGGTTTGACATTAAATTTGGAGGGCTGTTAGGCCGGGTCCACACTACGGAATTTTTAAGTGGAATTTCGTTATGAAATTCAACTTGGGAATTCCAGTGCAGCGCAGTCCTTTGCTGGCAATGGGATTCCGCTGCACAGAGCACACTGCAGAGTTGTGGAGCCGGACATTTCAGCCGGAAATTCCACTTGAAAAATTCTACCAGAACATTGAACTTGTATTAGGGATAGGGATGGCAATTTCTGCATGGTCCTAGCGCCGACTGATTCAATCAACGTTGGCCGTCCAGAGCTTCACAAGTAGAGTTGAGCGAACTTACAGTAAATTGTCTGATAACGAAACTCACTGCTCGACCATTGATTACTTTAGTTTGAATAAATTCGTTTTTTATTATTGATTTGTTGTTTATTCAAAACTTTTATGGATAATTTTTAACAGATTTAGCTTTAATAGGTTACTAATATAAGACAAAGAGCTATCAATTTTGTAACTTTTATTTATTTCAAAAAGAAAAAATCTTTTTTTCTCAATAGAATTTGATCTAGTTTTCGTAGTTAACGTTCACACACTCATTTTACCATATATAACATTATTTGACTTTTCTTTTTCAATTGTAGGTTGTGCTTTAATCTGCACATGAGTTGGAAGATCCAGAAGACCAGTGGGGTAACAATTATGGTCAAAGGGGCTGGGGGAAAGGAGAGAGCACCAATTCAGGATATTTGCCCCTAATCCGCTTATTGCCTCAGCTTCCAACTATATCTGCATCCTTAGGATGAGGAGCCAGTTAAAATTGATGGTGAAGCAGAGAGCCATTGGCTGCGTTGGGCCTCTGGCTTTCCAGAGATTGAGTACACAGGTTAATGTCAAGATTAAAGGGGTATTTCGCCCCTAGACATCTTATCCCCTATCCAAAGGACAGGGGATAAGATGTCAGATCGCCTCGGTCCCGGTGCGGCACCCCGCTATCATTACAGCACAGAGCGAGTTCACTCTGTGCGTAATGACGAGCGATACGGGGGACGGAGCAGCGTGACGTCATGGCTCCACCCCTCGTGACATCACGGCCAGTCCCCTTAATGCAAGTCTATGGGAGGGGGCGTGATGACCGCCACGCCCCCTCCCATAGACTTGTATTGAAAGGGGCGGGCCGTGACATCACGAGGGGCGGAGCCGTGACGTAATGATGCTCCGGCCCCTGTACCGCCCATCATTACGTGCAGTGCGAACTCGCTCTGTGCTGTAATGATAGCGCGGTGCCGCAGCGGGGATCCCGGGGGTCCCCAGCAGCGGGACCGAGGCGATCTGACATCTTATCCCCTATCTTTTGGATAGGGGATAAGATGTCTAGGGGCGGAATACCCCTTTAAGCAGCTTATTTTTATTTTTTTCATTGCCTTGAATGTACGCATATCTTTACTATATAGGGCATATTTATAAATGTATGGTCAAAGTATGATGGTAACATTGGTATTTATATAGAGTGCGGTAATTTATTTAGTAACATTTTAGTGGTATTATAGTGGTGATAACTTGTGGTCATTGTGTGTTAGTATGTGTCCCTTGTTTGGTATGGTTATAATATTTGTTCCTTGTATAGATGCCTTATTTAGTATCTGTATGACTATTATTTCAGATAAACTATCATAGATAAAAATTGTCCAATAGCTATATTGTCTTTAAGATTTATAGTATATGTGTACTGCAAGACCACTGGGACACATGTATCTGGGCAGCAAAATGAGAACTTAGGAGTCATGTCCAAACTTTGGGGTACTTATTCATTTCATGGAATGACCAGTGAACAGGGGTATACCTATAGGGGGTACAGAGGTAGTAGTCACACTAAGGGGGCCCCAAAGCACATCTTCCCCATAAGAGACCAGTATTACAATTGCCACATGAGGCTCTGTTGCAGATTTTGCATCGGGGCCCAGAAGCTACAAGTTACACCTCTGCCTTAAAATACCGGTGTATATATCAAACACATTAGTATACATTATATACATTTAGTATATAATATATGCATTTCAAACATCCACTAAAGAATACTTACTTGAAAATTTGATGGAACCTTAACCTGTTGGGGACGAAGGACGTATGCATACGCCCTTGCGTCCTGGTACTTAAGGACGAAGGGCGTATCCATACGCCCGTGGGAATTTCTGCGCGCGCCGGGCGGAGACCTGGCCGGGGTGACTGCTGATATCGATCAGCAGGCACCCCGTGCAAATGCCCAGGGGGGTCATTAGACCCCCCCATGTCGGCGATCGGCGCAAATCGCAAGTGAATTCACACTTGCGATTTGCGCCGATTCCGGGTCATTACGGGTCTATGGTGACCCGGTGACCCGGAATAGAAGGGGGATCGCGGGTGTCTAAGACACCCACGATCCCCCTAAAGCGATAGGAGTGAGGTGGCAGAGTTGCCACCCCTCCTATCTCTGCTATTGGTGGTCTATACGCGACCACCAATAGCAGATCTGGGGCGGAGGGGTTTACTTTCGTTTTCCCCGTCCTGCCCACCCACAATAGTCGGGGCAGAACGGGGAAAACGAAGAGGAGCGGCGCCGGAGTCCACTTACCCCTCCGGAGGCAGCGGAGCGACGGGGATCGGCGGTCGGCGACGGAGATCTGCGGCGGCGTGCGACAGAAGTGGACGGCTCCCGGATGCGACGGAAGCCGGTGAGTAGTTGCATAGCAACATCTAGAGGGCTACAGTCTGAGACCACTATAGTGGTCTTTAGACTGTAGCCCTCCAGATGTTGCAAAACTACAACTCCCAGCATGCCCAGACAGCTGTTTGCTATGTGGGCATGCTGGAATTTGTAGTTTTGCAACAGCTGGAGGTCTGCAGTTTAAAGACCACTGCACAGTGATCTCTATACTGCCCTCTCGATCTTGCAAAACTACAACTCCTAGCATGCCCACACAGCTGTTTGCTGTCTGGGCATGCTGGGAGTTGTAGTTTTAAACACCTGGAGGTCCACAGTTTGGAGATCACTGTTCAGTGGTCTCTAAATTGTAGCACTCCAGATGTTGCAAAACTACAAATTCCAGCATGCCCACACAGAAAACAGCTGTCTCGGCATGCTGGGAGTTGTAGTTGCGTACCTCCAGCTGTTGCATAACTACATCTCCCAGCATGCCCTTCTGTGATCAGACATGCTGGGAATTGTAGTTTTGCAACAGCTGGAGGCACACTGGTTGGAAAATACTGAGTTAGGTAACAGAACCCAACTCACTATTTTCCAACCAGTGTGCCTCCAGCTGTTTCAAAACTACAACTCCCAGCATGTACTGACAGACCGTGCATGCTGGGAGTTGTAGTTTTGCAACAGCTGGATGCTCACTGGTTGGAAAATACTGAGTTAGGTAACAGAACCTAACTGAAGGTTTTCCAACCAGTGTGCCTCCAGCTGTTGCAAAACTACAACTCCCAGCATGTACTGACAGACCGTGCATGCTGGGAGTTGTAGTTTTGAAACAGCTGGAGGTTTGCCCCCTCCATGTGAACGTACAGGGTACATTCACACGGGCGGGTTTACAGCAAGTTTCCTGCTTCAAGTATGAGCTGCGGCAAATTTTTCGCCGCAGCGCAAATTCCTAGCGGGAAACTCACTGTAACCCGCCAGTGTGAACGTACCCTAAAAACACTACACTACACTAACACCTAATAAAGAGTAAAACACTACATATACACCCCCTTACACTGTCCCCCCCAATAAAAATGAAAAATGTATTGTACAGCAGTGTTTCCAAAACGGAGCCTCCAGCTGTTGCAAAACAACAACTCCCAGCATTTCCGGACAGCCACTGATTGTCCAGGCATGCTGGGAGTTTAGCAACAGCTGGAGGCACCCTGTTTGGGAATCACTGGCGTAGAATACCCCTATGTCCACCCCTATGCAATCCCTAATTTAGTCCTCAAATGCGCATGGTGCTCTCTCACTTTGGAGCCCTGTCGTATTTCAAGGAAACAGTTTAGGGACACATATGGGGTATTTCCGTACTCGGGAGAAATTGCACTACAAATTTTGGGGGGCTTTTTCTCCTTTTACCCCTTATGAAAAGGAAAAGTTGGGGTCTACACCAGCCTGTTAGTGTAAAAAAAAATATGTTTTACACTAACAATGCTGGTGTTGCCCTTTACTTTTTATTTTCACAAGAAGTAAAAGGAAAAAAAGACCCCCAAAATTTGTAACGTAATTTCTCCTGAGTACGGAAAAACCCCATATGTGGGCGTAAAATGCTCTGCGGGCGCACAACAAGGCTCAGGAGTGAGAGCGCATTATGTACATTTGAGGCCGAAATTGGTGATTTGCACAGGGGTGGCTGATTTTACAGCGGTTCTGCCATAAACGCAAAAAAATAAATACCCACATGTGACCCCATTTTGGAAACTACACCCCTCACGAAATGTAATAAGGGGTACAGTGAGCATTTACGCCCCACAGGGGTCTGACAGATTTTTGGAACAGTGGTACGTGAAAATGAAAAATTTAATTTTTTTGTTTGCACAGCCCACTGTTCCAAAGATCTGTCAAACGCCAGTGGGGTGTAAATGCTCACTGTACCCCTTATTACATTCCATGAGGGGTGTAGTTTCCAAAATGGGGTCACATGTGGGGGGGGGGTCCACTGTTCTGGCACCACGGGGGGCTTTGTAAATGCACATGGCCCCCGACTTCCATTCCAAACAAATTATCTCTCTAAAAACTCAATAGCGCTCCTTCTCTTCTGAGCATTGTAGTTCGCTCGCAGTGCACTTGACATCCAAACATGGGGTATTTCCATACTTACAAATTTGGGGGGGCATTTTCTCCTATTAACCTTTGTAAAAAAGTAAAATTTGGGGAAAAACCAGCATTTTAGTGGAAAAATATATTTTTTTTCATTTACACATCCGACTTTAACAAAAAGTTGTCAAACACCTGTGGGGTGTTAAGGCTCACCGTACCCCTTGTTACGTTCCTTGAGGGGTGTCGTTTCCATAATAGTGTGCGATGTGGGGTTTTTTGCTGTCCTGGCACCATAGGGGCTTCCTAAATGGGACATGCCCCCCAAAAACCATTTCAGAAAAACTCACTCTCCTAAATCCCATTGTTGCTCCTTCGCTTCTGAGCCCTCTAGTGCACCCGCTGAACACTTGACATACACATATGAGGTATTTTCTTACTCGAGAGAAATTGGGTTACAAATTTTGAGAGGATTTTTTTCCTTTTACCCCTTGTAAAAATTCAAAAACTGGGTCTACAAGAACATGCCAGTGTAAAAAATGAAGATTTTGAATTTTCTCCTTCACTTTGCTGCTATTCCTTTGAAACACCTAAAGCGTTAACACACTTACTGAATGTCATTTTGAATACTTTGAGGGGTGCAGTTTTTATAATGGGGTCATTTATAGGGTATTTCTAACCAGACGACCCTTCAAATCCACTTCAAACCTGAACTGGTCCCTGAAAAATTCCGATTTTGAAAATTTTGCAAAAAATTTGAAAATTGCTGCTGAACTTTGAAGCCCTCTGGTGTCTTCCAAAAGTAAAAACTCATGAATTTTATGATGCAAACATAAAGAAGACATATTGTATATGTGAATGAATATATAATTTATTTGGAATATCCATATTCCTTATAAGCAGAGAGCTTCAAAGTTAGAAAAATGCTAAATTTTCTAATTTTTCATGAAATTTTTGCATTTTTCACCAAGAAAGGATGCAAGTATCGCCGAAAATTTACCACTAACATAAAGTAGAATATGTCATGAAAAAACAATCTCGGAATCAAATTTATAAGTAAAAGCATCCCAGAGTTATTAATGCTTAAAGTGACAGTGGTCAGATTTGCAAAAAATGCTCCCGTCCTTAGGGTCATAATGGGCTTCGTCCCCAAGGGGTTAAAGGTGTACTCTTTTTTTTTTTTTTTAAATCAACTTGTGCCAGAAAGTTAAACAGATTTGTAAATTACTTCTATTAAAAAATCTTAATCCTTCCTGTACTTATTAGCTGCTGAATACTACAGCGGAAATTCTTTTCTTTTTGAAACACAGAGCTGTCTGCTGACATCATAAGCACAGTGCTCTCTGCTGACATCTCTGTCCATTTTAGGAACTGTCAAGAACAGCATATGTTTGCTATGGGGATTTCCTTTTACTCTGGACACTTCCTAAAATGGACAGAGATGTCAGCAGAGAGCACTGTGCTCGTGATGTCAGCAGACAGCTCTGTGTTTCAAAAAGAAAAGAATTTCCACTGTAGTATTCAGCAGTTAATAAGTACAGGAAGAATTTAGATTTTTTAATAGAAGTAATTTACAAATCTGTTTAACTTTCTGGCACCAGTTGATTTAATAAAAAAAAAAAAGGTTTTCACCGGAGTACCCGATGTAATAGTAAGACTATTATTTAAAAAAACAAAAAAAACACAGAGTTCCCAGTCCTCAAATACCTCAGCCAAAAAGGTTGTACAATGGATGTTTAGAAAGATGCATACATTTTATTATAAATAACTTTTACACATAAAATTTCTCACAGGGCCCGTGTGATATAAAAAATACTTGATAACAATTGGACAATCTATAAAAAGGGAAACCTGTGTGTGTATGGAAGGTCACTTCTGAATATATATATATATATACATATATATATATATATATATATATAACTGCAATAGTGATTGACCGTAATTCACATTGCGTACCGCTCACCGCTCCTTGAATAATCTCCATCTACCACTCTGTAAAGGCTCCACCAATGTTTGTAAAAGTTGCCGGTATACAGTAAATAATATTGCGACTCTGCCGGAACAGTATACAGCCAAGGTGCTCAAGACCGGGCGCGTGTAGATGGTAAGTGAAAACGGCGTCTGACGTCACTCAGCCACAGAGCTCCGGTGATTTTGAAGTGCTGGAGTCACACTGTGGTATGCAAAGAAATACCTGGCAGTGTACATACATCGGCGGAGCCTTTACAGAGTGGTGGATGGCGATTATTCAAGGAGCGGTGAGCGGTACATAGTAACATCAGTTATTCAGATACCGCATTATTGAATATGAACTGCTATTGAATGTGTATTACGGTCAATCACTATTGCAGTTACATATATATATATATATATATATATATATATATATATATATATTCAGAAGTGTCCTTCCATACACACTGGACATTTTTCTTGTAACTTACATGTTCCCCTTTTTTATAGATTGTCCATTTATTATCAAGTATATTTTTATGTTATATCACACGGGCCCTGTGAGAAATGTTATTTATAATAAAATGTATGCATCTTTCCAAACATCCATTGTACAATCTTTTTGGCTGAGGTATTTGAGGACTGGGAACTCTATTATTTTACATTCCATTGTCATTTCACATGAGGGTACAGGAGCACCCAGTTAACCTCATACAATTTTTGTTGTGAGCTGTCCATCTATTTTGATATTTTTGCTGTTTTTTTTTAAATCCCAAACCAGGACCATATATAAGTATATATTATATACATTTGAAACATCCAATAAAGAATACTTACTTGAAAATTTGATGGGACCTTAATAGTAAGACCTGTTTTTTTATCCCAAACCAGGACCAATCCATTCCTAACATTAATGACCAAATACAGACTAGTATTCTGGATCTGAAATGGTGACTCTACTGCTTCCCCTTGACTGGATATTTTTGCTTTTCCATTTGTTAATTGAAGAGTGTAGTCCTAGGGATAAAACATTTTTAATTAAGAAAACTATATTACTAAGTAAACTAAGTGAAAAAGTTATATTTGTAATAAAAATCATCCTTTGAAGATTCATTACATTTTATCACGTAGTACGGTCCCACCTGACAATTGCTAGAGATTGAATTGCATTGACCAAAACAGTAGACAGCAGGTAAGGCAGAAGGGAGGTCCATTGTAACCACCACTTTAAGACATTTTTATTTAGGCAAAAATAAATACTTTTGTAAATAATAAACATTGGAAAATTTATATATATCATCTACCCTATCAAATTAAACAAAGTTACTTGAATTAACAGTGAATATTTAACTTTCAATGGGACTTTCTATTTTAGTAATTAAAAGGAGGTATTCCAGGAAAAAACTTTATTTTTTATATCAACTGGCTCCAGAAAGTTAAACAGATTTGTAAATTACTTCTATAAAAAAATCTTAATCTTCCAATAATTATCAGCCGCTGAAGTTGAGTTGTTCTTTTCTGTCTGGCAACAGTGCTCTCTGCTAACTTCTCTGCTTATCTCGGGAACTGCAGAGTAGAAGAGGTTTGCTATGGGGATTTGCTTCTACTCTGGACAGTTCCCGAGACAGGTGTCATCAGAGAGCACTTAGACAGAAATGAACAACTCAACTTCAGCAGCTCACAAGTACTGAAAGGATTAAGTTTGTTTAGTAGAAGTAATTTACAAATCTGTTCCATTAACTGGAGCCCGTTGATATATATAAAAAAGTATTTCCCTGTATAACCCCTTTAACACTCATTCATTGTATATTGAAGTTTTGTATTAATACCACACGGTTTGAAGACATTTACTTCTCATTATCAAATATCTTCATATTTTATTATCTATTAGTCCTGGCCAAAGATACACAGCTCTGTACAAAACACAGCTTTGAACTACTGAACTCTGTAACTACTATACCTTTAGTGAACAATGCACATATTTCACGATCACATGTGGCCATCACCAGTGCCTGCCCAGCCAATTTTGTATTTACCACAATATACACTTTCTTGCATTTAAAATTAAAACACAGGCCTGGGCCAGATTTATCAGTCATTAACATTTTTGTCTCCGACAGATTGGTAAATCTGGGAAAATTTCAAGGATTAGGTGGCTCATTAAACCATTCATTACAACTGCATTATTTCTATGTTTTGTATTTTCCCTCTTTTCTGCATTTCCCAAATTCCACACAATTTCTATTCTGCAAAGGTTGCCAGAATTGACTGGAACTTTTGCAGAATTCTTTGTTCTCAAAACATAGAATTCCACTGAAATTCAGAGCCCTATTGACTTTAATTCAATTCCGCCATCGGATTTGCAAAATTAAAGACTGGTCTTAAAATTTTGCGGAATGCCGAATTTCTGCAGTGGTATTGCCGGGATCCCATTAAAGGCTATGGGCAGTAAATTTTGGCAGAATTCCCAGCGTAATTCTTCTGTGGAAAACAGCACAAAAATTGTGTCCTGCGAACATGGCCTTTCTGTCTATAATAAGGGGCATGTACCTTATCTTCTAGTCTGCCTACACAGACATTGCCCAAAAGTAAGCAATAAAAAATAATCATGTAGTTATAACACACTTTACAAAAAACAAACAAAAAAAAAGAATACCATTAATAAAAGAGGACAATTCATTTTAGAGGATGTAAGGCATTTTAGTAAGCCAGGAATGTGCTGGAGTAAATTTAAGCAAAGTTTTCCACTATAGCAACTTTTTAGCGACAGTCGCATTTGATAAATCTCTTACTACTGCAAGTTAATTTCTGAAACTTGCTTACATAAGCAAAAATCTATTTTCTTGCTTTTATCGCTCTTGGGGATGATTGTTGCACAGAAAATTGCGTCGGCGCAGTTGCGACTTTTTTGCACAATTATATGAAAGAAAAAACGGATAAATGCTTTCATAAATCCCCCCCCCCCCATATGATCACACAGGCAAAATGCAAAAGACAAATTTTGTTAGTGATTTAGGTTTTAGCTATTAACCTGTGTATCTAGTCGTATGGTGCTGCATACACATGGGCCCTGCGGAGTGTAGTTTGTAGTTTCGCTTATGACATACTAATTGGTATTATTTGCAATTTTAATTTCATTTGTTATTAAATTTTATTTCCTTTTTTTATAAAATCAGGCAATTTATAGTATATAGTATAAATCTTCTCTTATCCTTGAGCCGCACTTATTTGGTATTGATTTTTTACATTTTGTCCTCTCTTTTGGGTATTAGAGAGTCAGTGGTGAGCTTGGAATAGGTGATACATCTGGCGTAAGCCAGATCTAACATTTGTTTAATTGTTTTTAATGCAAAAGACATGGTTTTCCACCTTCCATTTATGCTAATTAACTGTAAGTATTCCCCGGGGCGTGTGGCATCCTCAGGCAGTCACTGTGATCCGTGCTGTAATCATGTCTACTCTGACAGCCTGGGCACCTATTATGTCACCACTTCTGGGCTCTACTCTTTCTGAACACTGAAGTCTCACGAGCCCAGGAGCCACTTCCTTTACATGGATAGCTCTGTTTCTGAGTATGTGTGAGATTTCGGAGCAGAGCGGTGACATCAGAGGTCCCCAAGATGTCAATCATACTGGAGTAGATGTGCTTACAGACTGGAATACAGTGACTACATGAGCCAAAAATGGTTCTGAATTTCGGGGTGACAGCGGGTGACAAACTTTTGAACATTTCCAGATTCGGCTTGTGCGAATCTGGCAATGAACGCAATAATAGCAAAAGGGATAAGAAACACATGGCATTTTGGTACCTAAATGAAAGGAGGAAACACTGGGAACAGCGAGATGACATCATGGTAGCCCAAAATACCTTGCAGCTATCACATGACCCCAAGTTATCCAATCATTTGCTCACACTGATGTGTCATAGAGCTCCGAGGCCAATAGTACACAGGACAGGGGTGGGTTTAACCCCTTAAGGACCAAGCTCATTTTTGTTGTTGCACTTTAGTTTTTTAATAGCCATAACTCTTTTTTTTCCCATCTACACACCCATATAAGGGCTTGTTTTTAACATAACAATGCAGTTAAAAGTGTTGAAAGTAAAAGCGAAAGCGACAGTCATTTTAGTGTCAGTTAAGTGTACTTTCTGGGTTTACTCAAGGATTTTTTTTCTGGATTTAACGTAACAACACAGTAAGCCATCTAAGCATCATTACGTGTAATTTTTTGGTTTAATCAAACAGTATTTTTACCTGGGTTCATCATAATGCAGATAAAAGCTTAAAAGTGAATGTGGCATTGCCATTTAAATGTCAGTTACGTGTATTTTCTGAGTTTAATCAAGCATTAACTGCATTTACTTCCAGGCAGTGGAAGAGAGAGAGAGGTGGTATCTGGTAACTATAAAAGCAAGTACACTAAGCAATTGTTTGAGCTAGTGATTTTGTGTCTGTATACAAGAGTGTGAGGATACAAGAAAGAGAACGGTGCGCACCTCGTGCCAGTAAAAAAGGTAACTTTGTGTGTAAATAGTTACATAAACGGGCCAGCAGGGTGGTCCCTTACCTTACGGTGTTATGCTCAGAGCATAACACCTGCAGTCACTTTGAAATTAGAGAGGGGTCGCAGCATCCAGGTTCCTCTGGGCTCTGGGTAGCGGAGTCCAGTGTATCAGTAAAGAAGTGAAGCGGATGATCTGATCACGAAAAAAGTGGAACATCTGATGGAGCGCAGACCTCTTCTCCACAATCTCTACATAATTCTCACTGTAGGACCTGTGATGATGTCACAATCATGATTGTGACATCATCACAGGTCCTACAGTGAGAATTATGTAGATATTGTGGAGAAGAGGTCTGCGCTCCTTCAGATGTTCCACTTTTTTCGTGATCGGATCATCCGCTTCACTTCTATACAAGAGTGTGAAGTATACATGTGAGTGTTAGTATAAAAATGAGAGGGACTTAAAATTAAGGGAATACTGTAAGAAGTATTGTGAGCATTGAGTGAATTTCTGTGTTTTTTTTTTCTCCTTCTCTGTCTGAGAGGAATACAGGTGGAGAGTGGGTGGAGTAGTTAATTAATTAGCAGCTGATAAATTGAAGCTGTTTGCAGCCAGCTAGCCCTTTTGCATTCACTTACAGGCAGTGGAAGAGAGAGAGGTGGTATCTGGTAACTATAAAAGCAAGTACACTAATCAATTGTTTGAGCTAGTGATTGTGTGTCTGTATACAGGAGTGTGAAGTATACAAGTGAGTGTAAGTATAAAAGTGAGAGGGACTTAAAATTAAGGGACTTTAATAGAAATATTTGATTGTTTTCTTTTTATTGTTAATTTTTGCAATCCCCAAATCTAGTATGGCCTCCATGTTGGAAAAGGCAGTCCAGTGTGCATCTTGCATATTGTTGTGCGAGATGTGTGCGAGTTGTTCATTTGGAAGCCCAGATCCTAGATCTAGAGGAGCAACTGGCAACACTGAGACGCATTGACAACTTGGAGAGGAGTCTCCTGCTCACTGAGCAAGTACTCTCTGGGGTAGAGGTGGGGGAGGATAGTGGGACGGAGGTGCAGGACAGTCATGCAGCTAGCTGGGTTACAGTTAGAAAACAGGGTAGAGGGAAAAGTGTCAGGAAGGCTAGTTCTGAACTGGCACACCCCAAAAAGTTTGCCCAGTTGGCAGATGAGGGGGATGCCATTTCAGAGCTAGCAGTACTGCAGCAGGACTCTGCCTCTGACCACCAGGGGGGTGTCTGCTCCAGTAAGGAGGGAGGGAGAAGTGCAGGGCAGGTCAGACAGGTACTGGTATAGTGAACCAATATACAATATATTTGGAATATCCATTTTCCTTACAAGCAGAGAGTTTCAAAGTTAGAAAAATGCTAAATTTGCTAAATTTTCATTAAATTTTGGGATTTTTCACCAAGAAAGGATACAAGCAATGATGAAAATTTACCACTATGTTAAAGTATAATATGTCACACAAAAAACTATCTCGGAATCAGAATAATCGGTAAAAGCATCCCAGAGTTATTAATGCATAAAGTGACAGTGGTCAGAATTGCAAAAGAAGGGCTCAGTCCTTAGGGTGAAAAGGGGCTCAGTCCTTAAAGGGGTATTCCAGACAAAACCTTTTTTATATATATCAACTGGCTTTGGAAAGTTAAACAGATTTGTGAATTACTTCTATTAAAAAATCTTAATCCTTCCAATAGTTAATAGCTTCTGAACTTTTCTGTCTAACTGCTCAATGATGATGTCACGTCCCAAAGCTGTGCATGATGGGAGAATATCCCCATAGGAATTGCACAGCTCGAGGGACGTGAGTCATCAGAGAGCAGTTAGACAGAAAACAACAACTCAACTTCAGAAGCTAATAACTATTGGAAGGATTAAGATTTTTTAATAGACGTAATTTACAAATCTGTTTAACTTTCCGGAAGCCAGTTGATATATATAAAAAAAAGTTTTGGCCTGGAATACCCCTTTAAGGGATTAAGAATATCTCTGTACCATTCAGCATTTGCTCAACCCTGACCAGTCTCCCTGTCCCTTTCACTTAAAACACCCCTACAGCAAGATGCCGCCACCAGCATGCCTCACTGTAGGGATGGTATTGGGCAGGTGAGGAGCAGTGTCTAGTTTCCTTCAGGAATGATGCTTAGCATTGAGGCCACAAAATGATATCTTGGTTTTATCAGACGAAAGAATATTATCTCTCACAGTCTGAAAGTCCTTTAAGTGTTTGGTTTTTTGCTCTGATATGCACTGTAGCTATGAGGCTTAGGGTATGTTCACACTACGTAATTATCGCGTGTGAATAGGTCTTCCGTGAGACCTGTTCACCATAAACAATTTCAGCAAAGGACAATTCCGCAGCTGAAATTGTCCCACGCAAAGAAGGAACATGTTCCTTCTTTGCACGGAAATTCTCGAACTCTGCATAGCTGTCAATGGTGACGGCACCAAAAAATGTTGCCGACGGCTTCCAGACTGACTCTCTGCTTGCTGAATTATGCGAGCAGAGATTCAGCTTCAATTGTCAAGTGAGAAGGCACCCTTATAATGACAGGGCTGTGTCTTTCCAAATGATGTCCAGTCACCTGTATTTATCACAGGGGACTCCAATCATGCTGAAAAACATCTCACACATGATTAAGAGAAATGGAAGACCCCCCCAGAGCTTTAAGTGTTATAGCAAAGGATCTGAATACTTATGTCCATGGAAATGGAGTTTTTTTTTCCCCTTTTTAATACATGTACAAAATATTTCTGATTTTGGTTTTCGCATTCTTATTATATAGGGTACTGGGTGCAGATTTATGGGGAAAAACGATTTATTTTTTTTTTTTTTTTTTTTTATTTTAGCACAAGGCCTCAACAAAGCAAAATATAAAAAGTTAAATAATTTAAATACTTTCTATCATGCAAGTCTGTGTCATTTATAATATAAATTATAAATAATAATTCATGGTGTATATTCTAAATGTTTAGACATTGAATATCTAAATGGAAAGTTTATTTTATACAGTGAAGCAGAAGATATTAAAAGAGAACAATTTTTTATGAGAGGAAACTTAAGAATGCTCTAAGTTAGCTTAAACGTTAACCTATCTAATCCTTTGTTTCTACAATTTGCATTCAATACTTTGTTATTAACTTACATCGAAAAACAATTTGACAGTCTTTGAACAAGTTGAACCAGTATCACTGCATTTGGTGTTTTCAGAAATAATGCGAAATGTTCCATTCTTTATACTATTGCCGCAGAAATCCTGAAATCATACATTTAAATAAACACATTATGAACAGTGCAAAAAAAAATATAACACAATAATTTAAAATAACTTTTGTAAACTATTGTTTGATAAGCTAGAAATAAGTCTATGCTCACAACTGCTTTGGAATCTTAAAGGGGTACTCCGATGGAAAACTTTTTTTCTTTAACCCCTTAAGGACTCAGCCCATTTTGGCCTTAAGGACTCAGACAATTTAATTTTTACGTTTTCATTATTTCCTCCTCGCCTTCTAAAAATCATAACTCTTTTATATTTTCATCCACAGACTAGTATGAGGGCTTGTTTTTTGCGCGACCAGTTGTCCTTTGTAATGACATCACTCATTATATCATAAAATGTATGGCGCAACCAAAAAACACTATTTTTGTGGGGAAATTAAAACGAAAAACGCAATTTTGCTAATTTTGGAAGGTTTCGTTTTCACGCCGTACAATTTATGGTAAAAATGACATGTGTTCTTTATTCTGAGGGTCAATACGATTAAAATGATACCCATTATTATATACTTTTATATTATTGTTGCGCTTAAAAAAAATCACAAACTTTTTAACCAAATTAGTACGTTTATAATCCCTTTATTTTGATGACCTCTAACTTTTTTATTTTTCCGTATAAGCGGCGGTATGGGGGCTCATTTTTTGCGCCATGATCTGTACTTTTTTTTGATACCACATTTGCATATAAAAAACTTTTAATACATTTTTTATAATTTTTTTTTTAATAAAATGTATTAAAAAAGTAGGAATTTTGGACTTTTTTAATTTTTTTTCGTTCACGCCGTTCACCGTACGGGATCATTAACATTTTATTTTAATAGTTCGGACATTTATGCACGCGGTGATACCAAATATGTCTATAAAAAATGTTTTTTACGCTTTTTGGGGGTAAAATAGGAAAAAACGGACGTTTTACTTTTTTATTGGGGGAGGGGATTTTTCACTTTTTTTTTACTTTTACTTTTACATTTTTTTACATTTTTTTTTACACTTGAATAGTCCCCATAGGGGACTATTCATAGCAATACCATGATTGCTAATACTGATCTGTTCTATGTATAGGTCATAGAACAGATCAGTATTATCGGTCATCTCCTGCTCTGGTCTGCTCGATCACAGACCAGAGCAGGAGACACCGGGAGCCGCACGGAGGAAGGAGAGGGGACCTCCGTGCGGCGTTATGAATGATCAGATCCCCGCAGCACCACAGCATCGCGAACTGCCGCAGATGCCGGGATCTGTATTGATCCCGGCACCTGAGGGGTTAATGGCGGACGCCCGCGAGATCGCGGGCGTCGGCCATTGCCGGCGGGTCCCTGGCTGCGATCAGCAGCCGGGATCAGCCGCGCATGACACGGGCATCGCTCCGATGCCCGCGGTTATGCTTAGGACGTAAATGTACGTCCTGGTGCGTTAAGTACCACCTCACCAGGACGTACATTTACGTCCTGCGTCCTTAAGGGGTTAAATTAACTGGTGCCAGAAAGTTGAACATATTTGTAATACTTTTTGGGCAGATCATTCTAGTAGAGGCAGTCGATGGGGTAAGAGTAGTACTGAACTGTTCCCTTCCTAATGGGACACTAATCTTGAATAATGTTATGAAAAATCTTGAACAGTACTGTTATGGTGATATCAAAGATATCAAAGATATCAAAATTATTTTTGGTGTCTCTAAACATATAGATCTAAATTAATAGAATAGATATATTTCATAGTATTTTGTGTAATAAATTTATCTCATTATTATTTTGTTAATTGTGAACACAGGACCATAAAAGTACAGTATAATAAATTACTGTCACTGTTAAAGGAGTACTCCGGCACGCACTTTTTTCCTTTTTTCCCGTCCGGGCTGCACACGGTGAGTAGCTTTCACTGTTTTATTTAAGCGTTCAGCTTAGCGTATCTGCAAGTGTTGCGGCTCCACCTGAGCCTTTCTCAACAGCTGATTACAAACAACAGAAGTGACATCTTATAGCAACAAAAATAGGCGTGATCACATATGAACAAAACCATCGCAACCTACTGCTAAATAAAGGTTAAAGTAGGCATAATCCATCACTTAAAGAGACAGGTATGAACAATACCTTATAAAAAGTAAACAAACAAACAAAAATCTTACTGTATTCGGATTTTCTATTCAGGCCATTCTCTGATTGATCTGAAAATAAAAATAAAACAACATAGTATCAAATATCATATATGTTGCGAAATTTTGTAATCTCTATTGAGACCTCTAGATGACAATGTATCGAGGCCATGAATCCAGTACGCTTCATGACGAAGGAGAAGCTTTTTTATGTTGCCGCCCCGTCTAGGGTACTGAACCTGCTCCAGAATCTGAAATCTTAATTGGGAAACAGAATGTCCCTACTCATGAAAATGATATGGCACTGGGAGTAATACATTTTTTAATCGAACAGTAGATTTATGTTTACTTAAACGATCTTTCATTCGTTGCGAGGTTTCACCTATATACAGAAGTCCACACAGACACTTTAAAGCATAAATTACATTGGAAGAATCACACGTGAAATTAACTTTAATTCTATATGGTGTTCCTCGATATGGATGAAAGATCTGATCTCCCTTTAGGAGTGAGTACAATGCAGGCACAAGAAGGTACCATTTTGCTAACAAATAAGAATTTCGGATAATATTGATATCTGCACGGGCTAATTAATTTCTGATATTCAGAGCTTTTTTTTTTGCAACAGATGGGCATGTGAGAAAATTCTGTAATATGGGGGTAGAATTCTGAAAGAATGTGCCAATGTCTGTGAATTACCTCATCAATTTTAGTATTTAATGGATGAAATTTATGTTTAATATATATATGAGGTTTTTGTTCTTTTATTTGCTTTTCCTGTAAAGACTCATTCTCTGCCTTTGCTAATAGGTGGAGGTTACCCCCCTCTGTTCAAAAATTTATTTTTCATTTCTTTAATTCTAGTCTCCTGAACATCAGGCTTAGACACAATACGTCTTACTCATTGAAACTGTGTCTTTACAGGAAAAGCAATTAAAAGAACAAAAACCTCATATATATTTTATACATAAATTTCATAGTTACATAGTTAGTACGGTCGAAAAAAGACATATGTCCATCAAGTTCAACCAGGGAATTAAGGGGTAGGGGTGTGGCGCGATATTGGGGAAGGGATGAGATTTTATATTTCTTCATAATCATTAATCTTATTTTGTTCCAGGAATGTATCTAATCCTGTTTTAAAGCTGTTAATTGTTCCTGCTGTGACCAGTTCCTGAGGTAGACCGTTCCATAAATTCACAGTCCTCACGGTAAAGAAGGCGTGTCGCCCCTTGAGACTAAACTTTTTCTTCTCCAGACGGAGGGAGTGCCCCCTCGTCCTTTGGGGGGGTTTAACCTGGAACAGTTTTTCTCCATATTTTTTGTATGGGCCATTAATATACTTATATACGTTTATCATATCCCCCCTTAAACGTCTCTTCTCAAGACTAAACAATTGTAACTCCTTTAATCGCTCCTCATAGCTAAGATGTTCCATGCCCCATATTAGTTTAGTCGCACGTCTCTGCACCCTTTCCAACTCCGCAATGTCCCTTTTATGGACAGGTGCCCAAAACTGAACAGCATATTCCAGGTAAGGCCGTACCAATGATTTATAAAGGGGGAGTATGATGTCCCTGTCCCTTGAGTCCATGCCTCTTTTGATACATGACAATATCCTGCCGGCTTTGGAAGCAGCAGCCTGACATTGCATGCAATGTCAAAAAATACAAAAATTGAAGAGGTAGTTCGCAGACATTGGCACATTCTTTCAGAAACCTACCCCCATGTTACAGAATTTTCTCACATGCCCATCTGTTGCAACAAAAAAGCTCTGAATATCAGAAATGAATTAGTCCGTGCAGATATCGGTAGCATCCGAAAAATCAAACATCAAAAATTCGTATCGGTTAGGAAAAATGGTACCTTCCCGTGCCTGCATTGTACTCACTGTTCCAGTGTGCTAAAGGGAGATCAGATCTTTCATCCATATCGAGGAACATTATATAAAATTTAAGGTAATTTCACGTGTGATTCTACCAATGTAATCTATGCTTTAAAGTGTCCGTGTGGATTTCTGTATATAGGTGAAACCTCGCAACGAATGAAAGATCGTTTAAGTAAACATAAATCTACTATTCGATGAAAAATGTATTACTCCCAGTGCCATATCATTTTCATGAGTAGGGACATTCTGTTTCCCAATTAAGATTTCAGATTCTGGAGCAGGTTCAGTACCCTAGACGGGGCGGCGACATAAAAAAGCTTCTCCTTCGTCATGAAGCGTACTGGATTCATGGCCTTGATACATTGTCACCTAGAGGTCTCAATAGAGATTACGAAATTTCGCAACATATATGATATTTGATACTATGTTGTTTTATTATTATTTTCCGATCCAACAGAGAATGACCTGAATAGAAAATCCGAATACAGTAAGATTTTTGTTTGTTTGTTTACTTTTTATAAGGTATGGTTCATACCTGTCTCTTTAAGTGATGGATTATTCCTACTTCAACCTTTATTTAGCAGTAGGTTGTGATAGTTTTGTTCATATGTGATCACGCCTATTTTTGTTGCTATAAGATGTCACTTCCGTTGTTTGTAATCAGCTGTTGGGAAAGGCTCAGGTGGAGCTGCTAAGCTGAAAGCTTGAATAAAACAGCTACTCACCGTGTCCCGGGACTTACTTCATTTGCTTTACCACTTTCCACGTGCACCGGGTTTCCAGCCGCAGTGCAGACTGCCTTCTACTTATTCACTGTTAATGTATTATGACAGTAATGTGTGGAAAAAAGTTAGTCTGCTAAGAACCTTTTGTTTAAACAGGCATCACAGTCTTTTTAAAAGATTACTCCAAGAAATCAAGTGCATAGCTCAAACACATACCTGAACCAAGGTATATTCACATTGTCCGCTATATCGGTAATGCCTTTGGTCAAAAGTTATATAATTTCCTTCTCCATAAACCAAGCATTGAGCCAAGGATCCTTGGTTTTCACAGACCCATTTACGGTTATTACAGGTACTTGGAGAAAAAGTAATGTTAAACAGTCTGAAGAAATCCTAATAAATTATATAGTCACAAATGCACTAGAAGTATAGTACTTACCCCCTTAAGGCAAGGATTCCACTGAGATTTTTTCCCTGCAATTTTTTTGGGCTTAAAAACACCAGAAAAATTGCCAGAAAAACTGACACTGTTTTTCCCTGCGTTTTGGCGTTTTTTCTGGCGTTTTTTCTTGCGTTTTTACCTTTGTGTGAAATTTGCCTTTTTTGGCCCCTTTGGTGTTTTTTTGTACAAAAATAGTTGGGTACCGAAAAAAAAAAAAAAAAAAAGATGCAGTAGGGATGTAAAAATTTTTATTTAACTAAATGTTTTTTTTTTTATAACAAAATTTTAATACATTTTTTTAATAAAGTGTGTGTGTGTTTAACTTTATTTTCCTTTTTTTCTTTAGGTAGTACTACTACTCCCAGCATGGAACACACTGTTCCTTGATGGGAGTAGTAGTACCTGTACTATAGACATATCACCCCGGGTGTCAGTCCTGACACCCGATGCGAGCGTCCATAATATAGCAGTGATGTGGCTCTATACAGCGCTCACATATCTGCTCTGTACTCCGGCCAGTGATGTGAATAGAACATCATTCATATTTTCCGCCCAGAGCTGTGATTGGCAGGATGGTTGCAGCCAATCACCGCTCTGAGAGAAATATAAATTAGTGAGTGGCCGGAATACAGAGCAGAGATGTGAGTGATGTATACAGCCGCTCCATCTCTGCTATAGACAGGACGATCGCAGTGGATGTCAGTAGTGATACCCGCTGTGATCTGTTCTTACCTGCAGGTACTACTACTCCCAACATGGAGCACACTCTGCTCCATGCTTGGAGCTGCAGTGCCTGCATTAGTAGACAGATCGCAGCTAGTGTAATTTCTGACACATGATGCGATCTGTCTATTAATTCAGGTACTACAGCTCCCAGCATGGAGCAGAGTGTGCTCCATGTTAGGAGCAGTAGTACTTGTCGTTAAGGAAAGATCACAGCGGATGTCACTACTGACTCCCGCTGTGATCCTCCTGTATAATGTATAGATGCGGCCGCTCTTCTATGGTCCCCTGCACGGCCGTATATATACACATGTTCCTATTTCCCACAGAGAGCTGTGATTGGCTGGAACCATCTGGCCAATCACAGCTCTGCGGGAAATATGAATAGGTGTATATATATATACGTCAGTGCAGGGGACCATAGAAGAGCAGCCGGCCGCATCTATACATTATACAGGAGGATCGCAACGGGCGATCTGTCAATTAGTACAGGTACTACTACTCCCATCATGGAACACAATGTTCCATGCTGGGAGTAGTAGTACTACCTAAAAAAAAAAAAAAAAAGGGAAAAACACCCGCTACATTTTTTTTTTGACGGATCCATTTTTAGTGCTTTACCTGCCCACATAAATTGATCCCTGTTTAAAAATTTATAAACATTTCGTAATAAAAAAGATACATTTTGTTAGAAACAATTTTTCCATCACTACTGTATCTTTTTTCTTATTTTTTTTTAAATGGTACCCTACGAAATTTTTATAAAAAAGGTATCTCCATCACTTTTTTGGATCGCTAAAGTCCAAAAAAGAATAAAACCAGCCTGCAAAAACGCAAAATTTTAAACCAACATGGCGTTTTTCTTGGCGTTTTTGCTCTCCCATAGACTTCTATGGGAGGCAAAAAACACCAAACTAGGTTTTGTCGGGCGTTTTGAAAATCCAGCCTCTGAGCCCAAAATTGCTGAAAAACGCCAAAAGGATTAAAAAGACGCCAAACTGAAAAACGCCAAGTGAATCTGGCATTGTGCAGTTTACTATTGACTTGCAGCTAACATCTGGACGTGGGAAAATTGGCGTTTTTTACAGCATTTTTGCAAAAAAAACCTCAGTGGAATTCCAGCCTTAAAGTCACATTAAAATTGGAATAACACTCCAGAAAATGCCCCTTTTTTATTGTCGTTTCGAAATATCAATCTATTTTAGCCCTATAGTGTCATAACTAAAATAGATTTATGAACTAAATATCTTAACATATGGGGAAAAAAAGTTGTTGTTTTTATAGGAAGCCTTTTTGGGTACATATAGGGGGGAATCTATCATTGTATTTAGACTTTTTTTTTTTGCTGCAAAAATTGGAGCAAAAATTACCCCTTTAAATTCTGCACAAATTCTGCATGTATTTTGCATGCATTCTGCATAATTTCCACACCAATTCTGCATTTTGTGCAGAAATTCAATCCCTATTGTCTTCAACAGGAGACTAAAGATATATTTTTCTGGAGTGCGGAATGCGATATTTCCACATCAGACATTCCTCAGCAGAAATTCTCTCATTAACACAGCATTTTCTGCTGCAGGACATCCACTGAAGTGAATGAGCAGTAAATTTCTGCCGAATTTACTGCAGAATTTTCATGCAGAATTCCATGCAAAAATTCTGCCATGTGTGGGGGTAAACTGTTTTGGCCACAGAACCTAAGCTGTTCTGTCATTAACACAATCTTTGTAGAAAGTGCCATTTTTAGTGATTTTGGTCATTTGCGGAGAAACCGCACTAATACTAGGTACAAAGTATAAGTTACAAAGTATAGGCAATACATATACTTTGCAACACCTGCAGTTTATATATATTCCTAAGCAAGTAGCTAAAAAATGCATGGGGGTAGTAGGGCGTTGCAGTAGAAGCCAACTAAGCTGATTTGTCTTAGCAATTAAAGGGGTACTCTGCTGAAAACATCTTATCCCCAATCTCCGCTGTGGCACCCCTGTCATTCAGTGCATGGAGTGATCTCCACTCTGTGCCCGATGACTGGCGATGCCGCCGCCATGCCCCCTCCATTCACGTCTATAGGAGGAGGCATGATGGCTACGTACTAGACGTCACACCCCCCTCCTAGACACATGAATGGAGGGGCGTGGCAGGATGTCACAAAGGTGGAAGCTGCAAGTTTCTGTGTTCCGGATGCTGCCGCTGGCTGCCCGGAGATCGCGGGGGTCTCCAGCAGCGACACCCCGCAATCTTACATCTTATCCCTTTGAATAGGGGATACAATATTTTCAGCAAGAACCCCTTTAAGTCTGCTTGCCCAGAACTCAAGCACCTTGATTTGAAATAGGCATCCTATGTGTTTTCTGTAATTTATATATATAATTATCCATTCTTTTTTAAATGCTATAAATAATAAACATGTTAAAAGCATATATATATATATATATATATATATATATATATATATATATATATTATGTTCTATGTGGAATTATTTTTACATTTAGAAACTTATCTTCAGAATTTCTCTCAGTGTATTGCACTAGCTACATACCACATATTGCAGCCGATCTTAGCTTTAGTATTGTGGTCATAAATCTTGTCGTTATGAAAACAGGTACATTTATCATTAGAAACACATCCTCCTTTGCCATCGGACAACATATTTTGAGGACAGATACAACCCGACACACACTCATTGCTGTACTGTGAAATAAAACAACAGATATGATTGATTATAAAAAAAATATAACCCTTATACAGGTATACAACTTTGTACAGTATATTAAGTAAATTACTACTATCAAGTAATTATAAAAGAAAACTAGTTTTTATTACAGCAACATAATGGATACAAAAGGCTAGTACATGGGTAGACAATGCCGGCAAATAGAATTCCTATATAGATAGAAAGGCGTTTCCGGGTTGACAACTACCATGGGAAACATGGCAGGTGATCTGGTCTAGAGCTGCTAAAATTTCCATCTGCCCCAAATACAAGGAAAATTTGTATAATCTACTGTTGATTGGGTATTATACCCCTACCTTTCTTCACAGTATCAACTTATATTTTTCTAATGTTTGCTTCCGATGCTGGTCAGCCAAGGCACGCTCCGCCATTTATTCTATTCTTGCCCTCTTATTATAGCCTATTGCAAATCTTTCCAAACCCTTATGAGAGATCCCATGGAAGTGGCCATAGCCCTGCCATTTGTTCTACATTTAGGGTGGAAGATGTCTTCACATTCTTACAGTGGCTCGCTGTCTTATCGTCAAGCATTGAAAAGCTTTAGCTGCACTTACCCTAATAAATATTTATGCTTGCATGAATGGTGTTTGGTCTGGACTCTGTAGGACACTTATTGGGTTTAATGTGGCTTGTAAATGCCCCTATTTTTTGGGTTGGCCTGTTTGACCGACCCTTCCCTTCTTAGAGCAAGTCTGTTTCCTTTTCCCTTCCTCCTCCTGTCTTTTTGTGGTTACAATGTTAAATCTTTTATACTTATGCAGGGTATTCCCTGCTGATTTATGCTTTCAGTTGGATTGACTTATTCTACCATGGTGTCTTGTTATACCTCTTCTGCCATTCCCATACCATGTGTATGAACGCTTACTCTTGCTACTTCTACATAATATGGTTGTCTCCTAGATCACCCATTGTATTGTAATATTTCTATTATGTTAAAATTTATATCATTATATAATATTGATTTTTACTGAAAAAGAGGTCTGAGACATTGGATCAAAATGGTCCAGCAAAGAAGAGGGACAGATACATTCATAGCCATATTGGTTATAACGAGATCTATATATTGGAAACATATAATATTAAAAGGTATTGGTCCAGATTTATTATTGAAAATGCAACATCATTCTGGCACAATTTCCACAAAAACTTGGCTTACTAACCCCAATTTTTATGTGTTTTAGCCACTACTGTATGGGACTAAGGGGGACATTTATCAATGTTGGTGTGAGGTAGTGTATATTTTACCCAGGTTTGCTTGGTGTATTTTTTAAAGTTTCTCAAAATTTACCAAAATGGTGCACAGACTTGATACATTCTGCACAATTATAGAAACCAGTGAGCTGCAGAGCTAGGTTTAAGCTTTGTGCTCTGGAATCAGATGCCGCTCTACTATTATGTGAATTAGGCGGCCGCCTAAGGCCTCGCAATAGCAGGGGCCTAGCGGACGCCTAACTCTCCCCCCTAAGAAAGTAAAATGAGTGGTGATGCGTACAATTTAAGTGATGCCAGTCAGTATTGTACAAGAGCAGGGTACAGGAATCCCTGTTCCTGTACTCACAGCTCCACATCTCTTATCGTGCAGGGCAATTGTGATGACGTTATCTCATCACGCACGGCCTGCATTAGAAGTCCTGTGCTGCAACAGACTCAGGGCCAGGAAGAGGAAAGCCAGCAGCTTCGGCACTTAGACTGAGTACTGCTGAACCAGAGAGCATGGACACCGGACAGTAGGCGAGGGGACAATCACGGCAGTGAAACAAAAATAAGAGAAAATAGCACACAGACTATTAAAGAGAGCAGGGCTACTATTAAGATGGAAAGTAGAAGTCTGTAAGAGGGGATAGGAGGGGTTTATAAAAGGGTAGAGCAGGACAAGTATTTCAGTGGGCAAGAGGAGGAGATTGCTCTATATAGGGGGGATACAGGAGGACAGGAAGAGGACTTTATTTAAGGGGGACAGGAGATGAGGAAGAGGGCTGTATATAAGAGGGTACAGGAGGAGAAGAGGGTTCTATATAAGGGGGTACAGGAGGAGAGGAAGAAGGCTCTATGTAAGGGGGTACAGGAGGAGATGAAAAGGGCTGTATATAAGGGGGTACGGGAGGAAAAGAGAGCTTAATAAAGAGGGTACAGGAAGAGAAGAGGGCTCTATGTAAGGGGGTATAGGAGAAGAATAGGGCTCTACATAAGGGGGCACAGGAGGCAAGAAGGGGTATTTAGACAGGAACAGGAGGAGAAATGGGTTTTTAGGGGGAAGCAGGAGGAGTGGAGGGGTCTATGGGGGGACAAAAGGAAAGGAGAGAGGGAAGGAATTTATATTGTGGGACAGAAGAGCCTATGTGGGGGTGCAGGAATGGCACCTATTAAAAGGAGGATGGGTTCCATACAGAGGGGGAATGGGGAGTCTCTGGGAAGTGGGTGACTGAATATTTATAAGGCTCTGTTCTGTTCCCTGCCGCAAGTCAAATATTTAGTTTGGTCTCCTCCCGGCCGGGCAGGAGACCAAACTCAGGAAGAGCATGCGGGGCATGATGAATATAACACAAAGGGACCTATGGATGGAGTATCCATTTATAGAATTCAGAAACTTTTGATCAACTTTTGATCACCGGGGTCATGATTAGGCACAGCTCTCGAAGGCTTCAGTGATGTCGCACCTGCTGGGGAACGCCCACTTTCTCCTGCCAGGAGCTCACACAATCTGAACAGGGGAAAGGTATGATACTCAGCTTTTTAAAGCTTGGGAAATAATTTTAAGGGCAGGAGGGTGTTAGGAGTAGTTAGGGAATATAATCTTAGTTAGTTTAGAAAATATGGTTTGATGACAGGTATTCTCTTAAAGATGCATAAGATTTATCAAACAGCCTGAGCCACTGTGATAAATCTGGCACATATACACTGTCTAAGAATTAGACAGTTTTAGTAAATCTTGATGCATTTTGTCCTTAAATTCTGGAAATTTTGATGAATTGAAACACATCATGTAGGATCAAATGGTCTAAAATTCCTTCTCCGTGTTGTGCAAATCTTATATGTAGCCACATGAAACATTTGGCAGAGGGACATTTAAATGTTCACTTATTTTTTCTCCCTGTGTTGTGGATGTTTTCTTAATATGCTCAATAAAAGATACAAGCAATACAACCTTTTTGTATGCTATTAGTGCTTATTGATTGTATTTGTCTATAAATGTGATAGAGACTGTGTTTAAATGCCAGAATTTCTGCATGGAATTTTGCATTTCTGCATGGAATTCTGCATGAAAATAATTTATTCATTTATAGCCAATACATGTCAATTGGATTCCGCTGTTCCATTCATACAGCATAGTTTCGGCTGCAGAATTTCCCCTGCAGGAATTTCTTTTGAATTGAATGGGCAATTAATTTCTGCAGTATTTACTGCATGCAGAATTACTTGCAGAAATTCTGCTGTGTAAACATAGCCTAAGATAACAATCAGACAACTTACTTTTTTCTTCTTACTATATTTCTTACAAAATAACTTTCAGATTCTCACTGACATTTTAGATGATGACCTTAATTTATACTCACACAGTCTACGTTTAAACTTTGACAGCTCTTTAAACACTCAATTCCTGTAGAGCCCTCAGGTTCATTAGAACAGTTTAAGAAAACCATGGGTGCAGTACAATCTAAAAAATAATAGGAAAACATTAGAATATGTGTTTTTATAAATGATGATATATACATTTTTATATGAATACATATTAGCAAAGATAAATCATTTTTTATTTGACGATCCTCCAAAGCCTGGAAGCATGAAGGGGTATTTCAGAGAATTTCTCAGGGAAAAATAGAAAAAAAGGATACTTAACTGCCTCACTCCCCTGCCACCGCTGTTGTCTTGGTGTCAGGGCTCGAGTCCTGCAGGAACGCACAGGAATGGCGTTCCTACGCTTTTTCCACAAGAGGAACGCCGTCCCTGTTACATTAGTCCTGTAGGACTGACCTCTCTGTTCTTACCCTCCCTCCGTCTCCTCCCCTGGCCCGGACTGCTAGATGCTGGAGGTATAGGACCTGTGATGATGTCACCATCACATGTTGTAGGCGGAGCTTAGCTATGGAGGAAAAGGAAAGATCGTGGCTGAAGGACCTGTGTGATGCTGTGGAGGAGGCGGGGCTGAGCTGGAGGAGACATGTCACATGTCACCCCAGGAAGGTAATGACATTGAAGGAAATTTGTTACAGTGTGTCACCCCAGTAGTAGCTAATTACATAAGGAGGAGGTTTGTTGCAGTGTGTCACCCCAGTAGTAAGAAGATTACATGAGGAGGAGGTTTGTTACAGTGTGTCACCCCAGTAGTAAGGAGATTATATGAGGAGGAGGTTTTTTACAGTGTGTTACTCCAGTAGTAATGAGATTACATGAGGAGGAGGTTTGTTACAGTGTTTCACCCCAGTAGTAAGGAGATTACATGAGGAGGAGGTTTGTTGCAGTGTGTCACCCCAGTAGTAAGGATATTACATGTGGAGGAGGTTTGTTACAGTGTGTCACCCCAGTAGTAGCTAATTACATGAGGAGGAGGTTTGTTGCAGTGTGTAACCCCAGTAGTAAGGTGAATACATGAGGAGGAGGTTTGTTACAGTGTGTCACCCCAGAAGTAAGGAGATTACATGAGGAGGAGGTTTGTTACAGTGTTTCACCCCAGTAGTAAGGAGATTACATGAGGAGGAGGTTTGTTACAGTGTGTCACCCCAGTAGTAAGATTATATGAGGAGGAGGTTTGTTACAGTGTGTCACTCCAGTAGTAATGATATTACATGAGGAGGAGGTTTGTTACAGTGTGTCACCCCAGTAGTAAGGAGATTACATGAGGAGGAGGTTTGTTACAGTGTGTCACCCCAGCAGTAGCTAATTACATGAGGAGGAGGTTTGTTGCAGAGTGTAAACCCAGTAGTAAGGTGAATACATGAGGATGAGGTTTGTTACAGTGTGTCACCCCAGTAGTAAGGAGATTACATGATGAGGAGGTTTGTTACAGTGTGTCACCCCAGTAGTAAGGAGATTACATGAGGAGGAGGTTTGTTACAGTGTGTCACCCCAGTAGTAAGGAGATTATATGAGGAGGAGGTTTGTTACAGTGTGTCACTCCAGTAGTAATGATATTACATGAGGAGGAGGTTTGTTACTGTGTGTCACCCCAGTAGTAAGGAGATTACATGAGGAGGAGGTTTCTTACAGTGCGTCACCCCAGTAGTAGGGTAATTACATGAGGAGGAAGTTTGTTATAGTGTGTCACCCCAGTAGTAAGGTAATTACATGAGGAGGAGGTTTGTTACAGTGTGTCACCCCAGTTCTAAGAAGATTTCATGAGGAGGAGGTTTGTAACAGTGTGTTATCATGATGATGATAGACATCTTATCCTCTATCCAAAGGATATGGGATAAGATGTCTGATCGCGGGGGTCCCGCTGCTGGGGACCCCCGCGATCTCGGCTGTGGCACCCCACTGTCATCACTGCACTGAGCAAACTCGCTCTGTGCGTAATGACTGGCGATACAGGGGCTGGAGTATCATGACTTCATGGCTTTGTTCCCTGTGATGTCACGGCCCGTCCCCTGGGGCGTGACGGCGAAACGTGATGTCGCGGAGGGGTCGGGGGTGGGGGGGGGGGCGGCTTGTCTTAGGGTTCTCACACTTGGGTGAGTTCCCACACTTTTTTTTCCAGGACTTGACCCCTGCTTGGTGTTGATCCACAAGGACCTTCCCACTCAGTGGTGTCCCACCTTAGCCACTGATTGGCTGAGTGGGATAATCCTTGTACCGACACTGACGCAAGAAAGTGTTTGCAGCTAGTAGAGACACTGAGAAAACAGCAGTGACGGGGAGCAAGAAGGTTAAGCATAGGTTTTTTTTCTATTTAACTGCAGCCTGAGCATTTAACACACTAAACCCATACTGTGGTCAGCTGTAATGTCAAACCCTGAGCAAAATATGACAATTCGGCTTTTGCTAACGTCTTTCGAATTCTCAAGTTTGAAGGTTAAACAACACTGCCTATACTACATGGGAGTGGCAGAAAAGGAAAGTGTGTACATTTTGCAAATAAACCTATTTTGCAATGAGGGTTGGATAGTTTATCATTGTTCTTACTTGTTTTTTGCAGGGTACTGTAGTCACATTGTAACTTCCCATTTATGCAGACACTGTAAATGAAAGGCAATAATTACAAACAGAAACATTTGATTACAAGGAGAAACAAAAAACTGACATAAAATAAGTGACAGAAGTATAAGAAGCTTCCCATTTTCTTGATCATCTTTAAGATGTTTCTACACTTTCATTGGAGTCACCTGTGATAAATTCAGTTGATTGAAAGGGATTAAAAAAGACACAGCCCTATCTATATAAGGTCCCACCAAACCATCGTCCAAAGGGGCAGGGACAGTGGTGCAGGTTTTTATGGTTGCTCTATCCTCCCTTAGTCCTCTCATTCTGAGGGAGATAGCTCAGCCTATCTTAGTTTCTGTTTTACAACCTTACAGTACTTTTTGTCACTGTTCTTTCTATAACTAGCCTCTTAAAGGGGTACTCCCATGGAAAACTTTTTATTTTTTATTTTTTTAATTCAACTGGTGCCAGAAAGTTAAACAGATTTGTAAATTACTTCTATTAAAAAATCTTAATCCTTCCAGTACTTATTAGCTGCTGACTACTACAGAGCAAATGGTTTTCTTTTTGGAACACAGTGCTCTCTGCTGACATCATGACCACAGTGCTCTCTGCTGACATCTCTGTCCGTTTTAGGAACTGTCCAGAGCAGCATATGTTTGCTATGGGGATTTTCTCCTACTCTGGACAGTTCTTAAAATGGACAGATATGTCAGCAGAGAGCACTGTGGTCATGATGTCAGCAGAGAGCTCTATGTTCCAAAAAAAAAAAACATTTCCTCTGTAGTATTCAGCAGCTAATAAGTACTGGAAGGATTAAGATTTTTTAATAGAAGTAATTTACAAACCTGTTTAACTTTCTGGCAACAGTTCCAAAAAGAAAAACATTTCCTCTGTAGTATTCAGCAGCTAATAAGAACTTGAAGGATTAAGATTTTTACAATATTTAACAAATCTGTTTAACTTTCTAGCACCAGTTGATTAAAAAATAAAAGTTTTCCACGGGAATACCCCTTTAAAGGACTTATTGGCCCTGATTTATCAAACTGCCTGAAACCCTAATTGTGTGGTTTTTCCAACAGCTCAGCTTTCATATATTAACAAGCTCTTCTAAAGTGAAGGTTAAGCTGTCATTTGTTGCTTTGGGAAAAACCAGACAATTAGGGTTTTAGGCTGATTGATAAAAATGGGCCATTATGTTAATTTCACTTATGTCATATGTTACTCCTTTTTATCAGAAGCTTATGGGGCCCATGTTTGGCTGCAAAGTTATTTATGACTAATGACACTTGCAATCGTAACTTCCCTTCATCAGCTACAAATCTATTGTTGTTTTTGGTCTAGGGAAGAACATCCACCCAACTCTGCCACAATCCCTTGCATTCTTTGCATGCCCCCTTACCTTTCCCCAAAGCTGACTTTTACCTTATGGGATTTCGAAAATTTTCCATTAACTTAATATCATGCACCTTACCAAATAAAGTCTCTGATGTGACAAAAAATATAATATAAATAAATATAAAAAATTTATAATTTTACAAAATTATAAGACTGAAGGAAAAATAGCAGCTAGGTGACTTTCCTAGCTTGGAGTCCTGGGGACCAGGCTCAAACTGGCCATCAGGTACACTGGGTACTTTCATGGTGGGCCCGGCTGTCCTCAGGGCAGGCTGGTCCAGGACAATTGAGATGCATATAGTTAAATGCAGGGCTCTGCTGACTGACAGAGTGAAGAGCCATTGGCTCCTTGCCCTGTCAATCCCTCTTGCGGCTGCTCACAATATGCAGACACCCGACAAGAGGCCTGTGCGTCCGTCCTCTGCGCTATATGCTCCAGGGCATGAGTGACATCATCATCATGAGCTGGAGCTCAGATCAGAGCAGACCTTTTGCATTGCTGCTGTAAAGGAGGCTGCTGCTTTAAAAGGGGCTGTTTCTTTAAAGGGAGCTGCTGCTCTAAAGGGTACTGCATTAAAACGGGACTGCTGCTGTAAAGGAGGCTTCTGCTTTTAAGGGGGCTGTTGCACTAAAGGGGGGGGGTCTGTTCTAAAGGGGGCTTCAGCACTAAAGGGGGCTGTTGCACTAAAGGGGGGGGGTCTGTTCTAAAGGGGGCTTCAGCACTAAAGGGGGCTGCTGCTCTAAAGGGGGATGTTGTACTAAAGGGGCTGTTGCACTAAAACTATCTAAAGGGCATTGGCATAGCGACTGGGTGACACCAGCCTGATGGGGTGACACCATGCCACTCAGCACCCCACCCCCACCCCGGTCTTCAGCTGTGCCCAGCTGCATCCACGCTACAACCCCCCTCCCGTCTCCAGCTGCGCCTGCCTCCGTCTGATAATACCCCCCCCCCCTCGGTCCGGTAGAACACCGTCACCTCTGCTGGTGACCTAATGTGGGGAAACTGCTACCTAATGTGGGAAAACTGCTACCTAATGTGGGGAAACTGCTACCTGATGTGGGGAAACTGCTACCTAATGTGGGGAAACTGATACCTAATGTGGGGGATCTGCTGCCTACCTAATGCTTCCCCCCCCCCCCCCGGCAGTAGCACCCTCATCATCCACCAGCAACACCCCCCCCAGCAGTAGCACCCCCATCAGCAGTTCCTGCTGGTGTATGATGGGGGAGCTACTGCCTGGGGGGGCAGTAGCACCCTCATCATCCACAAGCAACACCCCCCCAGTAGTAACACCCCCATCATTTACCAGCAACACCACCAATCCCCCCTCCCGTGGCATCAGCTAATGGATGATGAATGGTGCTACTGCTGTTATTGTATTCAGAGGGTGCACTGTATCGCAAGATTATATTCAGAGGATGCACTGTATGGCAAGGTTAAATTCAGAGGGTACAGTGTGTGGTAGCATTATATTCAGAGAGCGTAGTGTATGGTAGTATTGCATTTAGAGTGTGTGGTAGGTTTATATTCAGAGAGTGCAGTGTGTGTTGGTATTACATTCAGAATGTACAGTGTGTGGTAGTATTATATTCAGAATGTACAGTGTGTGACAGTATTATATTCAGAGGGTACAGTGTGTCATAGTATTATATTCAGTGGGTACAGTGTGTCATAGTATTATATTCAGTGGGTACAGTGTGTGGTAGTATTATATTCAGAATGTACATTGTGTGGTAGTATTGTACTCAGAGGGTACAGTGTGTCATAGTATTATTTTCAGTGGGTACGGTGTGTTACAGTATTATATTTAGAGGGTACAGTATGTGGCAGATTTATATTCAGACGGTATGATGTGTGGAAGGTTTACTGCATATTCAAAGAGTGTAGTGTATAGTAGTATTATATTGATAGGATACTGTGTCTGGCAGGTTTATAATAATAATTGCTTTCAAATGGAGGATCAGAATCCGCTGACATAGTGAGGAGCCATCTGGGTGTAATATTCTCCAGGGAGAAGATTTAGCTGGAACAAGTCATGGCGGTATGTTCCATCTGAATTAGATAAAGAAAGACTATATAGAAAACGTCACCTATAGTCACTAATATTATTGTGTATTCTCCTCACAATGTGCTATCAGAGCTGTAGTCACTTTTAAGTTCTACAGTTATAATGAATTGGTGCACAGCATTGATCAGTGTTAGGAATCAAAAGATTTCATGTAATAGTCTCCCATGGGGACTAAAAAAATAAGTAATAAATGTGTATAACTCCTCCCCCTAATAAAAGTTTGAATCACCCCCCTTTTCCCATTTTATAAATAAAGTAATGTAAAAAAAAACATATGTGGTATTGCTGTGTGCGTTTAATGTCTAAATTATTAAAATATAATGTTAATTAAACCACATGGTAAACAAACAAAAATACCTAAAAGTCTAGAAATGCAAATTCTTTGGTCACTTCATATAGCAGAAAAAAATCCATAAAAAGTGATCAAAAAGTCGAGGTAAAAACCACAGATCATGGCACAAAAAATGAGCCCTCATAAAAAAGGTATAGGGGGTCAGATAAAGTTGTAGTTCTTTCCAGTCTGAACACAGTTCTCTCTGCTGATACCTCTGTTCATGTCAGGAACTGTTCAGAGCAGGAGACGTTTGAAGTTTGCTATGGGGATTTGCTTCTACTCTGGACAGTTCCTGACACAGACAAAGGTGGCAGCAGAGAGCACTGCGGTCAGACTGGAAAGAACTACACAACTTCCTCTGGAGCATAAGTACTGGAAGGATTAAGAAAATAAACAATTTAAGTTTATTTTGTGGGACAATATTTATTTCGTAATTCGCAATCCGGGAAAACTGACATGCAAAGTTTATTATATGGTTCGGTATGATTCCATTGATACCAAACCTGAATCCTTTTTGTTTCATTACCATGTTCTTACCCCTATAATTTTTTAATTTTCCACCTAGAGTTTATTTTTTGTGCCATAAGCTATAGTTTTTAACCGTACCACTTTTGTGTAGTTCTGGCTTTTTGATCACTTCTATTTTTTTTGGCTGTGATGTAGCCAAAAATCTGCAATTTTGTCGTATGGAATTTTTTGGGGTTTATGTCGTTGACCGTGTGAAATCAGCAAATATTTAACCCCTTAACAGTTAAGGATGCAGGGAATACAGGTCCACCCCCGTTCCCGAGTCCTTAAGGACTCCAGGCGTATCTGTACATATGTATCAAGGCTATCAGCAGTCAGAACCCAGGGTTAATGTCGGGCACTGCCGATCGGGCCTTAACCCTTTAGACGCCACGATCAAAGTTGATTGCAGCATCTAAAGTGAAAGTAAAACTATCCCGGCAGCTCAGCAGAGCTGATCGGGTCTATCACGACAGAATTGCGATGTCCCGATCAGCTTACCAGACGACAGGATGGTCCTCACCTGCTTCCTGGTTGTCCGATCGGCGATCTACTGCTCCAAGCCTGTTCATTTTTGACCCCCCCTAGGGGCCAATTAAAAGCCATCATTAGATGAAACCTGTGCTTGATTGCTCAGGTCTGCCTAAGACAGCCTTCAACAATCACAGAGCCAGAGAAGTCGCCGAGGACCAGGTAAGGCCCCGGACCTCCCTAGCAACCCATCACTATGGGACCACTAGACACCAAGGAATAGCGCCATGTATTGTTTATAATATAGATCATGGTATTTATCTGTATAGATCACTATTTTAAACAGTTAAATGACGGATGCTGAAGCGATCTCTGATGTCCGTCATTACCAGCGGATGTCAGAGGCCCACGTCATGTCCGCTCACTCGACCCATGATGTACATGTATGCCAGGGGTCGGGAAAGTTAAAGTGCTATCTTTACACAATTTACTTTTTTATAGCCAGAATCATATTCATTTATGGCTAAATGAAACTTAGCTCTGTCCACACCACTGTTTAAAAGTTCCAAGAAGGTATCCTTCAAGCAGTCCGTAGTACTATTCTTGCTGGCAAAGAACCAAAAACTTGGCAGGAATACAAAAGACGTTATACCTGTCAGTGTCAGTTTGATTGAAATGAATTGATCATAGTGTCATACATTCTTTATAAATAGACTCAGATTTCTGCCTTGGATTTCTTTGAAAAATAAATAGCCTATGGTAAATCCTAAATGTGTGAACATACCTTTATGGTACGGCATGGGACTTCATGCATGTAAACATTTTTAACAGGCATTACGCTAAGTTTACACACAAGCTGTTTTACTGCCACTGCAGTTTTTGAGCCAAAGTCAGAAGTGTATTCAAAAGGAATGGACAATATAAAAGAAAGGCTTATACTTTTCCTTCCTCATGGATCCACTTCTAGCTTTGGCTTAAAAACTGCAGAAACTGTTCCCCCCCCAAAAAAAAACATCAGAATAAAACCCTGTGTGGAAACCTAGCCTCAGGCTGTAATGAAGAATTTTGATCATTGTGAACATTAGTAAAACACAAGAAAATGATGGCATTCAAATTAACTGGTTACTGACCATGAAATGATACATACCACTCAATGCCATTCCTGTTTACTTTTTCTCCTGGGTTATAATACATTCCCATGTGGTAACAATGACATTCACTTTGAAGTACACATTGATCATGCTTTGTCAAGTACAATCCCTCTTTACAGATGCAGCCATCAATGGGAGTGAATTCCACTGTGCATGATCTATCTGACACACTCAGAGATAGGCAAGTAGGTTGGCATGTGTGGACATTTTCCTGATAAATCCTTGAAGATTTGCAGCTATTGCTGTATTTGTCTAAAAAGAAATGATAAATATCTTACATTCTGTAATATTTATGTCCTCCTCTGAATAAGGCCACTACTACACTGTGACTTTTAGTAGTGCTACAGTTTGGTTCTAGCTATTGAGTGCCAGCTATAGTCCACAAGATTGCATACAATTCAATGTATTACTTTGGACTGCAGCTGTAGCTTGATAGTTAAAATCATTTGTGTAAAGCTACAAAACATCACAGTGTAGCCCTGGCATTAACCAGAGATAAAGGGGTTTTCCATCCCCCAAAAATTAGGTTTGAGTAAAATGTTGTTGTAAATTCCATGATACATTTTGGAGATCACTGGGATTTTCTTAAAATTTCTGTTGCTAGTGTAAACAATGTTGCATCACCAACTTTAATATTCATGTAACATGGGGCTTACAGAAAAAAACATAACTCACAGTGCTTGTGCAACTACCAATGGGAGTTAAAGGGGTACTGATTTTTTTAAATCAACTGTTGCCAGAAAGTTAAACAGGTTTGTAAATTACTTCTATAAAAAAATCTTAATCCTTCCAGTACTTATTAGCTGCTGAATACTACAGAGGAAATGTGTTTTTTTTTTTTGGAACACAGAGCTCTCTGCTGACATCATGACCACAGTGCTCTCTGCTGACATCTCTGTCCATTTTAAGAATTGTCCAGAGTAGGAGAAAATCCCCATAGCAAACTTATGCTGCTCTGGACAGTTCCTAAAATGGACAGAGATGTCAGCAGAGAGCACTGTGGTCATGATGTCAGCAGAGAGGTCTGTGTTCCAAAAAGAAAACCATTTCCTCTGTAGGATTCAGCAGCTAATAAGTACTGAAAGGATTAATATGTTTAAATAGAAGTAATTTACAAGTAGTTTAACTTTCTGGCACCAGTTGATTTAAAAAAAAAGTTTTCCACGCGAGTACCCCTTTAAACAAACTGCATAAAGCAGCTGTTTTAGGCACATTCATGGCTTATCCTGTAGATATGACATAAGTGTCTAGATGAAAATAACATTTTAAGCTTTAAAGGGGTATTCCAGGCCAAAACTTTTTTATATATATATTAACTGGCTCCGGAAAGTTAAACAGATTTGTAAATTACTTCTATTAAAAAATCTTAATCCTTCCAATAGTTATTAGCTTCTGAAGGTGAGTTGTTGTTTTCTGTCTAACTGTTCTTCGATGAATCACTTCCCGGGAGCTGTGCAGTTCCTATGGGGATATTCTCCCATCATGCACAGCTCCCGGGATGTGACATCATCATTGAGCAGTTAGATAGAAAACTTCAGAAGCTTATAACTATTGGAAGGATTAAGATTTTTTAATAGAAGTAATTTACAAATCTGTTTAACTTTCCAGAGCCAGTTGAGATATATATATATATATATATATATATATATATATATATATATATATAAAAGGTTTTGCCTCGAATACCCCTTTAATTGCACTTTTTATGTAGGAAATCTAAAATTGGACCTCCAGTAAAGAAAAAGAAAAAAAGTATATATCACATGCACCTACCTGATGCAAAATCATACTTATTCTCTAGGAAAGAATAGTCTTCTATGCTTTTCTATACAAATGGATATGGTAAAAGAGTATGCCATATGTTATACTTTTTGACAATAGAATACAATTGAAAGCATGTATTGTGTTAGGGGAAGTGTATTGGAAAACACTTTTGACATACAGCTCCAACGGGGCAAGAAATGTTGTCTGAACAGAACCATAGTCCTTGCACTGGTAACATGAAGGGTTTTATATTAGTGAGGCACATTTTGAAGTCGGCCATTTTGAATCAAACTTTTGTTTTTTCAATAGGAAGAGGGTCATGTGACACATCAAACTTATTGGGAATTTCACAAGAAAAACAATTATGTGCTTGGTTTAACATAACTTTATTTTTTCATGAGTTATTTACACTTATAAAATGTGTTCAATGTGCTGGCCGTTGTGTTGGATTGTCAATGCAACCCTCTTCTCCCACTCTTCACACACTGATAGCAACACCGCAGGAGAAATGCTAGCACAGGCTTCCAGTATCCGTAGTTTCAGGTGCTGCAGAATGGGCAAAACAATAATTGGAACAAGACCCTCAGTTTACGCAGAAGATTTTGTTCAGTGATGAGGCAAATTTTTATGTGAATGGTGAAGTTAACAAACAAAACCACCGCTATTGGTCTGACTCTAACCCACATTGGATAGATCCCTCCAAGACTGTTGGAACACAAAAATTGATGGTATGGTGTGGTATATGGGATACAAAGATAGTGGGGCCATTCTTCATCAATGGAAACCTCAAGGCCACTGGATATGCAAAATTTCTACATGATGATGTGTTTCCCTCTTTATGCACTGAAGCTGGCACGTTCCCTGAGTTTTTCCAGCAAGATGGTGCACCACCACATTATGGGTGTCAGGTCCGAGCATTCCTAGATGAACAGTTTTCTGGAAAGTGGATTGGTCAACGTGTTCCAGTTGAATGGCCCCCAAGGTCTCCTGATCTGACCCCCTTAGACTTTTATCTTTGGGGTCATCTGAAGGCAATTGTCTATGCTGTGAAGACACAAGATGTGAAACTACGAATACTGGAATCCTGTGCTAGCATTTCTCCTACAGTGTTGCTATCAGTGTGTGAAGAGTGGGAGAAGAAGGTTGCATTGACAATCCAACACAATGGGCAGCACATTGAACACATTTTATAAGTGGTCAGAAACATGTAAATAACTCATGAAAGAATAAAGTTACGTTAAAACCAAGCACATCATTGTTTGTCTTGTGAAATTCCCAATAAGTTTGATGTGTCACATGATCCTCTTCCTATTGAAAAAACAAAAGTTTGATTCAAAATGGCCGACTTCAAAATGGCCGCCATGGTCACCACCCATCTTGAAAAGTTTCCCCCCTCACATATACTAATGTGCCACAAACAGGAAGTTAATATCACCAACCAATCCCATTTTATTAAGGTGTATCTTTAAATGGCCCACCCTGTAGAGGATTATAAAAGCAGGTAGGCAGCAAGTGCTTTGTTAGTTACTTCCATCATTCCATCCTATTGTCTTCCCCGAAAAATGGCTGAACTACCGGACTTAAACTTGCAAAGTTTGTAAAATGACTGTACTTACTGCACATATGTTTTCTCCAGCCCTTAATAATGACCCCACGCTCAGTGCAAGCTCGGACGTAACTTGAAATTGCTGCACACAAACAGTTCTCCGAATTTTTACACAAACAAGTGTCATACAAGCATTTCTATGAAGGAAACAAGAAAATTTATCAGCAACAGAACAAAAATCTCCTGAACAGCTGCACAGATTTTAGCCCAGTAAGCAGCATTCAAAACAGGGTTACCTGCACTATCTACCTGTATATTTAGGTCAGTGCGGGTGATCCTGCTGTCAGCTTCCCTTTAAACTGAATGTGTCACTATAACATGCTGACCTATATAATGCGCTCTGTTTTCCTGGCAGAAAAATATTTAGCTGTTATGCTAAAGAATATAGGGGACACTACCTTTACATAGGGCGCCGTATCTGCATGCTATATGTATTTAAGAAAAAGGTTGACACATTTACATTTACAACAGCTATTAAATAAACATATTGGCTCTTATTTACTAAGAGTGGAGTGTAGGTTTCTTTGTGGGTTCTAATTCCTTAGATTTTTTTTCACATGCTCTGATCTGTCTGGTTTTCCTCAGCTGAAATCCACCACATTGTCTGTGGAAACCTTAGTAAATATGTTGAGTTTTTGTGAAAATGTCGGGATCACGGCCCTTTTCAATGACCATGCACTCTTTTTCCGACGGCCACTCCCCTTTTTCGGGTTTTCTTAGCAAAATGGAGAGTTAGTCTGAGTTTTTTCAATTCTGGAGCAAATTCTGGGGCAAATTCTGATGCCAGAATTTGCGCCAGAAATTCTGTCCGTGCCAGAATTTGTGCCAGAATTTAAAAAACAGTCTAAGTCTCCATTATGCTAAGAAAAACTGAAAAAGGGGCGTGCCTGTCAGGAAAATGGGCTGTGGTCACAGAAAAGGGGTGTGATCCGGACATTTTCACAAAAAAAACAAATATTTACTAAGATTTCCACAGAAAATGTGGTGGATTTCCCACCACCCTACAGATCAGAGCATGTGTAAAAAAAGCAAAATGTAGGGAAAGTGGAAGGGAAATGTAGGGAAACCTTAGTAAATACTGTGGAAAAAAAAATTGTAGGGAATTAAAACCCACAAAGAAACCTACACTCCACTCTTAGTAAACAAGGGCCAATGGGAACAATGTATTTTGCTTCTTCCTCTGCCGTTAAGAAAAGCTACAATTTTTTGCGCAAGCCCAGGGGCGGACTGACAACACTCAGGATCCCTGTACCAAATAAAGCAAGGGCCCCCAGTCGGCCCCTGGCCACACCTCTGCTCCACCCCTATTTGGACATCAGCCTGATTGGTGATGTCTGGCATTAGCCGAGGGAGTGGAAGTGGGAGCAGGCACCGTGCGTACATGTATGCCTTGTGTCTTTAGGGGTCATTTACATGGACGGATCAGCAGCATATTTTACGGTGCGGATCCGCCGACAATGGACCCTACAGTGCTGCCTCGATCTGTTTTTGCTCATAGCGGCAGTCCGTTGCTACGAACAGACACGCTTTGATGTGCATGTTCAACGCACACATGCGCAGTATACTCGCAGACATCGCAGCTGCTCTCGGCCTAGCTCAGGGAACAGGAGGAGCAGCTGCGATGTGTGCAAGTATATTGCGCATGCGTGAGGCGAACATGCACCTCGAAGCGTGTCACAGATGGAGGCAGCACTGTAGGGTCCATTGCCGGTGGATCCGCAGCGTAAAATAGATCTGTCCATGTGAGTAAGCACTTAGGGTACATTCACACGTACAGGATCTGCTGTATATTTTGTGCAGCTGATTTTGCTACCTATTGAAGCTAATGGGATGCAAAGTCAGCTGCCCAAAATATGCAGCCAAAATATGCAGTAGATCCTGTTCATGTGAATGTACCCTTAAGGGGTTAATGATAAATAAACAAGCAGTGTGTTCACATGTTGTCGCCCCAGTGGGTCACTTCCCCTTTTCCAGTGTCCACAGGTCAACATTACCAGAACAATTTTTTGAAAAATCGCGGCAAAAATGGCGCAGTTTTACAGAGATTTTGAAAAATCGCAGTAAAACCGCGCCATTTTTGCCACGATTTTTCCCAAAAATTGTTCTGGTAATGTGACCTGTTGGTGACCTGTGGACACTGGAGAAGGGAAAGTGACCCCACTGGGCTGCTACAATACACATCACCCAGCCCCAGGTTATACTGCTGATCAGAAGGGAGAGAGGCAGCATACAGGGACATCACTCACCTCACATGAAGGGGCCACTCTGTGTTCCCGGGAGGCCTGTCAGCTCTCGGCCCCTCCTCATCCTGTGCTGTGGGTGGAGCCAGGCCTGTCGCTACAGGACAGGCAAACCAAGCAATTGCTTGGGGCCTCGAGCTGTCTGGGGGGCCCCGAGCAGAGCCGGTGCTTGCCCATCCTGTAGCGACGGGGCAATTCCCCCCATCACTATTAAGGACATCCCTGTGTCCCGAAAAATCTTTTCGGGACACAAGGATGCCCCGGTTAGCTCTTTGCGGCCGCCGGCCCTGCGTTAACTTTAAAAACTCAGGGGCCGATGGGAAGTAGTGCACGCAGGGACGTCAGTGATGTCCTGTGCGCCCATGGCAACAGATCGGAGCGGTGAGGAGGACGCGCGCACATGGTAGGTAAGTGACCAGCGGGCAGCGGCAAGTCATCTTGCCGCTCCGGGGTCATGATCATAGGCTATGGGCCATAGCAGTAGATCGTGACCCCGGAGCGGTGCTCGGAATACTGAAGTGGGGCAGTAAATGGGCATACAGCCTCCAGCCATGCTCTGCATATGGCTGAAGGCTGTATGTCTGTGGGGGGAACATACTGGACCCAATGTGGGGGAACTGTACTGCACCTAATGTGGGGGAATATATACTGCACCTAATGTGGGAGAACTATATACTGCACCTAATGTGGGAGAACTATATACTGCACCTAATGTGGGGGACTATGTACTGCACCTAATGTGGGGGACTATATATTGCACTTAATGTGGGGAACTATATACTGCACCTAATGTGGGGAACTATATACTGCACCTAATGTTGGGAACTATGTACTGCACCTAATGTGGGGGAACTATACTGCACCTAATGTGGGGGGAACTCTGCTGCACCTAATATGGGGAGAACACTGCTGCACCTAGTGTGGGGGGAACACTGCTTACCTAATGTGGGGGGAACTCTGCCGCACCTAATGTGGGGGGGAACTCTGGCTACCTAATGTGGGGGGGTACACTGCCGCACCTAATGTGGGGAGAACTCTGCCGCACCTAATGCGGGGGGGGAACTCTGCCGCACCTAATGTGGGGGAACTCTGCCGCACCTAATGTGGGGGGAACTCTGCTGCACCTAATGTGGGGGGGGGACTCTGCTGCACCTAACGTGGGGGGAAACACGGCTGCACCTAACGCGGGGGGAACTGTTCTGCACCTAACGTGGGGGTAACTGTGCTGCACTTAACGTGGGGGGAACTGTTCTGCACCTAACGTGGGGGGAACTGTTCTGCACCTAATGTGGGGGAAACTATGCTGCACCTAATGTGGGGGCCTCGTATCGACATTCGCTCACGTCGCGCTCCCAGAATTCAAGAGCTGGCGTTACTACGTCCTGATGCTGGCCCTAGAGCGTGACGTGCGTGAACATCAAGGGGGGGGGGGCCTCCATGTCCATTTTGCTTGGGGCATCCAAATTCCTTCAAACGGAAAAATCAGGTCCTCTTCATCCCTGCGCTGCTGCCTGTCTCTGCTAATGATTCGCAGAGCAGGAGCAGCGCAGGGATATTTATATAGAGAAAGACATCAGCTGAAAGTAGTGTTTGACTGGGGATCCAGGACAAGTGTCCTGAATCCTCAGCAGCTGCAGCGGGCCCTTTATCTGGCAGGGCCTTTGGACTATGGCCAAATGGACCGGCCGGTCCGTCCGCCCCTGCACAAGCCCCTGGTTTGCACAAAAATTTGCGACTTTTTGCCCTATGATCCTGGCCACTCTACTTCAAAGCAAGTGGGCATGGCCACTGCCAAATTTACTACAATATACACTTAAGAGCTAGCGTATATTGTAGCTGGAATCTACACTTCCTTGGAGCTATAGTAGATTTCAAAGCATGGCACGTGGGGCAGCTACTGCAGTGCACATCTCAATGAATCGGCAAATCCAACAGCCAAGGGATTATTTTATTCCCCTTCAATGACTTCACGTAAATTTTTTTATAAATAGTATAAGAATTGATATGATAGCTAGATAGTGACAAGATACTTTACCTGATGGAAGACAGCTGGATTGACAGCTGGATGACACACAGCAAAAATCTCATCTTTGGAATTTAACTTGGAGCACCACAGCGAAGCATATGACTCTGCATTACAAAAGAAGATTTCATGTTTGCATGCAGGAATTAAACTGTTATAAAAACTATAAAAAAAATTATAGAATCATTACATTTATATGAATTTTACCCAATTTTTTTTTTACTTCTTAGCAAATGGAAATGACTTGTATGACAAAACAATGTGTAATAGCTGAACATTTTGGCTTTATGGATCACACCTCATACTAATTAAATAAATATGTTAGTGGCATATTTATTACAACATTTTTTCACCAGATTAGGTAGGAAACAATGATGGAGTCATTCAATGTTAATGAAATCACCAACAATTAAAAAAAAAAAATAATAAATAATAAAAAAAAAATATTTGATGCCCCTTCTCTGCCTTATATGACAGGCTGAATCCTTTGAAGCCTGGATTTGACTAAGGAAAGACAATTTTCTACATCAAGCTGTTTATTTTAAAAAGTTAGGTGCAGCAGCTCTAGAAGTACATTCCCTCTAAACATGGGGATTTTATAATTTTCACCAGGGGTTGTAAAATAAGATAAAACTAAATACAAAATTCTGGGGACAGTGAATTGAACTTAGTGCTTATCATTCGCTGCAAGTTAACAAGTAGAGATGAGCGAATTGAATCTGACGAACCCGAATTCATTTAGAATTTCAGGAAAAATTCGATTCTGACCGAATACGAACTTCGCCGTGATTCGATCGCACAAATCGATTTATTAAACTCCATTTTCCTGCATTCTAGGCTGTTTTAGACCTAAGATGGCAGCTCCACATGACAGTACATGGGGCAAGGCACCATGGAAGGGCGGGAAGCTGGCGCGGGAATCAAGGTAGGCGGGCTGACCCGGAATCACATGTCAGATGCAGCCTATCAGTGTTCACTGACCCCTGTGATGTCACAGCCCTATATAATCAGCGGCCATCTTCCCTCTGGTCATTTCTTCTATGCACGAGATAGGGAAAGGAAGTGACTACACGTCTGTGTGCTGATCGCATACAACGGCGTTATACAGCATCCGACCGCTACGAGTAGCGGTGACATCAGCATTAGGGAAAGACACAGGGCACAGTGTTGCTGCAGTTCTGACTGAGAACGATTCTAGCAAAACCTCGTATTCTCCTTACTCCATATAGCAGGCATAGAGGTGCTGCATAGCAGTCACCTGCGTCATAGATCTCACAGCTGTTTTACCTGTATGGAGCATCTAATCTCCTCTTTTTTCAGCCCAATTGAGTTTTTTCTGTTGCTCCACAAATCTGATTCTCACAATTGTGTGACAGAGTGCAATTTAGGGTTTAATCCCTGTAAAAAAAAAATTCTGTCGTTCTGCCCAGTTGGGTCCTGCTGTTGTTCAGAAATATTAGTGTGGACTTTAGTGCCTTTTTACCATTTTTCACCTGTTACTCTGTCTCTGCTAAATTCAGTGTTATACCACCTGCTGGTGTATGAAAAAAAAAAAAAAAGAAGTTTTTCCTGCGTAGAAATACGCTTAACAGTGCCCTTATCATTGCAAAGGGCCTACATACAAGCAAATAGTGTACCATATACTACCTTTTTTCCTGTCTCTGTGCTAAATTCAGTGTTATACCACACGTTATACACCTGCCGGTGTATGAAAGAAAAAAAAAAGTTTTTCCTGCGTAGAAATACGCTTAACAGTGCCCTTATCATTGCAAAGGGCCTACGTACAAGCAAATAGCGTACCATATACTACCGTATAAGCCGAGTTTTTCAGCACGATTTTTCGTGCTGAAAACACCCCCCTCGGCTTATACTCGAGTGAACTCTCCACCCGCAGTGGTCTTCAACCTGCGGACCTCCAGAGGTTTCAAAACTACAACTCCCAGCAAACCCGGGCAGCCATTGGCTGTCCGGGCTTGCTGGGAGTTGTAGTTTTGAAACCTCTGGAGGTCCGCAGGTTGAAGACCACTGCGGCCTTCGACATCATCCAGCCCCCTCTCGCCCCCCTTTAGTTCTGTACAGTACTCACCTCTGCTCGGCGCTGGTCCGGTGCTGCAGGGCTGTCCGGAGAGGAGGTGGTCCGGTGGGATAGTTGTTCCGGGCTGCTATCTTCACCGGGGAGGCCTCTTCTAAGCGCTTCGGGCCCGGCCTCAGAATAGTCACGTTGCCTTGACAACGACGCAGAGGTGCGTTCATTGCCAACGTACTTCTGCGTCATTGTCAAGGCAACACCTCTATTCCGGGCCGGAAGCACGGAGAAGAGGCGCCCCCGGTGAAGATAGCAGCCCGGAACCACTATCCCACCGGACCACCTCCTCTCCGGACAGCCCTGCAGGACCGGACCAGCGCCGAGCGAAGGTGAGTACTCAGAACTAAAGGGGGTGAGAGGGGGCTGGATGGCTGCCCGGACTTGCTGGGAGTTGTAGTTTTGAAACCTCTTGAGGTCCGCAGGTTGTAGACCACTGAGGGCGGATGATGAGAAGAGGATGATGAAAGGGGGGGTGTGGGATGATGACAAGAGGATGATGAAGGGGGGGGGGATGATGAAGGGGGGTGTGTGGGATGATTACAAGGGGATGATGAAGGGGGGTGGGGATGATGACAAGGGGATGATGAAGGGGGGATGTGTGGGATGATGACAAAGGGATGATGAAGGGGGGATGTGTGGGATGATGACAAGGGGATGATGAAGGGGGGATGTGTGGGATGATGACAAGGGGATGATGACAGGTGATGATGATGAGGGTCTGGATGATGACAGGCGGTGATGATGATGAAGATGTTAATGACGGGTCTGGATGATGACAGGGGGGGATGATGTATTTCCCACCCTAGGCTTATACTCGAATCAATAACTTTTCCTGGGATTTTGGGTTGAAATTAGGGGTCTCGGCTTATACTCGGGTCGGCTTATACTCGAGTATATACGGTACTTTTTTTCTGTCTCTGTGCTAAATTCAGTGTTATACCACACGTTATACACCTGCTGGTGTATGGAAGAAAAAAAATGTTTTTCCTGCGTAGAAATACACTCAACAGTGCCCTTATCATTGCAAAGGGCCTACATACAACAAAGTAGTGTACTATTTACTACCTGTTTTTCTGTCTCTGTGCTAAATTCAGTTCTGTTCCACACAGTATACACCTGCTGGTGTATGAAACAAAAACAAAAAAGTTTTTTCTGCGTATAAATACGCTCATCATTGCAAAGGGCATACATACAACCAAGTAGTGTACTATTTAGTACCTGTATTTCTGTCTCTGTGCTAAATTCAGTGCTATTCCACATATTAGAATACACCGGCTGGTGTATACAACAAAAAAAGAGTTTTTTTCTGCGTATAAATACGTTTAACAGTGCGCTCATCATTGCAAAGGGCATACATAGAACCAAGTAGTGTACTATTTACTACCTGTTATCCTGTCTCTGTGCTAAATTCAGTGTTATACCACACGTTATACACACGTTTCCACACATTAGTATACACCTGCTGGTGTATTAAACAAAAAAAAAGCTTTTTTTCTGCGTAGAAATACGCATACCAGTGCGCTCATCATTGCAAAGGGCATACATACAACAAAGGAGTGTACTATTTAGTAACTGTTATTCTGTCTAGGGCCTACATATTGTGAAAGGACAGCCGTAAGTAATCACCTGCTGCTGTTCTAGAAATATACCATTTAAAGAGTAGTGTGGCGTATTGTAATGCCCTCATAAACGCACTAAGTATGTCAGGCAGGGAAGTGCCAGGACGTGCACAGAGAAGGGGCAGAGGCCTACATACGTCAGGCAGAGTTGGCAGCAGACTTGGGGCGAGTGGCAGCAGGAGTCGCAGCAATAGGCCTGAGCTCCCGTTAACACCCAACAGTCGTGTCGTCGACCCATCTCTCCTCGTCAATTGGTTTGCACACTCATCCCCATATTCACAAGCGACATCTGACAACCCCAGTCAAGAGTCGGTGGGTTCCTCAGACACAACCCTCAGTTGGCATGGCCCGGGAGCAGTCCCTGTAATCCCATTGCCTTTGTCCTATGCTGTTCCCTCTCCCAAAGAAGTATCTCATGCTTTGGGTTCAGCTCCACTATTTAGTGAGGACAATGTAATAGGGGACAGTCAGCAGCTAATGGGCAGCCAAGAAAGTGTGGAGACATGCGTCGCTTGCTCCGCAAGGCAGCCAAGTAGTGATGCGGAGAGTGACGTGGGAGATGGTGTTGCAATTGTTCAGGGTCCTGAAGCAGACACTGTTGTGGAACCTGAGGAGGACGTCAGTGACGTGCACACATCTTTTGATGATGAGGAAGCCGATCGCAATTGGGAGCCGGGTGCAGAAGCCGGGGCTTCATCATCATCAGGAGAAGAGATTTGCTGTTTGCCCATGAGTCAGCAAGGCGGTAGCATGGTTGGCAGTCAGCGTGGTGGTGGCAGTAGTGGAAATTCAGGAGCCAAACGTGCCAGGGGGAGACCACCTGCTTCGCAGCAAGCTACCATTCAGGGAGGTAGTAGAACAATGGTTCCTGGAGATGGCGCAAATAGCGGTCAAATAGTGCGGACTGCGGGTGGGAAAATCAGCTACTCTGCGGTGTGGTTGTTCTTCATAAAGAATCCGGAGGACCTTAGCGTATCCACATGCAAAATTTGTCGGCAGAAAGTTAATCGTGGCCAGGGTCCCAATCTCGGCACCACGGCCCTGCGTCAACACATGATTCGCCACCATAAAGCGGCCTGGGATAACCATGGCTCCGATGTAGTGGTCCAGCCTGCCGCATCACCCAGTGGCCATCCGCTCCCTCCGTCATCCAGCCTAGGCTCCACCACCTCAGCTGAAGGGAGCATTGTGTCAAACCCTCCATCTGGCGCTCCTGCTTCTTCCGCTCGTAGTCAGCCATTCCGCCAACAATCGATCGGCGAAGCCATGTTCAAGAGACAACAGTATGCGCCCACTCATCCAATGGCGCAGAAGTTGAATGTGCTCCTGTCTAAGTTGCTGGTGTTGCAGTCCCTCCCTTTCCAACTGGTGGACTCTGCAGCTTTCAGGAAATTGATGGCTTGTGCCGAGCCGAGGTGGAGAGTCCCAAGCCGTCATTTCTTTGCGAAGAAGGCAGTACCAGCCCTGCATAAGTTTGTACAAGAGAAAGTGGGCCAGTCCTTGAGCCTGACGGTGTGTGTTCAAAAGTGCACGGCAGTGCCGACGTGTGGAGCTTTAACTACGGGCAGGGACAATACATGTCTTTTACGGCCCACTGGGTAAATGTTGTTCCTGCACAGCCACAACAGCAACTTGGACAGGTCAAACCACTTCCTCCTCCACGCTCGGGCTCCCAGGCAGTTGGTTCTTTTACAGTGTGCGCCTCCTCCTCCTGCCCTGTGTCCTCGGCCTCCACTGCACATCCAAATCTTGGTGGACCTTCATCGTACCACGTGTGTAGGGCACAGCGGTGTCAAGCCGTCCTTCACATGGTTTGCCTTGGCGAACTGAGTCACCCAGGGGAGGAACTGCTAAAGTTCATTTGGGAAGAAATCCGAGTATGGCTTACTCCACGAAATCTGGAAATGGGAACCATGGTGACCGACAATGGGAAGAACATTGTGGGCACGCTGCGACAAGGAAGTGTTAACCAGCATGGGACACGTGTTGAATCTGGTTGTCAAGAAGTTCATCAAGTCTTCACCCCATTTGCAAGACGTCCTGACAATGGCAAGGAAACTGTGTGCCGCGCCATGTCCCGGTGCCCTGCGCGGGGCCGTCTGCGCCTTCTCCCCCGCTCCTGTGTGCCCGTGCCCCGGCATTCTCCTCCCCGCCACTTACCTTCCTCCTCTGTCACTCCCGCTGGGCAGCCTCCTCGCCCCGCTCGCACGGGAGCCGCGTCCTTGGGCTTCTCTCGGTGCGTCTCCCGTGCATCCTCCTGCAGTGCTGGTGCGCGCGCGTCTCTCCCCCAGGGCGCGCGCGCGCCACTCTGTGAGATTTAAAGGGGCAGTGCCCTTTCTATTTGTCACCTGGTTGGTCCCACCTTATTTAAGCATGTCACTTCCCTTGTTCCCTGCCGGATCTTTGTGCTATTGCCCTAGAGAAAGCGTACCACTACTGTTTTGACTACCTGTGTTACCTGACCTTTAGCTACGTCCCTGACTTCGTACCTTTGCCGCCAGCCCTTGACCTACTGCTTCGTCCCTGACTACGCACCCAGTCTCCTGCCTCAGACCTTAGGTTGAACCAGCCCACGACCTACCACCAGCCCGACCGGTTGCCCGCTTCCTACCTCCCGGTGACTCCTCTTGGTGCCAAGCACCACCTCGGCTGCCCGCGTGGTCGAGTCGTACCAGCGGAAGCGACCTGGACGTTGCCTGCCGCAGCAAGTCCATCCTGCTTCGCGGCGGGCTCTGGTAAAGACCAGCGGCGTCTTAGATTCCGCTCCCTGGTGCGGCTCTCTACATCTGCCATGCGGTGCTCAGCGGATCCACCTCCACCCTAGACATCTTATTCCCTTTCCAAGGATAGGGGATAAGATGTCTAATCTCTCCTGCAGCCCCCTAGTCTTCTGCAGCACAGAGTCGAAGTTTGTTCCGTGCACGATGACTCACGAGACAGGGGCCGACGGTTTGTGATGTTACAGCCCCGTTCCTCGTGACATCAGGCTCCGCCCCCTTAATGCAAGTGTGTGGGAGGGGGCACCAAGGATGAAGCCCATTTTGACCTTAAAAGGCTAGTCTGACCCTAACACATCTTATCCCCTATCCAAAGCATAGGGGATAAGATGACTGATCGCAGGGGTCCCACCGCTGGGGACCCCCGCAATCGGTCATTCAGCAAATGTATTAGGGCTGGAGTACCCCTTTAAGGACACAGCCTTTTTTTGCAAATCTGTCCTCTGTCAGTTAATGCATTAATAACTCTGAGTTACCTTTACTTATGAATTTGATTTTGAGACAGTTTTTTTGTGAAATTTACTACTTTAAGATAATGGTGAGTTTTTGTCGATACTTGCATAATTTCTTGGTGAAAAATTCAAAAATTTCGTGAAAATTTTGCATTTTTCTAACACTGAAACTTTCAGCTTGTAAGGAAAATGGTCATGTCAAATAAATTATACATTGATTCACATATACAATATGTCTACTTTATGTTGGCATTGTAAAGTTTACATTTTTTTACTTTTTGAAGACATTAGAGGGTTTCAAAGTATAGCAGCAATTTTCAAATTTGAATTTGAATCTGAATTTTTCAGGGGCCAGTTCAGTTTGAAGTGGATTTGAGGGGCCTTTCTGTAAGAAATGATCCCATTATAGAAACTGCACCCCTCAAAGTATTCAAAATGACATTCAGAAATTTGTTAACCCTTTAGGTGTTTCACAGGAATAGCAGCAAAGTTGAGGAGAACTCAAAATCACCATTTTTTCCACTAACATGTTCTTGTAGCCCCATTTTCTTCTTTTTTTTACAAGGGTTAAAAGGAGAAAAAGACCCCAAATTTGTAACCTCATTTCTTCTGAGTATGAAAATACCCCATATGTGCTCTGCGTCACACAACAGGGCTCATAAGAAAAGAAGCGCCATTGGGCTTTTAAAGAGAGAATTAGGCTAGAATTGAAGTCGGGGCCATGTGAGTTTACAAAGCCCCCATGGTGTCAGAACAGTGGACACCCCCACATGTGACCCCTTTTTGAAAACTACAGCCCTCATGTAGCAAGGGGTTTAGTATCTAATGTCCACAGGCATTTGACAGATTTTTGGAACAGTGGGCTGTTCAAATAAAATAAAATAAAACATTTTCTCGGACCACTGTTCTAAAAATCTGTCTTGTAAATGCTCACTGCACCCCTTCTTACATCCCTTGAGGGATGTAGTTTATGTCAGAACCTCTGGTACGATCAGCCACCCCTGTGCAAATCCCCAATTTATACCTCAAATGTTCATGGTGCTCTCTCACTCCTGAGTCATGTTGTAAGCCCGCCCACATATGGGGTATTTCATACTCGGGAGAAATTACTTTACTTATTTTGAAATTGAACAATAAAAGGAAAAAGTTATCTTTTTAAAAAAAAATTCTTTTAAACGAACATGCTGGTGCAGCCCCATTTTTTTCATTTTCAAAAGGAGAAAAAGCCCCCCTAAATTTGTAACACATTTTCTCCCGACTACAGAAGTACCCCATATGTGGCCCTAAACTGTTGCCTTGAAATGTGATTAGGCTCCGAAGTGAAAGAGCGCCATGTGAATTTGAGGCCTAAATTAGTTATTTGCATAAGGGCAGCTGAGTCTATGTTCAGACAATGGAATGTCCGCATGGAAAATTTCTGTGCGGACATTCCACCGACAGCAGAGCGCTGGCAGAAGATGCCAGCACTATGACTGCAAACCCATAAATCAGTGGCTCATAACTGTCCGGCAGGGTCACGTATATGGGGAGGCAGGAGGGAACTGTATAGGGGACAGGAGGAATTGTGGAGGGGAACCTCTACTGGCATTGCCCTGCTACGCTGCCTTCTGTGGGGCTCATCATCATTTGATGATGACAAGGGGGACAAGGAGGAAATGTGGGGGTCTTTCTCCTCTCCCTCATTGGCAGTCTCAGTGTCGGAGGCAAGCAAATGGCGTATGCCTCTTCTATTGAAAGCCTGTGGGGTATTTATATTTTACTGGGGGGTGGGGATGTGTGTTAATGTGTAGTGTTTTCACTTTATTTCAATGTGTAGTGTAGGTGTAGTATAGTGCTTTTTACAGTAACTGTAATTTTTTTTTTTTTGCGGTGCAGGTTTGTTTTTCGCACTTTTTCGGGTGCGTTTGCGGTCTGTGCCACAAACGACTGTTCTGCATTGTGTGGCTATACCATACCCCGTGTGCAGATTGTCCTGATTGCTGATCAGTAAATTATTACTGATCATTTTTTTGGGTGCAGTTTTTTTTTTTGCGCTTTTATGTGGGTGTTTGTAACATAGTTCATAAGGTTGAAAAAAGACCATCTAGTTCAACCTATATCCCTAATGAGTCCCTACTGAGTTGATCCAGGGGAAGGCAAAAAACCCTTATACTAGAGGTAAAAATTCCTTCCTGACTCCAATATGGCACTCAGATTAAATCTATGGATCAACATGCTGTCCCTAAATATCTAGTATACATAACCATCAATGTTATTATTCTCCAAAAATGCATCCAGACCCCTTTTGAACTGTTCTACAGAGTTCACCATGACCACTTCCGGGAGAGAATTCCACAGTCTCACTGCTCTTACAGTAAAGAAGAGCAGTGGTGGTGTAGAAACCTTCTTTCCTCTAATGGTAGAGGATGCACCCTTGTTATAGATACAGTCCTGGGTATGAATAGATCATGGGAGAGATCACTGTTCGGTCCCCTGATATATTTATACATAGTTATTAGGTCTCCCCTAAGACTTCTTTTTTCTAAACTAAATAACCCTAATTCAGATAATCTTTCTGGGTAATGTAGTCCTCCCATTCCCTGTATTACTCTGGTTGCCTGTCTTTGAACACTCTCCAGCTCCACTATATCTTTCTTGTACACTGGTGCCCAGTACTGTACACAGTATTCTATGTATGGTCTGACTAGTGATTTGTACAGTGGTAGAATTATTTCCTTGTCGTGGGCATGTATGTTCCTATTGATGCACCCCATGATTTTATTTGCCTTGGCAGCAGCTGCCCGACACTGTTCACTACAGCTAAGTTTATTATTAACTAAGACCCCTAAGTCCTTTTCCACGTCAGTCTTTCCAAGTGTGCTACCATTTAATATATAACCCCGTTCCAGATTTTTCCTCCCCATGTGCATTACCTTACATTTATCAGTTTTGAACCTCATCTGCCACTTCTCAGCCCAAACACCCAAACTATCCAGATCCATTTGTAACAGTGCACTGTCCTCTATTGTGTTTCACACTTTACAGAGTTTAGTATCATCTGCAAAGATTGCTACTTTACTATTCAACCCCTCTACAAGGTCATTAATAAATATATTAAATAGAACATGACCCAAGACTGACCCCTGTGGCACCCCACTAGTAACAGTCACCCAATCAGAATAAGTACCATTAATAACCCCCCTCTGTTTCTTATCACTGAGCCAGTTACTTACCCACTTACACACATTCTCCCCCAGCCCAATCCTTATCATTTTATGCACCAATCTTTTATGTGGCACCGTATCAAATGCTTTGGAAAAATCCAGATATACGACATTCAGCGATTGCCCCTGGTCCAGTCTGGAGCTCACCTCCTCATAAAAGCTGATTAGGTTAGTTTGACAGGACCGATCCCTCATAAAGCAATGCTGATATGGTGCCATACATTTATTTTTATCAATATATTCCAAAATAGCATCTCTTACAAAACCCTCAAACAATTTACATACAACGGAGGTTAAACTAACAGGTCTGTAATTCCCAGGGTCACCTTTTTTCCCCTTTTTAAATATTGGCACCACATTTGCCATGCGCCAGTCCTGGGGAACAGTCCCTGTTACTATAGAGTCCTTGAATATTTCAAATAGGGGTCTATCTATTACATTACTTAATTTGTTTAGAACTCGGGGGTGAATGCCATCTGGACCTGGTGATTTGTCTATTTAGATTTTTTGTAGGCGGCACTGTACTTCTTCCTGGGTTAGACAGGTGACCTGTACTGGGGAGTTTACCTTATCACACTGTATTTCACCTGGCATTTAATTTTCCTCAGTGAATACAGTGGAGAAGAATTTGTTTAGTATATTTGCTTTTTCCTGATCCCCGTCTATAATTTCTTCCTCATCATTTTTTAAAGGGCCTACACTTTCATTTTTGACATTTTTGCTATTTATATAGTTAAAGAACATTTGGGGGTTAGTTTTACTCTCTTTGGCAATGAGTCTTTCTGTCTCTATTTTTGCAGCTTTTATCTGTATTTTACATATTTTAACTTTTTCTCTATAGCTTTTTAATGCTTGTTCACTGCCATCCTGTTTCAGAAGTTTAAATATTTTTGTCATTTATTGCCCGCTTAACATTTTTATTCATCCATATTGAATTTCTTTTATTTTTGACCCTTTTATTCCTATAGGGTATATACATCTTACAGTGAGAATTTAAGATATTCCTAAAAGTCTCCCATTTAGTGTCAGTATTGTTATTTTTGAGCACACTATCCCATTTTATATTGCTAAGGGCTTCTCTGAGTTGATCGAACTTTGCTTTCCTAAAGTTCATTGTTTTTGTGGCCCCTCGAGAGATTCCCTTATTGAAGAACAAGTTAAAATGTATTATATTATGATCACTATTTCCTAGGTGTCATTTTACTTGCACATCAGTTACTCTATCAGATCTGTTGGTTAATATTAAGTCTAGTAGGGTGCCCCCTCTGGTGGGGCCCTGTACCATTTGGGATAGATAATTGTCTTTAGCTATAGTCAGAAACCTGTTTCCTTTATGAGATTCACAGGTCACAGTCTCCCAGTTTATATCAGGATAGTTAAAGTCCCCCAATATTATCACCTCATTTTGATTTACTGCCTTGTTTATTTGCCTCAGTAGTTGATCTTCTGCCTCTTCCATCATGTTTGGTGGCTTAAAGCAAACCCATACCAGAATTTTTTTTTTTTTTATCTCCATATATTTCTACACATAATGACTCCACATTATCATTTCCCTCCCATATATCCTCCCGCAGTGCGGCCTTCAGACTCGATTTCACATAAAGACAAACTCCTCCCCCTTTCTGTTTTTTCCGATCCTTCCTGAATAGACTATATAGACAATAGACAATAGCTTGATAAAGGCTATTGCACTTTATTTTGGGAATAAAGAAAACCAGCTTTTATTGATCCTATGACCTGCTTGTGCGGTGAATTCTGAACTTTTATATATATATATATATATATATATATATATATATATATATATATATATATATATATATATAGGGCGGAAAGCGTGAAGGTATTGCGTCACCCGCCATATACATATGGCATTCTGCGGGAAGGGGTTAATAGATCGGACATTTAAACATGTGGAGATACCAGATAAAAAAATAAAAGTTAATAAACGTGATTTAACCCATTCCCTATGAAAGTTTGAATAAACATATGTGGTATTGCCGCATGGGATTTTGAAGAGTGAGTTTTTCTGACATGTTACATTTAGGAAGCCCCTATGGTGCCAGAACAGCAAAAAAAAATAAAAAATAATACATGGCATACTATTTTGGAAACTACACCCCTCAAGGAACGTAACAAGGGGTCCAGTGAGCTTTATCACCCCACAGGTGTTTGACGACTTTTCATTAAAGTTGGACGTGAAAATGAAAAACTTGGATTTTTTTCACAAAAATGCCGGTGTTAGCACAAATTTTTCATTTTCAGGGGTAATTGGAGAAAAAGGGGTAATTGGAGAAAAGGGGTAATTGGAGAAAAAGCCTCTCAAAATTTGTAACCCCATTTCTTCTGAGTATGGAAATATCCCATATGTGGATGTAAAGTGCTCTGCGGGCAAACTACAATGCTCAGAAGAGAAGGAGCACCATTTAGCTTTCGGTGAGAGAATTTCGTTGAATTAGAAGTCGGGGACCATGTGCGTTTTTCAAAGTCCCGGTGGTGCCAGAAGAGTGGACCCCCTCACATATGACCCCATTTTGGAAACTACCCCCCTCACAGAATTTAATAAGGAGTGCAGTGAGCATTTACACCCCACTGGCATTTGACAGATCTTTGGAAAAGTGAGCTGTGCAAATTAAAAATTTTCATTTTCACAGACCACTGTTGCAAAAATCTGTCTGACACCTGTGGGGTGTAAATGCTCACTGTACCCCTTTTAACATTATGTGAGGGGTTTAGTTTCCAAAATGTGGTCACATGTGGGGGGGGTCCACTATTCTGGCACTATGGGGGCTTTGTAAACACACAAGGCCTTCAATTTCAGACACATTCTATCTCCAAAAGCCCAACGGAGCTGCTTCTCTTCTGAGCATTGTAGTTTGCCCGCAGAGCACTTTACATCCACATATGGGGTATGTTCTTACTCAGAAGAAATGGGGCTACACATTTTGTGGGGCTTTTTTCCTATTCTCCCTTGTGAAAATGAAAAATGTAGGGTAACACCTGCATTTTAGTGAAAAAAAAGTGTTTTCTTCATTTTCACATGCAACTTTAACGAAAATTTGTCAAACAGCTGTGGGGTGTTAAGGTTCACTATACCCCTTGTTATGTTCCGTGAGGGGTGTAGTTTCCAAAATGGGGTCACATCTGGGTATTTATTGTTTTGTGTTTATGTCAGAACCGCTGTAAAATCAGCCACCCCTGTGCAAATCACCAATTTAGACCTCAAATGTACATGGCACTCTCTCACTCCTGAGCCTTGTTGTGCGACCGCAGAGCACTTTACGCCCACATATGGGGTAGTTATGTACTCAGGAGAAATTGGGTTACAATTTTTTTTCCTTTTACCGCTTGTGAAAATTAAAAGTATGGGGCAACACCAGCATGTTAGTGTAAAAATTATACTTTTTTACACTGACATGCTGGTGTAGACTCCAACTTTACCCTTTTCATAAGGGGTAAAAGGAGAAACCCCCCCAAAAAAATTTGTAACGCAATGTCTCCCAAGTACGGAGATACCCCATATGTGGCCCTAAACTGTTTCCTTGAAATACGACAGGGCTCCAAACGAGAGAGCGCCATGCACATTTGAGGCCTAGATTAGGTTGAAATTATTTTTATTGAGGATTTTTAAGAAATTACTTCATGAGGCCTAGATTAGGGATTTGAATCCACCACAAAAATACCCTACGGCAGTGTTTCCCAAACAGGGTGCCTCCAGCTGTTGCAAAACTCCCAATATGCCTGGACAGTCAGTGGCTGTCCGACTTTACTGGGAGTTGTTGTTTTTCAACAGCTTGATGTTTTTTTTTTCCTATGGGGGAGGGGGGATGGGACTTTGCAGGGGTATGTGTATATAGTGTAGTATATATAGTGTTTTACTTTTTATTTGGTGTAGGTGTAGTGTAGTGTAGTGTTTTTAGGGTACATTCACACGGGCAGGCTTACAGTGAGTTTCTCGCAGGGAGTTTGAGCTGCGGCTAAAAATCTGCCGCCTCTGAAACTTGCAGCAGAAAACTATCTGTAAACCCGCCCGTGTGAATGTACCCTGTACAGCTGTTGCAAAACTACAATTCCCAGCATGCACTGACAGACTATACATGCTGGAAGTTGTAGTTATGCAACAGCTGGAGGCACATTGGTTGCAAAACACTGGGAGTTTGTTACTTAACTCAGTGTTTCACAACCAGTGTGCCTCCATCTGTTGCAAAACTAGAACTCCCAGCATGTACAGTATCTCAGTGCATGCTGGGAGTTGTATTTTTGCAACATCTGGAGGCACACTGATTGCAAAACACTGTGTTAGGTAACAAACTCGGTTTTACAACCAATATGTCTCCAGCTGTTGCAAAACTGCAACAATCAGCATGCATTGACCGCCGAAAGGAATGCTGAGAGTTGTAGTTTTGCGTCAGCTGGAGGCACACTGCTACAACTCCCAGCATGCCCTTTGGTAGTCTGTGCATGTTGGGAGTTGTAGTTATGCAACAGCTGGATGCACACTTTTTTCATAGAAAAAAAATGTGCCTCCAGCTGTTGCATAACTACAACCCCCAGCATGCACAGACTACCAAAGGGCATGCTGGGAGTTGGAACTCCAGCTGTTGCAAAACTACATCTCCCGGCATGCCCTTTGGCTTTGCATACTGAGAGCTGTTGCTAAGCAACAGCAGGAGGTAAACAGGCCTCACCTCCTGCTGTATCCTGCCCCCGGGACTGCCGCCGCTGCTGCCACCGATCCTGCTGCTCCTGTCGCCGCCACCGCACCAGGGGGAACCCCCACCGGACCAAGGCAAGGTAGGAGACCCCCGCCGGCACCGATCTCTGCTCTGATCGCCGTCCCAATCACCACCCAGCAGCTCCGTGATTGGCCGGTCGTTCCGACCCATCAATCGTGTGATCGTGAGGTGGCACCCGTGCCACCTCACTCCTACTGGGTAAGGGACAGCCCCATTCACCCTTTATTTCCGGGTCACCAGAGACCCAATTGACCGGGAATCGCCGCAAATCGCCAGTGTGAATTGACCTCAGGACCCCCCTGGGCGATATGCCGGGATGCCTGCTGAACGATATCAGCAGGCATCCCGCTACGGTCCCTGCCCGGCGAGCGGCAGGGGCTGGAAGAGCGCAGGGCGTACCCATATGCCCTGAGTCCTTAAGGACTCAGGAACGTGGGCATATGTATATGCCCTGCGTCCTTAAGGGGTTAAGGACCAGGGTTTTTTCCGTTTTTGCACTTTCATTTTTTCCTCCTTACCTTTAAAAAATCATAACTCTTTCAATTTTACATCTAAAAATGTATTTAATGGCTTATTTTTTGCACCACCAAATCTACTTTGCAGTGACATCAGTAATTTAGCCAAAAATCTACAGCAAAACAGAAAAAAAATCATTGTGCGACAAAATTGAAGAAAAAAAAAACATTTTGTAACTTTTGGGGGCTTCCGTTTCTACGCAGTACATTTTTCGTAAAAAATTACTCCTTATCTTTATTCTGTAGGTCCATACGATTAAAATGATACCCTACTTATATAGGTTTGATTTGTCGTACTTCTGGAAAAAAACATAACTACATGCAGGAAAATGTATACGTTTAAAATTGTCTTATTCTGACCCCTATAACTTTTTTTTTTGCGTACGGGGCGCTATGAGGGCTCATTTTTGTGGAGTTTTTAGCGGTACCATTTTTGTATTGATCGGGCTTTTTGATCGCTTTTTATTCATTTTTTCATTATATAAAAAGTGACCAAAAATAATCTATTTTGGACTTTGGATTTTTTTTGCGCTTACGACATTGACCGTGCGGTTTAATTAATGATATATTTTTATAATTCGGACATTTCCGCACACAGCGATACCACATGTGTTTATTTTTATTTACACAGGTTTTTTTTTTTAAATGGGAAAAGGGGGGTGATTCAAACGGGGGTGATTCAAACTTTTATTAGGGAAGGGGTTAAATGATCTTTATTAACTTTTTTTTCCCACTTTCTTTTTTGCAGTGTTATAGCCCCCATAGGGGACTATAACACTGCACACAATGATCTTTTACATTGATCAATGGTTTCTCATAGGAAACCATTGATCAATGATTCTGCCGCTTGATTGCTCATGCCTTGATCTCAGGCACTGAGCAGTCATTTGGCGATTGGACACCAGGAGGCAGGTAAGGGGACCCTCCTCGTGTACTACAGCTGTTTGGGATGCCGCGATTTCACCGCGGCGGTACCGACCAGCCCCCTGAGCTAAGCGACAGTAGTTTACTTTCACTTTAGACGTGGCGATCAATTTTGAATGCCACGTCTAATGGGTTAATAGCGAGTGGCGCCGCGATCAGTGCCACACGCTATTAGCCATGGGTCCTGGCCGGGCCCAACCTGCTATAACGCGGGGCCATTATAGAAAGGGAAAAGACAAGGACGTACAGGTACACCCTTGGTTCTTAACAGGTTAAACAAGCTGTTAGTTAACACAGGGTTAAAAAAAACACTTATAAGTTTGAAAACCAAATCAAAACTCTTTATTCATGGCGCTAGAGGGTTTAGTACAAGGCATAATGCATGATTGTAAAGCCATGGTATGAGAATAAGCAAATACAACACTTTTGAGTTTCTAGATAATAAACTACCAATTTAAAGGAATTTTACGAGAAAGACATATGTGATATAAGATGTGCTCACAACATCTCTGTATGTTATTTACTCACCTTTCTGTATGTTTATGGAACATGGATCGAGTACATCAATAGGGGCTTTTGGGCAAGTTTGATCATTTCTCCATGAATGTGTGAAAGGGTCCAAATCTTGCAGTGACATCCCATTTGGTACAATAAAGTCATCAATTTGTTTATCATTGAAATTTCCACATAGACCTGAATACCATAAATAATATAGAACCAGTAAATAAACCAGCTGATATATGTGTCACAATGCAGTACACCTGGAAATCTGTGGATCTCCTACAAGACATTACCAGCAGCGTCTGCAGCTCTTTTGAGAGTATGGGTGCGTTCATACTGGGCAATTGAAGCTGAATCTCTGCTCCCGAATTGCGCGAGCGGAGATTCCATCTGGCGGCCGCCACCAAAATACTTCGGCGGTAGGACTGTGCTGCACCATCACCATTGATGGCTAAGCAGTCCTCGCAGATTTCTGTGCAAAGAATGAACATGTTATTTCTTTGCGCAGAACAATTTCAGTGGCGGAATTGTCCACCACTGAAATTCCTCAGTGGGAAAGGGTCTCGCGGAAGACCCATTCACACTGATGTTGATGTTGAGTGCGCAAAATTCTGCTCCATGGTAATTCCTCAGTGTGAACACACCCTATCTGTATTTATTTATTTTTTATTTGTTTTGGATCAAGGATATATTTTTGCATTCCTGGAGTGAGAAGATGAGCAGTTTCAATTCTTATTACCACCTGCCCCTTATCAAAACATTTGCGGACTTTCCATCTCAGATGTTTACCTGCATCTAGATTATGCAATATGAAAACTCTTTGATATATACTGTATGATATGTCATTGGTGCCCTCTAACAGCCAGAAATTACTTCTAATACCATGGGGGAGATTCAGAGCTTTTGGTCACAGCTGGAGGCATACTATGGGTTGGGTCACCAGTGGATCAGAAGCGTAAAATACGCTGCGGATCCGTTATGTATGACCCTACCCTTATACTGTATTTTGACAGTTTATTTGCAGTGAATGGAAGGTTGCTATTTGCAGCCCGGAAAAGACAAAGGGGCAGAGTGCAGTATCCTCTAACATTTGTTGAGAGCCTCAAAAACACATCAAAGGATGTTTTAAGGTTAATATTCCTTTTAAAGGAACTCTAAACACAGAAAATAAAATATCCCAGCAATTCTTTTCTTTTTTCTTTTTTTCAAATTCAAAAAGTTTTATTAAGAATAACAAAAACATACATCAACATAAAGGCATTAATTAAACAAATACAAAAGCCTGTCGGCCAAGCTAGGCCAGAGAGCCAAGTGGGCTGTAAGACATTTACAAAAATCAACAAATTAGTGCAAGATAAATATGTAACATATGAATTAAAGCAATAAACAAAGGGTGTGGAAATAAGGAGAACTAGGCCGGCATGATGAGCAACAAGGCTCAATAACTAATAGGGCATGGGAATGCTACTAGAAACCTGAGGTCAATAATTAGATGCAAAATGAACATACTGCACACCGTTGCATGAGTCTGAAACAACAGAAAAGGACATGCAAATACAAACAAACAGGGACATAGAAAAACTAAAAGAGGGGGAAGAGGACTAGACAAAGTCAGAGGCTCAGGGACTAGTGGAGGGTAAGCGACTAGCAAAGAGGCAGGTCAGCAGGACATGAAACACCATCAGTAGAAATGGAGCAGACGCGAAGGAGCAACACAACCAACTCACCCCCACGCTCCTAAACCAGAGACCTATAAATACTGGTAGCACAGAACTCCACCCACCGTAGCCACGTGGCTCCTACTCCAGTCACATCAGCTGGGAGGGTGGCCAGGAATTCCGCCATGTGACGGGTGTGAGCAATTTCAGCCAACCATTCCTCTAAGGTGGGAGGGTCAACAGACTCCCACCTCTTAGGGATAACTGTTTTAGCGGCCTGGAGGAGATGCCGCGATACGGACCATTTGTATTTCACCTGCACCACGGGGAACATAGAGAGCAGCGCAGCTTCGGGTGTATGGGGAACATGCACACCTGAAACCTCAGAGACAACCTGGAGGACCGAACCCCAAAAGGGGGTCAGTACAGAACACCCCCACCAAATGTGGGTCATCGCACCCTCCGCAGACCCACAGCACCAGCAAGTATTAGGAACAGAAGGATACCAACGATGGAAGGTTGCCGGTACATGGTACCATCTCGACAAGATCTTATGGCACCTATCCTGGGCTTTGGTGGTGATAACCCCCTTATGTGTCAGGGAGAAGCAACAGGCACAGTCCTCATCAGAAAATGTCTTGTCCAGCTCCCAGGCACGACAGAAAGCCGGTAAGGACCGAGTCTTGGAAGACATCAAAAGTTCATAGGCAATAGATATGGCTTGCCGAGGTGAATCTGGAAGTGGGCCTGGAGCAAGGCATAAAAATGACGCAATTGGAGGTAGGCAAATGGCGCCCGTTGAGAGAAAGGTCTGTCCTGCAACTCCTCCATGGACTTCAGTAGTCAGGGAGGATCCAAAGAAGACGCCTTCTGACGAGGCCCCAGGACAGAACACTGGGTTATCAGTCACAAGGCAAAGAGGACCAAGACAATAAATCAAGCATCCCCCCCATCCCTGCCGCGTGCAAAGACACTAGAGTATGGCGCATGGAGTAGGAAGATGGGAACAGGGCTTGGTGGGACGGGGACCAAGTCCATGGGAGGGTGGCAAGGGCTCTGGGGGAGAGGTCATGTGCTAGGCAAACCCATAATTTGGTATCGATGTTATGCGACCAGTCAAGAACATGGGCATGTACACAAGTCAAGAAGTACATGTGGCAATCAGCCATGCCAGTCCCCCCAGATCTGGAGAGAAGGAGTCTGTTAAGGCGAGGCAGTGTCGATGACCACTGTTGGATAAGGCGCCAGTAGGAGGCAGGGATATGAATGGGTAAAGTCTGCAAAAGGTATAATAACCGTGGCATAAGGGTCATTTTTAAAATGCTCATCTGACCAACCCAAGAGAACTCCCTCCTATTCCAAGAAGATAAGTCTGTGCAAAATCTCGCCAGCATGGGGGGAAAATTGAGGGAGAACAATTGAGTTTGATCCGATGATCTAGTCCACAGATACCTCGGGAAGGCAAACTAAAGGGAAAGGTAGAACGAAGGGAAGATTCCATATGTCCTGACAAAGAAACATTAAGAGCTTCAGATTTGGAAAAGTGTATCTTCAAATTGGACCAGGCGCCATGAACAAGTGACATGAGATTAGGCAAGGACACTACAGGGTCCGTTAGATAGACTAATAGGTCGTCTGCAAAGGCAGAGCACTTATTTTCGTGATCGCCTACAACTATCCCATGGATACTTGGATATGCCTTAATCGATGCAAGAAGATGCTCCATCACAAGGACATATAGAAGTGGGAAAGAGGGCAACCTTGTCGCGTGCCGTTCCTGATAAGTAAATACGATCAAAGTAAATAAGTAAATACGATCAAATGCCTTCTCGGCGTCAGGGGAAAGGATCATCAGGGGCAATTTAGAAGACTGAGCATGATGGATAATATCCATAGTCTTAATGGTATTATCCCTGGCCTCCCTCCCCGTCAAAAAGCCCACTTGGTCTGGGTGGACCAAGGATGGGAGAGTGGAATTTAGTTTGGAATACATTTTGAGGTCCACATTTAAAAGGGAAATGGGGTGGTAATTTGCACATGACAGAGGATCCTTCCCGGGTTTTGGAAGGACCACTATGTGGGCCAGGGTAGAGGAAGGAGGTATAGGGTGTGAAGGAGAGACAGAGTTTAAAGCCCGTAGCAGGATAGGGGAGATGGAGTCAAAAGGGGTCTTATAGAATTTGGCTGTATGGCTGTCCGGGCCAGGGCTTTTCCCACCCGGGAGTTCCCGAACAACAAGGCTCAGTTCCTCCAGGGAGAAAGGAGCCTCCAGTGCTTCTACCACATCAGAGGATAAAGAAGGGAAAGGCATTGATGACCGTGAATATCCTACCACCAAGGGACAAGGAGAGGACAATATATCTGGCCTGCGGATCTAGAGTGACAGTTAGGACTTGGTGAGCAAGGGACCTATGGAGAGCAATGGCCAAGCCCTTGGCGTGCGTCTGGGGATTGTTAGCAAAAAAACTGAATGGATAATGCCTATTCTTAAGGAATGGGGCGTGACCTACCTTAAAATGAGTTTCCTGAAAGCAAGCCACATGTACCCTACGCTTGTGTAGGTGATGAAGAATCTGTGTTCTCTTCGCCTGAAAATGTATTGTGCGTTAAGCCTCTTTGCGTTGAAGAATCTGTCTTTTCTTCGCCTGAAACTGAATTGTGTGTTAAGTCCCTTCGTGTAGAAGGATGCAACGCTAAGGTCCACCATCAGAACCCATAAAGATAGCGCCCCGCTATAGCAGAGCAAGAACAACAAACCAAGAGTCCCTGGGAAGAAGATGAGTGATAACATAGAAAGAAAGACAGGAGGGAAGGCACAAGAACAAACAAGACCAAACACAAAGAAAAACAACAGAAAAGTAGCAGCAGAACTACTGCTGCGGCACATTCAAGGATAGACATGGTCCAAGACCAGGGAGACCAAACACTGAGAAAAGAACCCAGTGAGGCCTCCAACCTACTCTGGGAAAGTGGAGAACGGAGAAGCAGGAGAGGAGCCCGAACCCTGCACCCCGAAGAAAAAGCACAGCAAAGGAAGGTAGAATGAGAGACCAATCACTGGTGGATAATAACTGAACAAAGCAAAGGAAAAGAGGCAAGAATAGTAAAGGGGGGGACATGGAGGGGGAAACACAAACATGAACGACACAGAGGGAGAACAAGGAATCAGGAAAAACGGTAAGTCACCTCACACCTGCGAAGAGGGGGAGAAGAGAAATAATTTTGAGTATACAATGAGAACCTCAACAGCAGTTCAATCAGGTGTCAGGAGCAGGTCCTGCCCGAGAGGAGGAGGGAACGGATTCCCAACGAGTAATCCACTTCTGGTGGTGGAGACCTAGGGATGAGCCTCTTAGAGGCATAGAATGTGAGCATGGGCAAGTCCGGCAGGGAGATGGGGGGAATGTCCAAGTCCTGCAGAAACTCAGGCAGATCATCAGGAGACCATCTTTCCTCACCATGAGGGCGAAGGGGAATCCCAAATTGTAGGAGAGGACTTTCTCTCTGAGCACATCCAGAAGCGGCCGGAGAGCTTATGACTGCTGGGACCGACCAGATATGATGCGGGGTCACTGCGTTACCCCGCGTTATATCGCGGGAGCTGCCGCAGGACTTAAATATCCTGCACCGTTAAGGGGTTAAACATTAACTTATTACTAAAATAACATCTCTCTTTATAGGTTTATACATATAAAAATATAATATTAACCAACACGCCAATTAAAAAATTATTAACCCATCAAACTCAGCAATTATTCATGCAGCATTCATTCATGTCCTTAGTTTATACTTTCTCTGCAGATTTTTATCATAGAACAGATTAGTCAAGCACATGTTCTCATATAAACAACTTATTATATAACCTTTAGTTATATACAAACTTACCACATGTAAGGCCAAAGTAAGAACTTTCTAAATGTATATAAACTTGCATTATAGGTATGAGCTGAATTTCCAATTGAAGACCAATGTTGGTATTTACAATTATGTAAAATGAAGTTGGCTTGAAAATAGTCACGTTATCTGGTGACACATAAACACAGTAAAAATATAATACAATAGACAGAAACAATTTGTAGGTGAAGTAGACTAGGCATAATTGTTAAATTCAAGGCAAGTCTAACTTTATCAATAAATGTATATCAGATCTTGGAATGTTTTGAATTAAAATAAATGTTTGAATGTGATGTGAAGTGATTCTAGTTTATTCAAATTACATATCAGATTAATGGTCTCTTTATACCTAGCCTAAGAAAGGCAGTAAACAGGCCTCAAAAACTTCCATCTTGAAAAGAACCTTTTATGATTATAGTACCCTATAATGGATGCTCTGTACCCACTGAATGGAGCTTTAAAGGGGTTATTTAGGAGGAAAATGTCTCAGAGGTATATCTTCTCAGACAGCGGGGCAGTGGGTGATTATCAGATTGTGATCACTGCGTTTGTTAAACCACACCCGCATGCTATGATCAATGACAGCACAATGTTGCCAAAACTTATTTTGAACTGGCCACTGGTCCTCTTAAATTCCTTTGGTATTTGCAAATGTAACAGCAAATGGGGATGCTTTTGTCTAAAATTGAGGTCATATGGAGTTACAGTATGGCCATATAGAAATCTTTATTGTATAGGTTTATACTTTACACATAAGGTCTAAATTTTATAGCTGAAGTATTAACAAGCCTTATCATGAACCTATTGATTATTCTTACCATTGAACTTATACTTACCATTGGCATATGGTAAATTAATGTGTACATGGTTTAATGTAATTTCTCCAGTGCTTCTGATTTCTAGTTCCTGAAATATAGAGTAAAGCACATGACCTACAAGCTACAGATGTGTTTATAGACTGGCATATAGTAAAAAAACACTGTTATATAGTGAACTAAAGGCTTCTGAAAGTTCTTTTTATACAGTATATTACACAAAAAATGGTAAAAGTGTGTGTGTGTGGGGGGGGGGGGGAGTTGCCTAGCATGCACGTTTACTACTCGTTCCTTTTTGGATATCCATTGCGGCCACCAGCCTAGGAGGCAATAAATTACTCACCATGGGCCCTAAAAACCCAAAGAAGCAGGGTAAAGTCTGCTCTTTACTGCCACCACTGGGGGTACTTAAGACCAGGCTTCGGTGCTTCTGTTTGTGTCTCCAGGATCTGGCTCTGCTGTATCATAAGGGGAAGCTATGGGGGCCACAGTCTCCTCCTGTACCCCCTCTTCTCATTGATCTGAAGGTCGAGAAGACAGACGGTGGTCCATTGTCACTAGCCCCTCTTTTACCAGCTGATGCAATATTTAAACCAGGCCCTCGGGCCACTGTGGTCTGCAGCTCCCTCTATAGGCCAGAGCAGAGTCTCCTGTGGCATTGGCACCGGGAACGCCTAGGGTTCTTCTGAAGATAGCTCATGGCCTGCCTCCCCATGAAGTGCCCACCAAGCTGCCTCAGAGAGATGTGGCCCAGATTTTGCAATCTTACCCAGAGCTGCAAACCCTATTGTTCTTTCTGCCTATGTAACAAGACCTGACTGCTCTTACTGCGGAGTTGAAGACAACAATTTGTTCAGTCTGAGGTGGATGTCCTGTTCTCTATAGTGTGTGCTCTTGAATTCTTCCATTCTTCTACGCAGTTGATGGAGGACTTACGTTCCTATTTGCCCCTGGGCAGCAGCTATTATATTCTCAGATGAATGACCAGGAGAACCCCAATCACAGAAATACATTCAAATTCAGGGTCTCCCGAAGGCGACCCACTCAGATGAATTTTTGCCTACACGAACATTTTCAATTCCGTTCCTTGGTAGACCTGGGCCTCTACCCCTTGAGTGCCCTCTGCACTTGTTTAGCCTAGGTCCCCACCTTTTTTCTCTTTGACTATTATGAAGAACTATTTGTTTTTGCAGTGTATGTCGGGGACTACCTTTCTCAGTGAATGTTATGTAGGACTATATGTTCTTGTTTCATGTTTTTCCTTCCTCCTATCTGGTCTCAGGGTCCATGTGTGTAGAGCTTGCTTCTCCATTCTCTTTTCAGAGTTGTATCCTCCTTTTCGTCTCCTCTCCAATGCACCCCCTTCTCTCGCCTATGTACCATTGCGGTTAGCATTTTTGCCTTCCCAATGGCGCCTCTTAAGGTTGCCAACCTGTATGTTCAGGGTTTTAATAATTCAGATAAGAGAGTGAAGATCCTGTACTCTATGCACAAATGGAGAGCTTCGGTGGTATGTTTGCAGGAGACCCAATTTCTCTGTGAACATGCCTCCCTGCTCTTCAACTGCTATTTTACCTCCTGTATTATAGTAACAGTTTTTCCCAGAAGGTTAAGGGAGTTGCTATTTTATTTCACAAATCTTTTCTGCACTAAGTTTTAGACATAAAAGTGGATAAGGATGCAAGAGACCGCTTTGTTAATGTGGTACTCTGGTGGAAAACTGGTGCCAGAAAGTTAAACAGATTTGTAAATTACTCCTATTTAAAAACGTAATCCTTTCAGAACTTATTAGCAGCTGTATGCTACAGAGGAAATTATTTTCTTTTTGAATTTCTTTTTTATCTTGTCCACAGTGCTCCAAGCTTAGGGGAGACCTAATGACTATGTATAAATATATCAGGGGACCGTACAGAGATCTATCCCATGATCTATTTATACCCATGACTGTATCTATAACAAGGGGGCATACTCTATGTTTAGAGGAAAGAAGGTTTCTACACCAGCTCAGTTGGGGTTCTCTACTGTAAGAGCAGTGAGACTGTGGAATTCTCTGCCTGAGGAGGTGGTCATGGTGAACTCTGTAAAAGAGATCAAAGGGACAGTCCCAATGAAGTCAACTTATCGTGGTGGGATGGTCTAAACTATTTGGCCAAATGGTGAGCAAAGCACCTCCATTTTTTCATTTTTTGCATTTTAGCAATATAGCATTTCATGTTTTATCTGTATCTTTGTGCTAGCAGTTTGCTGCTGCATTCTCCTGTTTACATATATATATAGATTTTTTATTATTATTATTTTTTTTACTTTAAACAGCTCCTTTACAAAAAAAAAATGGAAGTGAAGCATGCAGGCGGGCACAGCGTGGGCATCTCGGGACGGGTAAGGGACACCGGGGGAAGGGGGACATGTAAGGGACACTAGGGACTCCTAGCAGAGCATTGTGTGTGTCCCGATCCCCGTGATCGGGACACACACACCGAGCTGCTCAGGATTTTTATCTGCGAAACGCTGCCATCAGCTAGTCAGATTTGACTAGCTGATGGGAGCGATTGCTATGTGTGTGTGTGTGTGTGTGTAGGTCGGGAAAATCTTCCTAGTCATGACGTACATGTGTCATGGGTCGGAAAGGGGGTTAAGATACTCTGTACGTGGTATAAACTTTTCACATTGTTACACCAATACTTTCTGGTTGTATTAGATGTGTGTTGGAGGTGCAATACAGCTCCAGGTACCATGACTCACATTTGTCTGAAGTGTTTGTTTCTACACACCTTTTGGGTTATAGTTTTGGACCTTATACCACAGATAACCTGCCACAATCTTCCGCATACACCTCAGGTGCTATTGTTAATGTGTTGCCTATTGTATAAATCCTGATTTTTTTTTTCCATACCCCTTATTGTTCAATAAAAACTTTTTGAATTCTAAAAAAGAAAATTATGAATTGAACATAATTGGCTTAAGAAAGGCAAGATAGACTACAAAAAGTTTAATCTCAATATAGTTTTGAGGTCTAATCCCAACTAATTATAAAGTAGAGGTGTATCCTAGTAATATTCCATCACCTTGTTAGGTGACCCAGGTTATGTCTGCTATTGTGTTAGGATACTTACTGTTTTAGGGTTCTTAATTTTCAGAATGATTTTTGATAGACAAGTCTCAAACTCACTGCCATCACATAACTTTATTTCTCCATGAACAGCAAATAAAGATATAGTACACAACTGAAAGAAAACAATCATATGTTAATAAATGAACACAAATACATTCAGGTGAAAGCATTTATATATACAAATAATTATTAACAATAGAACCACACTTTTATACTGTTCCCTTTTGCAGTTAGAAAATTGTAATACTACATTTGGCCATTTAAATAAATGACTGTCCATACCTTCTTGACACTGATGGGTGTAACAGCTGTGGTAGGTGGATCAACCAACCTGAGAGAAAGATGGCGTGGGCCGTACCAGGGAGCAGAGTCTAAAGTGCCGCTGGTTTTCACCAGAGCCCGCTTAAAAGCGGGATGGACTTGCTGCGGCAGGAAGCACCCAGGTCGCTACCCCTGATACAACTCGTCCCCACAGGCAGCTGAGGTATAACGGGGCACAGGAAGGATGACACACAGACATAGTCAGGACAGGCAGGAGGTCAGGGCTGGAGGTAATGAAGCAAGGCGGCACTGGAGCAAGGTCAGATACACGGCAAGGCAAGACACAAGTATACGCTTGTGTACGCACAAAGATCCAGCAGGGAACAGTAGGAAGTCCCGGAACTAAATAGTCTTGGTTTTAGAGAAGCACCAATTATTTGTGCACTGGCCCTTTAAATTTAGAAGGGCCGGCGCGTGCGTGCACCGGCAGAGAAGGGCAGGAGGAGAACAACAGAGCGCGCCCCACAACGTAAGGAAAAGGTCCAGCGAGAACGGGGCGGAAGGTGAGCGTCAGTCCAGGATTCGCATGCGGGCGCGTCCTGCAATGCAAACCGCAGCACTGCCGGGAGCAGAGGGCAGAGCCTTAACAGTACCCCCCCTTGGGTCTCCCCTCTTTTGGGTCTTAAAAAGTTCTGAAGTAAGTCACGGTCCAGTATATTCTCCCCCGGCTTCCAAGATCTCTCCTCCGGACCGAAACCTTTCCAGTCCCCCAAAACATAACGTCTCCCTCTTACAGTTTTTGTAGCTAAGATTTCTTTGACCTCGTAGATGTCAGAAGAACCAGAAACAGGAATGGAAACAACAGACTTTTTGCGAGAACCGATTGACTACAACTGGCTTATGAAGGGAGACATGGAAAGAATTTGGAATGCGTAGGGAAGAAGGCAGACAAAGTTTATAGGAGACCAGATTAATCTTTTGTAAAACCTCAAATGGTCCCAGGAAACGAGGGCCCAATTTGTAGCTCGGAATCTTGAAATGGGTATTTGGAGGATAACCAGACCTTATCACCAGGAAAGAAAGATGGATGAGATCTTCTTTTCTTATCCGATTGAGATTTCATGCGGGAGGAGGCTTGAAGAAGAGAATGCCGAGTCTGTTGCCAGATGGACGTGTAATCCCAAACTAGTTCATCAACAGCTGGCACACCCGAGGAGATGGAAGAGGAGGACTAGGATGAAGACCGTAGACAACAAAAAATGGAGAAGACTCCGTGGCCTCAGAGTCTCTATCATTGTAGGAGAATTCCACCCAGGGGTAAAAGATCGACCCAGTCATCCTGTAGGGTCGGAATGAAGTGACAAAGATATTCTCCCGGAACTTGATTTACTCTCAAGTTTCTTGTGTGGGTTTCAGTGCTGAGACCCCCACAGATTGCTTGAACAAATGGGGAGAAGCGTTTAGCTGAGCGCTGTTTTTTCCTGTCATCTCCTCTCTGCAGGAGACCGACACTATACACTTTATATAAAATGTGTCTCCTGCAGTAAGGGGATAACTGGAAGACAAAGCGCTCAGCTCAGCTGTTGTTCTCCATTCAACTACCACCTATTAAAACTTTTGACATGTCTCTATGTATCTACACATTAGAGAAAATAAATGTCAGCCGAACCCCATATTTAGGCAGGATTGAACAGGTGTCTAATATGTATGTGGGTCTCCTGACTTTCTCCCAATAGACAACGTCAGTGGAGAGAAGGATTGGGAAGGTTGGGTTTCGATTGCCTGATTATTTGGTTCTTGGAGAAATAAGCATAACTGCGACCCCCAGCATGCACGGAAAGCCAAAAGGCATGCTGGGAGTTGTAGTTTTTCAATAGCTGGAGGTTTGCCCTCCCCACCATGTGAATGCACAGGGTACATTCACACGGTCGGGTTTACAGTGAGTTTCTCGCTGCAAGTTTGAGATGCAGAAAATTCTCCACTGCAGCTCAAACTCCCAGCGGGAAACTCGCTGTGAACCCGCCTGTGTGATTGTACCCTAAAAACACAACACTGCACAAAATAAAGGGTAAAACACTACATACACATATACCCCTACACAGTTAACCCCCCCCCCCCCACTAAAAATGAGGGACGTCTGGTACGGCACAGTTTATAAAACGGAGCCTCCAGCTGTTGCAAAACAACAACTCCCAGTGTTGCTGGACAGCCATTGACTGTCCAGGCATGCTGGGATTTTTGCAACAGCTGGAGGCACCCTGTTTGGAAAACATTGCCGTAGGGTAATTTTGGTATCGGAGGCAAGTGTAATTCTTGCATCCATGTCAGTTCCTATGCAAATTACTAATTTAGGCCTCAAATATGCATGGTGCTCTCTCACTTCTGAGCCCTTTCGTATTTCAAGGCTACAGTTTAGTGCCACATATAAGGTATCTCCGTACTCGGGAGAAATTGCCTAACAAATTTCGGGGGGCTTTTTCTCCTTTTACCTCTTATGAAAAGGTAAAGTTGGGTGTCTACATGAGCATGCTATTGTAAAAAATTCAATTTTTCATTTCCACAAGAAGTAAAAGAAAAAAAAGACCCCCAAAATTTGTACATAAATACCCCATATGTGGACGTAAAATGCTCTGCGGGTGCATATCAAGGCTCAGGAGTGAGAGCGCGATGTACACAGGGGTGGCTGGTTGTTACAGCAGTTCTGACATAAACGCAAAAAATAACCTCAATACATGAATTACAATACCTGGATCCTCAGAACATTTTGGCTTGCCTGCTCAGCCAGGAGTGTATGCTTGCAGTGCTGGAGCAGATTCTGTCCACCAGTCCTATACTGCTGCATTTGTATTGCATCCATTTAAATAGACATGGCCTTGGTAAAGGGGTGTGATTTAAAATGCAAAAAATACACCAGATTTGTGGTGGAACTCCCAGTTAAACTTAGACTAGACAGTCTACGAATGCAACAGATTTATCAAACAGCATGATACACTTTGCTAAATCTGGTGCATTCTGAGGCTATGTTCACACGGAAGAATTTTTGCAAGGAATTCTGCATGCAAAATTCTGCAGTAATTTCCACAGAAATGTATTGTCCATTCACTTTTATGGAATTCCTACAGTGGAAATTCTGCTGTGTGACTGGGACAGTGGAATCCCATTGAAGTGTACTGGCAATAAATCCATGCAGAATTTTCAAGCGGAATTCCATACATAAATTCTGATGTGTGAACATAGCCTTTACACTGCCTAAGAATTAGATAGTTTTAGTAAACCTGGACCACTCTCTATACAACAAAAAAACAAAACATAGTATAGCATAGAAGGCAACACAAATAACCCCATCCAGTAGAGAATGTATACCATACAATATTTTATATGGGGACCCTATGAGTGACATATTCCCCTGGGGCTCATAGCATGAGATATGTTGTGTGCTCAGGGGTACATAAATAGTGTAGCTTGTGGTGCTATGATGTTTACACAAATCCCAATTACCCAATTTTACAGCCAATTTTAATTTTTGTGTATTTATTTTTCCCTCCCTGCACAAGATCCATAATTCTTACATTTTTCCGCTGACTAAATTGGGGCTTGATTTTGCAGAACAAATTGTACTGTATATACTCGAGCATAAGCCGAGTTTTTCGGCTTATACCTAGTGAACTCTCCGCCTGTAAGTGGTCTTCAACCTGCGGACCTCCAGATGTTGCAAAACTACTGTCCGGGCATGCTGGAAGTTGTAGTTTTGAAACATCTGGAGGTCCGCAGGTTGAAGACCACTGTGGCCTTCGTCATCATCCAGACGAGGGGGGTGGGATGATGACAGGGGGATGATGACAGGCGGTGATGATGAAGGGAGTGGGGTGTGGGATGATGACAGCGGGATGATGACAGGCGGTGATGATGAAGGGGGGGTGTGGGATGATGACAGGCGGTGATGATGAAGGGGGTGGGGTGTGGGTTGATGACAGGGGGATGATGACAGGCGGTGATGATGAAGGGGGGGTGGGATGATGGCAAAGGGATGATGACAGGTGGTGATGATAAAGGGGGTGGGGTGTGGGATGTTGACAGGGGGATGATGACAGGTGGTGATGATGAAGGGGGTGGGGTGTGGGATGATGACAGGGGGATGATGACAGGCGGTGATGATGAAGGGGGGTGTGTGGGATGATGACAGGGGGATGATGACAGGCGGTGATGATGAGTGGGGGTGCGGGATGATGACAGGGGGATGATGACAGGCGGTGATGATGAAGGAGGTGGGGTGTGGGATGATGACAGGGGGATGATGACAGGCGGTGATGAAGAAGGGGGTCGTGTGTCGGATGATGACAGGTGGTGATGATGAAGGGGGGGTGTGGGATGATGACAGGCGGTGATGATGAGTGGGGGTGTGGGACGATGACAGGGGGACGATGCGATGACAGGCAGTGATGATGAAGGGGGGGTGTGGGATGATGACAGGGGGATGATGACAAGCGGTGATGATGAAGGGGGGGTGTGTGGGATGATGACATGGGGATAATGACAGGCAGTGATGATGAAGGGGGGATGATGACAGGGGGATGATGACAGGCGGTGATGATGAAGAGGGTGGGGTGTGGGATGATGACAGCGGAATGATGACAGGTGGTGATGATGACAGGGGGGGTGTGGGATGATGACAGGTGGTGATGATGAAGGGGGTGGGGTGTGGGTTGATGACAGGGGGATGATGACAGGCGGTGATGATGAAGGGGGGGTGTGGGATGATGACAAGGGGATGATGACAAATGGTGATGATGAAGGGGGTGGGGTGTGGGATGATGACAGGGGGAAGATGACAGGTGGTGATGATGAAGGGGTGGGATGTGGGATGATGACAGGGGGATGATGACAGGCGGTGATGATGAAGGGGGTGTGTGGGATGATGACAGGGGGATGATGACAGGAGGTTATGATGAGTGGGGGTGCGGGATGATGACAGGGGGATGATGACAGGTGGTGATGATGAAGGGGGTGTGTGGGATGATGACAGGGGGATGATGACAGGCGGTGATGATGAAGGGGGGGTGTTTGGGATGATGACAGGGGGATGATGACAGGCGGTGATGATGAAGGGGGGGTGTGGGATGATGACAGGGGGATGATGACAGGCGGTAATGATGAAGGGGGTGGGGTGTGGGATGATGATAGGCGGTGATGATGAGTGGGGGTGTGGGATGATGAAGGGGGGATGATGACAAGCGGTGATGATGAAGGGGGTGGGGTGTGGGATGATGACAGGTGGTGATGATGAGTGGGGGTGTGGGATGATGACAGGGGGATGATGACAGGCGGTGATGATGAAGGGGATAGGTGTGGGATGATGACAGGGGGATGATGACAGGCGGTGATGATGAAGGGGGTGGGGTGTGGGATGATGACAGGGGGACGATGACAGGCGGTGATGATGAAAGGGGTGTGTGGGATGATGACAGGCGGTGATGATGAAGGGGAGTGTGTGGGATGATCACAGGGGGATGATGACAGGCGGTGATGATGAAGGGGGGGATGATGACAGGCGGTGATGATGAAGGGGGGGATGATGACAGGCAGTGATGATGAAGGGGGTGTGTGGGATGATGACAGGCGGTGATGATGAAGGGGGTGGGGTGTGGGTTGATGACAGGGGGATGATGACAGGTGGTGATGATGAAGAGGGTGGGGTGTGGAATGATGACAGGGGGATGATGACAGGTGGTGATGATGAAGGGGGTGGGGTGAGGGATGATGACAGGGGGATGATGACAGGCGGTGATGATGAAGGGGGGTGTGTGGGATGATGACAGGGGGATGATGACAGGCGGTGATGATGAGTGGGGGTGCGGGATGATGACAGGCGGTGATGATGAGTGGGGGTGCGGGATGATGTCAGGGGGATGATGACAGGCGGTGATGATGAGTGGGGGTGCGGGATGATGACAGGGGGATGATGACAGGCGGTGATGATGAGTGGGGGTGCGGGATGATGACAGGGGGATGATGACAGGCGGTGATGATGAGTGGGGGTGCGGGATGATGACAGGGGGATGATGACAGGCGGTGATGATGGGTGGGTGGTGGGGTGTCATTTTGATGCTGTTCGTTGTACAGTAAACATTTTTTTCTATAAATCACTCTATTCTGACTTATATAACTATTCATGTGAGGGCATGGCATGTGTACTGTGATCTTTAGTTTTTATCAGTAACTTATGGTGCACATGGGGCTTTTTGATGTTTGTTTTTTCTGCGGTGTAATGTGACCAACCTCAGGTTCAACAATGTTATTTTACCATTATTTTGCCGTAGCTAAATGTCTTTTTTTATGCTGTCCCTCGATATAATAGCTGTTGTTCAAATTAAACAGCTTTTCTACTACCTAGGAAATGTGTATATATGTAATATATGAATCATGTTATTATATTTTTTATGCATACTATATACTATCTTTGTCTTCTTCATTAATAATTATGGCTGTTACCTGCGAAAGGACATAGGAACATCTTCCATGAAAGTTGTATCTCCTCTGATCAAACGTTGTTATATGAGATCCACCTTCAATTGCACAGGAGCCAGAGCACGGCTTAGATATACATTTCCATAGTCCCTCAAAGCAGGTACTGTTACAGCAGAGACAAAGGTGTTACTACTTTGCAACCAAAGAATGAAATATAGTGAATTACCAATATGTTCTAATGCAGATATGCTGTAGCAGATTTTGCTACCCAATGAAGTCGTTGGGCAACAAAATCTTCAGCAGAAAATCTGTAGCAAAAATATGGCTGTGTGAACATACCCTAAGGGTAGGGTCACACGCAGGGGCGTAGGAATGGGGGATTGATCCCCCCAGGAATTCATGGTGGGGGACCGATAATGGTTTGATCCCCACCAGCGCAGACCACCGCTGCGACTTTCAATAAGAGCAGTGAGGACTGTGAGCAGGACCGGGCCGACCACTTCCCCTGACGTGACGCACACTCGGCATCAGGAGCTGCCTGCGGCTGCTGCTTTGAAACTGGCGGGTTTGAATTTTTCAACTCACAGGTGGTGGCCGGCGGTGCCCTTTATAAAAGCATGTTGCTCTGCAGTGTGCTGTGCCTGTATATAGATGTGCCGCACAGGCGTCTCTTCATCCATGACCCTCACACCCCCCTGCAGCAGCCGCTCATAGCACAGAAGGGGCAGACTGATGGTGGGGCTTCCAGCCAGAGAGAGGGCCCAGCCACTGCCAGCACCTCCATTATCATTAGTTTTAAATGGGCACTGTCACCAACTTTATTTTTTGATATGTTGTAGTACTTTTGTACTACAACATATCTCTAATATACTTTATTTTTAATTAAAATTGTTTAATTTGCATTTGAAAACCGGCCACTAGGGGTCTCCCTCCTAGTGGCCGGCTGCAGCCTGGTGTGATGTCACGCCTGAAATAGGACCGATGCGGCTGGGCATCGGTCCTTTTTCATTCAGTCTGCGCTCACTCCCTGCCTGTCAATCAGACAGGAAGGGAGCAAGCGCATTGGCTCCCCGGCCACTGGCTGAGAGGTCACTCCTCCCGCACATCACCGCCGCCGCCTCCGCCACCGCCGCCTCCGCCTCGTCGCCACCGCTGTCCCTGCACGCCCGCTGCCGGACTCTGCAGTAAGTGTAATGGGGGGTGGGGAAGTTGTGATGGAGGGAACGGGGTATGGCGCGGGGGGGGGGGGGGGAGACGGAGGGGACGGGCTAGCGCCGCGTGTAACTAATAGTTTATCTACACAGGGTGCCTCCAGCTGTTTCAATACTACAACTCCCAGCATGCCCTGACAGCCAATAGATGTCAGGGCAAGCTGGGAGTTGTAGTGATGAAACAGCTGGAGGCACCCTGTGTAGATGAACTAAGGGCGGAAATCCCCCCCCAGCAGGCATCAGTGACGTGGTGCCTGCTGGGGAAGTCTGCCTGGTAGTGAGCACACTGCCAGGCAGACAAAAAGCATTTTTAATATAGTAAAAATTAAAATTCAAAGCAGGGAGGGGGTTAGGGATAGATTGGCAATAGGCAGGGAAAGAAAAAAAACAAAATAGGATGGTGGGAGCTACCCTTTAACATTCAACCTGCTGGCCCCTAAAAGCCAGCGCAGGGGCCGTGGCCGGGCTGACCCTCTGTCAGGAGAGCACAGATGAACGCTCCTCCTCCTCTCCCCCCTCTTCAAGCTCCTGTGCTGTGTGCAGCAGTTGGTGGAGCAGGCAGTGGCACGTGTTTCCTGCTCCATTACACATTCTGACACCCCCTCGTGCTGCTGGAAATAAGGACATCCCCTGCCCACCACTGATTCTACTGAATCATTAGGTGAGTTTTTCTGGAAGGGAGGGAGCATTTGCAGTATGGGAGACAGAGGAAGACATTATGCAAGTGTTTACTAACCAGGGTGCCTTCTGATGTTGCAAAACTACAACTCCCAGCATGCCATTGGCTGTGTGGGCATGCTGGGAGTTTTAGTTTTGCAACAGCTGGAGTCATCCTGTCTGGGAAACACTAATCTATCTATCTATCTATCTATCTATCTACTATCTATCTATCTATCTATCTATCTCATTATCTGTCTATCTATCTCTATCTATCTATCTATATTCCAAGAAAAGCAGCACAACCTTGTTAGTAGACAAAAATAAGTAAAAAAAACTGTAGATTTATTGCATTATTCCAGTGCAGAAATCAGGAGAGCAACGTTTCTGCGGCTTCTCACCGCCATTATCAAGCCTTGATAATGGCGGCGAGAGGCCGCAGAAACGTTGCTCTCCTGATTTCTGCACTGGAATAATGCAATAAATCCACAGTTTTTTTCACTTATGTTTGTGTGCTGCTATTTGCTGGATTACTATCTATCTATTTCTCATATATATCTATCTATCTCATATCTATCTATCTGTCTCATATCTATCTATCTATCTAGTAGTGGAAAAGACCGCAGCACACAAGGCGTTCTCCGGTAAAAAGTGAATTTATACCATAAAACAGCAAGCAAAAAGGAAGCTACATTTCGGTAGTCTCACACCACCATCTTCAGGCATGCCTGAAGATGGTGGTGTGAGACTACCGAAACGTAGCTTCCTTTTTGCTTGCTGTTTTATGGAATAAATTCACTTTTTACTGGAGAACGCCTTGTGTGCTGCGGTCTTTTCCACTACTACTCAAGTTGGGGCTCGTAACCAGTGCCTCTGTGAAGGCGTGCACCTTCGTCTGTACTTTTACTACTTTGGCGGATGTGCTGCTTCTTTCTGCAATTTATCTATCTATCCCATATCTATCTCTCATATCTATCTATGATTCAAGAAAAAAACTAAAGAAAGGGGACAAAAACCAGCGCACCCTGTGCCGATGGCCTGAGGAAGAGGGGTGACGCCTCGAAACGCGTTATCAGTTTTATATGAAGAAATAAAGACTGCATTCTTTATCAAACCCGAAGTCTTCACCTGATTGACCACTAATACGGATCCTGCGAGCGCCAGAGAAGTGTCTACTTTTGATCTGTGACCTCTGCCACGAGCACAGAACTTGCATCATATCTATCTATCCCATATCTATCTATCTCATATCTATCTATCTATCTATCTATCTCATATCTATCTATCTATCTATCTCATATCTATCTATCCCATATCTATCTATCTCATATCTATCTATCTCATATCTATCTATCTCATATCTATCTATCTATCTCATATCTATCTATACCATAGCTATCTATCTCATATCTATCTATCTCATATCTATCCCATATCTATCTATCTCATATCTATCTATCTCATATATATCTCTTATCTATCTATCTCATATCTATCTATATCATATCTATCTATCTCATATATATCTCATATATATCTCATATCTATCTATCTATCCTATCTATCTATCTATCTATCTATCTATCTATCTATCTATCCCTATCTATCTATCTATCTATCTATCTATCTATGAGAAATAACAGGAATCATCATTCAGCTTTCCTACTAGGAGTGATGATTCCTGTGAGAAATATATTTACAGCAATATTTTTTTCACCCAGCTTTCCTAGACTTTGGAACAGCAAAGTTTGCCTAAATATGTGTTACCACATATTTAGGCAAACTTTGCTGTTCGGAAATCTAGGAAAGCTGGAAGAAAAAATATGGCTGCAATTATATTACATGTGTTACCACATATTTAGGCAAACTTTGCTGTTCTGAAGTCTAGGAAAGCTGGGTGAAAAAAATATGGCTGTAATTATATTTTTCACTGGAATCATCACTCAGCTTTCCTAGTCGAAAAGCTGAATGTGATTCCTGTTATTTCTCACAGAAATCATCATTCAGCTTTCCTAATAGGAAAGCTGAGTGATGATTCCTGTGAGAAATATAATTGCAGCCATATTTTTTTTACACAGCTGTCCTAGACTTCAGAACAGCAAAGTTTGCCTAAATATTTGGTAACAACATACACTCCCCCTGTATGAAGTGTTGGATGTGTTGCCACATATTTTGAAAAACTTTGCTGTTCCGAAGTCTAGGAAAGCTGGGTGAAAAAATATGGCTGCAATTACATTTCTCACAGTAATCATCACTCAGCTTTCCTAGTAGGAAAGTTGAATGATGATTCCTGTGAGAAATATAATTTCTCACAGGAATTTTTACCTATCCACTTACCTACCTATCTAGCTAATAACCAACCTAACTTTGAACATACCTAGCTACCTACTTACCTGCCTATCTACCTAGCTAACAACCTACCTACTTTCTGATGTATTTACCTACTGGGGGGAGAGGTCTACAGTGGGGGATAGGCCTACTATCCTAATTATGGGAGGACAGGCACTGGAACAATGCAGAGTCTAACATGTTTTTCCTGCAGATGCTAAAGAGATGGTTTTTGGCTGGAAGAAGTTGACATGTTGGTCTGAAGAAAAGGAAAGAGGATATCACTGATCAGAAATGACCGTACCTGTGAGTCCCTAGATGTAACTATAATCACTTACAGTATATGGTATACAGATCCTGTGTACAGCTGGTATCTACCTTTATATGGTTCTGTATACAATCACTTATATGGGATACAGGTCCTGCAACAAAGTCCAAGACCACAGCACCAAAAATTGACAACTCTGGATATGTGCAAATGAGCAATAGTTTACTGGTTTCCCAAAAGCTTTTTTTGAGGAACAGATAAATGATAGCTCTTTTGCACTTATCCGGAGTTTTCCATTTCTGGAGCTGTGGTCTTGGACTTTGTTGCATGTTTGGTATACGGATACCAAACATGCAACAAAGTCCAAGTCCACAGCACTAGAAATGGAAAATTCTGGATATGTGCAAAAGTGCTATCATTTATCTGTTCTATCTGGATGACCACGGGGACAATGGATTTATCCAGAGCTGTCTTCTACTGCTTTTCTGTATACAGATTCTGTGTACAGCTGGTATCTTCTTCTTTATGGTCACTGAACAGGGAGATACAGGTCGGTATACAGCGGTTTTATTCTGTAACAGTGTGATACATTAGTAAGTCACTGTGTGATGTAAAGTGTGTTCCTGATGATGCAGTATTATTTGGTCCTGTTATTGTTTATATTCTGGTATTTTTGGTATTGTTAGTCTGTACATAGTAGTTTTTACTCAGTATGGCGTTATTATCCAGTCTTTGTGTGTTGGTATAATTTGTTCCTTGTTTACTGATATTATTGGTCTTAGTATTCAGGATTTGGTCAATCATAATCATAATATGGTGGTAATATGTATGGTGATTTTATTCCTCCTTGTATACTGATTTTAATGCCTAAAATTGTCCTCTTCTATAAGACTTACTTATGGACAGGGATGTGGAATTCCTATTGCCCGACGGGACATGCAGTTTCGGGCGCCGGGCAGGTGAATTTTTCTGTCCCTTAGCCCTGCTTCGAGCAAGCAGGGCCTGACCTAACAAGTGCGGCGGTGCTCTGCAGTCTGTATGGAGCGGGCTCCCGACTTGTGCCCGCTCCATACCCTACAGCCCCCGGCTGTGGAAACTTGTGTCCCCCGAAGCAGAGCAGGGGAGATGAGAAGCTGCTCTGCCTTCTTTCTGCCATGCGAGGGGGAGATGAGGGGGGCATGGCTTTTTGCTCCCCGTGCAGATCTGCCTTCGCTCCCACCAGCTCTAGCTTCGGGGCTGAGGGGAGGAGCGGTCGCACGTCTGCACAGGGCGCAAGTTTCACACAGCCGATAATAACTAGCATGCGGCTCTCAGAGGGGTGTATGGAGCGGGCATATGAATGCTCCCTGGTGGGCTAGGGGGGTGGATAGCCCCCCCCCCCCGCAGCGCGATCGCAGGGGGGCAATCCACTATAGAGTAGTGTTGCTCGCGAATATTCGCAATTCGAATATTATTCGCGAATATCGCATATTCGCGAATTCGCGAATTTCACGAATATAGCGCTATATATTCGTAATTACGAACATTCGTTTTATTTTTATTTTTTTTTTTCACAGTACACATCACAGTGATCATCCCTCTCTGCTTCCAGCTTGTGTGGTGTAAAGAAGGCTCTAATACTACTGTGTGAGACTGGCGTGCGAATTTTTGCATATGCGAACATTTGCATATGCTAATTTTCGCATATGCGAATTTTCGCTTATGTTAATTTTAGTATATGCTAATTTTCCCACATGTAAATTTTCGCATACGCAAAGTTTTCGCATTTGCGGAAATAAAACGAGAATATTACGAATATGCGAATATTCGCGAATATATGACGAATATTCGTCCATATATTCGCGAATATTCGCGAATTCGAATATGGCCTATGCCGCTCAACACTACTATAGAGGTAGCCGGAGGGCTTACCGTTCCCTGTTGTCCTGGCTCTGTCATTGATAGATCCTGGCTGGACCAGGCTCTATCAATGGATCACAGAGCACACAGATGAATTGAGTTCAATAGAACTATATTCCTCTATAAGTCTAATAAAGTGTAAAAAAAAAAAAAAAAAAAAAAAAAGTTTTAATAAAAGTTTAAAATAAAAGTTCAAATCACCCCCTTTTCCTATATAAAAACATGCAAACATAATAAAAATAAACATATTTGGTATCGCTTCGTGCGTAATTGTACGACCTATTAAAATATAACATTATGTATCCCGTACGGTAAATGTAAAAAAAAAAAAAAAAACAGAATTGCAATTTTTATAATATGCCAGAAAAAAAAAAGTTAAAAAGTGATTAAAAAGTCAGATCAATACCAAAAATGGTACCGATACAAAAAACTGATTATGGTGCAAAAAAATGAGCCATCATACAGCCTGGTATGTGGAAAGAAAATAAAGCTACAGGGGTAAAAAAAAATGGCAATTAAAAAATTTAAAAAAAGTTCTGAATTTTTTTAAAATTTGTAAAACATGACGTAAACTATACAAATCTGGTATTACTGTAATCAGGCCGGTCTAAAGTATGAAACTAACATGTTATCTCAACCACAAGGTAAATGGCGTAGAAAAGAAAACCACAAAATCTGCAAAATTATTACTATTATTACTATTCAGGGATGTGGAATTCCTATCGCCCGACGCCCAAGACAAGCAGTTCCGGACGCCGGGCAGGTGATTTCTACAGGCACTTAGCCCTGCTTCAGGCAAGCAGCGTTAAATGCCGGAAGAATTCACACAGGTCCGCTCACATTGTTACTGTACTTACATCTCCGTGCAGCAGTTTATAACGAGACTTCCTTGCTGGCATGTGCGCGATTGGTGACGTCATAACATACGCAGCTCAGGACGTCTGGACGATGACGTCCCGTGCGGCGCCTTTGATGACATCACCTATCGCGCGCATCACCGCAAGGAAGTCTCGTTATAGACTGCTGCAGGGAGATGTAAGTACAGTAACAGTGTGAGCGGACCTGTGTGAATTCAGAGTGAGTGAGTGAGATAAACTTGCCTAATATGAGGAACTGCCTGATCACCAGGGGCAAAACTATATTCTTAACGGTCCAGTAACAAAAGTAACTGCCGAGCCCCTGAGCCTGCCGGAGCACACATGGGGCCGGAGTACAGGTAGCAGGGGATCAGAGAGGAGAGGAGAGGAGGTTTGGTAAATAATGTGGGAGAGGAGAGGGGGTTGGGCTGAAATATAATGACACAAGGGGCATCAGAAGGGAGGGGGGTATAATGACACAGGGGCATCATAAGGGAGGGGGGTATAATGACACAGGGGGCATCAGAAGGGAGGGGGGATATAATGACACAGGGGGCATCAGAAGGGAGGGGAATATAATGACACAGGGGGCATCAGAGGGGGGGGAATGTAATGAACCTGGGGGCATCAGAGGGGGGGGGAATATAATGACCCTGGGGGCATCAGGGGGGGGGAATATAATGACCCTGGGGGCATCAGAGGGGGGGATATAATGACACAGGGGGCATCAGAGGGGGGGATATAATGACACAGGGGGCATCAGAGGGGGGGGGAATATAATGACCTTGGGGGCATCAGAGGGAGGAGGGGAATATAATGAACCTGGGGGCATCAGAGGGAGGGGGGGGGATATAATGACCCTGTGGGCATCAGAGGGGGGGAATATAATGACCCTGGGGGCAAGTAGATTTTGCTCCATTTTAGTCCCGTGGACAAGTAGTTTTTTATAAAATTTCCACACCCCTGTATGGGACTTATTTTTTGCGCCGTGGTCTGTAGTTTTTATCAGTATCATTTTTGTTTTGATGGGACTTTTTGATCACTTTTGATAAACTTAGGTATTTTTTTTATGTTTACACCATTTACCATGCAGTTTCATTAGTGTTATATTTTAATAGTTCTGTCACTTCCACATGCGACGATACCAAATTTGTTTATTTTTGTTTACACATTTATTAGAGGAGGGGCGTGTTCACTGATTAGCAGTAAATGAAGACTGCTACCATGGCATACATGTACACCCTTTTTTGTCAAGGTATCAATGGTGCCTACACTAACCCCTCGTCTTGACCTCACACACACAGCCTACCTCCCACAGTCCTGACAGATCCCTATCCCTTGAATTCACTGCTCCCTGAAGGTACCGGTGATGAGGAGCCTGTATTGTCACGCAAAATTGAGTGACCCCGCCCCTTTTAGTCCCTCCACTTTTATGGCTCCACCTTTTCAAAGCCACAATGCTATCCCCCCCCCCCCCCCCAGGTTTTTGGGGCTTCCTAAGCCACTGGTCACACGTAATGCTTCCGCAGCAGATTTCGCAATGCTTATACGCCGATGACCGTCGTTAGAGTGAGCATTAGAGATGAGCAAATCGAATCTCACGAATCCAAATTCGTTACGAATTTCATGAAAAATTTGATTCGTATCGAATGCAAATATCGGCACGATTCTATTGCACAAATTGCTTCATCAAATGCCATTTAGTGCAGTCCAGGCTCCAGGGCATCTAAAGTGGTGGATCCACATGTGAGGACATGGGGCAAGGAATTCTGGGAAGGCGTGAACAAGGGTAAGCGAGATGACCCTGAATCACATGCAGGATGCAGCCTATCAGCAGCCAGTCACCTCTGTGATGTCACAGCCCTACATAATCGGCAGCTATATTGCGGCCAGTCACTTCATTCTTACACTGCAGAGAGATAGATAGGGAGGGACAGACTGCCCTGTGTGTTACATAGAAAAGCTTTTTCCAGCAGCGATTTACCTCCTAGTCAAGTCAGTGTTCTGTTGGACAGAGAGCAGTTTGTTTGTCACAGAAAAGCATTCTTACTGTAACGATCCACCTCCGAGTCACTGTCTACAGCTTTCTATTATAGAGAGGATCAGAGAGCAGTGTGTTGCACAGAAGAACAGCAGCGATTCAGCTCAAGCACAATTCCTGCCTAGAAGCACTGATAGGGAAGGGAGTGAAATTGAGAGAGTGCAATTTTGGCTGTAGTACACAGCGACTGTGGCAGCCGTGGCAGTATGCAGTGGAGTTTGAGTCAGTGAGTCCCTCTGAGTCACTTGCACAAATGGCACGATGAATGCTCAGTTGCTTGCGTAGTGACCACAGCATTGTCACCATTCGACAGCGGGATGACTTCTTGCTCTCCACCTTATTGGACCCTCACTTCCAGCAAAAAATGGGGGCCTTTTTTACACCCACTGAGAGGGAGGACAAACTGACCTACTACAGAGACATCCTACGTAGTCAGTTGTCCGATGCCTTTTGGCGCCATCATCCATCCTCTCGCAGTTCTGACTCGGGGGGCCCTCTGTGCTCACCTTCCACTGCCATGGCTGCTGGGGAAGGGTGGGGTGGCAGGAGCAGTGTCAGCTCCATCAGCACCAGCCTGAGTCTACAGTCGCTGATGAGTACCTTTCTTCACCCGCATAGTGAAGCAACTCAGCAGCAGCAGGTAGACATGGAGCAGGACCTTAACCAGCAGGTGGTGGCATACCGTGACATGGCCATGCCAACACACCTTGAAGATCCGCTGGACTTCTGGGCAGCCAAACTTGATTTGTGGCCGCAACTAGCAGAGTTTTCCCTGGAAAAACTGTCCTGCCCGGCCAGTAGTGCGCCATCAGAGCGGTTGTTTAGTGCAGCGGGGGCCATAGTCACCCCAAGGTGACATCGTCTGTCAATGAAAATTGTGGAGAGGCTGACCTTTTGTGAAGATGAATGACATTCTTTTCTTTTTGGAACACCGTGCTCTCTGCTGACATCTCTGTCCATTTTAAGAACTGTCCAGAGTAGGAGAAAATTCCCATAGCAAACATATGCTGCTCTAAACAGTTCCTAAAATGGACAGAGATGTCAGCAGAGAGCACTATGCTCATGATGTCAGCAGAGAGCACTGTGTTCCAAAAAGAAAATCATTTCCTCTGTAGTATTCAGCAGCTAATAAGTCCTGGAAGGATTAAGATTTTTTAATAGAAGTAATTTACAAATCTGTTTAACTTTCTGGCACCAGTTGATTAAAAAAAAAAAATAATAATAATTTTCCACCGGAGTACCCCTTTAACCCCTTAAGGACTCAGCCCATTTTGGCCTTAAGGACTCAGACAATTTAATTTTTACGTTTTCATTTTTTCCTCCTCGCCTTCTAAAAATCATAACTCTTTTATATTTTCATCCACAGACTAGTATGAGGGCTTGTTTTTTGCGCGACCAGTTGTCCTTTGTAATGACATCACTCATTATATCATAAAATGTATGGCGCAACCAAAAAACACTATTTTTGTGGGGAAATTAAAATGAAAAACGCAATTTTGCTAATTTTGGAAGGTTTTGTTTTCACGCCGTACAATTTATGGTAAAAATGACGTGTGTTATTTATTCTGAGGGTCAATACGATTAAAATGATACCCATTAATATATACTTTTATATTATTGTTGCGCTTAAAAAAAATCACAAACTTTTTAACCAAATTAGTACGTTTATAATCCCTTTATTTTGATGACCTCTAACTTTTTTATTTTTCTGTATAAGTGGCGGTATGGGGGCTCATTTTTTGCGCCATGATCTGTACTTTTTTTTTGATACCACATTTGCATATAAAAAACTTTTAATACATTTTTTATAATTTTTTTTTTAATAAAATGTATTAAAAAAGTAGGAATTTTGGACTTTTTTAAATTTTTTTATCGTTCACGCCGTTCACCATACGGGATCATTAACATTTTATTTTAATAATTCGGACATTTACGCACGCGGTGATACCAAATATGTCTATAAAAAATGTTTTTTACGCTTTTTGGGGGTAAAATAGGAAAAAACAGACGTTTTACTTTTTTATTGGGGGAGGGGATTTTTCACTTTTTTTTTACTTTTACTTTTACATTTTTTTACATTTTTTTTTACACTTGAATAGTCCCCATAGGGGACTATTCATAGCAATACCATGATTGCTAATACTGATCTGTTCTATGTATAGGACATAGAACAGATCAGTATTATCGGTCATCTCCTGCTCTGGTCTGCTCGATCACAGACCAGAGCAGGAGACGCCGGGAGACGCACAGAGGAAGGTGAGGGGACCTCCGTGCGGCGTTATGAATGATCGGTTCCCCGCAGCAGCGCTGCGGGCGATCCGATCGTTCATTTAAATCGCGAACTGCCGCAGATGCCGGGATCTGTATTGATCCCGGCACCTGAGGGGTTAATGGCGGACGCCCGTGAGATCGCGGGCGTCGGCCATTGCCGGCGGGTCTCTGGCTGCGATCAGCAGCCGGGATCAGCCGCGCATGACACGGGCATCGCTCCGATGCCCGCGGTTATGCTTAGGACGTAAATGTACGTCCTGGTGCGTTAAGTACCACCTCACCAGGACGTACATTTACGTCCTGCGTCCTTAAGGGGTTAATCCCAGATCCAGCTGAACAGATGAAGTCGAGTGCACTAGATCTGTCACTTGGATCATGTCTTTTTTTGATGGTAATTGTTAGGTGGTAAGGGTGGTCAATCTTGGAGTTTTAAACTTCTCAGGTTTTTACTCATGGTCACAGGGTTAATAATTTGCCCATGATCACATGAAGGACAAGTGGATCAGAGGAAAGACACATTGTGGAGATTTATCAAAACTTTTGAAGAGGAAGAGACTTTAGTGTCAGGTCACACAGAACTGATCAGTAGCATTTGATCCCCCAATGATCCGCCAATGACAGACCCTACAGTGTGCCTTCAGCTGTGCCTGCTTGTAGCCGCAATCCGCCTCTACGAGCAGACATTAGTGTTCTGTGAGTCACCACGTGAATGCACAGTGTACTCAAACATACAGGTTTTGATAACCTAGAGTTTCCCTTTGTGGTACTATCTGGGAAGCAATTACATAATACTAATCGGTGAAATAGAAAATAACGGCAATTAATTACATTTCTACTGTGATGTGGAGATTCTGTAAGTGAAGGGTCTGGGTATCTACACCAAATTATGAGAATAACATAAGATCGGAAAATTTCAGAATGTGGTAGCAAAACAATAATGTCCCTCTATTAAGAGCTGAAAACAGGAGTTAAGTTATAGGACAGTCCTTGTGAGCTGGTAGACAAAGCTTACTTATTGTAATGTATAGCAATATACTCACTTGCTTTATAGTGGACATGTTAAAGCGCAACTCATGAAATCTGGGTGCAATAACCTGCACACAGCCTTTGTACTGTGGGAAGGTGGTGGGTACAGCAATGTTTTTACCTGATATTTGCAGGCTTTCATGACCCCTAAAAATGCTTTTGATCAGAGCCACTGACGGTCAGATAGGCGTGGCGCGAGGTACGCGATGCCCCGCCGCCACCACGCCCACCCCCTGTATGTCAGCACTGGGACCACAGGTCCCAGCTCATGCGCCCTTCAGCTCATCTAACGTGCACGCCGCTGCGTGTAATCCAGCAAGCGCTCGCTCCCCCAGCGAGTGCTCGCTGCCGTCTTCCTCCGCACTGCTAGCTGGATGACACGCAGCGGCGCGCACGTTAGATTAGCTGAAGGGCGCATGAGCTGGGACCTGTGTGTCAATCACACTGCAGTCCCAGCGATGACATACAAGGGGTGGGCGTGGTGGCGGCGGGGCATCGCGTACCACACGCCACGCCTATATGACCGTCAGTGGCTTTGATCAAAAGCATTTTTAGGGGTCATGAAAGCGTGCAAATATTAGGTAAAAACATTGCTATACCCACCACCTGCACACAGTACAGAGGATGTGTGCAGGTTATGGCACCCAGATTTCATGAAAGTTGCACTTTAAGGTGACATCCAGGTTTTGAAAAGGAAGTTCTCCACATTTAGTAAAAAAGATCCTCTAGATCAGTGGTCTCTAACCTGCGGACCTCCAGAGGTTGCAAAACTACAACTCCCAGCATGCCCGGACAGCCAATGGCTGTCCGGCCATGCTGGAAGTTGTAGTTTTGCAACATCTGGAGGTCTGAAGGTTGCAGACCACTGCTCTAGATAGTTATAGTCCTACCATATAGATGGAAAACAGGGCTCCGGGGGGCAAGTTCTGGGGAAAAAGCTACAAAATATATGTCCCAAGTGTGTGTTCTGTTGGGCAGTGCAGGAGAAAGTATGTGCACCCAGTGTCTTGATGCAGGACTCAGCTGTACCTTTACGTCCCTGCAGATTATCTCTGTATTGGTCAGTGCAGAGATGGAGACTTTCATTGTACTAGGAGGCAAGTTCCGAGCAGCCTTCATCACTACGACAGCCGCTGTCCCTCAGCTCCAAGCCCCAAGCAGCCTTTATTATACTAGGATGCAAGTTTGCACATACTCCCTCAGGTCTGAGCCCCAGGCAGCCTTCACACAATGATATGAAAACCATTGTATTAACACCATCAGAGCTACTGTACAATGAAGCTGCTCGGAGCTGAGGGAGTGTGTACGGTGTGAGGCGCCAACTTTCCATCCTAGGCTGCTGTACAATGAAGGTTATGAAGGCTGCTCACCTGTGGAGAGGAAAAGTTGCCCATAGCAACCAATCAGATTGCCTCTTTCATTTTGCAGAGGCCTTGTTAAAAATGAAAGAAGCGATCTGATTGGTTGCTATGGGCAACTGGGCAACTTTTCCTCTGCACAGGTTTTGATAAATCTCTATGGCCCAAATTTATCAAACTGTGAGAGAGAAAAAATTGAGAGATTTTCCTCCAGCAACCAATCACAGCTCAGCTTTCACTTTACCAGAGCTTGTTAGCTGAGCTGTGATTGGTTGCTATGGGAAAATCTCTCAATTTTTTCTCTCACACAGTTTGATAAATCTGGGCCATATATGTGCGCAAACGTACGCGTGTCAGGGCTCGAAGTTAGGGTGCATTCACACCACGTTTTTGCAATACAGTTTTCAATGTGAAAACAGTATGGAACTGTATTGAAAACCGTATGCATTGACTCTCCATTGAAAACACAAAGTGCTGCCTAAATAATTTTATTAAGCCAGCTATTTTTTTTTTCTTGTGAGGGGGGGGGGGGGGGGGGGGGGCTTCCATTTTTTTCCTACTCACATTCTAAGACTTGTAGCGTTTTTATTTTTCCACTGACAAATTGTATAAGGGTTTTCTTTTTGTGGGACAAGCTGTACTTTGCATTTTCACACTTTATTATATCATATAATGTATTAGGGAGCCAGAAAAAAATATGTGTAAGGCAAAATTGAAAAAAAATATTATATTTTACTCTACAGGTCACTACGATTCCAATGATACCAAAGTGAAAAATAAAGTTTGTTCAATGCCCTGACCCTGGAGCTGTATTAGGGTTTATTTTATTGTGCCATGAACTGTAGATTTTAACGGTACTACTTTTGCTTTTCTGTGACTTCTTGAAAACTATTACATATTTTCTCAGATTTTATTGATCACGGCATTTAACCATTTAAATGACGGACATTGGAGCCAGCTCTGATGTCTGTCATTACCGGCAGATGTCAACTGCTGACGGGAGCAGGCATCTGAAGGTTATGATGCAGACCTGACGCGCCCTGCACATTCCCCTCACCTGACCCATGACGTACCGGTACGTCATGGGTCGAGAAGGGGTTAAATAGTGTCCTCTTTCTGTTATGGTCATTATTATATAAAGGATGTACATAGACACAGGCCCAGAAGCTGTTTTTGGGCTGAAAAATATATATAGCTTTTTTTAGGCTAAAAAATATATATTTTTTTTACATATTGATCACTGTGCATACAGTGATAGGGATGGCAGGCGCTATAGTAAACCATATTTGTCTTTTCTCTGGACAGCCCAGAGTCTTCTACTGCAGCTACACTATTTCGGTGCCACTGCAGATTTTGCAAGGATGTGCAGGAATGGCCCTGCAGAGTCACTTGTGGACCATTAAAGGAGTACTCTAGTGCAGAGTATTCCTGGTCCGTCCTGCCCGGGCTGCAAAATAAATGAAAATGAACCATCACTCACCTTCCTGGGTTCCCGTGGAGCACCACTACAGCTGATCGGTAGTGTTGCTCGCGAATATTCGCAATTCAAATTTTATTCGCGAATATCGCATATTCGCGAATTCGCGAATATTCGCGAATATAGCGCTATATATTCGTTATTACGAATATTCGTTTTTTTTTTTTTTTTCACAGTACACATCACAGTGATCACCCCTCTCTGCTTCCAGCTTATGTGGTGTAAGAAGGCTCTAATACTACTGTGTAAGACTGGTGTGCGGATTTTCGCATGTTAATTTTTGTATATACAAATTTTCGCATATGTTAATTTTCGCATGCGCGAATATTCGTATATGCGAAAATAAAACGAGACTATTACGAATATGCGAATATTCGCGAATATGACGAATATTCGTCCATATATTCGCGAATATTCGCGAATTCGAATATGGCCTATGCCGCTCAACACTACTGATCGGTCCTCCGGTCCATTTCCTTCATACTTCCTGGTGTAACGAAGCGTCACATGGCACTCAGCTATCCCCGGTCTAGGCGGAACATCGCGGCCGCCGGCAATAGGCTGAGCACCATGTGACGCTTCGTTTCACTCGGAAGTATGAAGGAGATGGACCGGAGGACCGATCAGCTCTAGTGGCGCTCCGCGGGAACCCAGGGAGGTGAGTGATGGTTCATTTTCATTTATTTTGCAGCCCGGGCAGGACGGAGCAGGAATACTCTGCACTACAGTACTCCTTTAAATGTGTAAAGTTGTTAAGCCCCTCCATTCTAGCATTAAGTTGTAAAACCATTCCATTCTAGCAGCATATTTGTTTTGTGGTCGACTTTAGAGTTTTCACATGGCGGAAAATGTTTGGAATGTCCACCCGGAAAATCTAGGCAAGCATTCCACACATTTGCATGTTTCGTCCGTGCTAGTAATTAGAGATGAGTGAAGTTACAGTAAAGAAAAGGTGGATACAGTCTTAGGAGAGAGTCTACTGAAATGGGCCGTCTTCATAGACAGCAATGCATTTCCGAGCGGAAATTCTGCCGTGTGCACGGTGCAGCAGAGACTTGTTAATATCAAAGGGACTCTGCTGCAGAGAATTTTCCCAGCTGAATATTTCTGTGGAATTCTGCTTGGAAATTTTGCGATGTGAAGATGGCATAAGGGTGCATTTCCATGTCATCCACATAAAGTGGCCAAAGGCTACACAGTTATGCCAGTAAAAAGCCTACTTTCATCAACATATTTCCTGCCAAATTTTAACATATTTAACCCCTATATTTACCCTATAACCCCTAAATGTTTACCAGTTTTCACATTGTTGAATCAATTCTGCCCCTGTAGGGTAGATGTTTCCTGAGTACTTGCAGTTGCATTGAGATGGTGGAATACATCCTTTATCACTAATATCATCAAATACAGTGCCTGGAAGTAAGAATAAGAGATTTTAGTATGTCAACTTACACTTTAATACTTTATTACTTAGTATTTTGTGTATTGAGCTTAGACAAATGAGTAAAGTCATCATGACTCTACAGTCTGGCTCAGCCTAAAGGGAAAAGTAGATGAAATATTCAGCCCGATACACTCTATAAATTGTGCGGAGCTGAGGTCCCACCTGCAATTCCTTTTTTCTCTACCAGGCTGCTGCAGGAGACAATATGCAAGCAGGACTGCAGGCAGGACCAAAAGGACAGGTTACATTTAAGGTCACTTTCACATGACAGTATTTTAGTCATTATTTTAAATCAGTATTTTTTAGCTTAAACCAGGAGTAGAACCTACACAGAGAAACACTACAATGCAAAGATTAGTGCATTTCTATGTTGTGGACCAGCTCCTAGTTTTGGCTTAGAAATACTGACCAAAATATTGTCATGTGAAAGTAGAATATCAGAATTTCACACACAGCTTGTTAGGCAGTTTTTCATTTAGTTTTTTTCAGCCAAAGCCAGAAATAGATTCAAATTGAACTGGAACTATAAGGAATTAGTGCTGGGTGATATACTGGTTCATACCGAATACCAGTGTGTTTTTTCTCTATGATATGAATTTTTCCCGGTCGGGCGCCTCCCCCTGCGAATGAATGAATTATCAGCTGCAGTGTGCTGGGGAACTCATCATATATCAGAAGTTCTGCAGTGCCCACGGCCCACTGGCTTTCAGCGCTTCCAGGGGGAGGTGACAGCTTCTGTTCTCTGTCCTGTGCCCGCGGCTCACAACTCATTCATTTCCAGAGCTGCGGCTCACAGAAGGAAAAGTAGGACAGCGCCGCGGGTCATATATGATTATTTCCCCAGAGCACGATTCATTCGGGGGGGGGGGGGGGGGGTATGGTGGTTAGGGCGAAATGAGTGGAAGGAAAAATACCGTCACATACCGTGGAACCGCCATAAGTTTGAAAAATACTGTGATGCACATTTTTGGTCATACCACCCAGCACCATAAGGAATGCACTTATATTATATATTGTACTATACTTTACGATATATTATAGTATACATTATAGTATATATATTGTAATATTGTAACTTCTGGCCTTAGCTCAAAAAACTGAATTGAAAAGCCTTACAAAAGGTCCTAGACTATAGCTTCTAAACTCCTCTAATTAGAGGGGTTGTCTGGTTAAAAAAAAAAAATAATAAATAAATAAATATATATATATATATATATATATATATATATATATATATATTATCCACAGGATAAGGGATAAGTATCTGATCTGTTTAGTTCCAACCGATGGCGCTCCCCCGCGATCTCCACAATGGGATCCTGGCTCTAGGCATGCACTCCATTCTACGGCAACGGCACACACTCCATTCTTTTTCCAACACGTACTAAGTCCAGCTCTATACCATCACTCCCTCCACAGCATGGATGGTGCCAGGAAAGCACCCACAGCAAAAGCAATCACAGGGAAAAGGATCCAGCTAGGAGGTGTGCGTTCTTAGAAGTTTATTGCAGTAAAAGCAGACATCAGATAAGATCAATGGAAGTCATGTCACATGACTTCCATTGATCTTATCTGATGTCTGCTTTTACTGCAATAAAATTCTAAGAACGCAGGCACATCTCCTAGCTGGATCCTTTTCTCTGTGATTGCACACACCATTCCTTTGTATAGAAGTGCTGGAGATGCCCAAGTGCTGTACTCATGCATCTCAGGTGCTCACTTACAAATGAATGGAGCATGTGCCGTCTTAAGGATGCGCTCTTACTAAGAGCTGGGTCCTGTTACCCTGAGATCAGATACTTAACCCCTACCCTGATATGAATATATATATATATATATATATATATATATATATATATAGAACTTGAGGCGGTAGGCAGCACTTCCGATAAAATGGATATGGTGCAAGCAGTCTGGGGGCCCTGGTCTTGGGTCCAATTCATACAAAACATAAAGGATGACCGCAGCACTCAATAGTAGTGAAAAAATCAAAAAAGTGGCTTTATTCCAAAAGCAAAGAGCAGCGACGTTTCGGTGTTCTCACAACACCATTCTCAAGCTAAATAACAGTGATCACAGCAAGGTATATATAGAGGGTGAAACAAATCAATCATAATTACAAACAATTATAAATATGTAAACATTCGTAAAGTGCCAGTGCATACAGTGCATCAAAAAGATATTAGGGGATGTACAATGGTCATCCAGATACAAGTGAGTGATATTAAAAACATCTCTATGCAGATCTTATACATAGGTAAAACAGAGAATGGTATAAAATATAAAAAAACAATAAAGTATGTAAACAAACATCTTAAGTATCATAGGGATTCAGGGCAGGTGTGTGGCGTCACTCACCGAGGAAGCGTGTCCCATGTGTAACAGGTGTAATGGCGGCGAACGCCAGTGTAAAGATACAGCCAGTGTCATGGCGACAGAAGCCAGTGTATGTGTAAATAAAGTTGTAAAGGAACGGACCAATCACTTCTGGTGGAAATAGATCACATGACTATCGGTGTAATGTCAGTGTATTGGCCGGGTGCGCATGCGCACCGCTGCAAGTCACATAGCGGTGGCCATCTTAATGTAGGGCAATACTGCATGAAGTGTTGGCAAGGCGCTGGTCAGCGCAATATCGATAATAGAAAAATAGTATGTCCGAGTCCGTGGTTTTGTCCCCACTCATCCTGAACGTAGCAGTCATACTGGGCACACATATCTCTCTCACCCACCAGGGAGTCCCAATGTCCACCGCCCGATCCTTGCGGACCCGGAGGGGATCACCCGATCGCATGTCACAGGGCCACTAAGGGTCCCGGACACTGACACCGGGGGGCGCCCTGGTACCTGGGCTACCAATAGCTGGACGAGAGTGCCACTCAATCACAAAATGCACAGGCGCAGGGGAACGTGATCATATCCACAGGATTTATTATAAACCGACAACCAACTAAAGGAGAGGAATGCCCCAACATAAAGTATGAAGTCTATTAAAAAAATGAAAATGTAATAAAAAATAAAAATAAATAAAACAACAATAAAAATAAATATAATACATATAAATAATAATAAATATATATAGAAAAATATATATAGAAAAATATATGGATAAATAAATAAAATGAATTAAATCAAGTAAATAAATATGAAAAATATAAAAATGGAAATGAATATAAAAGGAAAAATAAAAATAAATCAAAATAAATCATATTGAATATTAGTAATCTGTTCCAGTGTGAGTGAATCCGTTCCCTTACAATACAAAATTATAATGGTGAATAGCGTACAGTAGTGTAATTTGAAAGAATATTTCAAAGGGGACCGCTATCGCTTCGGTTCATATGTTCAGCCACCGGCCGCACCTGATCCCTATGAGAGAACAAAAATAGGGATCAGGTGCGGCCGGTGGCTGAACATATGAACCGAAGCGATAGCGGTCCCCTTTGAAATATTCTTTCAAATTACACTACTGTACGCTATTCACCATTATAATTTTGTATTGTAAGGGAACGGATTCACTCACACTGGAACAGATTACTAATATTCAATATGATTTATTTTGATTTATTTTTATTTTTCCTTTTATATTCATTTCCATTTTTATATTTTTCATATTTATTTACTTGATTTAATTCATTTTATTTATTTATCCATATATTTTTCTATATATATTTTTCTATATATATTTATTATTATTTATATGTATTATATTTATTTTTATTTTTATTTTTATTGTTGTTTTATTTATTTTTATTTTTTATTACATTTTCATTTTTTTAATAGACTTCATACTTTATGTTGGGGCATTCCTCTCCTTTAGTTGGTTGTCGGTTTATAATAAATCCTGTGGATATGATCACGTTCCCCTGCGCCTGTGCATTTTGTGATTGAGTGGCACTCTCGTCCAGCTATTGGTAGCCCAGGTACCAGGGCGCCCCCCGGTGTCAGTGTCCGGGACCCTTAGTGGCCCTGTGACATGCGATCGGGTGATCCCCTCCGGGTCCGCAAGGATCGGGCGGTGGACGTTGGGACTCCCTGGTGGGTGAGAGAGATATGTGTGCCCAGTATGACTGCTACGTTCAGGATGAGTGGGGACAAAACCACGGACTCGGACATACTATTTTTCTATTATCGATATTGCGCTGACCAGCGCCTTGCCAACACTTCATGCAGTATTGCCCTACATTAAGATGGCCACCGCTATGTGACTTGCAGCGGTGCGCATGCGCACCCGGCCAATACACTGACATTACACCGATAGTCATGTGATCTATTTCCACCAGAAGTGATTGGTCCGTTCCTTTACAACTTTATTTACACATACACTGGCGTCTGTCGCCATGACACTGGCTGTATCTTTACACTGGCGTTCGCCGCCATTACACCTGTTACACATGGGACACGCTTCCTCGGTGAGTGACGCCACACACCTGCCCTGAATCCCTATGATACTTAAGATGTTTGTTTACATACTTTATTGTTTTTTTATATTTTATACCATTCTCTGTTTTACCTATGTATAAGATCTGCATAGAGATGTTTTTAATATCACTCACTTGTATCTGGATGACCATTGTACATCCCCTAATATCTTTTTGATGCACTGTATGCACTGGCACTTTACGAATGTTTACATATTTATAATTGTTTGTAATTATGATTGATTTGTTTCACCCTCTATATATACCTTGCTGTGATCACTGTTATTTAGCTTGAGAATGGTGTTGTGAGAACACCGAAACGTCGCTGCTGTTTGCTTTTGGAATAAAGCCACTTTTTTGATTTTTTCACTACTATTGAGTGCAGCGGTCATCCTTTATGTTTTATATATATATATATATATATATATATATATATATATATATATATATACTGGGAATCTGTCTGGTAAAGCAGATTGCCAGTACAAACATGCCCAGATGCCTTACAATAACATAGAGAATAACAATAATAAGACAATGATCCAAAGCAACAAACAAGGCAAAAAAACTAAGATTTGAGAGTTGTAAAGGCCAAAGTATAACCTTGACCATAACCCTATTAAGGTATGTTTGGCAGGACCTGGAAAGGACAAAATGTCTCTTAAATGGAGAGTGGTATTTTTATCTGATACATTTAATGATTTATGTAGAGTTTCTTTAAACAGCAGTGTTCAACTTTGTTTACACACTGAGATGCATATCCTAAAAGTAGTAGGTCACTGAATATACAGTATATATATATGGAGAATAAATTAATAATATAAAAACCACCTACCATTCGGGCAAAAGCAACCGCTGACACATTTTTTTACACAAGCCCCTGGCTCTTGATTGCTGCAGGTCTTCTCACAAGCTGAACCACATTCTTTGTATGTCAAAGTAGGTGGGCATGCTATTTCTAAAAACACAGAAAAATAATGTCACTTTACTTTATGACTTTCTGTTCTATGGTAATGTTTTAGGCTTTGTTCACAAAGTTGAATTGTTTCGGGGAAGGCCGAAATCTGTATTTTCGAGGCAGAGGATTGTGCCACAGAAATTCTGCCATATTTGCACGGGGCAGTAGAATCCAACTGAAAACAATGCAACATAATTTTTCTGCCGTATTTCGCTCAGGAATTCCAACATGTGAACATGGCCTTATGTACAAGTTATCTATGAAAACTGAATTGCACTCAGTGTAATTTGTTTAAGGGTCCTTACAATTATTGTGATAGCAAAAGTATTCTATTCAATTAATTTTATTTAATCTAAAAAATCTATTTTTTAGGAAAAAATTTGCTATTCTGAATGATTATATCTTAAACTAGGAAAACAGGACAAACAAGTGGCATAGTGACTTATCACAAATTGGTGAAATAGGACAACTTGTGGATGGAGTTTCTCTAGTCTACTAATATGTTAATTGATTCACCTTTTATGAAATCTACTTAAATGTGCAGTTTGGATTCCAGCATTACAAAATATACAGTATAAGCAGTAAAATAGCTTTGGGAAACATAAGTTCACATATATTTCTGGTACTTGCCACATAGCCCTGGGTTCCTCCAGTTTTCAGGCTTTCCTTGAGCATTAGCACACTGTTTGGCAAATTCAGTCAAGGTACTACAAATGCAAAATACAGCCTGAGATTTACTACTGTTACAAGCACAACTGTCCTTTTCACAGATCTCAAGGTAGGGATTGAAATCATAGCGTGCCGCACAGTCAGCCAGTTCAGGACTCTGCAATATATTTCTACATGTTTCATTCTGGAAGGAAGGAAGAAACACATTTGGATAATTATCATCTCTTCTGTTATTATAATGTTGCATAATTTGTGGGCTGTAACGTGCTACAAAATCTCCCCCATCAAGATACCCCCTATTCTTACATAATTACATAGTTACATAATTCTTAAAGGTACCAGCTCTACTGTAGGGACTGGCTGCACCTCAGTGTGGAGGGTGTAGCTGTGCATGGGGAGAAGATGGCCAGAAGGGTGGAGGAGTGTTTAAACTAGGGACTGGGGAGAGGAAACTTACAACATAGAGGGGGAAGATAGTGTAGATAGAGAGGTGGTACTTATTAATGTACTTGGGGGTGGGGCGAAGGGAGGGGTTAGAATAGTTAATAGGGATAGGCTTCATAGGAAAAAAAAACATACACGTTTGCATTACATGTTGACTAATGCCAGAAGTCTGACCAATAAAACTGACAAACTGGATTGATAATGTCTGAGGAGAATTATAACATAATGGGTATAACAGAGACTTGGTTGGACGATAGTTGTGACTGGGCGGTCAACATACAGGAAGGATCTGAATAGACTATAACTCAGTCTGAAGGCCGCACTGCGGGAGGATATACGGGAGGGAAACTATAATGGGGAGCCATTATGGGTAGAGTGGATTAAAAAATAAAAAAATTCTGATAGGGGTTTGCTATAAGCCACCAAATATAATGGAAGAGGCAGAATATCAATTACTGAGGCAAATAAACAAGGCAGCAAATCAAAATGAGGTGATAATTATGGGGGACTTTAACTATCCTGATATAAACTGGGAGACTGAGACATGGGAATATCATATAGGAAACAGGTTTCTGACTAAAGCTAAAGACAAATATCTGTCCCAAATGGTGCAGAGCCCGACCAGAGGGGGCACCCTACTGAACTTAAAGTGGTACTCCAGCACTAAGACATCTTATCCCCTATCCAAAGTAGGGCTGGGCGGTATACCGGTTCATACCGAATACCAATTTTTTTTTGCTCACGATATGAATTTTGTCCATACCGCAATACCGTTTGGGCCCCTCCCCCCTCGAATGAGTGAATTAACCGCTGCAGCGCGCTGTCCCCACATCTGGAAACTAATCATATTTGACCCGCGAGCGCTATTCTGCTTCCCCCCACTCCCCCGCATATGAATTATAAGCTGCGCTGTCCCCACATCTGTTCCCACATCATGTCACCCGCGTGCACTCCTCTGCTCATCCTCATACGAGTTGCGGGCCGCTGGCGCTAAAAATCTGTACTACATGTAATGCTGCAAAAATAAACAAAACAAACTTTAACTTACCTTCCGACGTGGTCCCTCCTCATTGTCCCTCGGCAGCGATGTCCCGCCTCGGCCGCTGATAGGCTGAGCCCACTGTCATGTAAGGAGCATACATGACAGTGCGCTCAGCCTATCACCGGCCACAGCGATGTGCCCGTCCCAGCCGATGATAGGCTGGTGGCTCTATGACTTTCCTGTCCCAAGGAAGCAGCAAGAGGACCACAGCGCAGGACAGTGAAGACGGTAGCAGAGCAACGGGGGAACGTAGGCAGGTTAGTTATAGTTTATTTTGTTTATTTTTGCAGCCCTGGAAACGTTATTTGTAGTACAGATGTCTAGCGCCGGCGGCCCGCAACTCATAGGAGGATGAGCAGAGGAACGCACGCGGGTGACATGATGTGGTGACAGCGCCCAGGTCACATGGGGGGGGGGATACCGTTAAATACCGTGGAACCGCCATCACTTAAAGAAATACTGTGATACACGTTTTTTGCTCATACTGCCCAGCCCTAATGCAAAGTATAAGGGATAAGATGCCTGATCGCAGGGGTTCCGCCGCTGGTGACCCCCATGATCTTTCACGCAGCACCCTGTTACCATCAGCCCCCGGAGTGTGTTCGCTCCGGGTCTGATGACTGCCGATCACAGGGCCAGAGTATTGTGACATCACGGCTCCGCCCCGTGTGACATCGCGCTCCGCCCCCTCAATGCAAGCCTATGGGGAGGGGCGTGACATGCTCCGGGGGCTGATGGTAACAGGGTGCTGCATGAAAGCAGCGGGACCCCCGCAATCAGGCATCTTATCCCCTATCCTTTGGATAAGGGATAAGATGTCTTAGCGCCGCAGTACCCCTTTAATATTATCCAACAGACCTGACAGAGTAACTAATGTGCAGGTAGATGGACACCTAGGAAATAGTAATTATAATACAATACATTACAACTTGTTCTGCAATAAGGGAATCTCTCTAGGGGCCACAAAAACAATGAACTTTAGGAAGGCAAAGTTTGATCAACTCAGAGAAGCCCTTAACAATACAAAATGGGATAATGTCCTCAAAAACAAGAATACTGACACAAATTGGGATACTTAAAAATATCTTAAACTCTCACTGTAAGGCTAGAATTCCACTGAAGTTTTTCATGCAAAAACACAGATAAAAACAAATTTTTTCTGTGGAAAAACGCTGCGCCCACATGTTAGCTGCAAATCAATAGTGAACTGCAAAATGCTTTATCCACTTGGGCGTTTTTCATTTTGGCGTTTTTTTTTAATCCTTTCAGCGTTTTTCTGCTCTTTTTTCAAAAATTTCCTCAAATTCAGATTATCTTGGTGTTTTCCTCCCATAGAAGTCTATGGGAGTGGAAAAATGGCAAGAAAAACTCCATGTGGGTTTTAACTTTGCCGTTTTTATTCTTTTTTTGGACTTTAGCGATCCAAAAAAGTGATGGAGATAATTTTTTGTTAAATTTGGTAGGGTAACATGAAAAAAAAAAGATACCGCAGTGATGGAAAAAGTTTAAATTTTTTTACATTTATATTTTTAGAACAAAATTTTTTATTGATCTTTAAACAGGGATCAATTTATGTGGGCAGGCAGAGAACTAAAAATCGAGCCGGCAATTTAAAAAAATGTAGAAAGGGGCCATTTCATTATAAAAATAATATATTTTTCACAATTAATTTAGTAAAACGTTTAATTAGTAATGTATTTTAATTATGTGTTTTATAAAATGTGTGTTTATTTTTTTACTTTTTTTTTTAGGTAGTACTACTACTCCCAGCATGGCACAGACTGTTCCATGATGAGAGTAGTAGTACCTGCACTAATAGACAGATCACAGCGGGTGTCACTTCTGACACCCGCTGCGATCCTCCGGTATAAGCTATAGAAGCCGGCGGCCGGCTGTACTTCTCCGCTCCACTGCCGGGCACTATACTCGACTGTGATGTGAGGCTCTCTTCACTTTACAGATTCATATTTCCCGCTGAGAGCTGTGATTGGCCTGATGGTGTTGGCCATTAACAGCTTTTAGCGGCATATACAAATCTGTGATGTGAAGATAACCTCACATCACAGCGGAATATAGTGCGGGCAGGGGACCAGACAAGTGTGGCTGCCGCCCACTTCTATAGCTTATACCATAGGATGGCAGCGGGTGTCAGGAGTGACACCCACTGTGATCTGACCTTAACTGCAGGTACTACTACTCCCAACACGGAGCACACTCTGCTCCATGCTGGGAGCTGTAGTACCTGCATTAATAGACAGATCGCAAAGGGTGTCAGAAGGGAAACCAAGGCCATCTGTCTATTAGTACAGATACTACAGCTCCCAGCATGGAGTAGAGTGTGCTCCATGTTGGGAGCAGTAGTACCTGCAGTAAGGGACAGATCGCAGCAAGTTTCACTCCTGAAACCTGTTGGGATCATCCTGATGTGAATTTTGGGACTCAGATGTGCTGACGGCTACAGAGCTGGGAGAACAGCCGATGCTGAGCAGTAGATATACGTCGTATATCTACTGCCCAGCAAGAACTTACTGTGAGCTTGCAATGTGTGTACAGAACAGTGACCCCCCCGACTTACGATGGCCCCGACATCCGATCATTTCAACAAAGGATGGCCAACGAATGTTGAAGGCAGCATCAACATACAATGCTTTTGTCGATGCCATCACATAAACGGCTATCCGGCAGTGCAGACTGCTTCAGCTGCTGCTGGATAGCCGTTTAATGTGCTCCGTGTGCCCCTGTGAGTGTCACTCATCTGTCCCCGCTGCTCCGGACCTTCCTCTTCATGCTCCGCTGCATGGCCGTCGCTCTGCTTCGTCATCATCACGTTTCTGCGCACGCCATCCCGTCATCTAATAGATGTGGTGACGTGATGGCGGCGATAAAGAGTGACAATCCAGAGCAGTGATGACTGTCTAGAGCGGAGAGGACACGTGAGTATAACTTTGTCTATTATTATTGCACTGATCCCTCAACATACAATAAATTCAAGTAACGATAGTTAATTTGGAACGAATTGCCATCGTATGTTGAGGGATCATTGTATACACATTGCTGGCTTACTTAACCCCTTGCTGAGCCTAGCGCTATGTGCCATCTCAGCAAGGAAAGAGTTAACAAACAATGCTGTACAGTGTAGGTTAACCCTTTGGGGCGGGATACACTATATACAGCTATCTATAGATAGCTGTGTATAGTCTATTCAGAAGACAAAGAAGTCCCCTTACCTTCTTCCATTCCCAGCTGGGTCTATGTAGCTCCCCTTCCTAGTGATGATGTCATTAGAGGGCGAAGCTACAGACGGGAGATAGGCTGGTAGGGGTGTGAGGCTCGGTTCACATTGTATATTTTGTATAATGTGAACAGACCGTTCTGCCAGTGTCTTCCCAGACAGGGAGACTCCAGCTGTTGTTAAACTACAACTCCCATCATGCCCAGACAGCCAAAGGCTGTCTGGGCATGCTGGGAGTTGTTGTTTTGCAACAATTGGAGGCTCCCTGTTTGGGAAGACATTGCAATATGGGCTCTCTCCCCAGCGGACGGCGCCTAAAATATCCTAACCTATATATTTTTTTCTTCTCGTTTCAGATCCGTATAGGCAGAGAATTACAGTGGATTTGGAGGACTACTGATAATGACTTGGATTTTCTTTTATTAAAATGGCTAACAAGGTCTGTGGGGGAGTCCTTTTTAAAGTAAAATAATGTTTCCAATGTGTCTTTTTTTTTTTAAACAGAATTTTCAGGCTTAGTAGTGGAAGCTGTCTTATTGGCGATATCCATCACTAAGCCGTGGCTTAGCGTCAGCCCCAAAAACAACTAGCGCTAACCCCCAATTATTACCCCAGTAGCCACCGGCACAGGGGTGCCGGAGCGTCAAAAATGGAGCATCTGGGCCTAGGTGGTAACAGGCTGGTGTTATTTAGGCTGGGGAGGGCAAATAGCAATGGCCCTCGCCCACCCTGGTAACGTCAGGCTGTTGCTGCTTGGTTGGTATCTGGCTGTGAATAAAAAAACGGGGAACCCTAGGTGTTTATTTTTTTCATAAAAAAATTTGAAAAACACATAGGGTTCCCCGTATTTTTATTCTCAACCAGATACCAACCAAGCAGCAACAGCCTAATGTTACCAGAGTGGGCAAGGACCATTGTTACTGGCCCTCCCCAACCTAAATAATGCCAGCCTGTTACCGTCTAGGCCCAGATGTGCCATTTTTGATGCTCTGGGCCTGTTGGTACTGGCTCTTCCCAGCACCCCTGTGGTGGTGGGTACCATGGTAATAATTGTGGTTTAGCGCTAGCTGTTTTTTTTGGCTAACGCTAAGCCCCAGCTTAGTAATGGATTCCAATAAGACGGCTTCTACTACTAAGCCTGAAAATTCAATTTAAGAAAAAACACGACACATTGGAAAAAATATTTTATAAAACACTCACCCCACAGCCCTTGTTAACCATTTTATTAAAAGAAAAAAATCCAGCTAATCCGCAGTAGTCCTCCGAATCGCCCGCAATCCTCTGCATACATGGATCTGAAACGAGAATTTAAAAAAAACACAAAATATTTGTGAAGGACATTTTTAACGCTCTCCGCTGAGGAGAGCGCCCGTAATGCAATGTCTTCCTAAACAGAGAGCCTCCAATTGTTGCAAAACTGCAACTCCCAGCATGCCCAGACAGCCTTTGGTTGCAACTAACTGTTGCAGTTTTTCTGGCGTTTTTGCTGGTTGGAAAAAAAACTCTGTGTAATCCTAGCGTAGAAGTATATACTTTATGGGTCAGGAAGAGAAGAAAACCAATGTGGATGAATAAAAAAGTTAAGGGACAATAAATGACAAAAAGCATTTAAACTACTAAAACAGCATGGCAGTAAAGAAGCATTAAAAAGCTGTAAAGAAAAATGTAAAATATGTAAAAATAACTGATAAAAGCCGCAAAAGTAGAGAAAGAAGAGACTCATTGCCCCTAGCATCTTATCCCCTATCCAGCGGCGGGACCCCTGGGATCTCCGCTGCAGCGTCCTGCTATCATTACTGCACAGAGCAAACTCGCTCTGTGCGTAATGACCGGCGATACAGGGGCCGGAGCATCATGATGCCCCCTCATGACATCACGGTCCGCTCCCTCAATACAAGTTTATGGGAGGGGGGGTGATGGCCGCCACGCCCCCTCCCATAGACTTGCATTGTGGGGGCGTCACGAGGGACATCATGAGGGGGCGGAGCCATGACATCACGATGCTCCGGCCCCTGTATCGCCGGTCATTACGCACAGAGCAAGTTTTCTCTGTGCAGTAATGATAGCGGGGTGCTGCAGCAGAGATCCAGGGGGTCCCCAGCGTCGTGACCCCCGCGATCAGACATCTTATCCCCTGTCCTTTGGATAGGGGATAAGATGCTCGGGGCGGAGTACCCCTTTAACTATATAAATCGCACTAAGGTTAAAAATGAAAGTGTTGGCACTTTCAAAAATGATGAGGAAGAAATTATAGACAGGTATCAGGAAAAAGTATATTTAACACTTTCTTCTCCACTGTATTAATAGAGGAAAATGAAATGCCAGGTAAAATACAGCGAGATAAGGTAAATACCCCAGTACAGGTCACCTGTCTAACCCAGGAAGAAGTACAGGGCCAGCTACAAAAAATCAAAATAGACAAATCACCAGGTCCAGATGGCATTCACCCCCGTGTTCTAAAGGAATCAAGTAATGTAATAGACAGACTCCTATCTACAGGGTGGGCCATTTATGGATACACCTTAATAAAATGGGAATGGTTGGTGATATTAACTTCCTGTTTGTGGCACATTAGTATATGTGAGGGGGTAAACTTTTCAAGATGGGTGGCGGCCATTTTGAAGTCAGCCATTTTGAATCAGACTTTTGTTTTTTCAATAGGAAGAGGGTCATGTGACACATCAATCTCATTGGGAATTTCACAAGAAAAACAATGATGTGCTTGGCTTTAACGTAACTTTATTCTTCCATGAGTTATTTACAAGTTTCTGAGCACTTATAAAATGTGTTCAATGTGCTGCCCATTGTGTTGGATTGTCAATGCAACCCTCTTCTCCCACTCTTCACACACTGATAGCAACACCGCAGGATAAATGCTAGCACAGGCTTCCAGTATCCGTAGTTTCAGGTGCTGCACATCTCGTATCTTCACAGCATAGACAATTGCCTTTAGATGACCCCAAAGATAAAAGTCTAAGGGGGCCATTCTTCATCAATGGAAACCTCAAGGCCACTGGATATGCAAAATTGCTACATGATGATGTGTTTCCCTCTTTATGCACTGAAGCTGGCACGTTCCCTGAGTTTTTCCAGCAAGATGGTGCACCACCACATTATGGGTGTCAGGTCCGAGCATTCCTAGATGAACAGTTTCCTGGAAAGTGGATTGGCTGTCTTGGGCCAGTTGAATGGCCCCCAAGGTCTCCCGATCTGACCCCCTTAGACTTTTATCTTTGGTGTCATCTGAAGGCAATTGTCTATGCTGTGAAGATACGAGATGTGCAGCACCTGAAACTACAGATACTGGAAGCCTGTGCTAGCATTTCATCTGCGGTGTTGCTATCAGTGTGTGAAGAGTGGGAGAAGAGGGTTGCATTGACAATCCAACACAACGGCCAGCACATTGAACACATTTTATAAGTGGTCAGAAACTTGTAAATAACTCATGAAAGAATAAAGTTACATCAAAACCAATCACATCATTGTTTTTCTTGTGAAATTCCCAATAAGTTTGATGTGTCACATGACCCTTTTCCTATTGAAAAAACAAAAGTTGGATTCAAAATGGCTGCCATGATCACCACCTATCTTGAAAAGTTTCCCGCCTCACATATACTAATGTGCCAAAAACCGGAAGTCATCATCCATTCCCATTTTATTAAGGTGTATCCATATATATACACCATGACCCACCCTGTATATCTATATATATAAAACTCAATGGGGAAGATTTATCAAAACCTGTCGAGAGGAAAAGTTGCTGAGTTGCCCATAGCAACCAATCAGATCGCTTCTCTCATTTTTGAAAAGGCATCTGAAAAATGAAAGAAGCGATGTGATTGGTTGCTATGGGCAACTCAGCAATGTTTCCCCTGGACAGGATTTGATAAATCTCCCCCAATGTGTGTATGTGTGTGTGTATGTATATATGTATGTATGTTCCAGCATCACGTCCAAACAGCTAAAGATATTAACATGAAACTTGGCACACATGTTACTTATATGTCAACAACAAACATAGGATAGGTGATTTATGTGTAAAGTCCCCTACAAATCAATGGGAAATATATGTTACTGTATAACTTCCAAACAGCTGGAGACATTTCCATAATACTTGGTCACATTTTACTTATATGTCCACTTAAAATATAGGATAGTTAATTTAACCCTTAACTACCCCCATTTGTGAGGGTCGGGGTTTTTGTTTAAAGAAGTCCCATGTAAATCAACGGGAAATGTATGTTCCCACATAACTTCCGTACGGCTGGAAATATTTCAATACCTGGTACAGATATTACTGGTAGGGATAGGAGGTCGGGATAGGAGGACGGGATAGGAGGACGGGATAGGAGGTCGGGATATGAGGACGGGATAGGAGGACAGGTTAGGAGGTCGGGATAGGAGGACGGGATAGGAGGACGGGATAGAAGGCCGGGATAGGAGAACGGGATAGGAGGACAGGATAGGAGGTCGGGATAGATGGACGGGAAAGGATGACGGGATAGGAGGTCAGGATAGGAGGTTGAGATAGGAGGACGGGATAGGAGGTCAGGATAGGAGGACGGGATAGGAGGACGGGATAGGAGGTCGAGATAGGAGGTCGAGATAGGAGGACGAGATTGGAGGTCGGGATAGGATGTCGGGATAGGAGGACGGGATAGGAGGTCGGGATAGGAGGACGGGATATGAGGACGGGATATGAGGACGAGATGTGAGGATGGGATATGAGGTTGAGATATGATGACGGGATAGGAGGTCGGGATATGGGGTTGGGATATGACAACAATATATGAGGACGGGATATGAAGTCAAAATGTCCTTTGTTTATTTTCCACCCCAACAAGGATTAGGAAGGAAAAACCGGGCAACGCCGGTTGTTCAGCTTGTATATATATAAAACTCAATGTGTGTGTGTGTGAATGTATGTGGGTATGTTCCAGCATCATGTCCAAACGGCTGAAGACATTAACATGAAACTTGGCACACATGTTACTTATATGTCAACAACAAACATAGAGAGGTGATTTAACCCCTACTCACCCCTATTTGTCAGGGTTGGGGTTTTTGTTTAAAGTCCCATACAAGTCTATGGGAAATATGTGTTCCCACATAACTTCCGTACGGCTGGAGATATTTCAATAATACCTGGTACACATATTGCTTATATGTCAAATAAATAGATATGACAGTTAAATTAACCCCTACCTACACCCTTACATAAAAGATGGGATTACCTTACTCCACAAGCTCCGCTCTGCATCTCCTGGTGAATGTGTCAATCCGGCTTGCAAGCCACACCCCATCGCACAAAGAGAGGAGGTGGGGATAGGAGGTCAGGATATGAGGAGAGGATGTGAGGTTGGGATATGAGGATGGAATATGAGATAAAGATAGGAGGACGGGATAGGAGGTCAGGATATGAGGAAGGGATATAAGGACATGATAGGAGGTCAGGATATGAGGTCGGGATAGGAGGACGGGATAGGAGGTCAGGACATGAGGAAGGGATATAAGGACATGATAGGAGGACAGGATAAAAGGTCGAGATAGGAGGTTGGGATATGATGACGGGATATGAGGTCGGAATTTGAGGATGGGATATGAGAACAAGATATGAGGATGGGAAATGAGGTCGAGATATGAGGACGGGATATGATGTTGAGATGTGAGGACGGAATATGAGTACGGGAAAGGAGTACGGGATAGGAGGACAGGATAGGAGGTTGGGATATGAGGTCGAGATATGAGGACGGCATATGAGGATGGGATATGAGGACGGGATAGGAGGTTGAGATATAAGGTCAAGATATGAAGTAGAGATATGAGGTCAGGAAATGAGGTCGGGATATGAGGTCATGATATGAGGACAGGATAGGACGGGATAGGAGGTCGGGATATGAGGACGGGATATGAGAACGGGATAGGAGGTCAGGATATGAGGATGGGATAGAAGGTCAAGATATGGGGATGGGATATGAGGACAGGATAGGAGGATGGGATAGGAGGTCGAGATAGGAAGTCGGGATATGAGGTCGAGATATGAGGACGGGACATGAGAACGGCATAGGAGGTCAGGATATGAAGTCGAGATATGAGGACGGGATAGGAGGTCGAGATATGAGTTCGGGATATGAGGACGGGATATGAGGTCGGGATATGAGGTTGAGATATGACAACAATATATAGGGATGGGATATGAAGTCAAAAGCTTCCTCCTTTGTAAATTTTCTCCCCAACAAGGATGAGGAAGGAAAAACGGGGCAACTCCGGGTACTAGTTTTTAGTATTCAAGGACTCTATAGTTGCAGGGTCTGTTTCCCAGGACTGGCGCGTAGCAAATGTGGTGCCAATATTTAAAAAGGGGTCAAAAGATGACCCCAAGAATTATAGGCCTGTTAGTTTAAACTTCGTTGTATGTAAGGGTATGTGAGGGTTTTCTAAGAGATGCTGTCAGCATGGGTTTATAAGGGATTGGTCACGTCAAGCTAACCTGATAAGCTTTTATGAGGCTGTGAGCTCAAGACTGGACCAGAGGCAATCACTGGATGTTGTATATCTTAATTTTTCCAAAGCATTTGATACGGTGCCACATAAAAGGTTGGTGCATAATATGAGATGGATTGGGCTGGGGAAGAATGTGTGTCGGTAAGTCGGTAAGTAACTGGCTCAGTGATAGGAAACAGATTGTTACTAGTGGGGTACCACAGGGGTCCGTCTTGGGCCCTGTCCTATTTAATATATTCATTAATGACCTTGCAGAGGGGTTGAATACTAAAGTAGCAATCTTTCCAGATGATACTAAACTCTGTAAAGTGGTCAACAAAATTGATCTGGATAGGTTGGAGGTTTGGGCTGGGAAGTGGCAGATGAGGTTCAACACTGATAAATGTAAGGTAATGCACATGGGGAGGAAAAATCCGGGCTGGGATTATATATTTAATGGGAGACACTTGGGACGACTGATGTGGAAAAGGACTTAGGAGTCTTAGTTAACAGTAAATTTAGCTGTAGTGACCAGTGTCTGGCACTGCTGCCAAGGCTAATAAAATCATGGGGTGCATCAATAGGGGCATAGATGCCCACGACAAGGAAATAATTCTACCACTGTATAAATCACTAGTCAGACCTCACATAGAATACTGTGTACAGTACTGGGCACCAGTGTACAAGAAAGATATAGTGGAGCTGGAGAGGGTTCAAAGACGGGCAACCAGAGTAATACTGGGAATGGGAGGACTACAGTACCCAGAAAGATTATCAGAATTGGGGTTATTTAGTTTAGAAAAAAGAAGGCTTAGGGGAGACCTAATAACTATGTATAAATATATTAGGGGGCAGTACAGAGATCTCTCCCATGATCTATTTATACCCAGGACTGTATCTATAACAAGGGGGCATCCTCTACGTATTGAGGAAAGAAGGTTTCTACACCAGCACAGACGGGGGTTCTTTACTGTAAGAGCAGTGAGACTATGGAACTCTTTGCCAGAGGAGGTGGTCATGGTGAACTCAGTAAGAGAGTTCAAAAGGGGCCTGGATTCATTTTTGGAAAGTAATAACATCGCTGGTTATGTATACTAGATGTATAGGGACAGAACGTTGATCCAGTGAAGGAATTTTTACCTCTAGTATGAGTTTTTTTTTGCCTTCCTCTGGATCAACTCAGTAGGGATATACTGTAGGTTGAACTTAATGCACTCTGGTCTTTTTTCAACCTTATGAACTATGGTACAATGTTACTTAGCAAACTTACTACTTACCTACCAAACGTACTACCTAACTACTTACCTAACTTCCTATCTACCAACTAAAATTCCTACCTACCTAGCAAACTTGCTACCTAGCTAGTGAACTTACCACCTACCTACCCACACACCTAGCAAACGTACCACCTACTTACCTAGCAAAGTTTCCACCTACCTAGCAAACTTTCGATCTACCTTTCAATTTACCTACTGAGCAAACTTACCACCTACCTAGCAAACTTACTTACTACCTACCTAGCTAACTAACAAACATTAGCACCTACCTAGCTACCTAGCAAACTTTTCACCTACCTCCCCACCTAGCAAACGTACCACCTACCTATTAAGCATACTTACCACCTACCTAGCAAATTTGTCACCTACCTAGCAAATTTGCCACCTGCCTAGCAAACATACCAATTATGTACCGAGCAAGCTTACCACCTACCTACCTTGAAAATACCTAATACCTACCTACTTAGCAAACTTACTACTTACCTAAAAAACTAACTAACTACCTACCCTACTTCCTACTTATTGGTATTAACCCCTTAAGGACTGAGCCCCTTTTCACCTTAAGGACTGAGCCCTTTTTTGCAATTCTGACCACTGTCGTTTTATGCATTAATAACTCTGAGATGCTTTTACCGATTATTCTGATTCTGAGATTGTTTTTTCGTGACATATTCTACTTTATTTTAGTGGAAAATTTTCTTCATTACTGGCATTCTTTCTTGTTGAAAATGGTGCATTTTTCTAACTTTGAAACTCTCTGCTTGTAAGGAAAATGGATATTCCAAATAACTTTTATATTGATTCACAAATACAATATACCATCTACAATCTACTTTATGTTTGCATCGTAAAATGGACATATTTTAACTTTTTGAAACACTAGAGGGCTTCAAAGTATAGCAGTAATTTTCAAAATTTTCATGAAAATTGCAAAATCTGAAGGGACAGATGTTACAGAACTACAACTCCCAGCATGCCTGGGCAGTCTAGGCATGCAGAGATTTGTAGTTTTGCAACATCTAGAGGGCTACCGTTTGGGCACCACTGTAATAGTGGTCTCCAAACTGTGACCCTCCAGATGTTGCAAAACTACAACTCCCAGCATGCCCTGACAGCCTTTGGCTGTCTGGGCATGCTGGGAATTGCAGTTTGGCAACCACTAGGAAGGCAGCAGTAAAGATCGCTTTACTGCCACTTTCCTTGATGCTCCACGCCGTCGCCTCCCAACCTGCGCCACTGATGCCACCGATGATTGGCGGTCCCCACCGCATCTTCTTTACAGGTAGCGGCCGCCATTTTCTCCCCCCGTTCGTCCCGACATCCAGGGGTGGGCAGAGCGTGGGGTTTCCATGGTAACACCCCGCCTTCAACTGCCATTGGTCAGTACTCAGTGCTGACTAATGGCAGGGGGATAGGAGGAGGTTGCACCGCTGCTCCGATCATCCCTATTTTCCAGGCGATCGGGTCACCAGACACCCGATCAGCCCAGAATAGCAGAAAATCACATGTCTGAATTGACATGCGATTTCCTGCGACCGCCATGGGGAGGGTCTCAGGACCCCCCTCGGCGATGTGACGGGATGCCTGCCCAATGATTTCAGCAGGCATCCCGGTCCGGTCCCCAACCAGCTAGCGACGGGGACCGGAATTCCCACGGGCATATCCATACGCCCTCAGTCCTTAAGGACTTTAAAACGGGGGCGTATGGATATGCCTGCCGTCCTTAAGAGGTTAAATAGTATCAGTGAATATTTGACTATTTAGTATACCAGGATATGATAGTTCTATAGGATTACTTTACTACTGGACTTTGTTGTGATGTTATTTTAAAGGAGTACTCCGGTGCACACTTTTTTCATTTTATCCTGTCTGGGCTGCAAAATAAAATAAAACACACTTTATCTTACCTGCCAACGAGCCCCCGGAGCTCCGGTACAGGTGTTAGGTCCCCGGGCTGTATTCTTCTTACTCCCTGTTAGTCCGGCACGTCACACAGAGCTTTAGCCTATCACTGGCCGAGGCGGGACATCACTGCGGCCAGTGATAGGCTGAAGCTCCGTGTGACGTGCCGGGCTAACAGGAAGTAAGAAGAATACAGCCCGGGGACCGAACACCTGTACCGGAGCTCCGGGGGCTCGTTGGCAGGTAAGATAAAGTGTGTTTTATTTTATTTCGCAGCCCAGACAGGATAAAATTTAAAAAGTGTGCACCGTAGTACTCCTTTAATGTCGTTTTGGGAACCAGTTCATAAAGGGGATGTTGTGGAGCTGGAAAGGGTGCAGTAACACACAACTAAACTAATAAGGGGTATGGAACATCTTAGCTATGAGGAAAGATTAAAAGAATTACATTTGTTTAGTCTTGAGAAGAGATGTTCAAGAGGGGATATGACCAACCTATATAAGTATATAAATGGCCCATACAAAAAATATGGAGAAAAACTGTTTCAGGTTATACCTGCTCAAAGGACAAGGGGGCACTCCCACCGTCTGGAGAAGAAAAGGTTTAGTCTCAAGGGGCGACGTGCCTTCTTTACCATAAGAATACAGATGAGCGAATCGAATCTGACGAATATCATGAAAAATTTGATTCAGACCAAATCTGAACTTCAACTCGTTTCTAAATAACAAGTTACTTCATTTGCGACACCCCTGCAATCGTCCTGTATAATTGATGTGAGCGGCTTTCTCCTGCGCATCTCTGCAATAGATAGGACAATTGCATTGGGTGTCAGGACAGGAGTGACACTTGCTGTGATCTGTCCTCAACTGCAGGTACTACTTCTTCCAACATGGAGTACACTCTGCTCCATGCTGGGAGCTGTAGTACCTGCATTAATAGACAGATCGCAGCGAGTGTCACTTTTGACATCCAATGCGATCGTCCTCTATAATTTATAGATGCCGGCTGCCAGCAGCTTTTCTCTGGTCCCACTGTTGCATGAGTATATGCCGTTTATATACCTATTATTTATATTTTCCGCAGAGAGATGTGAGCGGCTGGAACCATCTGGCCAATCACAGCTCTCTGCAGCAAATATGAATAGGTGTATATCTACGGAAGTGCAGGGGACCATAGAAGTGCGGCCGGCCGCATCTATACATTATACAGGAGGATCGCAACGGGTGTCAGAAGTGACATGCACGATCTGTCAATTAGTACAGGTACTACTACTCCCATCATGCAACAGTGTGTTCCATGCTGGGAGTAGTAGTATTACCCAAAAAATTTTTTTTATAATTGTCGGCTACCTAAAAAAATTTTTTTATAATTGTCGGCTACATTTTTAGTGCCCTGCCTGCCCACATAAATTGATCCCTGTTTTAAAAAAATTTACTAAAATTTTGTTATAATAAAGATAAATTTCGTTAAATACAATTTTTTTCCATCACTACTGTATCTTTTTTAATATTCTTTTTAAATGTACCCTACGAAATTTTATTTAAAAAAGTTTCTCCATCACTTTTTTGGATCGCTAAAGTTCATATTTTCTTTGTTATTGCCTCCTATACGGACCATTCTAAAAACGGATGCAAACTGATGCAAAGGGAGGCCATTTAGTGGCATCCATTTGCATCAGTTTTTCATCCGTTAGTATCAGCCGTCGGCAGACTCCCGCAGCCGGGACTACTACTACTTCCATCATGGAACAGACTTCTTTCCATGATGGGAGTAGTAGTTCCCTGGCTGCTTGGGTCTGCCGGCAGCTGGGGAGGCTACATTAGTGTTTTTACTACTACCCCATAATGGAACAGACTCTGTTCCATGATAGGGGTAGTAGTACAGGGGATAGGGATTGATCACACTGAGACCCAATGTGATCAGAAGTTTCTAAACAGGGGAGGGGGTGACATGCTCCACTCCCCTGCGATGTACAATGTATTTTACTTTCATTTTTATATTCCCCGCCGGGAGCCCTGAATGGCCGGTACGGAGGAGCCATTCAAGGCTCCCGGTGGGGTTTTTAAACCTACAGTGTGCCTTACTGTATAATCACATTCCCCCTGACTTAAGTTCATTCATTTTATTCCCCCCATGTGTATATGTATGATTCCCCCCCCCCCCCCCCCGCCTGCTGCCCGGCCATTTTCTAGCGCTATCAGAGTGCACAGCAGGGACTGCTGCTCATCTCCGTATCTGACCAAGAGGAGCAGAGGAGAATGGAGGGACCTGTCTCCCCTATGCACTGTTATAGCACTCCATTACTGCCGCTGCCAGTACCTGACCTGTTCCCCCTGTGCACTGCTTCATTCATTCATTCCCCACCGCCGCCTGACATGTCCCTGCTTCTGCCCTGCTCCAAGCGCAATCAGAGCGCACAGTGGGGACATGTCAGTCTATTCCCCACTGCTCATCTTCATCGGGTATGGAGATGAGCAGTGGGAAATAGACTGACATGTCCCCGCTATGCGCTCTGATTGCGCTTGGAGCAGGGCAGCAGCGGGAACATGTCAGGAACCGGCAGCGGCGGTGAATGAATGAGGCAGCGCACAGGTGAGACAGATCCCTCCATTCCCAGCTGCTCATCTCTGTCAAGTACGGAGATGAGCAGCAGGGAATGGAATGGCACGTCCCTGCTGTGCGCTGTGACAGCACTGGAAGATGACCGGGCAGCAGGCGGGAGGGGGGGGGGGAATTCATACATATACACATGGGGGGAATAAAATGAATATACTTAAGTCAGGGGGAATGTGATTATACAGTAATTAGGCACACTGTAAGCTTATAAAACCCACCGGGAGCCCTGAATGGCTCCTCCATATCGGTCATTAAAGGGGTACTCCGGTGAAAACTTTTTTTTTTTTTTTAAATCAACTGGCTCCGGAAAGTTAAACAGATTTGTAAATTACTTCTATAAAAAAATCTTAATCCTTCCTGTACTTATTAGCTGCTAAATACTACAGAGGAAGTTCTTTTCTTGGAATGCTCTCTGATGACATCACGAGCACAGTGCTCTTTGCTGATGTTAATATAATAATAAGTCTGTATTTATTGTTGTCCTTAGTGTGATTTGAACCCAAGGCCCCAGCACTGCTAACCACTAAGCCACCATGCTGCCCTTAATACATATCTGCTATGCACGGATGCTAAAATGGACAGAGATGTCAGCAGAGAGCACTGTGCTCGTGATGTCATCAGTCTTCCAAAAAGAAAGTAATTTCCTCTGTAGCATTCAGCAGCTAATAAGTACTGGAAGGATTAAGATTTTTTAATAGAAGTAATTTACAAATATGATTAACTTTCTGGCACCAGTTGATTTAAAAGAAAAAAAGGTTTTCACCGGAGTACCCCTTTAACCCCTTAAGGACTCAGCCCATTTTGGCCTTAAGGACTCAGACAATTTAATTTTTACGTTTTCATTTTTTCCTCCTCGCCTTCTAAAAATCATAACTCTTTTATATTTTCATCCACAGACTAGTATGAGGGCTTGTTTTTTGCGCGACCAGTTGTACTTTGTAATGACATAAATCATTATATCATAAAATGTATGGCGCAACCAAAAAACACTATTTTTGTGGGGAAATTAAAACGAAAAACGCAATTTTGCTAATTTTGGAAGGTTTTGTTTTCACGCCGTACAATTTATGGTAAAAATGACATGTGTTCTTTATTCTGAGGGTCAATACGATTAAAATTATACCCATTATTACATATTTTATATTATTGTTGCGCTTAAAAAAAATCACAAACTTTTTAACCAAATTAGTACGTTTATAATCCCTTTATTTTGATGACCTCTAACTTTTTAATTTTTCCGTATAAGTGGCGGTATGGGGGCTCATTTTTTGCGCCATGATCTGTACTTTTTTTTTGATACCACATTTGCATATAAAAAACTTTTAATACATTTTTATAATTTTTTTTTTAATAAAATGTATTAAAAAAGTAGTAATTTTGGACTTTTTAAATTTTTTTTCGTTCACGCCGTTCACCGTACGGGATCATTAACATTTTATTTTAATAGTTCGGACATTTACGCACGCGGCGATACCAAATATGTCTATAAAAAATGTTTTTTACGCTTTTTGGGGGTAAAATAGGAACGGACGTTTTACTTTTTTATTGGGGGAGGGGATTTTTCACTTTTTTTTTACTTTTACTTTTACATTTTTTTACATTTTTTTTTACACTTGAATAGTCCCCATAGGGGACTATTCATAGCAATACCATGATTGCTAATACTGATCTGTTCTATGTATAGGACATAGAACAGATCAGTATTATCGGTCATCTCCTGCTCTGGTCTGCTCGATCACAGACCAGAGCAGGAGACGCCGGGAGCCGCACGGAGGAAGGAGAGGGGACCTCCGTGCGGCGTTATGAATGATCGGATCCCCGCAGCAGCGCTGCGGGCGATCCGATCGTTCATTTAAATGGCGAACTGCCGCAGATGCCGGGATCTGTATTGATCCCGGCACCTGAGGGGTTAATGGCGGACGCCCGCGAGATCGCGGGCGTCGGCCATTGCCGGCGGGTCCCTGGCTGCGATCAGCAGCCGGGATCAGCCGCGCATGACACGGGCATCGCTCCGATGCCCGCGGTTATGCTTAGGACGTAAATGTACGTCCTGGTGCGTTAAGTACCACCTCACCAGGACGTACATTTACGTCCTGCGTCCTTAAGGGGTTAAGGGCTCCCAACGGGGAATTTAAAAATGAAAGTAAAAATACATGGTACATTGGAGGGGAGCATGCTGCCTGCTCCCCTGTTTAATAACTTCTGATCACAGCGGGTCTCAGAAGTGAGAACCGGTGCGATCAATCCCTCAGCCCCTGTACTACAACCCCCATCATTGAACATAGTCTGTTTCATGATGGGGGTAGTAGTACAAACACTAATGTAGCCTCCCCAGCCACCGGCAGACTCCCGCAGCCTGGGAACTACTACTCCCATCATGGAAACAAGTATGTTCCATGATGGGAGTAGTAGTAGTCTCGGCTGCTGGAGTCTGTAGGCAGAGATGCTAAAACGGCCATAAAATAACTGTACATGACGGATGTTATAATGGGTCTTAACAGATGAATATGCCCGTTATTTTGACAGACGTTATTCAGCCGTTAGCATCCGCTTTATCATCTGTTGTTATACATCCGTTTTTTAATTATACAATACAGCAAATGGATTTTTAATAACGGATGAATAATCTATAGTGTGAAAGAAGCCTAATAAAAATGTAGTGTGTGTGTGTTTTTCTCTTTTGTTTTATTTATTTTTTATTTTTTAGGTAGTACTACTACTCCCAGCATGGAACACACTGGCCCTCATTTACTAAGAGTGGAGTGTCAGTTTGTGTTTTTGCAAGTCCTTTACTCCTTTTTTTCTGATGCTATTTACTAATCTTTCGCCCTTTCTTTCTGTTGCAGGTTTTTTTTCTGTCGCACAAAATGTATTCTGTGCGACAGAAAAAAGTCTCTGCAAATTCTGACTACATTAGTCCTTGTACTATTACCCCCATCATGGAACAGAGTCTGTTCCATGTTGGGGGTAGTAATAGAGGGGCTGAGGGATTGATCACACCGGGTCTCACTTCTGAGACCCGATCCGATCAGATGTTATTAAGCAGGGGAGCGGGCGGCATGTTCCGATCCCCTGCAATGTACTGTAAACTTTCATTTTTAAATTCCCCACCAGGAGCCCTGAATGGCCGGGACCGAGGAGCCAATCAGGGCTCCTGGCAGGGTTTTAATATAGAAGTGCTGTGGTGGGCAAAGATGTATAGAATCGCTGGGGGGGTATATATCTGGCCCCTCCAGCGTTTCTATATATCTTTCCCCCTGCTGCGCTATATCAAACTTAGTGCCCGCTGCGCTTGAATAAATGTACTTCCCCCCCCAGCGCTATTAAATATCTATACTGACCCCCACTGCGCATATACTAACCCCCGCTGCGCATATTTATATATATATATACTGACCCCCCTCCCCAGCTGCTCATATTAATATTCATGCTCTCCCTCCCCTGTCTGCCAATGAATGAAAACTCTATTAGCGGCGGAGCGGAAGGCTGGTGCCCGCTCACGCTGCTAAGAGTTTGCCATTCATAGCGGGCAGCAGCTGCATATCATGCTGTGGGGGTCAGACATATGGATATATGTCTGACCCTCACATCATACATATACAAATGCCGGCTCACCGCTATGAATGACAACTAAGCTATTAGGAGCAGCAGCGCAAGCCTCCCTGCACTGCTTTACTTGTCATTCATAGCGGTGAGCCGGCATTTGTATATGTATGATGTGAGGGTCAGACATATATCCATATGTCTGACCCCCACAGCATGATATGCAGCTGCTGCCCACTATGAATGACAAACTCTTAGCAGTGTGAGCGGGCACCAGCCTTCCGCTCCGCTGCTAATAGAGTTTTCATTCATTGGCCGCCAGGGAAGGGAGAGCATGAATATTAACATGCGCAGCTGGGGGGGCAGTATATAAATATGCGCAGCGGGGGTCAGTATATGCGCAGCGGGGGTCAGTATAGATATATAATAGCGCTGGGGGGGCCGTACATTTATTCAAGCGCAGCGGGCACTAAGTTTGATATAGCGCAGCAGGGGGAAAGATATTTGGAAACGCTGGAGGGGCCAAGTATATACCCCCCCAGCGATTCTATACATCTTTGCCCACCACAGCACTTCTATATTAAAACCCTGCCAGGAGCCCTGATTGGCTCCTCGGTCCCGGCCATTCAGGGCTCCTGGTGGGGAATTTAAAAATGAAAGTTTACAGTACATTGCAGGGGATCGGAACATGCCGCCCGCTCCCCTGCTGAATAATATCTGATCGGATCGGGTCTCAGAAGTGAGACCCGGTGTGATAAATCCCTCAGCCCCTCTACTACTACCCCCAACATGGAACAGACTCTGTTCCATGATGGGGGTAGCAGGATTCACTCCATTTTGAGGAATTTACTGACAGCTCTGAGCTGTCGGTTTTCTGTGAAGCATAACTCACAGGTTTTCCTGTTAGTTTTCTTCACACTGGGAGTGTATTTTTTTTTTTGTCGGGAACACACCCCTTTTGTTGGGAAAAATGCCCCTTTTGTCTTTTTTTTTCCACTCTGAGTGACTTTGATTTTGTCGGGTTGTGTGCCAGATTCTGGCACAAATTCTGGCGCAGACAGAATTCTGGCGCAAAACCCGACAAAAAGTGTTGGGATCCTGTTAGTAAATGAGGGCCACTGTTCCATAATGGGAGTAGTAGCACCTGTACTGATTGACAGATCGACCGTGTCACTTCTGACACCCGTTGCAATCCTCCTGTATAATGTATAGATGCAGCACCGGCCACTCTACTATGGTCCCCTGCACTGCCGTCTATATTCACCTATTCATATTTCCTGCAGAGAGTTGTGATTGGCCAGATGGTTCCAGACAGTCACAACTCTCTGTGGGAAATATGAATAGGTGTATATGTACATCAGTGCAGGGGACCATAGAAGAGCGCCCGCCGCATCCATGCATTATACAGGAGGATCACAGCGGGTGTTAGGAGTGACACTCGCTGTGATCTGTCTATTAATGCAGGTACTACAGCTCCCAGCATGGAGCAGATTGTGCTCCATGTTGGGAGCAGTAGTACCTGCAGTTAAGGACAGATCACAGCAAGAGTCACTCCTGACATCCCGCTGCGATCATCCTTCATCCCTTAGATGCGGAACGGCTTTCTCCTGCACTCACATCTCTTCTCTGTACTCCGGTCAGCCATTCCCCATTCATATTTCCCTCTGAGAGTGTGGATTGGCTGCCACCACCCAGCCAATCCCCACTTTGGGCGAAAAATATGAATGAGTGATATGAATTTCTGTTCACATCACTGGCCGGCCCGAGTATAGTGCAAAGATGCAAGCGCTGTATAGAGCTGCTCCGCATCTCTGCAATATTATGGACGATCGCATTGGGTGTCAGGAGTGACACCTGGGGTGATCTGTATATTAGTACAGGAATTACTACTCCCATCATGGAACAGTGTGTACCAAAAAAAAGTCGGCAACATTTTTAGGTCCTTACCCGCCCACATAAATTGATCCCTGTTTAAAAATTAACATTAACTGGGGTTTCCTAACCAAAACCCTTAAACAGATTGGACTGGGTCCTCATATGCTTGCCCGCATCATGGCCCTATACTCTCATCCTCAGGCTCAGCTTAGGATAAATGGGCAGCTATCAAAACCCTTCACGATTTGTAATGGGACGAGGCAGGGTTGCCCTCTCTCCCCACTCCTATATGTTCTCTGCATGGAGCATCTACTAGTTGCTATCCGTGAAAACACCAACATTAAGGGACTGTTGACTGCCTCGTCACATTACAAATCCTCTGCTTTTGCAGATGATTTACTCCTTTACTTGTCATCCCCTATTACTTCCCTCCCCTCCCTTATGCAGACTATCAGCCAATACTCTCCATATAGCAACTTTAAACTAAACCCTTCTAAATGTGAGGCACTGAATATTACTTTACCTCCCCACATGGTACTACATTTGAAAACGTCCTATCCTTTTAAATGGCAACCAAGTTCCCTTAAATACTTAGGCATACTTGTCCCCGCGCGTCTCGCTGACACTTACAAATTAAACTTCCCACCCCTTCTCCTTTCACTAAAGTCTGATATAGCCAGGTGGGAACGTAAGGACTTTTCCTGGATGGGTAGGATAAATATTTTCAAAATGAATGTCCTCCCTAGACTTCTTTACCTTCTTTAAAGAAATATCAACACTCCAAGCTGGATTTATTTGGACGCACAAACGCCCGAGATTGGCGCGTCATGTCTTAATCCGGCCTAAGAGTAGCGGGGGTTTAGCCTTACCAGATTACCTTTCCTACTACGTAGCAGTGATCCTGGACAGGGTTCTAGACTGTTTCAATCACCGCCATGTGAAACAATGGATTCAATTGGAGGCAGATATGTCTTGCATAGAACCTAAATCTCTGTTATGGCTCCCTCGTTACTCATCTTCAAGTTCCAAACGTCTCCAATCTCTCTCCCCCCCCCCCCTCGTCTTACACTCTATAGCTAGAGCTTCCACTTCATACATACAGAACTCAAATCTCTCAGACTCAAATGGACCACTCACGCCATTATTTAACAACCCTGACTTCCCACCAGCTACCTCCGCCACCTCCTTTCTATCCTTTACCAGGAACTCGGATACCACCTTTAGAGATCTCCTGGTGGGGTCAAATCTCAAATCAATAACTGATCTGTTGCCAAACCAAATCCCAACGCCATTACATCTTTACCATTATGCGCAACTTAAACACTTTATTTGCACGAATGTTAGGATATTGGATTTGCATAGGCCTCTCACTAAATTTGAACACCTCTATACTCTTAATGACCCTTTACCTCATGCTATAAGTGTACTTTACCCCCTTGTTCTTGAAACTTACACGCAAAAACCTCTCCCATACAGAAAAGGCTGGAAAACTGAATTGGGCCATCCTATACCTGACTTAGACTGGAACAGGGCATTAGCACAATGCCATCGAACGTCCATCTCATGTAAGGCGCAAGAAACCAACTATAAAGTCCTGACGAGATGGTATAGAGTCCCGAAACTGCTGGCCACATACTATCCAGGAGTGCCTGACATTTGTTGGAGGTGTGGAAATGCAAGCGGCACCATGCTTCATATCTGGTTGTGATGCCCTTCTCTCTCTAGTTTCTGGAATCGAGTTTGAGAGATTGTTTATCGCATCACATCCTCACGAATTCCAGATACTCCTGAGGCCTTACTCCTTTCCATTTTACCGGTACGACTGCCACTATACCCATCCAGATTGTTATCCTTTCTTCTTTTAGCGACTAGATCTGTGATTCCCCGTCTGTGGAAATCTAATACACCCCCCACAATTTCATCCTGGCTTCAGGAAGTTGCACGACTACATAGGATGGAGGAACTGCGGGCGGACTCCCTAATCCAGTTAGCCACTTACATTGCAGTATGGCAACCCTGGACAGAATTTTTCTACTCTACAGATTACACTTCACTGCACTTGGCCAATTGATGTGGGCAGGTGCTCGCTAGTCTCTTGATTCACGAACATACATGACACTTTTTCCAAGCACCCAGATGGTCACCTGTGGTAGTGGAGGTCTCGGACACCCAGACTCGGTTCCCTCGCGGAGTAAGTAGATCCCTTACATTCTAACTCTCCACTATTCGCCTTGCCCTGCCTCTTTCACTCTCCTTGTTTGACACCCTCCTCCTTCCTCCTCCTTCCAACTCTCCTTTCTCATACTACTTCCCTTCTCTTCTGTTTACCCTTTCCCTCTTACTAATTATCATCACCCTGCTCATTTAACATGGCACATGCTACTGACCGTGTCTCTTAGTGAGACCATGATACTTGGCTCTAAATGTGGATTCTACCTGATTATGACAGATTTTCAAGTCAGGCCTCTCCAGGCTATCTTTAACCTCTCAGTATTACATTGAATGGGCCTGACTTACGTAACGTCCTGATTTCATTTTACACCTACATAAAGAGCCTGTATACTTCGTGTGCCCTTACAATATTTTTGTTCTGTAACATTGTAAACCTAATAAAAAAAATTATTTTGAAAAAAAAAATAAAAAATTAACATTGAAGGAAAACTGTCACATATTTTCTCCTGCACTATCCACATGTACTGATGGATAGTGTTGGAGACGCTGATTAAAACAAGCCCTACCTTGGTCTGATCCGCGCCGCCGTTCGCCCGCAATTGTAGTTTTAATCTCCGTGTATATCTGGCTGTAACTGGCAAAGGTGGTGCTTCTGCGGGCTAACTGACACTGACGGCGAAGAGAGGGAGAACAGGAAGGATGAATATTCATGAGTGGCGCTGACGTCAGTGTCAGTTAGCCTGCAGAAGCACCGCCTTTGCCATTTACAGTCGGATATACACAGAGATTAAAACTGCAAGTGCGGGCGAACGGTGGCGCGGATCAGACCAAGGTAGGGCTCGTTTTAATCAGCGTCTCCCGCACTATCCACCAATACCGGTGGATAGTGCATGAGAAAATATGTGACAGTTTTCCTTTAACATTTTTTTTGTCTTTCAATTTTCGGGAGCGGGCAGGGACCAGAAAATTCAGCGCTCAATATTAAAAATGAATGAGGAGTGCATTCCATTTTTTTTTTCTAGTTTTCGTTCTAAATCATATTTTTTTTAATTTTCACTTTACTATTTTAGCCATTTTTAATATTGAGCGCTGAATTTATTGGATCCTGCCCGCTCCCAAAATTTGAAAGACAAAAAAAAAAGACGTTAAAGGCGTAATTCGATGGCCAATGTGTTTTCTCAGTTTTTACTTATCCTTGCAGGTGAGTTTTCTTGTTATCTCTGGTCTTGTGCTTGCTCTTTGTTTGTCTTTCTTTTCGTTTCTTTGCACAAGTGTATAGCATCTATTTCTGTTTTGCCTTTGTTTTAGAAACTACAGCTCCCAGCATGCCTTGTAGCCTGTCTCCTCTTTGAGTGCCCTGCCCAACTTGTTATGCGTTGCCGCCCAGCCCTGTCCTGTTTGTGGGGGGCTTTTTTTTTTCTTTCCAGTTTAGCACTCCCTTTCCCTGCCCTGCTCATTAGAATACTCATCCCTCCCTCACTGTCAGCTTCTCACCCCACAGTCCCCACATCAGGGAATTAATGAATTGTCAGCGGGGGGAACTGATTATATGTGACCCCGCAGGCACATCTCTGCTTCAAAGAACCCCCCCCCCCACCCCGTCCCCAATGAATTGTCATCCACAGCGCGCTGTCCCCACATTAGGGAACTAATCAAGCATGCTGCGGGTGACAATTCATTGGTTGGGGGGGGGGGGAGGAGAGCTGCGCCCATGGGTCACATATGATTAGTTCCCTGATGTGGGGACAGCACGCTGCGGATGACAATTCATTCATTCCCTGATGTCTGCAGCTGACATGTTACTAATTCCCCCCCCATGGGGACAATGCGCCCGTGGGGGGAATCATGATAGCCGATCCCCTGATTCCCCCCACGGGCGCACGGTCCCCATAAGGGTTACATGTCAGCCATAGCGTTGATACATCGTATTCACTACATTGTGAGCCGGGCGCAGGGATGGCTGACAGCGGGAAGAGACATCCATCCTCCTGCAACAATTCAATGAATATTCATTAAAGGGGTGTGGAAAAGGGGCGAAACCTTTGCAGGAAAAAAAACAAAACAGTAACGCCTGTAGCACTGACATCTTGTCCACAACAGTGAACAAACATGGCCGTGAGTGTGGATGACAAAAGAAAAACTACCAGAAAAACTACTGAACTTCCGTCACAGAAAAGAGGTCAGTAAAAAACAGATATGCTGTGGACAGATGTATAACATGTGAATTACAAACTTGTTAAACTTGCTACAAACACCCTAGATAACCATAAAACTGTGGTACCCCTTTAATGTTGATCTTTAAACAGGGATCAATTTATGTGGGCGGCTGGGACCGAAAAATGTATCCAACAATAATAAAAATGTAGAAAGGGGCCATTTAAATGTAAAAATAATATTTTTTTAATAATGAATATAATTTTTTCATTTATTAGTAATGTATTTTAATACTGTGTTTAATAAAGTGCGTGTGCACGTGTTTCACAATTTTTTTCTCTATTTTTTAAATTTTTTAGGTAGTACTACCACTCCCAGCATGGAAGAGACTGTTCCATGATGGGAGCTGTAGTACCTGTACTAATAGACAGATCACAGCAGGTGTCACTCCTGACACCCGATGCGATTGTCCTATCTATTGCAGACATGGAGCGGCTTTCTCCTGCGCTCGCATCTCTGCACTATACTCCGGCCGGCCAGTGATTTGAATAGCATTCACATCACTTATTCATATTTCCCGCAGAAAGCTGTGATTGTCCAGATGCTTCGTGACACTCACAGCTCTCTGCGGAAAATATGAATAATGGGTATATATACAGCATATACTTATACTACAGTGGGACCAGAGAAGAGCGTCCGGCCGCCCACATCTATACACTATACAGGACGATCGCACTGGGTGTCAGAAGTCGCATGTTGGGAGTGTTACGCCGAGCGCTCCGGGTCCCCCTCCTCCTCTGGAGCGCTCGCGGCGTCTTCTGCCCTGCAGCGCTCCGGTCAGCAGCGCTGCCTGGAGATGCTGCACTGTTCTGCCCGGCGGGGATGCGATCCGCCTGGCGGGACGTGCCCGTCCGCGGATCGCATCCCGTCCCACTCACCTGTCCCGATCTCCTGCTGGGTCCCGGTGCGCGCAGCCCAGCTCTCTAGGGCGAGCGTGCGCCGGCGCTCTCAGATTTAAAGGGCCAGCGCACCGCTAATTGGTGCCTGGCCCAATCAGTCTAATCAGCTTCCATCTGTTCCATGTGCATAAAAGTCTGCTTCCCCTTCCGTTACCTGCCGGATATTGTTGTTTTTGCACTTGAGAAAGCTTTCCCAGTCCTGTGTACCAGACCTTGCTTATTCCATTGACAACGAACCTCTGCCGCCTGCCCTGACCTTCTGCTATGTCCGACCTCGCCTCTGTCTCATCCCTTTATACCGTGCCTGTCTCAGCTGTCAAGGAGGTTGAGTTGTTACCAGGGGAAACGACCTGAGCAAGGACCAGAGCATTTTTTGCACATCTGATCACTGTCACTTTAAGCATTAATAACTCTGGGATGCTTTTACTTATGCATTTGATTCTGAGATAGTTTTTTTTGTGACATATTTTACTTTATCATAGTGGTCAATTTTCATCAATACTTGCATCATTTCTTGGGGAAAATTCCAAAGTTTCATGAAAAATTAGAAAATTTTACATTTTTCTATATTTGAAGCTACCAAATAAATGAGATATTGATTCACATATACAATATGTCTACTTTATATTTGCATCATAAAGTTGACATGTTTTTACTTTTGGAAGACATCAGAGGGCTTCAAAGTTCAGCAGCAATTTTCCAATTTTTCACAAAATTTTCAATAATTAGGGACCAGCTCAGTTTTGAAGTGGATTTGAGGAGTCTTTATATTTGAAATACCCCATAAATGTCAACATTAGAAAAACTGCACCCCTCAAAGTATACAAAATGATTTTCAGAATGTTTTTTAACCCTTCACAGGAATTTTACAGGAATAGCAGCGAAGTGAAGGAGAAAATTCTAAATCTAAATTTTTTACACTAAAATGTTCTTGTACACCCAGTTTTTGAATCTTTATAAGGGGTAAAAGGTGAAAATGCCCCCCAAAATGTGTAACCCAATTTCTCTCCATTAAGGAAATGCCTCATATGTAAACATAAGTACTCTGTGGGTGCACTAGAGGGCTCAGAAGCGACAATGGGATTTTGGAGAGTGAATTTTGCTGAAATGCTTTTTGGGGGGCATGTCGCATTTAGGAAGCCCCTATGGTTCCATAACAGCAAAAAGAAAAACACCTGGCATACTCTTTTGGAAAGTACACCCCGTGTAAAAAGGGGAACAGTGAGCCTTAACACCCCACAGGTGTTTGACGACTTTTCATTAAAGTCAGATGTGTAAATGAAAAGAAAAAATTCTTTCACTAAAATTAATTTTTCCCCCAAATTTACAATTTTTACAAGAGGTAATAAGAGAAAATGCCCACCAAATTTTGTAACCCCATTTTTTCTTAGTATGGAAATACCCCAAATGTGGACGTCAAGTGCACTGCAGGCACACTACAATGTTCAGAAGATAAGGAGCCACATTTGGCTTTTTGAATTTTTTTTTACTGAAATGGTTTTTGGGGGCATGTCACATTTAGGAAGCCTGTGGTGCCAGAACAGCAAAAAAAAAAACAAAAAAACACATGGCATAATATTTTGGAAACTACACCCCTCAAGGCATGTAACAAGGGGTACTTGGCCCCCAACTGTGAGCCTTAACACCCCACAGGTGTTTGACGACTTTTCATTAAAGTCGGATGTGTAAATTGAAAAAAAAAAAATCACTAAAATGCATCCCCCCCCCCAAATTTACAAAAAGCCCCCAAAATTTGTAACCCCATTTCTCCTGAGTATGGAAATACCCCTTGTGTGGATGTAAAGTGCTCTGCGGGCGAACTACAATGCTCAGAAGATAAATCGCCATTGAGCTTTTGGAGAGAGAATTTGTTTGGAATAGATGTCGGGGGCCATGTGCTTTTACAAAGCCCCCATGCTACCCCCCCCCCCACATGTGACCCCCATTTTGGAAACTACACACCTCATGGAATGTAATAAGGGGTGCAGTGAACACTTACACCCACTGGCATTTGACAGACTTTTGGAACAGTGGGCTGTGTAAATGAAAAATAAGATTTTTCATTTTCATGGACCACTGTTCCAAAAATCCGTCAGACACCTGTGGGGTGTAAATGCTCACTGTATCCCATATTACATTCTGTGAGGGGTGTAGTTTCCAAAATTGGGGAGGGTGGTCCACCGTTCTGACACCATGGGGGCTTTGTAAACGCACATAGCCTTCAATTCCAGCCAAATTCTCTCTCTAATGGTGCTCCTTCTCTTCTGAGCCCTGTAGTGCGTCATCAGAGCACTTTACATCCACATATGGGGTAATTCCTTACTCAGAACCAATGGTGTTACAAATTTTGGGGAGATTTTTTTCCTATTACCCCTTGTGAAAATTTCAAATTTGGGAGAACACCAGCATTTTAGTAAAAAAATAATTAAAAAATTCATTTTCACGTACAACTTTAATGATAATTTTTCAAACACCTGTGTGTATTTAAGGCTCACTAAACCCCTTGTTATGTACCCTAAGGAGTGTGGTTTCCAAAATATGGTCAAACATACATAGTGCGCTCTCACTCCTGAACCTTGTTGTGCATTTTACTTCCACATATGGGGAAATTGCATAAAAAATGTTGGGTTTCTTTTTTTCCTTATACCTCTTGTGAAAATGAAAAGTATTTGGCAACACCAGCAAGTTAGTGTAAAAAATGTTACAATTTTTACAATAACATTATGGAGTAGACCCCAACTTTACCTTTTCATAAGGGGTAAAAGGAGAAAAAAAAAATTTTTAGGCAATTTCTCCCGAGTACAGAAATACCCCATATGTGGCCCTACACTGTTGCCTTGAAATAGGACAGGGCTCCGTAGTGATAGAGTACCATGAGTATTTGAGGCCTGAATTAGGGATTTGCATAGGGGTGGGCATAGGGGTATTCTATGCCAGTGATTCCCAAACAGGGTGCCTTCAGCTGTTGCAAAACTCCCAGCATGTCTGGACATTCAATGGCTGTCCGGCAATACTGGGAGTTGTTGTTTTGCAACAGCCCATATACCCTGTACATTCACATGGGGGATGGAGGGGCAAACCTCTAGCTGTTGCAAAACTACAACTCTCAGCATGCAGTGACAGCAGAAGGGCATACTGGGACTTGTAGTTATGCAACAGCTGGAGGCACACTGGTTGCAAAACACTGGGAGTTTGTTACTTAACTCAGTGTTTCCCAACTCGTGTGACTTCATCTGTTGCAAAACTACAACTCCCAGCATGCATGGTATGTCAGTGCATGCTGGGAGTTATAGTTTTGCAACAGCTGGAGGCACACGGGTTGGGAAACACTGAGTTAGGAAACAGACAATGTTTCCCAACCAGTGTACCTCCAGTTATTGCAAAACTACAACTCCCAGCATGCCCAGACAGCCAAAGGGCATGCTGGGAGTTGTAGTTTTGCAACAACTGGAGGAAAACAGTTTGGAGACCACTGTGTAATGGTGTAACTGTAGCCCTCCAGATGTTGCAAAACTTCAACTCCAAGCATGCCCAGATTGCCCAGGCATGCTTGGAGTTGTAGTTCGGCAACATCTGAACGGGCAGATGTTACCGAACTACAACAGAGTTGTAGTTTTGCAACATCTGTAAAAGCACAGATTGGAGACCACTGCACAGTGGTTTCCAAACTGTGGCCCTCCAGATGTTGCAAAACTACAACTCCTAGTATGCCCGGACAGCCAAAGGCTGTCTGGGCATGTTGGGATTTGTTGTTTTGAAACTCCTAGAAGCAGCATTGAAGATCACTTTACAGCCATCTTCTCTGATGCCGCCGCTGCCTCCTCCACTTGCCTGCCGCCGGTCCCCGCTGCCTGCACCAGTCCCAAGTGCTGCTGATCCTCCCGTGACATTGTCCCCCGCAGCTCTCATGGTCCTCTTCCCCAGCTCTGCCTGGACTTCTTGGGTCTTGCAGATCAGGGGATCTAAACTTTCACCTCCACCCCAGTCAGCTGAGACACTGTGATTGAATCACAGTGATCGCTGCCCAGGACCATTCACAGATGTCCTGGGGGGGGGGGGGGGGGGGCTTGCAGATGTTGTCTCCCGCTAGTAATAGTGGGAGTTCTGCCTGTTAACCAAAAAACCGGATATGGGAACCGTATTGCAAAAATGAGATGTGAATGCTGCCTTACTATGTAGTGTGGTATATTTTATTGGCCATTTAGACCACTTTTATTGATTTGTATGTATGAAGTGCACACAAGGGCCCTGTGGAGTGCTATTCTTCATCTGTGTAGTTGGGAGATATATGGACTGGTATTTTAAATAAATAGTATTTTTATCCATTCAATCTTTGAGCCACAATAATGTTCTTTTTTAAACCCAACTAAACTTCCTACCTAGCTAGAAAGTCTACCTACCTAGAGAACTTACTAACTACCTAGCAAGCTCACTGTCAGGGATCGACCGGGGGACAGGCAGAGTGAGCCCTAAACTGACCCTAAAACCGCTCTCCCTGCCTGCTTTCCCATCCACCCTAAACAGTGGATCGCCAACTGGGCGCTGGTCCCTCCCTGAGCTAAAGTGCAGGAGCCTAATAAAAACACATACTAATAAATAGTCGGTCACAAACCAGAAACATAACAGGAACATAGAACTCTATAAAAGATTAAGTTCAGAGGACACAGATCACTGAGCAGCACAGGAGACACTATGGATCAGCAGTCATGAACAGAGGACACTATAGATCAGCGGACATGAACAAAGGACTCAGTGGACGTGAACAGAGGACACTATAGATCCGTAGTCGTGAACAGAGGACACTATAGATCAGTAGTTATGTACAGATCTGAAAACAAGAACTAATAAACATAGAGTTCAAAACACCAGACAGGAAAATGGATACATCAACAGACTTTAGGAACAGACAAGAATATAGCATAATCCCCCAGAAAATCCAGGAGACACAAAGTCCCCATAGACCAGAAACAGGGATCTATCGCTAATCAGTAATATTCACATTCCCTATGCAAACCTCCATAGACATGAAGTCCCCATGGACAGGTAATAGGGATGCCTAGATACACAGGATATATTTATAGAACACTGTTCACACTGAACACAAGACAGGAATAATCGCAATCCCTTCAGAACACCTCCAGTAGACAAGGAGTCCCATGGAGCGGTAACAGGGATGCCTAGATACACAGGATATATTTATAGAACACTGTTCACACTGAACACGCAAACTAGACACTCCACTCCACTATAGTAGTAGCCATTAATTATAAATCCAAATAGACTACTGGCCAGGGCACACTCACCAGTGTGGTCAGAAGCTGACCCAGTAGGAAAAAGAAATATAATACATGAAAAACTAGACTAGAACCGGATAAGTCTGAATAGACTCCAACAGGAATATAACATACAGGGTACAGGTAACAAGCAAGATTCAGACAGTGTGAACAGACACATAGCAAAAAGGATATACAAATCCTAAAACTGACTAAACAAACACAGCTTAAAATCCACTAAGAGCATGCCTCCTAACATGGCTAAAACCAGAAAATACAATGTGCATGCTAAAACAGAGATAGTAAATAAAAAGCTCAAACAAAGAGTGTTTCACCAAGCCTCTATTAGCAGCATAGCCAGCATGTTAGCAGTTAGACATCAGGAAGTCAAACAGTAAATGAAGTCAATAACCAGACCAGAGGCTAGAATGGGCTGACATTAAATAGACACACCCTAGGAGCTATTGGCTGAAAGAGCCAGAGGCATTAACTATTCCCTGGCCGGGGAACATAAAGCTATTCACACACAGCAAATCCAATAGCTGTGTGTGACACAGACCAAGACAGACATGACACTTACTTCCTACCTTCTCACATAGCAAACTTACCACCTACCCACCTAGCAAACTTGCCACCTACCTACTTAGAAAACTTTCCACCTACCTAGCAAACTTGCCACCTATCTAACAAGAAAATTTACCACCTAGCTACCTAGCAAACTTACTACCTTCCTACTTAGCAAACTTAGTACCTTCCTACCAAACATTCCACCTACCTACCTTCCAAACTTCCTATCTACTAACCAAATTTCCTACCTACCTACCTACCAATTTTACTACCTACGCCAAAATTCCTTCTATCTACGTGGTACAGTCTTCCTACAGGAGGGTCCTACATACAGGGGGCAAACTACGTACAGTAGTGTGCTACATACAGGGGAAAAGTTTCTTAATGGAGGGTCCTATGTACAGGGGGCAAGATACGTACAGGAGTGTCCTACATACAGGAGACAAACTATCCACATGAAGGTCCTATTTACAGGGGCAAGCTACCTACAGTAGGGTCCTAAATACAGGGGGCAAGCTACTTACAGGGAGGCATCTACCTAATGTGGAAAAATCTACCTAATGGAGCAACCTATCTACCCAAGGGGAGGGCTAATTACTAATTTTGTCTTTTGGGGAAAAAAAATTATTTGGTAGGGGTGCCCTGTGAAAATTATTTTCCAAGGGGTGTCTCCAGACAAAAAAGGTTGGTTAACCCTTGCTTAGACTGATCACAGGCTGAATAACTGTAAAAGGTAAAACCAGTATATATAGATGTAGTAATAGTTATCTTGAGTGTGTTAATCCATCAAAGTAATGTGTTTTGTATAGATATCTTAATGCAGCAAGAATTAAAGGGGTACTCCGGTGCTTAGACATCTTATCCCCTATCCAAAGGATAGGGGATAAGATGCCTGATCACGGGATTCCCGCCGCTGGGGACCCCCATGATCTTGCATGCGGCACCCCGTTTGTAATCAGTCCCCTGAGCGTGTTCGCTCCGGGTCTGATTACCGGCGACCACAGGGCTGGCTGGCGGCGTGTGAAGTCACGCCTCCGCCCCCGTGTGACGTCACGCTCTGCCCCTCAATGCAAGCCTATGGGAGGGGGAGTGATAGCTGTCACACCCCCTCCCATAGGCTTGCATTGAGGGGCGGAGTATGACGTCACACGCCGTCGCCCCTGTGGTCACCGGTAATCAGACCCGGAGCAAACACGCTCCGGGGACTGATTAAAATCGGGGTGCCGCGTGCAAGATTAAGGGGGTCCCCAAAGGATAGGGGATAAGATTTCTAAGCACCGGAGTACCCCTTTAAAATGAGGCCAGTAATTGAAGACTAATGTTAAACAGGTTTGTGTAACCTGTAAGGCAGGATAAGGTCATTTAGAATAGGTGGTAAAAGCTTTCCTTTTTATTTACCTTACACAATCATCTTTGCACAGGTCGCAAAGAATGCTTAGAAAACTCTCCCATAGGAGTCAGTATAGTTCAAGTATTATGGAGTACAGCTATAATAAGCTAAAGTTTTTACAGCTTTAGCAATGATATTGCTTTTATCAGTTCTTTTATTATTTTTTGTTACTGCTGCACTAGTGTAGACAACCAATCTAATAAAGTCAATTCTTGACTCTGCAAATCATAACTTGGTCTGAGAAAATTGTAACAGCTATTAAGGATTTGCATGTAAAATAATATTATTAGGACCATATTGAAGGGAATTAACTAAAACTGCAAACGCAGGCTGACTGATAAATGCGGCACATCTATAGATTATCTAGTCTCATTTTCCATTGTCAAGTTTTAGTTTAAACCAATTAGTTGGCTCACAAAATGTTGGTGCATTATTTTGGCACATGTAGTTGCGTATAGTCCATAGCCCCTTGCAGAAAATGGTATAGTTTTCAGTCCTTTTTGGTGCACAAAGCAATTTAAGTGTGTCTCAATTTATGTGTGCTACAATTTTGGTGTATTTTGAGCCAAAATTCTGGCATTGTAAATATGTGCCATTGTATTCATAGATAACTCAATATACATGTATACTTACAACAAAATTGCATGTAGGTAAAAGTGGAACGATGTTGTTCACACAAACTTCTCCTGGAATATCTGCTATGTATTTATCCAAAAATGCATTTATGCTTGCCTGGTCCCCTGTGAAGAAAGCATCTATTAGCACTGTTTAAATAAAGAGAATTACTGTCCTAATGGTCTGGTACTTTTTATAATAATAAACAATACCAAAAATTGGGTGGTTTATATTGTATTTTGGGCTTTTCTGAGGAAAGCAGCCATGGAAAATTTCAAATAGCATATCTAAAATTTACTTGGGTCTATCCTTATATTTGCTGTCATTTGGGAATAGTAGTAGAGTAGTTATAATTGTTATCCCTGCTACTTGTCACACATTTTGATTCATTGAGATGCATTAGATGAAGGGAGCAAAGTAGAGGTGATATCTAATCTAGAGATTGTAGAAAGAATGTATAGCTAGTTGGGCTTTACTTGCATTGATAAGTGGGGGTGGTCTTCTCAAAATGTATGTAAAATGCATGGTGGTCAGAAAATCTGGTCTGGATAAAGGGGTGATCTATGAGAGAGGTTTCACTGAATATTTGACTTCCGTGTTCAGAATTACATCTTCCAACAGCTCCTTAGGGTGGATTTTTGGAAGGTGTTCTATTTTTGCAATTGAAGCAAAGGGACTCCTTTTGGGAAAGGGACTCCTATCAACTTGAATATAAAGTGCATTTGTGTTTTTTTATTGACCTTTTGTATTCTACTTTGGAGATAAAGCTAGCTTGGGACCTTTTCTTTATATGTCTGTATCAGCTAAAGCAATATCCTTTTTTCATCATCATTACCGAGGTGAAGACTCGACTGATCTCTAACAGACTGGTACCTAGGATGTGTTCTATGTCAACTACAGAGACTAGGATGCGGCTGTAAGACAGTGCTTTCTTACCAAGCAGTCTGTTTGGATTGATAACTTACTAGGGCCACACAAGGATGGGGATTTTGATAAGGTGCCTCTTTTAATTTGCCAATTGTCTTGGTCAAAACTTGGGCATGATTTGGTATTTAAATGTTGGTAACTATCAACGACATTGTTCTTGCCCACTTCCACTGATAAAATTCATGTCAACTTTAGCATAATTACCTTCTTTGAAACCCTCATTGAAATATTTAAATCCATTAAAGTCTCCACATAAGCCACAGGTTTGATTTCTGTATCTTTCTGGTATCTCTACCTATTAAAAGAAAAAAAAATGCTTAACTCTTGGCTTTGTTATTAGTAGAGATGAGCGAGTCGAGCTCTGCAAACCTGAACTAGACCAAAATTTTGGGTGGCCGCAGCTCACAAAACTTTCCGCACATTGCTTGGTTCATTCAAGCTGAACCTTGCATTATGCACAATAATAACACAAGAGATAAGGAACAAATGGTATTTTGGCACCCACAGAAGGAATAAGTGGGGCAATTATCACATGATGACCCCATGTTATAGAATAATTTGCTGATTTATGTGTCAATCAGCTCCCAGGCCAATAGGACACAGCAAAGGAGAAAGGGTTTTAGACACAGATAATGTCCCATGTACTGCGTGCAGCCACCATTTCGGAAAGAGACAAAGAGAGAGAGTGCAAGCACTGTAGAAGCCAGAAAGCCTTCACAAATTCTAATCTATACAATTCTGAAAATCACAGCAAGCTGAGCACAAATTCTAATCTATATAATTCCACAGCAAGCTGAGCACAACATAAATCAGTAGGCATATCTCAGTGACTTCCTGTCCTGTCTCTACCTGCAGAAGTCTGTTGGTGCACTACAAATCCCAGTCAGCAGTGATTGGGTCCATAATAACTTTCACATATAAATATCTAGAAAACTGAGCAAAGCAGTGGGCTGACCTGTATTTTAGCAACACACACAAACACACACACACACACACACACACACACACACATATATATATATATATATATATATATATATTAACAGTGTTGTGAGTGCAGCATAGCTATCTAAAGCACATTCATGTGTATTAAGTGGGTTTAATTGCACACAAGTACAATTCCTAACAACGCAGTTAAACGCATTGAACTTGAACATGCATTAGTCATCTGAAGCACATTTATGTGAATTTTCTGGGTTTAATTGCACACATAGTATGCCTACCTGGTTTTACCATAACAACGCAGTTAAAAGCATTAAATTTAAACATGCATTAGCCATGTAAAGCACATTTGTGTGTATTTTCTGGGTTTGGATGTACACAAAGTATTTCTGCCTGGTTTTAATATAAAACGCAGTTAAAAGTTTTTAACTGAAAAACACATTAGTCATCTAAAGTGCATTTACATTAATTTTCTAGGTTTAATCAAAGCAAGTTCATTTACCTGGGAGTAACATAACACAGTTAAAAGCATGTAAATTGAACATGCATTAGCCATCTAAAGCATATTTACGTGTGTGTTCTGGGTTTAATTGCACACAAAGTATGCCTACCTAGTTTTAACATAACAAAACAGTTAAAAGCATTTAATTTAAACATACACTAGCCATCTAAAGCACATTTACATGTGTGTTTTTTTTTTTTTTGGGGGGGGGGTTTAATCGCTTACAAAGTATTCCTACCTTGTTGTAACATAACAAGGCAGTTAAAAGCTTGTATTTTACCATCTAAAGTGCTTTTAACGCATATTTTCTGGGTTTCCTGGGTGACTAGTAGGTGTTTGACAAATCACCCCAAAAAGATACAAAATAAACTCAAAACCGTTTATCATAAAAAAATTGTGTCTTTTAACCCCTTAAAGGGGTACTCCGGTGAAAACCTTTTTTCTTTTAAATCAACTGGTGGCAGAAAGTTAAACATATTTGTAAATGACTTCTATTAAAAAATCTTAATCCTTCCAGTACTTATTAGCTGCTGAATGCTACAGAGAAAAGTCCTTTCTTTTTGGAACACTGATGACATCACGAGCACAGTGCTCTCTGCTGACATCTCTGTCCATTTTAGCAACCATGCATAGCAGATGTAAGCTAAGGGCAGCATGGTGGCTCAGTGGTTAGCATTGCTGCCTTGCAGTGCTGGGGACTAGGGTTCAAATCCCACTAAGGACAACAGCAAATAAAGCATTATTATAATAACGTCAGCAGAGAGAACTGTGCTCGTGATGTCATCAGAGAGCATTCCAAAAAGAAAAGAATTTCCTCTGTAGTATTCAGCAGCTAATAAGTACAGGAAGGATTAAGATTTTTTTAATAGAAGTAATTTACAAATATGTTTAACTTTCTGCCACCAGTTGATTTAAAAGAAAAAAGGTTTTCACCGGAGTACCCCTTTAAGGACTGAGCCCTTTTTCACCTTAAGGACTGAGCCCTTTTTTGCAATTCTGACCACTGTCACTTTAAGCATTAATAACTCTGGGATGCTTTTACCGATAGTTTTTTTTCTGAGATTGTTTTTTGTGACATATTCTACTTTAACACAGTGGTAAATTTTCGACGTTACTTGCATCCTTTCTTGGTGAAAAATCCCCAAATTTCATGAAAATGTAGCATTTTTCTAACTTTGAAACTCTCTGCTTGTAAAGAAAATGAATATTCCAAATAAATTATATATTGATTCACAAATACAATATGTCTACTTTTTGTTGGCATCATAAAGTTGACATGTTTTTACTTTTGGAAGATATCAAAGGGCTTCAAAGCTCAGCAGCAATTTTCAAATTTTTCACAAAATTTTCAAAATTGGTATTTTTCAGAGACTAGTTCAGCTTCGAAGTGGATTTGAGGGGTTTTCATATTAGAAATACCCCACAAATGACCCCATTATAAAAACTGCACCCCTCCAAGTATTCAAAATGACATTCAGAAAGTGTGTTAACCCTTTAGGTGTTTCACAGGAATAGCAGCAAAGTGAAGGAGAAAATTCAAAATCTTCATTTTTTACACTCGCATCTTCTTATAGACCCAGTTTTTCAAATTTTACAAGGGGTAAAAGGAGAAAAATTCCCCCAAAATATGTAACCCAATTTCTCTCGAGTAAGGAAATACCTCATATGTGTATGTCAAGTGTTCGGCGGGCGCAGTAGAGGGCTCCGAAGGGAAGGAGCAACAATGGGATTTTGGAGAGTGAATTTTGCTGAAATGTTTTTTTGGGGACATTTCAGATTTGGGAAGCCCCTATGGTGCCAGAACAGCAAAAAAAACACCCACATGGAATACTATTTTGGAAACTACACCCCTCAAGGCACGTAACAAGGGGTCCAGTGAGCCTTAACACCCCACAGGTGTTTGCCAACATTTTGTTAAATTTGTATGTGTAAATTCATTTTTATTTTTTTCACTAAAATGCTGGTTTTCCCCCAACTTTTAAATTTTTACAAGGGGTTATAGAAGGAAATGCCCCCCAAAATTTGTAACCCCATTTCTTCTGAGTATGGAAATACCCCATATATGGATGTAAAGTGTTGTGCAGGCGAACTAGAATGCTCAGAAGAGAAGGAGCGCTATTGAGCTTATGGCGAGATAATTTGTTTGGAATGGAAGTCAGGGGCCATGTGCGTTTACAAAGCCCCCCATGGTGTCAGAACTGTGGACACCCCCACATGTGACCCTATTTTGGAAACTACACCCCTCACAGAATTTAATAAGGGGTGCAGTGAGTATTGACACCCCACTGGCGTTTGACAGATCTTTGGAACAGTGGGCTGTGCAAATGAAAAATAAAATTTTTCATTTTCACGGACCTCTGTTCCAAAAATCTGCCAGACACCTGTGAGGTGTAAATGCTCACTGCACCCCTCATTACAATACGTGAGGGATGTAGTTTCCAAAATGGGGAGATACGGAAAACGGAGATACCCCATATGTGGCCCTGAACTCTTTCCTTGAAATATGACAGGGCTCTGAAGTGAGAGAGTGCCATGCGCATTTGAGGAATAAATAGGGTATTTGAATCCGACACAAAAATACCCTACGGCAGTGTTTCACAAGCAGGGTGTCTCCAGCTGTTGTAAAACTCCCAGCATGCCTTGACAGTCAGTGGCTGTCGGCAATACTGTGAGTTGTTGTTTTCCAACAGCTGGAGGCTCCTTTTTGGAAACACTGCCGTACAAGGTTTTTTTTTTTATTGGAGTGGGGGGGGGGGGGGGACTAGGGGTATGTGTATATGTAGTGTTTTACCCTTTATTATGTGTTAGTGTACATTCACACGGGTGCAGGTTTACAATGAGTTTCTCGCTGAGAGTTTGAGCTGCGGCAAACCTCCAGCTGTAGCAAAAATACAACTCCCAGCATGTACTGACAGACCATACATGCTGGAAGTTATGCAACAGATGGAGGCACATTGGTTGCAAAACACAGAATTTGTTACTTAACTCAGTGTTTCGCAACCAGTGTGCCTCCAGCTGTTGCAAAACTAGAACTCCCAGCATGTACAGGCTCTCAGTGCATGCTTGGAGTTGCATTTTTGCAACAGCTGGAGGCACACTGGTTGCAAAACACTGAGTTAGCTAACAAACTCAGTTTCACAACCAATTTGTGTCCAGCTCTTGCAAAAATGCACCAATCAGCATGCATTGACAGCCGAAGGGCATGCTGGGAGTTGTAGTTTTGCAACAGCTGGAGGCACACTGCTACAACTCCCAGCATGACCTTTGGTAGTCTCTGCATGCTGGGAGTTGTAGTTTTGCAACAGCTGGCTGCACACTTTTTCATAGAAAAAAAAGTGCCACCAGCTGTTGCAAAACTACAACCCCCACCATGCACAGACTACCAAAGGGCATGCTGAGAGTTGTATTTGGAACTCCAGCTGTTGCAAAACTACAACTCCCAGCATGCCCTTTGCCTGTGCATGCTGTGATTTGTTGCTAAGCAACAGCAGGAGGTGACCGCCACCGCTGCTGTAGCCGATCCTGTCGCCGCCACCGATCCCGAGGGGACCCCGCCGGACCAGGGCAAGGTAGGAGACCCCCACCGACGCCGATCTCCGCCATCTTCGCCGTCCCGATCGCCGCCCAGCAGGGTCGTGATTGATCAGTCATTCCGACCTATCAATCACGTGATCGTGAAGCGGCACCTGTGCCACCTCACTCCTGCTGGGTCACCGGGTCACCAGAGACCGACGATTTGCGGCGATCGCCGACATGGGGGGTCTCGGGACCCCCCCAGGGGTTTGCACGGGGTGCCGGCTGATAGATATCAGCAGTCACCCAGGTCCGGTCCCCGCCCGGCGAGCGGCGGGGACCGGCATTCCCATCGGCGTATCCATACAGCCTCAGTTCTTAAGGACTTTAAAATGGGGGCGTATGGATATGCCCGGCGTCCATAAGGGGTTAACGGAATTGTTGGAGGGGTAGACGAAAGCGCACCCCTTTCATATCCTCTGCCAGTAAAAATGTTGGTGGCATTATCACCAGTACAGGTAGAAGCAGCAGCCAGGAGCCTGGTGATAGTAGTAGCAGCCAAGAAAGTAAAAGTTCTCACTGTACAGGGGTTGTGTGGTTTAAGAGGATAGTGAAGCCAAAGTGGCAGAACACCTTTCAAACAAAACCGATGTAGGCCTAATGTTTCGATCAGCTCAGATGATGGCGATGCTGCTGTATTTATATGTTCAGAAAAAACTTCCAGAGATGGGGCAGAGTCAAGTGAGGCTGTCCCTGTCTGGTATTCTGCTGTGTGGAAATTCTTTTCTACCTTACCAGAGTGTAACATGCCAACACAGTTAAAAGCATTTTATTTTTACCAGTACAGGTAGCAGCAGCAGCCAGGTGCCTGGTAGTAGTAGTAGTAGCACCAATGTCAGCAAGTAAAAGTTCTGACTGTACAGGGTTGTGTGGATTTAGGGAATAGTAAGGCTCTTGTGGACTGGTTGACTGGTTTGAGGTGTTCTCAAGAGCAGGAAGAAGAGTCTGATGATATGAAGATGAGCCAGCTGTTGATTTCTCATTGTCTACAGTTACATGGCAAGTTGAAAATGTGTATCCTAGATGGTCTGTTCCATCATCATTGTCTTTGATCCCCCTAGTGCTAAGTAGGATAACATTAGCCACGAGGAGGAGTTGTGTGAGGACAGTCAACCTTTGGGGTGTGTTGCCAAGGAGGTGGAAGTGGAAGCAGAGGCTGAGCATAGCACTTGTGAGATTGGTGGTGCTAGGCATAGTGGGGATACTGTAAGGCATCATGGTGGATATACTAAAGGGGAGCAAGGAGCCCAAGAAGTTAATGTAGAGAGGAGTGGTGAGGACAATAAGGAGTTTAATAATTATAATAATAATGATGACGTAGTATTAGACAGGATGGCGGAACCAGGTAAGGAGGAGCTGACATGTTCAGAGCAGGAGGTTAGCGGTAGTGTCGGAAAAGAAGAGTGTAGCCGAGATTGGGCCAATGCACCTGTCAAACATATCAGACATAGGCCTGCTGGTCTGATCAGCTAAGGTGATGACAATGCTGCTGCATCTTTAGGTTCTGAAAGAAAACCCTTCCAGAGGAGGGGCACAGTCTGGTGGTGCTGTCTTTGTCTGATATTCTACATCTTACCAGATGCAGAAAACGTGACACTGTGCCATGTCTGCGAACAGAAAGTAAGCTGTGACCAGGGTAAGAATGTAGGAACTACGTCTCTATGTAGGCACATGGACTGGCATCACAAGTCCTGTGAAGAAAACCTTTCCCCTGCTGCTGCTCCTTCAGATCCCTCCCAACAGTATAGCTGCCAGGCCTCGTCCACAGGCAGCAAATTCTCTGTCTTGTCCTCATCAGTGTTGTGTCCTCTTCCTCTATCCTATCAGTTATCGAATGATGAATCTATGTCATACAGACAACAGTATTTACACAGTCTTCTTGTTTTAGTGCACTTTAAGTTGCACCTGACCAAGTTGATGGTGGCACAGATGCTACCATACCATCTTTTTCATTGCATGGCCTTTTGGTAACTAATGGGGTGTACCCAGCCCAGGTGGCACATACCTAGTCACCCTTATTGTGCCAAGAAAGCCATCTCTGCTTTGCACAGGGTGGAGAGGATAGGGTGGGCCCCTCCATGCAGTTGTTGGTGTGCAGCATAGTGCATGCCATGGCAGATACTTGGAATAGTAGCTATGGCCAGGGCCAATGCATGTCTTTTATGGCCCACAACATCCAGCAGAAGAAGGCTGGGAAATTGTTGTGACACCTCCACTGTTGCACTGTTCTAGTTCAATTTCTGACACCTGCCGCCTATCCTCCATCTCATTCAGGTCCTCCTCCACGGACATCTTGCATCCTCCCACAGGGAAGGGCTTAGCTTACCTTACTACCCTCCTTTCATCAATGAAAAATCAAGCACTGCCATTCTGTATTATGTGTGGCTAAGCCTAGGCGAGAAAAGCCACACAACAGAATAGTTGCTGGCCTGTCTGCAACAGGAAGTTTCATACTGGCTCTCTGGTTGTGATCTGACATTAAGAGATGTGGTCGCCGATAACAGTACAGCCATCGTAAAAGCGCGGCCTCTAGGTGGCATGACACACTCTCCCTATAGGAACATTTATAGACTTTATGCTTTACAGCCTGACATGGCAAAATCATAACATAAAGGGGTTTCCAAACATAACAAATATAGAAAAGTACCTAAATCTCATAATGCTAATTGATCAGGAGAAATTTTTTTATTTGCATTTTCCTGCCCGTAACACCTTTGTTTTGATGCCTCCATTGTCCTAATTCCCTTGTTTCCTCTCATCACTCACACACATTGCCTATATTTACATCTGCATTGATGCCTCTCTATTACAAGATGTAAGGTATTGCTGTAATTGCTCACTGTCTTCACCCACTACACGGATTTGTTACTGGCAAAGACAACTGGTGCCCAGCCTGTGAAACAAGATCTCTCCTAAAAGAAGGCATAAGAAAGAAAAGCCAGAAAGCAGTAGAGAAAAGGCATGTATTTTCCAAAACAAACGATAAAAAAAGAGCAAAGAACCATTAGTACAGAGTACGGTATGTTTCACAAACAAGAGATAAACCCCATGAGTATTGTCATGTGACTGCATATGAGACAGAGACATTTCAGCTACATAAAATACATGAAAAAGTGATACATCTTACTGTATGTAAACAATTTATATGTAATCAATAAAGATTGGAAAACCCCTTTAAGGTCCTCATAAACATGTATTTAATGTAAAACAAACTGATGACCAATTAGACTTTTCTCACAAATATTACAAATAAGAGTGTTTTTAGTAGCAAAAAGTTGGGCAATTGTTCTATAAAGATCTTTGGATGTCCAACAAGACAGATAAAAATGTATAGGATTATCTACCATTAACTGATTGTTTTTACTAAATATGTTGATGATCAATGCATTATTTATATCACAAAACTGAGCTTTGGAGCTGTATAAAAGGTGAGTGTTATTAGGCTGGGTTCACATATATCAGTTGCCCGGCACAGTTTCTCTCCGGCATGCACTGGAGGGAAACCGATGCTAGAACTGATCCTATTCATTTTAATGGAACAGTTCACAATCATCCAGTGTTTCAATTTTGATGCCGCATGGTTGGACATGCCAGAGGGCACTAGACAGAAATGCAGCTTGCTGCATTCCCCTGTCCGCCATCCAGAGACAATGGATGCCGGATGCCATACAACTGATGACAACTTGTCCTTAGTTGTGGCATCAGTTGCCTAGAGACATAGGCTGAGTTCACCTATGATGGATGCCAGACATATGTGAACCCATCCTTATTTTGTTTTTGTATTATGGAGGAGAACATGAACAAAGTCTTTGAGGTTTATACCTGAGATCAAAGAGTTAGTTGTCATGTAAGGCTAGGTTCACATTGCCATTTGCATTTGTCCCATTCATGGTCCGTTCAGCTCCTTTTTATTTTTCTTTAGCATAACAGAACCTGAAACAGGTCAGAATACAATGGATATTGCCGGGTCCCAATGGACCTCATTCACTTGAATGGGGTCTGTCAGGAATCCAGTAGTTTATCTGAGAAAAAAATTGTGCATGCACAATTTTTTTCTCCGCTAAACTCCCATCGTTCTTACGGAATTGCTGACGGAGTCCAATGGCTATGTTAATGAGGTCTAACATATTTGTGGGATAACATCCTGTTGTTACATGATCAGAATAATATAGGATGATTTTTCTGTTTAAATTAAAATTGATTCTTTTATGGTGTACTTGTAGTTTACTTTTGAACCCTTTCACTTCTTGTTACCTGGAGAGAATCCAATGTGTTCCACTGCACTCTTATGCCATTTATAGAAAACACTATATCCAAACCTTCATCATCTATATCCAAATTTGAGCTTCTATAGGGAATATCAATTCTGCAGTAAATAGAAAGAAAATACACATCAATGCAACTGTCTATGATTTGCTCCAGACATGGCAGTTTTTCAGGGTGGTCTTATACTGAAAGAAAATACATATCAATGCAACTGTCTATGATTTTCTCCAAGGGTGGTCCTATACTGCTTCTTCCTGCCTTGCTGGGCTTTGTTAATAGATCTCTCCTATTTGTGTATAGGCAAATACCTAATACATGACTGCTATGACACACAATGCTTGACATGCCGTGATGCAATAATTTAAATTGACATTTAAAAAAAGAATGTGTTATTAAAATATGACTTATTTGTTAAAACATGTTTTTATGCTAAAACATATTTTAAGTATTTTTAATGATGATGTTTCTAATTTTCTATTTTACTATCTATATTTTTAAATAACTCTAAAATCTCACAGTTTCTGCCTAACATGGAGCTAAAACTTCCTGTTCCATACAGATCACTTTCCAGCAGTACCCTCCTTATCACAGACAGGAGCACAGAGAAAGGTAACACCCCTATATAGATACATCTATTCACAATAGATGATGCCTAGAGCTCAGCCTAGCCCCCCCCCCCAGGTACCTCTACCATTTTAGTAAATAGGATCTGGCTTTATTTATTGTGCCTGTGTCCACAAGGCTTTTAATCTCTTAAAGTCACTGCCCATTTTGACCTTGAGGACACAGGAAATTTTCATTTTTGTGTTCTTGTTTTTTCTGCCTCTCCATAACTCTAATTTTTCCATCTTCAGGGCTTTTTTATTTTTTTGCCCAACCAACAGTACTTTGTAATGACACATTTCATTTTACTGTTAAGTCTACTGCGCAGGCAAAATTTTTTTATTTCTGGTAGAAATAATAGAAAACAGCAATTTTGCAGCTTTTGGAGTTCTTTTTTAATGCAGTGCACTTTATGGTAAAACTGACATGTTCTCTTTATTCTGTGGGGCAATATGATTACATTGATACTTATTTTTAAATCCTTTTCTATTGTACTACTTTAAAAAAATATAAATAAAACTTTTTAAGCAAAAGAAATATGTTTAAAATTGCCCTATTCTGACCCCTTTAACTTTTTATTTTTCCTTATATAGGGCTGTATAAGGGCTCCTTTTTTGCGCCGTGATATTTTACTTTTATTGGTACCACTTTTGCCTTTATGTAACTTTTTTTTAAAACACAATTTTTTTATAGACTTGTAGTAAAAGCAGTATCTGTCTATACTTTTATTACTAGAATTACTAGATTAACATGGGCTCCATATGTTAGTCGAGGTTAAGCATTATATGTCAATATTAAAAATTAGAAATTGGAAGTTCTTTGTCCTGTTTTGTAAAAATCTTACCAACACCCATGATAATATACATGTATTAAACAAAATAAAACAATCTATAATGCTAGAAATTACATAAAAATAAGAATCATGGTAACCTAAGACTAATACTTACTGTTTCCCATTGACATATATTCCAGTTATGTTGGCTTCAATCATGATGTAAAAAAGCTTCATGAAAATTTGTTCTATCATAGGTTTAAGGCTGTTTGTGTTACGTTTGACAAGTATTTCAAAATCTTCGTTTGGTACGTGACACTGTTTAGTAAAAATGTATGTGCAGTTTCCTTTGCCATTATAAAAATACCCATCAAATGTATTTACATATCCATTACCCCAGGTACTGCAGACATTCTCATTATTTGATGTCACTGAAAAAGAAAAAAACTGTTATAGAAAGTATTTAATGTGATAAGGTAAAACAAATGCAAAAACATTATTTTCAGCTTTTTCTACATTACTTTGTACCAAATGCACCATAAGTAAAATTTCTCACCACTGTCAGCATGTTGTTATTGGATACCATGTGCTATTAAATTACCTAAACATTAGGAAAATCTCTTATATCCTTATGTGCCCACAGACCTGCTTCAACAAACATAGCAAGCATAGATACTGTTATGGGGAACCAAATGTTATCTTATTCTGAGCAACCAAATATAATATGAGGTTGCAATAGCAAACTTGGTAAACTTATTGCACTAAGGCCTTATCGCTAAAGAGGTTCTATCACAACTCTAATACCTCCCGGAAAAGGTAATGAATGAATAGTATGCTAATATATATATATATATATATATATATATATATATATATATATGTATATATATAAACTCTCAAACATACTTGATGAGGATAGGTGATACAGCTCCATTCCCGGAACCTGAATCTGAGCTGGAGTTGTCACCAGTGAAGCAACACTTTATTGACAGCGTTTGGAGACTTCCTGCTTCTAAGCTCGAAGAGTCCATTGAGGGGAAGGGGGGGGGGGTAATGTCAGCGTTTTGAAGATTAAAATTTACACACAGCTATGTGTAAATCTAGCGGATTAACCCTTTACAAGTAGCTATGTCCTCCTGTAGCAGATTAACGATTCACTGTCAACTGTGTCCTCTTACTTTAGCTGATTTGCTTAATACACAGGAAAATCTCACAACAGGTGCTGCTAATCATATGCCCCTGATACTTTGCTCATCAGCAAGCGTTATCACAAATATATAAGCGTCAATGTTTTAGCATTGTGTTAACATTTTCATTCTGCTACATGGTGAATGTACTTTTCCATTCTCTAGATGACCAGGAAATTAGAATGACTAGTCTACATTGAACAAATGTTAAAATTCTATGTGTTTTTTTGGCATGTTTATTTCATTTTGTTTATATTGAAACCCCCTAAGAAATGTTTATTGCCATACCAAAATCATACTCAGTGCTTCTGAAGTTACTGTTAAAGTTCTCCTTAAATATGTCATTCTGATAACAATGATCTCCAAGAACTGCAAAATAAAAAAAGGAAGAAAGGAACATATTTACTATTTTAATAGCACAGCTGTAATTTTTCACATTTTTCATGACAAATTCCCATTGACATGTTACATGCACAGAAACAAATTAGGGTTGTTCCAGAATTGCTTTAGAGTTCTACTGTAACTCTATATAACTCAATGATTTTATAAATGATTTCATGAGAAAACTTCCAGGGATTACTTTTTAACAGAAAAAATATATACTACACCAAATACAGTGTTTCTAGCATTGCTGCTAGGGAGTCAGTATTTATGAAATACAGTAAGGTCACACACACATAGCATAATTTGCTTTTGACTACATTTGGCAAGATAAAAGGATCTTAATTTTGGAGGAGGACACTCTAAGGGGGATTTTCTTACACCCATCTTAGGTCAAACTACACAAGGTTAAGAGATGCCTCTTAATACAGTTGCCGCAAATTTGGCTGTGCACCCTTGAACTGAAATCTGTGGCATCAAAAATCTCATATAGATGTCAGCTAAATGTGTTTTTTTAAACACCAGAAAAATGGTAATACAGTTTAATAAATAACCCCCTGCTATTGAGAATTAAGAAATATTTTGTTGAGGTGGATAATATCTTTTAGAGCTGGATAAAGCTTTGGTTGACTTCACATGTACGGCCGTGTTAAGAGACATTAAAGAGAATTGGCCCTTTTTTGAGCAGTAAACAAAAAAAAATTAGCCTTAAAGGGGTATTTCGGGCAAAAACATTTTATCCCCTATCCAAAGGATGTCTGATCGCAGGGGGCCCGCTGCTGAGACCCCCCACGATCTCCCTGCAGCACCCGCATTCTATGCAGGTGCTGAATCTCCAGTTTCGGAAACCTCTGACATGAATGGAGGGGGCGTGGCGTGACCTCATGTCCCCAGTCCCGGAAACCCAGAGGTTTCCGAAACTGGAGATTCAGCACCCGCATAGAATGCGGGTGCTGCAGGGAGATTGCGGGGGGTCTCAGCAGCGGGCCCCATGCGAGCAGACATCTTACCCCCTATGCTTTGGATAGGGGATAAAATGTTTTTGCCCGGAATACCCCTTTAACAAGGTGCCAAGTGTGGTGTAAATGTATACTTGTAGGCAAATCCTTTTCATATTCATGACAGAGGCATGTTTGGGCAATAGAGAGTAATCCACTAGGTATTTCCTAGCAACATAATTTGCTTGCAGATTTTCAGATGCGGAAATCACCAAGCAAAATTTCAGCTCCGGGCAACCCACAGCGAATTAGTTCCATGTGAATGTAAACTAAAAACACTTTTTAGAACCTTTCACTTTTTTCACAATAAAAAGTATAGCAACATAACAAAAAAAGTTATTCTGTACTCAATTCCCTTTAATGACAATGATAAAAAACATAATTTTGAAGTTGCAAATGTATTAAAAGGAAAGACTAACATACTTATGGGCATAAGTATTCAAACTTTAACGCTTGAAATGTATCTTCCCTGGGGGACACCTATTTCCCTTGAACAGCTTTGAGATGTTTCTACACCTTTATTGCAGTCACCTGTGGTAAATTCAAATGAATAGATATGATTTAGAAAAACACAGCCCTGTCTATATAAGATCTCACAGCTGACAATGCATTTCAGAGGCAGCCGCCAGATGGAATCTCCACTTGTGGAGCGAATTACTCAATGTGAACATATCCTTAAATAGAAGAAGTTTGGAACAGCCAGGACTTTTCCTAGAGCTGCCCGCCCCCCCCCCCCCCCCTACCAAACCAAGTAATCAGGGGAAAAGTGTTTTGGTGAGTGCGATGACCAAGAACCCATTAGGCACTCTGGCTGAGCTCCAAAGATCATGTATGCAGATGGGAGAAACTTTCAGAAGGTCAATCGCCACTGCAGTGCTCCACCAATCTGGGTCTTGTTGGAAAAATAGTCTTCCACTTTAGTAAAAAATACTTAAAAGCCTGCCAGTAGTTTGCAGATGGTCACCTAATGACACCTGGTGAAACCACAAGTAAACTTTCCACTCAATTTTAAAAATCATGTCTAAAAAAAAAAAAAAAAAAGGCATGATACTATCCCTATAGTGAAGCAGAGTCATGCTGTAAGGGTGTTTTCTTTTGTTTGTTTATCCGGTAGACTGGTTAGGCTTGAGGGAAAACTGATTGGTAGAGAGATATTCTTAATCAAAACCTAAGTGCTATGGACCTCAGACAAGACAATAAGGTGGGTTTATCAAAACCTGTAGAGAGGAAAAGTTGACCATTGCAACCAATCAGATGGCTTATTTTATTTTTCAGAGGCCTTCAGAGGCCTATGGGCAACTGGCCAACTTGTCCTCTCCACAGGTTTTGATAAATTTCCCCAATGACCCTAAACACACAGCCAAGACAACACAGGGAGCAGTTCTGTGAATGTCCTTGAGTGGCCTAGCCAGAGCATTGAAAAGAGACCTAAGAATGGCTATCCAATGATTAGCATACAACCAGACAGAGCTTGAGAGCATCTGCAGCAAAGAAAGGCAGAAAATACCAAATCCAGGTTTACAAACCTTGAGGCAACATACTCAAGAAGACTGGAGACTGTTAACAATGGCAAAGTTTTTTTTTGTTTTTGTTTTTTTACTAAGAACTAAATAAAGGGTCTTATGTCTTTGCAGAATATTAGGTTTTTCTTTTTAACCTCTTAAGGACATTGGACGTAAATGTATGTCCTGATGTGCTGGTACTTAGTGCACCCGGACATGCATTTTCGTCCTGTGCATGACGTTGGGACCGGAGTGGTGCTCAAATCATGTATTGCAGGTCCCAGCTGCTATCAGCAGCCAGGGATCCCCTGGTAATGGTGGACATCAGTCATCGTGCTGATGTCTCCCATTAACCCCTCAGATGCTGTGATCAGTACAGATCACAGCATCTGAGGCAATGTGGCACTTGTAATGGCTGATCTGATCGCCCTTGGCATGGCCACGGGGATCAGATCAGCCAAGATGGTGGGTGGAGGTCCCCTCACCTGCCTCCACCACTCTCCTGAGGTCTTCTTCTATGGTCTGACAGACCAGAGAAGTAGATCGCCAATAATACTGATCAGTGCCTATGCATAGCACTGAACAGTATTAATGATCTGATGATTGCTATAGATAGTCCCCTATGGGGACATTAAAAGTAAAAATAAAAATGTGAAAAAGCCCATCCCCCAATAAAAATTTTAATCACCACTTTTCCACATTTACTCATAAAAAATAAATAAATAAACATATTTAGTATTACTGCGTGCGTAAATGTTCGAACTATCAAAATATAAGGTAAACAACCCTGCATGATTATTATTATTATATTATTATAATAATAATAAAATGCAATCAAATAATCACAATAGTGGTACAAAAAACAACTACAGATCCCAGCACAATAAATGAGCCATCATGCAGCCCTGTATATGGAAAAATGAGAAAGTGGTCAAAATAGAGCAGTTTTTGCAATGCAATAACATAATGCATGTAAACATGGGCATCATTTTGATCGTATTGACCCACAGAATAAAGAAAACATTATTTTTTTCCTGTAAAGTGTAAAACAAAACCCTCTAAAATTTGCCAAATTTTGCTTTTCTTTTCTATTTCCTTACACAAATAATATTTTTTGGGGTTTGCCATACATTTTACAGTAAAACGAGTGATGTCATAACAAAGTGCAATTGGGCATGCAAAAAACAAGCTCTTGCATGGATCTGTGGATGGAAATATAAAATGGTTATTGGCTCTTAGAAGGCGAGGTATAAAAAAATTAAAGCGCAAAAATAAAATTGGCTATGTCCTTAACCCCTTAAGGACATAGCGTTTTTCCATTTTTGCACTTTCGTTTTTTCCTCCTTACCTTTTAAAAATGATAACCCTTTCAATTTTGCACCTAAAAATCCATATGATGGCTTATTTTTTGCACCACCAATTCTACTTTGTAATGACATCAGTCAATTTATCCAAAAAGCTACAATGAAATGGAAAAAAAAATAATTGTGCGACAAAATAGAAGAAAAATACAATTTTGTAAATTTTGGAGGCTTCCGCTTCTACGCAATACATTTTTCAGTAAAAATGACACCTTATCTTTATTCTGTAGGTCCATATGATTAAAATGATACCCTACTTATATAGGTTTGATTTTGTATTACATCTGAAAAAAAATCATAGCTACCCTATACACTCAAGTATAAGCCGAGTTTTTCAGCACGATTTTTCGTCCTGAAAACGCCCCCCTCGGCTTATACTCGAGTGAACTCTCCGCCTGTCAATCCCTTCTCAGTGGTCTTCAACCTGCAGACCTCCAGATGTTGCAAAACTACAACTCCCAGCATGCCTAGACAGCCATCGGCTGTCCGGGCATGCTGGGAGTTGTAGTTTTGAAACCTCTGGAGGTCCGCAGGTTGTAGACCACTGCGGCCTTCGTCATCATCCATACCCCCCCCCCCCCCCTTTAGCTTTCTACTCACCTTCCCTCGTTAAGAAGGAAGGATGAGCTGGTCCGGGCCATCTATGCTGCAGGGACCGTCCGGTGGGGAGGATTAGTCGTTCCGGGCTGTTCATCTTCACCGGGAGACCCTCTTCTCCACTCCAGGACCGGCCCCGGTCTAGGGACATTGCCTTGAGGACGACGCACAGGGACGCGCATGAACGTCCCTGTACATCGTCGTCAAGGCAACGTCACTAGTTCGGGGCAGGCCCGGAGCGTGGAGAAAAGGCCCCCCCCCCCGGTTAAAATGGACAGGGGGGGGGGGGGGTCTGGATGATGACGAAGGCAGCAGTGGTCTTCAACCTGTGGACCTCCAGAGGTTTCAAAACAACAAAACCCAGCATGCCCAGACAGCCGATGGCTGTCTGAGCATGCTGGGAGTTGTAGTTTTGCAGCATCTGGAGGTCCGCAGGTTGAAGACCACTGATGAAGGGATTGACAGGCGGTGATGATGAAGGGGGGGATGATGACGGGGGTCTGGATGATGATGAAGGCCGCAGTGGTCTTCAACCTGCGGACCTCCAGAGGTTTCAAAACTACAACTCCCAGCATGCCCGGACAGCCGATGGCTGAAGGGATTGACAGGCAGTGATGATTAAGGGGGGGGGGGGATGATGACGGGGGTCTGGATGTTAACAGGGGTCTGGATGATGACGGGGGTCTGGATGATGACAGGGGGGATGGTGTATTTCCCACCCTAGGTTTATAGCCCAGTCAATAACTTTTCTTGGGTTTTGGGGGGTGAAATTAGGGGCCTTGGCTTATATTCGGGTCGGCTTATACCCGAGTATATACGGTACATGCATGAAAATGTATGCGTTTAAAATTGTCCTCTTCTGACCCCTATAACTTTTTTATTTTTCCATGTACCGGGTGGTATGAGGGCTCATTTTGTTCACCATGATCTGAAGTTTATATCGGTACCATTTTTGTTTTGATCTGACTTTTTGATCGCTTTTTATAAATTTTTGTATGGTATAAAAAGTGACCCAAATTTTTTTAGCATTTTCTTTGCATGTACTACATTGACCGTGCACGGACATTTACGTACACGGTGATACCACATATGTTTATTTTTATTTACACAGGTTTTTTTTTTTATGGGAAAAGGGGGGGTGATTCAAACTTTTATTAGGGAAGGGGTTAAAACAGCTTTATTAACTTTTTTTTAACCTTTTTTTGCAATGTTATAGCCCCCATAGGGGATCATAACATGCAGTACTTTGATTCAATACACTGATCAGTGCCATTGCATTGCAATGCTTTGATTGGTGTTATTGGTGGTTGATTGCTTAAGTCTGGATTTCAGGAGGCAGGTAAGGCACCCTCCTGATGCGTCCTAGCTGATTGGGACATCACCTGAACGGCGATGCCCGGCATTATCCACGGGTCCTGGCTGCTGATAGCAGCCGGGACTGTGCGGGTATGATGCGAGCTCAGCTCCTGAGCTCGCTTCATAACGCTCCCGTGCCACAGCGCCCTTTATAAACTGCATTTTACAGGAAAGGGGTTAAAGGGGTACTCCCCTGGAAAACATTTTTTTTAAATCAACTGGTGCCAGAAAGTTAAACAGATTTGTAAATTACTTCTATTTAACCTCTTAAGGACCCAGGGCGTATGGATACGCCCTCACACCCTGGGCGTTTTCTGGCCGCGCGCCGGGCAGAGATCGGAACTGGATGCCTGCTGAAATCCTTCAGCAGTCATCCAGGGCAAACGCCGAGGGGGGCCATGTAGGCCCCCATGTCGGCGATCGCCGCAAATCGCAAGGGAAATCGCCCTTGCGATCTGCGGCGATACCGGGCTGATCGGGTCTCTGGGACCCGACCGCCCGGTAATTTCGCATGATCTCAGCTGTCACAGACAGCCAGGACCATGCTAATGTATAGGAGCGAGGTGGCAAGCCGGCCACCTCCTCCTATACCCTGCGATCTGTCGGTTAGTTAACCGACCAATCGCAGGAGGGGGGGCGGTTACTTCCTTCCGTCCTGCCCGGCCCGTTGAAGTCCGGAGAGGACGGGAGGAAGACCGGAGGACGCGGCGGGGGACGGGAGAGTGCTGGGGACCGGCCCCGGTACTTACCTCGTCCCTGAAGACCCGGATCCTGGTAGCGGAGACGGCAGCGGCGGCGACAGGTGAGTAGATCTTCAGCCGCGGTCGGGCCCTTTACAGCAATGCACGTCGCCGTAAAGCGACATGCATTGCTGTATTGTGACCCTATATACTACAACTCCCAGCATGCCCAGGCAGCCCTTGGCGTCTGGGCATGCTGGGAGTTGGAGTTTTGCAACATCTGCAGGTCCACAGTTTGGAGACCACTGTGCCCTTCCAGATGTTGCAAAACTACACATCCTCAGCATGCCCTTACTGTCCAGGCATGCTGGGAGTTGTAGTTCTGTAACATCTGGCCCTTCAGATGTTGCAGAATTACAACTCCCAGCATGCCTGGACAGTTTTGGCATACTGGGAGTTGTAATTTTGCAACATCTGGAAGGGCACAGATTGGGAACCACTGTATTAGTGGTCTGCAAACTGTAGTCCTCCAGATGTTGCAAAACTAGAACTCCAAGCATGCTGGGAGTTGTAGTTCGGCAACATCTGGCTCTAAAGATGTTGCCGAACTACTACTTCCAGCATGCTTGAGAATGCTGAGAGTTGTGGTTTTGCAACAACTGGAGGCACACTGGTTGGGAAACATTGTCTGTTTCCTCACTCAGTGTTTCCCAACCCGTGTGCCTCCAGCTGTTGCAAAACTATAACTCCCAGCATGCACTGATAGACTGTGCATGCTGGGAGTTGTAGTTTTGCAACAGCTGGAGGTCCCCCCCTGTGAATGTACAGGATACATTCACATGGGCAGTGGGCTTACAGTGAGTATCAGGCTGCAAGTTTGCGATGCAGCAAATTTTGCGCGGCAGCTCAAACTCGCTGTAACCCCCCCTAACACTACCACAAAATAAAATAAAAAGTAAAAAACACTACATATACACATACTCCTACACAGCCCCCCTCCCCTCCCCAATGAAAATGAAAAACGTCTGGTACGCCACTGTTTCCAAAATGGAGCCTCCAGCTGTTGCAAAACAACAACTCCCAGTATTGCTGGACAGCCGTTGACTGTTCAAGCATGCTGGGAGTTTTGCATCAGCTGGAGGCACCCTGTTTGGGAATCTCTGGCGTAGAATACCCCTATGTCCACCCCTATGCAAATCCCTAATTTAGGCCTCAAATGCGCATGGCGCTCTCACTTTGGAGCCCTGTCGTATTTCAAGGCAACAGTTTAGGGCCACATATGGGGTATCACCGTACTCGGGAGAAATTGCCTAACAAATTTTGGGGGGTATTTTCTCCTTTCACCCATTATGAAAATGTGAAGTTGGGGTCTACACCAGCATGTTAGTGTAAAAAAATAATTTTTTTACACTAACATGCTGGTGTTGCCCTATACTTTTCATTTTGAAAGAGGTAAAAGGGAAAAAAAGCCCCCCAAAATTTGTAATGCAATTTCTCCCGACTACGGAGATACCCCATATGTGGGCGCAAAGTGCTCTTGGGGCGCACAACAAGGCCCAGAAGGGAGAGTGCGCCATTTACATTTGAGGTGATTTGCACAGGGGTGGCTGATTGTTAAAGTGGTTTTGACGAACGCAAAAAAAACAACCCCACATGTGACCCCATTTTGGAAACTACACCCCTCACGGAATGTAATAAGGGGTGCAGTGAGAATTTACACCCCACAGGTGTCTGACAGATCTTTGGAACAGTGGGCTGTGCAAATTAAAAATGTTGTACAGACCACTGTTCCAAAGATCTGACAGACACCAGTGGGGGTAAATGCTCACTGTACCCCTTGTGACATTCCTCAAGGGGTCTAGTTTCCAAAATGGTATGCCATGTGGGGGTTATTTTGCTGTCCTGGCACCATAGGGGCTTCCTAAATGCAACATCCCCCCCCCCCCCGAGCAAAATTTGCTCTCAAAAAGCCAAATATGACTCCTTCTCTTCTGAGCATTGTAGTTCGCTCGTAGTGCACTTCAGGTCAACTTATGGGGTACCTCCATACTCAGAAGAGATGGGGTTTCAAATTTTGGGGGGTATTTTCTGCTATTAACCCTTGCAAAAATGTGAAATTTGGGGGGAAACACCCATTTTAATGAAATTATTATTTTTTTTTTACGTATGCAAAAGTCGTGAAACCCGTATGGGGTATTAAGGCTCACTTAATTCCTTGTTACGTTCCTCAAGGGGTCTAGTTTCCAAAATGGTATGCCATGTGGGTATTTTTTGCTGTCCTGGCACCATAGGGGCTTCCTATATGGGACATGCCCCCGAGCAAAATTTGCTCTCAAAAAGCCAAATATGACTCCTTCTCTTCTGAGCATTGTAGTTCGCCCGTAGTGCACTTCAGGTCAACTTATGGGGTACCTCCATACTCAGAAGAGATGGGGTTACAAATTTTGGGGGGTATTTTCTGCTATTAACCCTTGCAAAAATGTGAAATTTGGGGGGAAACACACATTTTAGTGAAATTTTATTTTATTTTTTTACATATGCAAAAGTCGTGAAACACCTGTGGGGTATTAAGGCTCACTTAATTCCTTGTTACGTTCCTCAAGGGGTCTTGTTTCCAAAATGGTATGGCATGTGTTTTTATTTTGCTGTTCTGGCACCATAGGGGCTTCCTAAATGCAACATGCCCCCCAAAAACCATTTCAGAAAAACGTACTCTCCAAAATCCACTTGTCACTCCTTCGGTTCTGAGCCCTCTACTGCGCCCACCGAACACTTTACATAGACATATGAGGTATGTCCTTACTCAAGAGAAATTGGGCTACAAATACTCGTATACATTTTCTCCTTTTACCCCTTGTAAAAATTCAAAAATTGGGTCTACAAGAACATGCGAGTGTAAAAAGTGAAGATTGTGAATTTTCTCCTTCACTTTCCTGCTATTCCTGTGAAACACCTAAAGGATTAAAAGGCTGACCAAATATCATTTTGTATACTTTGGGGGGTGCAGTTTTTATAATGGGGTCATTTGTGGGGTATTTCTAAGATGAAGACCCTTCAAATCCACTTCAAACCTGAACTGGTCCCTGAAAAATAGTGAGTTTGAAAATTTTGTGAAAAATTGGAAAATTGCTGCTGAACTTTGAAGCCCTCTGGTGTCTTCCAAAAGTAAAAACTTGTCAATTTTATGATGCAAACATAAAGTAGACATATTGTATATGTGAAAAAATTTTTTTAATATTTTGAATATCCATTTTCCTTACAAACAGAGAGCTTCAAAGTTAGAAAAATGCAAAATGTTCAAATTTTTCATAAAATTTTCAAATTTTTCACCAAGAAAGGATGCAAGTTACAATTTTTTTTTTACCACTATGTTAAAGTAGAATATGTCCCGAAAAAACAATCTCGGAATCAGAATGATAACTAAAAGCATTCCAGAGTTATTAATGTTTAAATTGACAGTGGTCAGATGTTCAAAAAATGGCCGGGTCCTAAGGTGTAAAATGGCTGGGTCCTTAAGAGGTTAAAAATCTTAATCCTTCCAGTACTTATCAGGTGCTATATGCACCACAGGAAGTTATTTTCTTTTTGAATTTCCTTTCTGTCTGACCACAGTGCTCTCTGCTGACATCTCTGTTCATTTTAACTGTCTGGAGCAGGAGAGGTTTGCTATGGGGATTTGCTCCTACTCCGGACAGTTCCAAAAATGGACAGAGGTGTCAGCAGAGAGCACTGTGGTCAGACAGAAAGGAAATTTAAAAAGAAAAGAACTTCCTGTGGAGCATACAGCAGCTGGTGAGTACTGGAAGGATTAATATTTTTAAATAGAAGTAATTTACAAATCTGTTTAACTTTCTGGCACCAGTTGATTAAAAAAAATATATAAAATTCCGGGGAAGAACCCCTTTAATGCCAAAATAGACTGTCCTTGAGGGGTTAATACATTTGCACATTCTCCTTATGGGCTATTGAGTGGAAAAGGATAAAGTGTATGTAGATGTATTTCTGGAGTTTGTTAGTAATACATGTAAAGCACACTATTGCAAACCCTTCAGACAAGACTTATTTTTCTGCCTTCTTGTTTTTTTGTCAGTCTTTTTTTTTTATTGCTTTGAGTCTATAAGTTTAGTCTATAAATTTTATAAGCGTATAAGTGTTAGCCTATAATTTTTTTGTAGTAGACTTCTAAAATTTATTTTGAGGATTTTTTTATATAGTCTTTTAATAAATGTTGGTTGTGTTAAGCAGGCCATACACATTAGTTATATGTCAGCCAAACCTGCCGAGTTTGTTCAGACTGACAAACCATCTAATGCAGTGTTTCTCAAGCACGGTCCTAAAGACCCCCTAACAGGTCATGTTTTCAGGATTCTCTTTCACAGGTGATATAGTTATGGTCCGTAAATATGGCATCACCACAATTATATCACCTATGAAAGACTAAGGAAATCCTGAAAACATGAATTGTTGGCGGGCCTTGAGGACTGTGCGTGAGAAAATGATCTAATATGATCTAATCTAATCTAATATCTAATACTGATCTAATATGTATGGGGTCTCCTGACTCACCCCAATGACAGTTGTTTGGGGAGAGAAGGATTAGGTTGGTTGGATTTCAATTGCTCCATTCTTTTGTTTTCATGGAGATAAGTCACCACTAAAGGTGTCTGGCAATGTCTTTCACCCCCTATCTCCATTCAAAATACATGAATGGACCTCTAAGCTGAGTTATGAGCAGTTCAAACGACAACTTTAATCTGGTCTAAAATTAGTTTAGAAGACAGTCCAGGAGAGGTGATATAGGGGGCTAAAGCGGTACCCCAGCATTTAATAACAATCTCTATAATGTTAAAGCTACCAATAACGCGTTTCAAAGGGGCAGGCCTAAAAATAAAAAATGCATGCATGTTTTTCACAGAATAAAACTGCAACATTGCTTAAAAAGGGTATGGTTAGCATAGGAACCCTGCTAGGTAAATTATGTGACAGATGCACATAAACCTTGTTTACAATAGCTCATTATTATTATAATCTGCCCATCTGTGAGAAATTATAACAATTAGTGACTATTGTGAATCTGTGATAAATAAATCTGCACTAAAAAAATACACTGTCACTGAACTTGAACAATTGCACCATCTTGAACATTTTTTAGTTAATGTAAATGCCGCTCTTAGTGACATGTACATAAGATTATTAGAGCAGGGTGTCGGTCACAAAATATAGTTTCATACAAAAGTGATATGTGCAAGTCCTGTTCCCACACCATCACTGTGCTGTATGGCTACCCCACCAAATACTTTATTCACTTATGATATTTACTAATGGTATGGACTTATTTACTAATGGTATTAGTCACTTTGTGGTGGTAATGGCAGTTGTCATGGTGAGACAATATAATTTGGGCAATGTATAGTGGGACCTTTGGTAATTTTTGTGCAATTCTCTGTCTGCATGCCATTGACCTTGAAAGACCTCTAAATTGCCAATTTTAAAGAATGATTCTGTCTGCATATATCTTATCTGGATCAGATAATATGTAATACATCAGTAGTTTAAGGTGCAAGTAAAATCAAATATTAATATAACAGACCTGGAATATCTCTTTTTAACACTGACAGGATAATGCAATTACATCTTCTAATGATGATGGTAACTTATTGCAGTGGATTCATGCATTGCATTGTAATGTGTTTATTGAAGTTACTTTATGACTAAATGTTTTACTAAATTTAGACGGTTTACACTGCAACTTTTTGCTTTTACAAAGGGATTTTTGTTGCTTTTTTTTTTTATACAGTAAATTGTACTGTATGAAAAGGGGAAGTAATCTTAATAAGTAAATATGTTATCCATCAAGGTTAATGATGACACATTAGTGTTATGAATCCATAACACTAATGGGAACAGATGCACAGATAAAAAGCATTCATGATACAGAACAGGAGGAGCTGAGCAAATTTATATCTACAAAGATACACACATACATACATACACATACAAATTGCTGGGTAAAGAGTCAGTATAGGTAGTAATTTCTCTTTTAAATTTGTTCTTTTAAAGCTGAGACTGAGAAGAGTAAAAAATGAATTGCTACTTCTACTAACCGTTTAACATAATATGTTATTATATGTCTTTTCGTCATCAAATAGTAAGAAAATACAATTAATATCTTGCATGAATGAAGAATGAATAGAAATGGTTATGCAAATATGTCAAGATGTATAAGACAACATTACTAATATAACTTACCAACATCCATAAAAGCAGTTACAATGAGAACAATCCATAATGACTTGGTCACTTCCATTCTGTGTATTATGGTCTCCGAAACCCCAGCTGAACTGCTGAGGGAGAACAAAATTCTTGTTTGGAGACGTCTTTTATTGCTGCCATTGTGGGTGGATCTTATGGTTGTGACAAATGGGTTCGATGCAATGGAGCCAGTCCAAGCTTAGAAAGTAGCTTTGATATTATTTGTCCCAGTTTTTTCTATGCCTTGATACACCTTAACTTCACGGTTGAGTGTATGTTAATCAGAAGCAAACATCTCGCACATTGTATTTTGGATCTCTTAACACTGACGATATAAATCTATCGTCACTTACAATGAAGTCCCTTCTTTTTAGTCTCTATGTAAAACTTTCTTAAAATATAACATTAATCTATAGCCATAGACAACAGTTTCTCTAAAGTATCATCCTTAATTTATTTTGCTACTTGTTTTCCTTTTTTACCATTAACTTTATACTGCATCCAGTGCCAATTTAGTGATGCGTGAAAGAAACAAACCTTGCAATTTCTATTTATTGATCAAAAGATATTAAGCATTGCAGTTCTTTCTCACATTCATGTCTGGTAGGGAATTTCTTGTTGATTTATGAAGAAAATCTATAGGATACTTATGGCAATGTCCTACAGTGAGCTTTACTGTACCCACTAAATGTATGCATGATATGCTAAACATGGCACTCTCCACCTTGTTCATCAAAAAGCATGTTGTGTTACAGCCCTGATCAAATCTTAGGGGTGGTAGGAAGAAATCGCTTAGCTGGTGAAATATTATTTATTCTAGATAATGCTCAACAAATGTCTTCACAGTTACTTCCCGTTAACATGACCTACATGAAAATCAGTCAGACTTTTTGATTCTTCAGACACAACTAAATTGAGTACTAACATAAAATGCCCTGTCTAATATCACAGTACGTCGGTAAACAGGCTGCCTTCAGCGTGCCAGTAATTTAGTAGTTTTATCTATCTATCTAGTTTAATTTTTCTATCTATATATTTCTAAGCTAATTTTTTTAGTTAACTACAATGATGAACACAAATTGGTGCTTTCTTTAACAGGTTACCTGTTGTATTACTGTATCATATCCTTCTTGAGCTCTTTTATACAGATGCAGTTTTAGTTTACTAGTCTCGCCCTGCAACTTTATCTATTATAAGGTTATCTTCCTTACTGTGTAAAATATACCTCCTCACAGAAATAAAATGTTTTGATACTTTATAACGTCATCTGTTTAGCTACTTCCTTTTAGTCACAGGCTTGGACTGGCCCACAGGGAAGCAGGTGAATCTCTCCAGTGGGCCTCTTAGTGAGTGTGGGCCACATCTTGTGTCTAATTTTAACAAAGACACAGTTACTCACTTTGTCTCTGTAGCTGACAATGTAGCTGTCGATTCATAATGAATCCGCAGCGTATTTCACGCTGAGGATCCGCTGGTGACCCGACCCATTTGTTCCTCCAGCTGTTGCTGGTGTACCCCTTTAAGGTCAAAATGGGCTTGGTCCTTAACCCCTTAACGACGCAGGACGTAAATGTACGTCCTGGTGAGGTGGTACCTAACGCACCAGGAAGTAAATTTACGTCCTAAGCATAACCGCGGCAGGTCCCTGCTGCTGATCGCAGCCAGGGACCCGCCCATAATGGTGGAAATCCGCGATCCCGCGGATGTCCACCATTAACCCCTTAGATGCTGTGATCAATCCAGATCACGGCATCTGCAGCATCGCGGTCACTAAAATGGATGATCGGTTAGCCCGCAGCGATGCCGCGGCGATCCGATCATCCAGCACAGCAGACAGAGGTCCACTCACCTGCCTTCACTGCCTTCCTGGCTGCCTTCCCGCAGACCAGAGCAGAAGATGACCGATAATGCTGATCAGTGCTATGTCCTATACATAGCACTGAACAGTATTAGCAATCGAGTGATTGCTATAAATAGTCCCCTATGGGGACTATTAAAGTGTAAAAATAAAAGTAAAAAATTAAGTAAAAAAAATGTGAAAAACTCCCTCCCCCAATAAAAACGTAAATTGTCCCATTTTCCCTCTTTCACCCCCAAAAAGTGTTAAAAAAATATTTTATATACATATTTGGTATCGCCGCTGGGTAAATATCTGAACTATTAAAATAAAATGTTATTGATACCGTACGGTGAACGAAAAAAAAAAAAAAAAGTACAAAATAAATGCTTTTTTATAACATTTTATTCCCCAAAAAAATTATAAAAAATGGATTAAAAGTTCTATATAAGCAATTATGGTATCAGTAAAAGTTAAGATCACGGTGCAAAAAATGAGCCCTCATACCGCCGCTCATACGGAAAAATGAAAAAGTTATAGGTCTTCAAAATAGGGGGATTTTAAAAGTACTAATTTGGTTAAAAAGTTTGCGATTTTTTTTTAAGCTCAACAGTAATAAAAAAGTATGTTATCATGGGTATCATTTTAATTGCATTGACCCAAAGAATAAAGAAAACCTGTCATTTTTACCGTAAATTGTACGGCGTGAAACCAAAACCTTCCAAATTTAGCAAAATTGCGGTTTTCTTTTTAATTTCACCACACAAATAGTATTTTTTTTTTTGGTTGCGCCATACATTTTATGGTAAAGTGAGTGATGCCCTCATACTAGTCTGTGGATGAAAATATAAAAGAGTTATGATTTTTTGAAGGTGAGGAGGAAAAAATGAAAATGTAAAAATTGAATTGTCTGCGTCCTTAAGGGGTTAAGGGGTTAGAAAGTACAACTGGCCACAGGCCTCCATATGGCTCTGAGTACATAAAAAGAAATCATACCCTTAGAAAAATATAAAAATTGGTTGCAACATTAAGGGCTTAACCCCCTACTGCAACTTGACTTAATGGTTTTACAAGGGCTTTAGTAAGCACTACATCATGGTGATCGCATGGTCATTGCCACTGTACCTGATCAATGACAGCAAGGTTTATGTGCATGAGAACTAAAAGCTATTAGGTAATATGTTTATATTAGTAACTGTGGGATGACTCCCCAGAATCAGTTCCACTAAAGGGCCCTCACTGTTGATCTTTTTTTTTCGTTCTGATATATGATATGACCAAAAATCTGCAATTCTGCTGTTTGGTATTTTTTTATGTTTATGCCATTCACAGTACAGGATCATACACATTGGGCCTCATTTACTAAGAGTGTCAGGTTTTTACTAGTGGAAAAAGTTGTTTCAGACTTGCAGGATTCCTCTCTATTTACTATTGGGAAAAGTCGGGAACATTTTCTGACCAGCTTTTTCTAGGAGAATATTTCCAGCCATTTATCCACAGGATTTTCTATGAATTCAAAAGTAAATCGGTCGGGTTGTAAAACCACGCCCCCTTTCAGCCCTGACATGCCCCCTTTGTGACAGACCACGCCCCTTTTCGGCTTTTCACTGTGCAATGTCAGGTTTGTCGGATTTTCCAGGCTCACACTGGCGCAGACATGTCTCTGACACTCTGCGCCAAAATAACCAGACAATAACTGGTTGGTTTCAGCTTAGTAAATGAGGGAGGGGGGGGGGATTACATTTGATTAGGGGAGTTGCTTATTTATTTATTTACATTTTTATTTAAAGAAAAGATATACTAGTGGTCATACAACAGGTTGGGGAGCATAGACCACTGCAGAGAGTGAACAAACATACAGTAGTTAGAGCAAATCAATATTCAAAACCAGAAACAATAGGAAGGACATGGCAAAAAGGACCGCATGTGTGGTGTCCCAGTACCGCATTTCATTCGGTACTTATTTATCTATGGGTCCCCGTAGCCAGAGTCCCTAGGACTTAGTAATATCTGTTAGTCAGTCCACCCTAGTCGCCTCTATTATAGTGTATAGATTCCTAATTTATCCATAGATTAATGTATATAGTATTATTTCTGCATATAAATTGTTAATTACTTGTTTCCATGGTGTCGCAGGGCCTTCTGGTCATGTGATGCGTTCCAAGCCTCATTCTGGATGCGTTCCAGGCCTCACTTTGGTATCTCTAGCCTCATTTTGGGTTTTTGCAATGTATATAGATCCTGTGATGTAAGCAATCCCATGATACCATGTAAAGTGAGTGAACCAATCAAAATCGCCACACCCCCTGCCCATATAAGGGAGCGGCGGCCATCTTAGCTTGGCTTGGCTCTGCAGAGTATACATTGTATACATTGTATGCATTGCCACTCACCTTATATACTTAGGGGAGGGGGGGTGAGTTAGGCAGCTTTAAGGCCCCCTCGAGTGTGAGGCATGAGGCTGACGCCTAACTAGCCTAGTGGTAGAGCTGCCTCTGGGGCCGAATGGTTCTTATCTGCTAACACATTTTATGTTTCTGTGATCAGACTTGCTCCTATATGTTGGGGCAAGGGGAAACTTATTGCAGCTCTTAAGTACTGTGATCGCTATTATTCTCAGCACTAAAGGGGTAAATGACGGATATCATTAGGATTGCCGATGTCCGTCATTGACTGTGAGTGCAAAGTTGCTGATAACAGCCATTACATACAGTCTATAAAGAAAGTGCAGCTCCTATGCTCGCTTCATAGACAGAAGGACATAAATAAACATCCTGGTGCGTTAACTATCAGGGCACCAGGACACACATTTCTGGTCTGATGTTCTTAAAGGGGTATTCCAGGATTTTTTTTTATTTGACTATGCTACAGGGGCTGTAAAGTTAGTGTAGTTCATAATATAGTGTCTGTACCTGTGTGTGACGGTTTTCTCGCAATTCTTCTGTGATTTTCACCCCACTATTTATTTTTAACAGCATACAAAATGACTGTTGTCTCAGATTTTTCCCAGCTTGCAATGCGGCCGAGACCTGACTCACTAGTCAGCTGATGACAGGGAGCCTGTCTGCTTCAATGGGGGGAGTGATAACTTGGTGGGAGAGAGATCAATCTGCAACTAATGTAACAGTTGTAGGCACCCTGATTGAAAACCACAGGTTTTTGAATGGATGCAGCTCATTTATGTTTCAATGGGTGGGTTTCTGATGTGTCGGAGGGAGGAAAATGGAATTGTGGGATTTGTAGTCAAAAAAAGAAAAGTCAAACAGGAAATACAAGTTCACAAATAGCTAGCCACAGTGTTATGGTAATCTCATGACATAGCCATTCAGCCCCAAGACAAGCGCAGATGCTTCCTAAGCATGTCCATTACTGTCTGCCAGGTTCGTACTTAAATCACCTTATGGTGGATAACCCCTTTAAGGGGTAAATCTGACAGTTTTCCCCAGCAACCAATCATAATAGGACAAGCCTTTTTTGTCATCTGGGTCACTGTGCCAACAAATACCTGATAAAAATCCATGCCTGTAGCTACATGCTGTCTGAATAGTTTCTAGTATTTGTATTTTCACAACATCTTTTGTTTAGGCAAGCACTTGGCAAATTAGTTTTCATGTGGATCAATTTTAAAGTAACGCATTAGGGTACTCTGGTCCACCATTAGGGTAATGCTAGCAACACTTTCAGTTGCCTAAACTAAATTTTTTAATAAAAGGTTTCTGTTTCCACCAGGGCTTCCTCCCACATACCACTCTGCATATGTACAGTGGGGCAAAAAAAGTGTTTAGTCAGCCACCAATTGTGCAAGTTCTCCCACTTGAAAAGAAGAAAGGCCTGTAATTATCATCATAGGTATACCTCAACTATGAGAGACAGAATGAGAAAAAAAATTCCACAAAATCACATTGTCTGATTTTTTAAGAATTTATTTGCAAATAATGGTGGAAAATAAGTATTTGGTCAATAACAAAAGTTCATCTCAAGACTTTGCTATCTACCTTTTGTTGGCAATGACAGAGGTCAAACATTCTTTGTAAGTCTTCACAAGATTTTCACACACTGTTGCTGGTATTTTGGCCCATTGCTCCATGCAGATCTCCTCTAGAACAGTGATGTTTTGGGGCTGTTGCTGGGCAACACGGACTTTCAACTCCCTTCAAAGGTTTTCTATAGGGTTAAGATCTGGAGACTGGCTTGGCCACTCCAGGACCATGAAATGTCACTCCTTTGTTGCTAGGACTGTATGTTTGGGATCATTGTCATTCTGAAAGACCCAGCCATGTTTCATCTTCCATGCCCTTGCTGATGGAAGGAGGTTTTCACTCAAAATCTCACGATACATGACCACATTCATTCTTTCCTTTACATGGATCAGTCATCCTTGTCCCTTTGCTGAAAAACAGCCCCAAAACATAATGTTTCCACCCCCATGCTTTACAGTAGGTATGGTGTTCTTTGGATTCAACTCAACATTCTTTCTCCTCCAAACACGAGTTTTTACCAAAAAGTTCTACTTTGGTGTCATCTGACCATATGACATTCTCCCAATACACTTCTGGATCATCCAATTGCTCTCTAGCAAACTTCAGATGGGCCTGGACATGTACTGGCTTAAGCAGGGGGACACATCTGGCACTGCATGATTTGAGTCTCTAGCGGCGTAGTGTGTTACTGATGGTAGCCTTTGTTACTCTGCTCCCAGCTCTCTGCAGGTCAATCACTAGGTCCCCTTGTGTGGTTCTGGAATTTTTGCTCACCGTTATTGCGATCATTTTGACACCACGGGGTGAGATCTTGCATGGAGCCCCAGATCAAGGGAGATTATCAGTGGTCTTGTATGTCTTCCATTTTCAAAAAATTGCTCCCACAGATGATTTATTCACACTAAGCTATTAGTAGCATGCCTATTGCAGATTTAGTCTTCCCAGCCTGAAGCAGGTCTGCAATTTTGTTTCTGGTGTCCTTTGACAGCTCTTTGGTCTTAGCAATAGTGGAGTTTGGAGTGTGGCTGTTAGAGGTTGTGGACAGGTGTCTTTTATACTGATAACAAGTTCAAATCAATGCCATTAATACAGGTAACTAGTGGAGGACAGAGTAGACTCTTAAAGAAGAAGTTACAGGTATATGAGAGCCAGAAATCTTGCTTGTTTGTAGGTGACCAAATACTTAATTTCCACCATAATTTGCACCATACTTACCATGAAGCATGGGGGTAGAAACATCATGCTTTGGGGCTGTTTTTCAGCAAAGTAACCAGGACGACTGATCCGTGTAAAGGAAAGAATGACTGGGGTCATGTATCATGAGATTTTGAGTGAAAACCTCCTTCCATCAATCAGCAAGGGCAATGAAGATAAAACGTTGCTGGGTCTTTCAGCATGACAATGATCCCAAACACACCGCCGGGCAACAAAGGAGTTGCTTCGTAAGAAGCATTTCAAGGTCCTGCAGTGGCCTAGCCAGTCTCCAGATCTCAACCCTAAAGAAAACCTTTGGAGAGAGTTAAAAGTCCATGTTGCCCAGCGACAGCCGCAAAACATCACTGCTCTAGAGGAGATCTGCATAGTGGAATGGGCCAAGATACCAGCAACAGTGTGTGAAAACCTTGTGAAGACTTAGGCTGCTTTCACACTGTGAAATTGTTCCGTTTAGGAACTTCCGCCAGAAGTTCCGTCACTATATCGGCGAAACCCGGCCGTTACAAAACCCCTGAAGGCTGTGACTAAATTGCATTGCAGCCTATGGGGTTTTGTAACTGCCCGTTTGCACCCGCATATGCCCGTAATTCATTACGGGCGTTATATAGTGACGGGACATCGTGGCGGAAAAATTACTGCATGCAGTCATTTTTCCGCCACGACGTCCTGTCACTATATAACCCCCGTAATGAATTACGGGCATATGCGGGTGCAAACGGGCAGTTACAAAACCCCATAGGCTGCAATGCAATTTAGTCACGGCCGTCAGGGGTTTTGTAACGGCCGGGTTTTGGGCTGTAGTGACGGAACATGTGACGGAAGTTTGTAAACGGAAAAATTCATAGTGTGAAAGGAGCCTTACAGAAAACGTATGACCTCTTTCATTGCCAACAAAGGGTATAGAACAAAGTATTGAGATAAACTTTTGTTATTGACCAAATATTTATTTTCCACCATAATTTGCAAATACATTTTTCAAAAATCAGACAATGTGATTTTATGGATTTGTTTTCTTATTATGTCTGTTGAGGTATACCTATGATGAAAATTACAGGCCTCTCTCATCTTTTTAAGTGGGAGAACTTGCACAGTTGTTGGCTGACTAAATACTTTTTTTCCTCACTGTATTCTTTGGTAAAAATTAGAGAAGGCGTCAGGGCTTGTTTTTATTTTTTTTTCTCAAAACTAAAATCGCAGGGGGCAAGTCTGCCCGCACAAACTGTCTGCAGAGCTGCTTCTGGAAATTCACAAAGACTATCTGTGTATGTGAGTAAGAAAAAGGCCAGGAATCACTTATCATTGAATAAAGAAGTAAGCAGCCAGACTAACATCAAGAGCCAGCAGCAGTTGTGATAGTGACACAGATAATAGCATAATAAATACTTACTGTGTCACTATCAGAACTGCTGCTGATTCCTGATATGAATGAATAAAGTGCTTCTAGGAAGTAAAGCTGCTGCCTCTGCCTGTCTCTATATAGGAAGCCACCTCAGTTGAATTATTATATGCAGTATTTTATTACCTGCCCCAGTCTACCATAAAGTCCATATAAACTCGTTTCCCAATGCCGTTGCTCTCTTAGGCTATGTTGAGACGTCAAAATGTCCGCACTGAAAATCTCTGTGCAGTCATTCTGCAGACTGCAGGCGCTGGAATGACATCCGGTGCTAGGGCCGTACGGGACTGCATTCTGTGTGGAGTCCGCAGAAAGAATGGACATGTTCATTCTTTCTGGGGACGCTGGAATTTTAATTTATTCACCAGATGTTTCTGGCGCCGAGATTCTACTATGTGAACAGCACAGCAGAATCCTATTGAAATCAATGCTGCTGCGGAACCTCCGAGCTGAATGCCAGTGCAGAATTCTGCATGGAAATTCTGGCATGTGAACATGGCCTCACTCTTAACCAGGTCCTGCTAGTTTGTCTGGATCTCCCCCTGCTCTCCCATGGAGCACAAGTTACTTTGCACCTCATCCATCAATGCCCCATATGGCATCTTTTGTCACTTCTATGAAACCTTCCTCTGTATAATTAGGGCATCCTTGTTTCCATAGAGGTTTTATCCAGAGTAGGTTTGGGCAGTCTGTGGTAAACTATCTTCCTAAGGCTGGGTTCACACTACGTTTTGTCCCATACGCTCCCGTATGCCTTCATATGTGGTTCCGTATGTAATGCATTCCAATGAGCTGACCGGAGTGAAACCCTGACTCCGGTCGGCTCATTTTTGCCCCGTATGCGGTTTTCCACCGGACCTAAAATCGTAGTCGACCATGATTTTAGGTGCAGTGGGAAAACCGCATACGGGGCAAAAATGAGCCGACTGGAGTCAGCATTTCACTCCGGTCAGCTCATTGAAATGCATTACATACGGGACCGCATACGAAGGCATACGGGAGCGCAAGTTTTCAGCTCCCCCTGCCGTATGCGGTCCTGTATGGGACAGAAAGTAGTGTGAACCCAGCCTTACTAGGCTGGGTTCACACTACATTCTGTCCCATACGGGACCGCATACGGCAGGGGGAGATGAAAACTTGCGCTCCCATATGCCTTCGTATGCGGTCCCGGATGTAATGCATTTCAATGAGCTGACCGGAGTGAAATGTTCTCTCTGATGACACGTGTCTCGGGAACCGCCCAGTTTAGAAGAGGTTTGTTATGGGGATTTGCTTCTAAACTGGGCAGTTCCCGAGACACATGTCATCAGAGAGCACTTAGACAGAAAAGAACAACCTTAACTTCAGAAGCTCATAAGTACTGAAAGGATTAAGATTTTTTAATAGAAGTAATTTACAAATCTGTTTAACTTTCTGGAGCCAGTTGATATATATATATATATATATATATATATATATATATATATAAAAAGTTTTTTCCTGGATAACCCCTTTAACCCCTTAAGGACCAAGGGCGTACAGGTACGCCTTTGCTCCCTGGTACTTAAGGACCAAGGGCGTACCTGTACGCCCGTGGGAATTTCGGTCCCCGCCGCGCGCCGGGCGGGGATCGCGCCGGTGTGACTGCTGATATCTATCAGCAGGCACCCCGCGCAAATGCCCAGGGGGGTCATTAGACCCCCCCGTGTCGGCGATCGGCGCAATTCGCAAGTGAATTCACACTTGCGATTTGTGGCGATTCCGGGTCATGCGGGTCTATGGTGACCCGGTGACCCGGAATAGAAGGGGGATCGCGGGTGTCCTAGACACCCACGATCCCCCTGTAGCGATAGGAGTGAGGTGGCAGGGTTGCCACCCCTCCTATCTCTGCTATTGGTGGTCTAGACGCGACCACCAATAGCAGATCGGGGGCGGAGGGGTTTACTTTCGGTTTCCCCGTCCTGCCCTCCCACAATAGGCGGGGCAGGACGGGGAAACCGACAGGGACCGGCGCCGAAGATCCACTTACCCATCGGCGACGGCAGCGGCGACGATCAGCGGCGGCAGCGGGCGACGATCGGCGGAAGAAGAGGACCGCGACGCAGCTCCCTGGATCCAACGGAAGCCGGTGAGTTACTTAGCAACATCTGGAGGGCTACAGTCTGAGACCACTATAGTGGTTCTCTAAACTGTAACCCTCCAGATGTTGCAAAACTACAACTCCCAGCATGCCCAGAGAGCTGTTTAGGCTTGCTGGGAGTTGCAGTTTTGCAACAGCTGGAGGTCTACAGTTTGAGACCACTGCAAAGTGATCTCTATACTGTGCACCTCCAGATCTTGCAAAACTACAACTCCCAGCATTCCCAGACAGCAGTTTTCTGTCTGGGCATGCTGGGAGTTGTAGTTTTGCAACATCTGGAGGTCCACAGTTTGGAGACCACTATGCAGTGGTCTCTAAACTATAGCTCTACAGATGATGCAAAACTGCAACTCCTAGCAAGCCTAAACAGCAAACAGCTGTCTCTGCATGCTGGGAGTTGTAGTTGCGATCCCTTCAGCTGTTGCATAACTACATCTCCCAGCATGCCTTTCGGCGATCAGTACATGCTGGGAGTTGAAGTTTTGCAACAGCTGGAGGCACACTGGTTGGAAAATACTGAGTTAGGTAACAGAACCTAACTGAAGGTTTTCCAACCAGTGTGCCTCCAGCTGTTGCAAAAGTACAACTCCCAGCATGCACGGTCTGTCAGTACATGCTAGGAGTTGTAGTTTTGAAACAGCTGGAGGTTTGCCCCCCCATGTGAACGTACAGGGTACATTCACACTTGCGGGTTTACAGTAAGTTTTCTGCTTCAAGTTTGGGCTGTGGCAAATTTTTCACCGCAGCGCAAACTCCTAGCGGTAAATTCACTGTAAACCCGCCAGTGTGAATGTACCCTAAAAACACTACACTAACACATAATAAAGAGTAAAACACAACATATACACCCCCTTACACTGTCCCCCTAATAAAAAATAAAAAACGTATTGTACGGCAGTGTTTCTAAAACAGAGACTCCGGCTGTTGCAAAACAACAACTCCCAGCATTTACGGACAGCCACTGACTGTCCAGGCATGCTGGGAGTTTAGCAACAGCTGGTGGCACCCTGTTTGGGAATCACTGGCATAGAATATCCCTATGTCCACCCCTATGCAATCCCTAATTTAGTCCTCAAATGCGCATGGCGCTCTCTCACTTCGGAGCCCTGTCGTATTTCAAGGAAACAGTTTAGTGCCACATATGGGGTATCTCCGTACTCGGGAGAAATTGCGTTACTAATTTTGGGGGCTTTTTTTCCTTTTACCCCTTATGAAAAAGAAAAGTTGGGGTCTACACCAGCCTGTTAGTTAAAAAATTTTTTTTTTACACTAACATGCTGGTGTTGTCCTTTACTTTTTATTTTCACGGGAGGTAAAAGGAAAAAAAGACACCCAAAATTTGTAACACAATTTCTCCTTAGTACGGAAATACCCCATATGTGGGCGTAAAATGATCTGCGGACGCACAACAAGGCTCAGGAGTGAGAGCACACCATGTGAATTTGAGGCATAAATTGGTGATTTGCACAGGGGTGGCTGATTTTACAATGGTTCTGACATAAACACAAAACAATAAATACAGACATGTGACCCCATTTTGGAAACGACACCCCTCACGGAACGTAAGGAGGGGTATAGTGAGCCATAACACCCCACAGGTGTTTGACAAATTTTCATTAAAGTTGGATGGGAAAGTGAAAAAAAAAATTTTTTTTCACTAAAATGCTGGTGTCACCCTAAATTTTTCATTTTCACAAGGGAAAATAAAAAAAAGCCCCCCAAAATTTGTAACCCAATTTCTTCTGAGTAAGAGCATACCCCATATGTGGATGTAAAGTGCTCTATGGGTGCACTACAATGCTCAGAAGAGAAGGAGCGCCATTGGGATTTTGAAGAGAAAATTTGTCGGGAATTGAAGGCCACTTGTGTTTACAAAGCCCCCATGGTACCAGAACAATGGACCCCCCCATATGTGACCCCATTTTGGAAACTACACCCCTCATGTAATGTAATAAGGGGTACAGTGAGCATTTACACCCCACAGGTGTCTGACAGATTTTTGGAACAGTGATCCGTGAAAATGAAAAATGTAATTTTCCATTTGCACAGCCCACTGTCCCAAAGATCTGTCAAACGCCAGTGGGGTGTAAATGCTCACTGCACCACTTATTAAATTCTGTGAGGGGTGAAGTTTCCAAAATGGGGTCACATGTGGGGGGGGTCCACTGTTCTGGCACCACGGAGGGGCTTTGTAAATGCACATGGCCCCTGACTACCATTCCAAACGAATTCTCTTTCCAAAAGCTCAATGGTGCGCCTCCTCTTCTGAGCATTGTAGTTCGCACGTAGTGCACTTCAGGTCCACTTATGGGGTACCTCCATACTCAGAAGAGATGGGGTTACAAATTTTGGGGGGTATTTTCTGCTATTAACCCTTGCAAAAATGTGAAATTTGGGGGGAAACACACATTTTAGTGAAAAAAATATATATTTTTTACATATGCAAAAGTCGTGAAACCCGTGTGGGGTATTAAGGCTCACTTTATTCCTTGTTACGTTCCCCAAGGGGTCTAGTTTCCAAAATGGTATACCATGTGGGTTATTTTTGCTGTTCTGGCTCCATAGGGGCTTCCTAAATGCAACATGCCCCCCAAAAACCATTTCTGAAAACGTACTCTCCAAAATCCCCTTGTCACTCCTTCGCTTCTGAGCCCTCTACTGCGCCCGCCGAACACTTTACATAGACATATGAGGTATGTGCTTACTCGAGAGAAATTGGGCTACAAATATAAGTATACATTTTCTCCTTTTACCCCTTGTAAAAATTCAAAAATTGGGTTTACAAGAACATGCGAGTGTAAAAAATAAAGATTGTGAATTTTCTCCTTCACTTTGCTGCTATTCCTGTGAAACACCTAAAGGGTTAAAACACTTACTAATTGTCATTTTGAATACTTTGGGGGGTGTAGTTTTTATAATGGGGTCATTTGTGGGGTATTTCTAATGGGAAGACCCTTCAAATCCACTTCAAACCTGAACTGGTCTCTGAAAAAAAGCGAGGTTCAAAATTTTGTGAAAAATTGGAAAATTGCTGCTGAACTTTGAAGCCCTCTGGTGTCTTCCAAAAGTAAAAACACGTCAATTTTATGATGCAAACATAAAGTAGACATATTGGAAATGTGAATAAAATAAAAAAAATATTTTGAATATCCATTTTCCTTACAAGCAGAGAGCTTCAAAGTTAGAAAAATGCAAAATTTTCAAATTTTTCATCAAATTTTGGGATTTTTCACCAAGAAAGGATGCAAGTTACCACAAAATTTTACCACTATGTTAAAGTAGAATATGTCACGAAAAAATAATCTCGGAATCAGATTGATAACTAAAAGCATTACAGAGTTATTAATGTTTAAAGTGACAGTGGTCAGATGTGCAAAAAACGCTCTGGTCCTAAGGTGTAAAATGGCCTGGTCCTTAAGGGGTTAACTCCAAAAATGCTGTGAAAAATGCAAGGTGTTTTATGTCTGAATAAATGCTGCAGTCAAATGTAAGCTTAAAGTCACTAGAGAAATACAAATTGCTATACCTACAATGCTTTTTGTTTGTGGTGCTTTTTTTCTCTTTAGAGTGCCAGTTTTTGGGCCAGTGGCTGTTTTTCCAGAATGTAGGTATCATCTATATTTCTTTTATTTTTATTTTTGAAACCAATGTGTAAATGTCTACAGGGATGTGGAAATTGTATCGCCTGATGCCTGGGACATGCAGTTCTGGGCGCTGGGCAGGTGAATTCTTCAGGCATTTAGCCCTGTTTCGGGCAAGCAGGGCTAAATGCCTGAGGAATTAACATATAATGGGGCAATAATTTTCGCCCCGTCCCCTGCTGCAGCCTATAGCGAGCTGCGCAGGATGTCGGCGTCCTGGCCTAGGCACGTGTGATGACGTCACTCATCACGCGCACCTCCGACAGGATCAAGGAAGCGGTCCAGCAACATAACCGCCAACCCCCTGAGCCTGCCGGAGCGCACATGGGGACGGAGGACATGTAAAAGCAGGAAGGTGGAGGACAGGTAAAAGCAGGGGGAGGGGGTTTGGTGAATCAGTGAATGATGTGGCAAAGGAAGGGAGGGGAGGGTGTAATATAAGGGCACAGGGGGCACAGGAGGGGAGGGTGTAATATAATGGCACAGGGGGGGCTGAAATATAATGGCACAGGGGGGGCTGAACTATAATGGCGCGGGGGGGCTGAAATATAATGGCATAGGAGGGGAGGGTGTAATATAATAGCACAGGGGGCGCTGAAATATAATGGCACGGGAGGAGCTGAAATAGAATGGCACAGGGGGGGCTGAAATATAATGGCACAGGGGGCTGAAATATAATGGCACGGGGGATGAAATATAATGGTACAGGGGGGCTAAAATATAATGGCACAGGGGGGCTTAGATATTTTGGCACGGGGGGGGGGCTGAAATATAATTGCACGGAGGGGGGCTGAAAAATAATGGCACAGTGGGGCTCAAATATAATGGCACAGGGGGACTGAAATATAAATGCACAGGGGGGGCTTAACTATAATGGCACGGGGGGACTAAAATATAATGACACGGGGGGGTAAAATATAATGGCACGGGGGAGGGGGCTGAAATATAATGGCACAGGGAGCATCAGAGAAGGGGGAATATAATGGCACAGTGGGTGATATGGCACAGGGTGTGATAAAGAGGGGGCAATGAACTGGCACAGGATGGTAGCAGCTTTTCTAATGCTGATACTGGTACTACGTTGTGCATTGTCTACCTAATAGGGGTCATTTCTATCTGGGGCTCTTTCTGGGGTCCTATTTACATACTAGGGGAGTATTTCATGCCTGCCTACGTGATGAGGGGACATACCTGCCTGATAAAGGAATCTACCTGAAGGGGGACTATATATTTAATGGGGCGGACTTATCAGGGGCCCTATCCACCTAATGGGGTGACATACTGGTCCGCCTATAAAATTTCTATTAATAAAGACCTTATTTACAGTCTATTTTGTTTGAAATTATTGTATGTACCAGGACAAGTGGACCGTCATGAGGGACAAGTTGATTGTGTTCTGTTTTAGTCCCTTGGACAAGTAGTGTTTTTATTTGTGGTATATTTTTTCTATTCTTTAATCCTTCAAAAGATAAAACAACACACAAAAAAATGCTGGATATGGAACCCCGGAATTCCTGATGTTGGCCTGATGGGTACTGATAACCTGGAACCATATGTCCTAGGGAAGCAAAAACTGGGAGAGTTACTTGAATGATCTGGTTACACTTGTAGATTATAGAGAAAATAACAGCATGCTTTTAAGGTCAGCAGTATATTGTCATGTATTAACCCCTTAAGGACTGAGGGCGTACCCATACGCCCCCATTTTTTAGTCCCTAAAGGGGTTGTGCGCTGCCCTGCCTTTCGGAGCTCCGAAAGGCAGGGCAGCGCACAACCCCTTTAAGGACTGAGGGTGCATGGGTACGCTCATAGGAATTCATTAAGCAGGCATCCTGGCATATTGCCGAGGGGGGTCCTGAGACCCCCCTATCTGCGGCGATTCTGGGTCTCGGGTGACCTGGTGACCCGGAAAATAAGGGGAATAGGGGGTGTCCAAGATACCCATAATTCCCCTAAAGGGATAGGAGGGAGGTGGCATGGGTGCCACCGGTCCCATCCCTGCTATTGGTTGGTCAGAAGCGACCGACCAATAGCAGATGGGGGGTGGGGGGGTGTTAAAGATCGGTTTCCACGTTCTGCCCACCCACAATAGTCCGGGTAGAACGGGGGAACTGTCCTGTGACCGGCGCCAGAGGTCACTTACCATCAGCGTCGGTAGAAGCGGGCGGTGATGACGTGCGGCTGGCTCCCTGGTGCGGCGTGCTGATGACTACGGAAGACGGTGAGTTGCCTAGCAACATCTGGAGGGTTACAGTTTGGAGACCACTATACAGTTTTGCAAAACTACAACTAAAACTCACAGCATGCCCAGACAGCTGTTTGGGCATGCTGGTATTTGTAGTTTTGCAACATCTGGAGGGCCACAGTTTGGAGATCACTGTGTGGTGGCTTCTAAACCGTGGCCCTCTAAATCTTGCAAAACTGCAACTCCTAGCATGCACGAACAGCAAATGGCTGCCATGCTGAAAGTTGTAGTTGCTTACCTCCCGCTGTTGAATAACTACATCTCCCAGCATGTCCTTCGCCGGGCAGTACATGCTGGGAGTTGTAGTTTTGCAACAGCTGAAGGCACACTGGTTGGAAAATACTGCGTTAGGTAACAGAACCTAACTGAAGGTTTTCCAACCAGTGTGCCTCCAAATGTTGCAAAAGTACAACTCCCAGCATGCAAGGTCTGTCAGTGCATGCTCGGAGTTGTAGCTTTGCAACAGCTGGAGGTCCCCCCTCCCATGTGAATGTACAAGGTTTACAGTGAGTTTCCTGCTTCAAATTTGATCTGCGGTAAATTTTCCTCCTAGCGGGTAACTCACTGTAAACCCCTGCCTGTTCTAATGTACCCTAAAAACACTACACTACACTAACACACAATAAAGGGTAAAACACTACATATACACCCCCTTACACGATCCCCCCAATAAAAATGAAAAATTTATCGTACGGCAGTGTTTCCAAAATGGAGACTCCGGCTGTTGCAAAACAACAACTCCCAGCATTTCTGGACAGACACTGACTGTCCAGGCATGCTGGGAGTTTAGCAACAGCTGGTGGCACCCTGTTTGGGAATCACTGGCATGGAATATCCCTATGTCCACCCCTATGCAATCCCTAATTTAGTCCTCAAATGCGCATGGCGCTCTCTCACTTTGGAGCCCTGTCGTATTTCAAAGAAACAGTTTAGGGCCACATAAGGGGTATTTCTGTACTCGGTAGCAATTGCCTACACATTTTGGGGGGCTTTTTCTCCTTTTACCCTTTATGAAAAGGAAAAGTTGGGGTCTACACTAGTGTTGAGCGGCATAGGCCATATTCGAATTCGCGAATATTCGCGAATATATGGACAAATATTCGTCATATATTCGCGAATATTCGCATATTCGTTATATTCTCGTTTTATTTTCGCATACGCGACAATTCACATATGCGAAAATTAACATATGTGAAAATTAGCATATACAAAATTAGTACACCCGAAAATTCGCATATGCGTAAATTAGCATATGCGAATTTTCGCATATGCGAATTTTCGCACGCCAGTCTCACACAGTAGTATTAGGGCCTTCTTTACACCACACAAGCTGGAAGCAGAGAGGGATGATCACTGTGATGTGTATTGTGAAGAAAAAAAAAACCCCAAAAAAAGAATATTCGTAATTACGAATATATAGCGCTATATTCGCGAAATTCGCGAATTCGCGAATATGCGATATTCGCAAATAATATTCGAATTGCGAATATTCGCAAGCAACACTAGTCTACACCAGCCTGTTAGTGTAAAAAAATTAAATTTTTACATATGGGGTGTTGCCCCATACTTTTTATTTTCACAAGAGGTAAAAGGAAAAAGAGACCCTAAAATTTGTAACACAATTTCTCCTGAGTACGGAAATACCCCATATGTGGGCGTAAAATGCTCTGCGGACGCACAACAAGGCTCAGGAGTGAGAGTGCACTATGTATATTTGATGCTGTAGCAGATGTGGGAGGTAGGAATCCCGGCATGGGCCTCCTAAATCTTCCCGTGGGTGACGACTTTGGCGCTGCAGCGCTACACCCGCGAGATGAAATTAGCAATCGGAGATGGTGCAGAGGATGGTGATAACTGTTTATTGTATAATCATAAAAAGAATCAGTGTTGGATGGACAACGCGTTTCGGAGGGGCTCCCTCCTTCGTCAGGTCCTGATATTAGCGCAACCCCTAAAGATGAGCAGGCTCTTATCTATCTATCTAACATCCTTGATCCACGGATAACCGGCACTATATTAGCGCCACATCTGTCTTTTTTTCTTCCCTACATATTACTATGTACATTTGAGGCCTAAATTGGTGATTTGCACAGGGGTGGCTGATTTTACAGTGTTTCTGACATAAACGAAAAAAATTAATACCCACGTGTGACTCCATTTTGGAAACTACACCCCTCACGGAACATAACAAGGGGTATAGTGAGCCTTAACACCCCACAGGTGTTTGACAATTTTTTGTTACAGTTGGATGGGAAAAGGAAAAAAAAAATGTTTTAACTAAAATGCTGGTGTTACCCTAAATTTTTCATTTTCACAAGGGAAAATAGGAAAAAAAAGCCCCCCAAAATTTGTAACCCCATTTCTTCTGATTAAGAACATACCACAAATGTGGATGTAAAGTGCTCTGCGGGTGAACTACAATGCTCAGAAGAGAAGGAGCGCCATTGGGCTTTTGGAGAGAAAATTTGTCCAAAAGGCCACGTGTGTTTACAAAGCCCCCATAGTGCCAGAACAATGCCCCCCCCCCCCACATGTGACCCCATTTTGGAAACTACACCCCTCACAGAATTTAATAAGGGGTACAGTGAGCATTTACGCCCCACAGTTGTCTGACAGATTTTTGGAACAGTGGTCCGTGAAAATGAAAAATTTAATTTTTCATTTGCACAGCCCACTGTTCCAAAGAACTGTCAACCGGCATTGAGGTGTAAATTCTCACTGCACCCCTTACTATATTCTCTGAGGGGTGTAGTTTCCAAAATGGGGTCACATGTGGGGGGTCCACTGTTCTGGCACCAAGGGGTGCTTTGTAAATGCTCATGGCCCCCGACTTCCATTCCAAACAAATTCTCTCTTAAAAGCCCAATGGCGCTCCTTCTCTTCTGAGCATTGTAGTGCGCCAGCAGAGCACTTGATGTCCACACATGGGGTAGTTCCATACTGGGGTTAAAAAATTTTGGCGGCATTTTCTCCTATTACCCCTTGTAAAAATGTGAAATTTTGGGAACAAAAACTGCATTTTAGTGGAAAAACTTTTTTTTCATTTACACATCCGACTTTAATGAAAAGTCGTCAAACACCTGTTAAGGCTCACTGTACCCCTATTTACGTTCCTTGAGGGGTGTAGTTTCCAAAAAAGTGTGCCATGTGTTTTTTTTTTTTTTTTTGCTGTTCTGGCACCATAGGGGCTTCCTAAATGTGACATGTTCCCCAAAAACCATTTCAGCAAAATTCACTCTCCAAAATCCCATTGTCACTCTTTCCCTTCTGAGCCCTCTAGTGCACCCACAGAGCACTTTACATCCACATATGAGGTATTTCCTTACTTGAGAGAAATGAGGCTACAAATTTTGGGGGGATTTCTCGCCTTTTACACCTTGTAGAAATAAAAAAAATGACTCTACAAGAACATGAGTGTAAAAAATGAAGATTTAGAATTTTCTCCTTCACTTTGCTGCCATTTCTGTGAAACATCTAAAGGGTTAACAAACTTTCTGAATGTCATTTTGAATATTTTGAGGAGTGAAGTTTTTATAATGAGGTAATTTATGGGGTATTTCTAACATAAAAGCTCCTCAAATCTACTTTAAACTGAACTGGTCCCTGAAAAATTCCAATTTTTAAATTTTCGTGAAAAGTTTGAAAATTGCTGCTGAACTTTGAAGCCCTCTAATGATTTCCAAAAGTAATAACATGTCAACTTTGTGATGCCAACATAAAGTTGACATATTGTATATGTGAATCAATATATAATTTATTTAGAATATCCATTTTACTTACAAGCAGAGAGTTTCAAAGTTAGAAAAATGCAACATTTTCATAATTTTCATGAAATTTGGGGATTTTTCACCAAGAAAGGATGCAAGTAATGATGAAAATTTACTACTATGCTAAAGTAGAATATGTCACGAAAAAACTATCTCGGAATCAGAATGAACGATAAAAGCATCCCAGAGTTGTTAATACATAAAGTGACAGTGGTCAGAATTGTAAAAAAGGGCTCAGTCCTTAAGGTGAAAAAGGGCTCAGTCCTTAAGGGGTTAAAACAGGCATGGACTTGCGGCATAGGACATAATATTACCACTTTCCAATGCATTAGTTTGGCCACATTTGGAACTTACAGTTCAGTTCTGGACACTGGTTCATAGATGGCCTGAACATCTAAACTAATAGGGGGCATGGGCCATCTCAGTTATATGGAAAGATTAGAGAATTACATTTATTTAGTCTGGAGATTTAACCCCTTAAGGACCCAGCCCAAATATACCTTAAGGACCTGGCCATTTTTTGAACATCTGACCACTGTCACTTCAAGCATTAATAACTCTGGGATGCTTTTACCTTTCATTCTGATTCCGAGAACGTTTTTTCGTGACATATTCTACTTTATGTTAGTGGTAAAATTTTGTCGATACTTGCATCATTTCTTGGTGAAAAATTCCAAAATTTGATGAAAAAATTGAAAATTTTGCTTTTTTTTAAACTTTGAAGCTCTCTGCTTATAAGAAAAATGGATATTCCAAATAAATTATACATTGATTTACATATACAATATGTCTACTTTATGATTGCATCATAAAGTTGACATATTTTTACTTTTGGAAGACATCAGAGGGCTTCAAAGTTCAGCAGCAATTTTCCAATTTTTCACAACATTTTCAAAATCGGAATTTTTCAGGGACCAGTTCAGTTTTGAAGTGGATTTGAAGGGCCTTCATATTAGCAATACCCCACAAATGACCCCATTATAAAAACTGCACCCCTCAAAGTATTCAAAATGACATTTAGTAAGTGTGTTAACCCTTTAGGTGTTTCACAGGAATAGCAGCAAAGTGAAGGAGAAAATTCAAAATCTTCATTTTTTACACTCGCATTGTCTTGTCGACCAAGTTTTTTAATTTGTACAAGTGGTAATAGGAGAAAAAGCCCCCAAAATTTGTAACCCAATTTCTCTTTGGTAAGGAAATACCTCATATGTGTATGTCAAGTGTTCGGCTGGTGCAGTAGAGGGCTCAAAAGGGAAGGAGCAACAATGGGATTTTGGAGAGTGAATTTTTCTGAAATGGTTTTTGGGGGGCATGTCACATTTAGAAAGCCCCTATGGTGCCAGAACAGCAGTAAACACCACATGGCATACCATTTTGGAAACTACACCCCTCAAGGCACGTAAAAAGGGGTCCAGTTAGCCTTAACACCCCACAGGTGTTTGACAACTTTTCATTAAAATTGGATGTGTAAATGGAAAAAAATATTTCACACTAAAGTGCAGTTTTCCCCCCAAATTTACCATTTTTACAAAGGGTAATGGGAGGAAATGCCCCCCCCCCCAAATTTGTAACCCCATCTCTTCTGAGTATGGAAATACCCCATGTTAGGACGTAAAATGCTTTGCGGGCGAACTACAATGCTCAGAAGAGAAGGAGTCACATTTGGCTTTTTGAAAGCAACTTTTGCTGAAATGGTTTTTTGGGGGCATGTCGCATTTAGGAAGCCCCTGTGGTGCCATAACAGCAAAAAATACCCACATGGCATACTATTTTGGAAACTACACCCCTCAAGGAACGTAACAAGGGGTCTGCTGAGCCTTAACACCCCACAGGTGTTTGACGACTTTTCATTAAAGTTGGATGTGTAAATGAAAAATTTTTTTTTTTTTTTACTAAAATGCAGTTTTTCCCCTAAATTTTTAATTTTTACAAGGAGTAATAGGAGAAAATTAGCCCCAAAATTTGTAACCCCATTTCTTCTGAGTATGGAAATACCCCATGTTAGGACGTAAAATGCTCTGCTGGCGAACTACAATGCTCAGAAGAGGAGGAGCACCATTGAGCTTTTGGAAAGAGAATTAGTTTGGAATGGTAGTCAGGGGCCATGTGCGTTTACAAAGCCCCCCGTGGTGCCAGAACAGTGAACCCCCCACATGTGACCCCATTTTGGAAACTACACCCCTCACAGGATTTAATAAGGGGTGCAGTGAGTATTTACACCCCACAGATCTTTGGAACAGTGGGCTGTGCAAACGAAAAATTAAATTTTTCATTTTTACGGACCACTGTTCCAAAAATCTGTCAGACACCTGTGGGGCGTAAATTCTCAATGTACCCCTTATTACATTACGTGAGGGGTGTAGTTTCCAAAATGGGGTCACATGTGTCGGGGGTCCATTTTTCTGGCACTATGGGGGCTTTGTAAACACATGTTGCCTTCAATTCTCGACAAAATTCTCTACAAAATCCCAATGACGCTCCTTCTCTTCTGAGCATTGTAGTTCGCCCGCAGAGAACTTTAAATTCACCTATGGGGTATGTTCTTACTCAGAAGAGATGGGGTTACAAATTTGGGGGGGGCTTTTTTCCTATTTTCCCTTGTGAAAATGAAAAATTTAGGGTAACAACAAAAATAAACTTTTTTTCATTTTCCCATCCAACTTTAATGAAAATTTGTCAAACACCTGTGGGGTGTTCAGGCTCACTATACCCCTTGTTACGTTCCGTGAGGGGTGTAGTTTCCAAAATGGGGTCACATGTGAGTATTTTTTTTTGCCTTTGTCAGAACCGCTGTAAAATCAGCCACCCCTGTGCAAATCACCAATTCAGGCCTCAAATGTACATGGTGCGCTCTCACTCCTGAGCCTTGTTGTGTGCCCGCAGAGCATTTTACACCCATATCTGGGGTATTTCCGTACTCAGGATAAATTGCGTTTCAAATTTTGGGGGTCTTTTTTTCCTTTTACCGCTTGTGGAAATAAAAAGTATGGGGCAACACCAGCATGTTAGTGTGCATTTTTTAACACTAACAGGTTGGTGTAGCCCCCAAATTTTCCTTTTCACAAGCGGTAAAAGGAAAAAAAAGACCCCCAAAATGTGTAGTGCAATTTCTCCCGAGTACGGCGATACCCCATATATGGCCCTACACTGTTTCCTTGAAATACGACAGGGCTCCGAAGTGAGAGAGCGCCATGCGCATTTGAGGACTAAATTAGGGATTGCATAGGGGTGGACATAGGGGTATTCTACACCAGTGATTCCCAAACAGGGTGCCTCCAGCTGCTGCTAAACTCTCAGCATGCCTCGACAGTCAGTGACTGTCCAGAAATGCTGGGAGTTGTTGTTTTGCAACAGCTGGAGGCTTCGTTTTGGAAACCCTGCCGTACAAGACGTTTTTAACGTTTTTATTGGGGGGGGGACAGTGTAATGGGGTGTATATGTAGTGTTTTACCCTTTATTATGTGTTAGTGTAGTGTAGTGTTTTTAGGGTACATTCACACTGGCGTGTTATGGTGAATTTCCCGCTAGGAGTTTGCGCTGCAGCGAAAAATTTGCCCCAGCCCAAACTTGAAGCAGGAAATTTACTGTAAATCTGCCCGTGTGAATGTACCCTGTACATTCACATGGGGGGGGCAAACCTCCAGCTGTTTCAAAACTACAACTCCAAGCATGTACTGACAGACCGTGTATGCTGGGAGTTGTACTTTTGCAACAGCTGGAGGCACACTGGTTGGAAAACCTTCAGTTAGGTTCTGTTACCTAACTCAGTATTTTCCAACCAGTGTGTCTCCAGCTGTTGCAAAACTACAACCGCCAGCATGCACTAATCACCGAAGGGCATGCTGGGAGATGTAGTTATGCAACAGCTGGAGTACCCAACTACAACTCCCAGTATGCAGAGACAGCTGTTTGCTTTCTGGGCATGCTGGGAATTGCAGTTTTGCAACATCTGGAGAGCTACAGTTTTTAGACCACTGCACAGTGATCTCCAAACTGTGGACCTCCAGATGTTGCAAAACTACAACTCCCAGCATGCCCAGACAACAAACAGCTATGTGGGCATGCTAGGAGTTGTAGTTTTGCAAGATCTGGAGGGATATAGTTTAGAGACCACTGTATAGTGGTCTCAAACTGCAGCCCTCCAGCTGTTGCCAAACTACAGCTCCCAGCATTCACAAACAGCTGTCTGGGCATGCTGGGAGTTGTAGTTTTGCAACATCTGGAGGGCTACAGTTAGAGACCACAGTCTCAGACTGTAGCTCTCCAGATCAACTTACCGTCTTCCGTAGGATCCCGGGAGCCGTCCTCTTCAGACGCACGTCACGCCGCCCGCCGATCAACGTCGCCGCAGCCTCCGGACGGGTAAGTGGACGTCGGCGCCCGATCCCCTTCGGTTCCCCGTTCTGCCCCACCTATTGTGGGTGGGCAGGACGGGGAAAACGAAAGTTAACCCCCCCCGCCCCCGGTCTGCTAATGGTCGTCGCCTCTGACGATCAATAGCAGACCAATAGCAGGCATAGGAGGGGTGGCAACCCTGCCACCTCACTCCTATACCTACAGGGGGATCGTGGGTGTCTTAGACAACCGCGATCACCCTTCTATTTCGGGTCACCGGGTCTCAATAGACCCGTATGACCCGGAATCGTCGCAAATCGCAAGTGTGAATTCACTTGCGATTTGCGCCAATCGCCGACGGGGGGGGGGGTGCGTTCGGACTGATGACCTCCCCTGGGCATTTGCGCGGGGTGCCTGCTGATTGATATCAGCATTCACCCCGGCCCGATCCGCGCCCGGCGCGGCGGGGACCGTAATTCCCACGGGCGTATGGATACGCCCTGGGTCCTTAAGTACCAGGACGTCAAGGCGTATCCATACGCCCTAGGTCCTTAAGTGGTTAAAGAGAAACTGACAGATGGATCATCCACACCAACCTAAATTTACAGGGGGGTAGTGGGGTTGATCCTGAGTAAAACGATATATTGCTTACCACAATCCATTCAGCGGTTCAAGAGATTTAGAAAAATTGCAATAAGCAAATTTAGTCTTAAAGGGGTTATCCACCATAAGGTGATTTTAGTACGTACCTGGCAGACAGTAATGGACATGCTTAGTAAGGATCAGCTATGTTGTGAAATTACCATACTACTGTGGCTAGCTTTTTGTGAACAGGTATTTCCTGTTTGAGTTTTCTTCTTTGCCTACAAATCCCATAATTCAATTTTTCCTCCCTCCCACACATCAGCTACCCCACCCATTGAAACATAAATGAGAGGCATCCATTCAAAAGACCTGTGTTTTTCTACCTACTGCTGTTGCAAAAACACAATTAGTTGCAGATTGATCTCACCCACCAAGCAATCGCTCCACCCATTGAAGCAGACAGGCTCCCTGCCATCAGCTGACTAGTGAGTCAGGTCTCGGCTGCATTGCAACCTGGGAAAAATCTGAGACAACAGTAATTTTGTATGCTGTAAAAAATAAATATATAAAAATCACCTAAGAATTGTCAGAAAATCGTCACACACAGGTACAGACACTATATTTTGAACTACACTAACTTTACAGCCCCTGTAGAATAGTCAAATAAAAAAAAATTCCTGGAATACTCCTTTAACTGCACTGGAGGCGGCTTTGAAGACTATCTTTACGACTGACTCCTCTGGCTCTTTTTCGCGCCATACCGCTCCATATTCATATTCTTCCCTGAACATGTGGCCTTTCGCTGTGGAAATTAGGTAGGAAAACGACTGTGTAAGATCTTAATCATGACTATGTAAGATCTTCACCTATATTGAAATGTTTTTATAACTTAGTTTTTATTTTGTCCATGGAGATTATATTCTCTGTGTTTGAGATTGTTATTTGGACTTGTATTGTTGATTTTGTTTTATCCTACATATCAATAATGCTAGGTTCACACTACGGAATTTCCACCTGCAATACTTGCGGAACACATTGCAGTCTATTGGAGACTGCAGTGTCCGCACGGTCCAGTCCGCGCTGATTCAGTCGGCGCTGGCCGCACTCAGAATCTCTGGGCAGAAATTTTCTGCCTGGAGACTCTGCAGTGTGAACCTAGCCTAAATGCGGTAAGCATATTTTTTTGGGCCTTAAGGGTACATTCCCACACGGCGTATTTGCTGTGTATTTGCTGCTGCGTATTTTATTTTCTCTGTTGAAGTCAATGGGTAGGGAAATACGCAGCAGCAAATACGCAGCAAAATACGCCACGTGGGAATGCACCCTAAAAGTGTATTTCCATTTGAGTTTGTTGTCGACTACCCCTAGCATATCGGTTAACAAAATTGGGGACATAATTGTTCCCAGAACTAACAAACAGAGAGCACAGTGCCTGTGCAGCAACCTCTCCATTCGTCCTCTATATAGGGCCACAGAATGTTTCTGATCTCTGAACTTGGAAATACTTGCGGCCCCATACAAAATAAATTAAGATGCGGCCATGCAAGCAGGATTATGGCCACTGTTTTGGAGCTTGGTGCAGTCCCAGCCCAGTGTCAGACCCCCATCAACTAGCTTGTTATACCCTAACCTATAGAGATAGGCATACCCCCAGGGCCAGCCTTTGGGGTGTGCGAGCTGTGCGGCCTCACAGGGCGCCATAGCAACAGGGGCGCCAGGCGGCCGACACAACTCGCAGCCCCCGTCACATTCTGGACATCCCTGTGTCCCGAAAAGTCTTTTCAGGACACAAGGATGTCCCGGCGGTTACCTCTCTGTGGCGGCCCCCGCGTTAACTTTAAAAATGCAGGGGCCACCGTCATTGACGTCCCATGCATGCGCCCATAGGAGAAAAGCGGAGCGGAGCATTGAGAAGGACGCGCGCGCATAGTAAGTCACCAGCGGCCCGTTATCTTCAGTGTTCCAACCTCCGCGCCCCGAGACCTACTGCTATGGCCCATGTTGGTCCCCGGACAAGCGGTGGTCGAAACACTGAAGTGGGGCAGTAAACAGGCATACAGCCTCTGGCCATACACTATATGGTTGAAGGCTGTATGTCTGTAGGGGAACTGTACTGCATGTAATGTGGAGAACTATACTGCACCTAATGTGGGGAGCTATACTACACCTAATGTGGGGGAACTATGCTGCACCTAATGTGGGGAACTGTACTGCACAAAATGTGGAGAACTATACTGCACCTAATGTGGGGGAACTGTACTGCACCTAATGTGGGGAACTATACTGCAGCTAATGTGGGGGAACTGTACTGCACCTAATGTGGGGGAACTGTACTGCACCTAATGTGGAGAACTATACTGCACCTAATGTGGGGGAACTGTACTGCACCTAATGTGGAGAACTATACTGCACCTAATGTGGGGGAACTATACTGCACCTAATGTGGGGGAACTGTACTGCACCTAATGTGGGGGAACTGTACTGCCAACCTAATGTGGGGGATCTGTGCTGCCAACCTAATGTGGGGGAACTGTACTGCCAACCTAATGTGGGGGAACTGTACTGCCAACCTAATGTGGGGGAACTGTACTGCCAACCTAATGGTGGGGAACTGTACTGCCAACCTAATGTGGGGGAACTGTACTGCCAACCTAATGTGGGGGAACTGTACTGCACACCTAATGTGGGGGAACTGTACTGCACACCTAATGTGGGGGAACTGTACTGCCAAACTAATGTGGGAACTGTACTGTCAACCTAATGTGGGGGAACTGTACTGCCAACCTAATGTGCGGGGACTTATACTGCCAACCTAATGTGCGGGGACTTATACCGCCAACCTATTGTGTGGGGACTTATACTGCCAACCTAAGTCTGATTAAGGGGGACTGGTGAAGGGGGGAGGGTCTGATTAAGGGGTGAAGGGGGAGATGGTCTGATTATGAGTGACAGGGGACAGAGTAATAAGAACATGGGACTGGTGAAGGGGGGGTCTGAGTCTGCTTAAGGGGGACTGGTGAAAATATTTGTTACTGTGGTGTCCCGGTACCGTATGGTATACCGTACCTTGTATGGTGGTCCCCAAATTCAGAGTTACTCTGTTCCAGTAGCATCCTCCTGATGGGATAACCTCTAGTCGCCTCTTCCTTCTTCAATTCTATGATGTTTACATGTATAAGTAATTGTATATTTAATTATCTATATAGTGTCGCAGGCCCTTAGGTCACATGACTAATGTTACTTCTTTAGATTATGCTTAAGGACCTTCCAAGGTCACATGGTGTGGTCACATTTCAGACCATAATCCTTTGTAAGGAAAATTGACATATGGTATGGACCAATGAGCTTAAGGCCAGCCCCTGCCCATATGAGTGAGCTGCCAGCCAATCCTTGCTCTCTTGGGTTCTAGTAGAGAGTGAGAAGTGATCCGTGCAACTTACAAAGACAAGCTTGGGCTTGAAGCCTGCCAGCCTCAGCCTGAATCTAACCATGAGTTTAAATATCAATCCCTGCTAAAGCTAGCGTGACTACTGGACCTAATGTCAATCCCCTAAATTCAGTGGAACAGCGCCTATTAACCTCCTAAGCTCTAGAAACTCACGAGGAGCCAACCAACTGTCAAACTCCAAATAGACTTTGTTACATGGACTGTTCCTGTTTAATCCTGCATAAAAGCTGCTGTAAAAGTTCCGACAGTTTTCTGAAATCTCCGGTTGTGGACAATCATTTCTTTAATACCTCCCTATCGCTCTTGGGACGGGTGGCGATAGGACAAGCATACACAGAGGAGCCCTCACCCTGGCGTCACGACAGTTAAGGGTTAAATCAACACCCTTTCATCACTGCACAGCTACACCCCATATACCCTATACCTCCACGAGCTTACCACATAGCAAAGATTTTTTTTCCTCTTTGTGTATGTTTATGGGGTAATAGAGGGGGGGGGGGCACAAGGTTAGCTCGCACAGGGCTCCTGAATACCTAAGGCCGGCCCTGCATACCCCTTTATAGGGGTGCTCCAGCCCTAAGAAATCTTATCCCCTATGCAAAGGATGGGGTATAAGATGTCTGATCGCTGGGTCCCTGCAATCTCTCATGCAGCACCCACCTGTCTCAGCTGCACGAAGCAATCATTTCTCTGTGTCTGAAGACTCACGACCACGGAGCCGGAGTATCGTGATGTCACAACTCCGCCCCCTTGTGATGTCATGCCCTGCCCCCTCAATGCAAGTCTATGGGAGGGGGTCTAAACTAATGGTGGTCTAAACTAATCGTGGTGGTCGAAACTGATGTAGCCAGGTGTGATGGCACAGTCATTTAATTCCTCTTATCTGCTTGATATTGCATTTTTTAAGTAATAAGGTTTTGAAATTTCTCACCATATCCACACTTTGTGCAACAAGCTTCAGCTGTTTGTGAAAACTGTTAAAAACTGATTTGTGATTTCCTCTTCCTTTAATTTGTTCTCCCTGTTTTGGCAAATTGGACCCGTGCCCCAAAATCTGGAATGCATTTGGTGCATTTTTGGTGCAAGATGAACCATACAAAAATCGCACATCGGCTAAAAAATAAATTCACTAAAGATCCTTAATTTATGACCTCACCTATGCAAAGATAAATACAACCTGAAAACTACCCCCCCCCGCGCACACACACACACACTCCACTGTCTGGCATAGTGGGTAACCTTAACTATTACCACTTCTGTATGTGAAATTATATAAATAATAATGGCAGCTATGATTGTAAGTATGTTGTCTGAGGCAACAATTTAAAAAAGAAGTGCATTATGGTACAGTGTGCATATATAGTCATTTTACCTTCTTACATTTACTTAATTCAGTCAGTGAATGTGAACCTCATACATTCATTGTAGATCTAATAAAATATGGGTAACTATATCATAATTATCTTGTTACTAGATTTACTGTATACACAACCAACAATTTGCATGATTTATTTTCTGTTGTAAAAACTAGTGCATGGCATTTAGTCCCCAGGCACAGGTCATCAGCCATAAGCCCCTAGCTACAGGACGTCAAGGATAACAAAGCGAAGGAGCTCAGTCCGTCCTGACTGCTAAAAAAAGGTCATATGATCCTGGCCTCCAGCCTTGAGAACAATAGCAGTTTGTCCAGCCAGTTGAACCTATTGTTACAATCAGGATGAATCTGAAAGGAGTGTCCTGTACAGAAACCTAATGTGTCAGATGAAACATGCTGATAAGAAATATAATACATATTATCGTCTCAGCTGTATTTGCACTGTAAACCTCTTAATATCTTTTTATGACAAAATGTAAATATTAGAGCTACATGCCCTATTAACCAATGTGACATTAAATAAAACTCAGAAATATCACAATATATAGGGTTTTCATTTTGTTTATTATATTCAGTGTTAATGTATCTTAAAGGGGTTATCCCAAGATGCAAAGTATCCTATGCATAGGAGATACAGTGCATAGTGAAAGTATTCGTCACCCTTGAACTTTTCGACCTTTTGCCACATTTCAGGCTTCAAACATAAAGATATAAAACTGTAATTTTTTGTGAAGAATCAACAACAAGTGGGACACAATCATGAAGTGGAATGAAATTTATTGGATATTTCAAACTTTTTTAACAAATAAAAAACTGAAAAATTGGGCGTGCAAAATTATTCAGCCCCCTCAAGTTAATACTTTGTAGCGCCATCGATTACAGCTATAAGTTGCTTGGGGTATGTCTCTATCAGTTTTGCAAATCGAGAGACTGAAATTTTTGCATTTTCCATTCCTCCTTGCAAAACAGCTGGAGCTCAGTGAGGTTGGATGGAGAGCATTTGTGAACAGCAATTTTCAGTTCTTTCCACAGATTCTCGATTGGATTCAGGTCTGGACTTTGACTTGGTCATTCTAACACCTGGATATGTTTATTTGTGAACCATTCCATTGTAGATTTTGCTTTATGTTTTGGATCATTGTCTTGTTGGAAGACAAATCTCCGTCTCAGGTCTTTTGCAGACTCCATCAGGTTTTCTTCCAGAATGGTCCTGTATTTGGCTCCATCCATCTTCCCATCAATTTTAACCATCTTCCCTGTCCCTGATGAAGAAATGCAGGCCCAAACCAGGATGCTGTCACCACCATGTTTGACAGTGGGGATGGTGTATTCAGAGTGATGAGCTGTGTTACTTTTACGCCAAACATAATGTTTTGCATTGTTGCGAAAAAGTTCGATGTTGGTTTAATCTGACCAGAGCACCTTCTTCCACATGTTTGGTTTGTCTCCCAGGTGGCTTGTGGCAAACTTTAAACAACACTTTTTATGGATATCTTTAAGAAATGGCTTTCTTCTTGCCACTCTTCCATAAAGGCCAGATTTGTACAGTATACAACTGATTGTTGTCCTATGGAGAGAGTCTCCCACCTCAGCTGTAGATCTCTGCAGTTCATCCAGAGTGATCATGGGCCTCTTGGCTACATCTCTGATCAGTCTCCTCCTTGTATGAGCTGAAAGTTTAGAGGGACGGCCAGATCTTCGTAGTTTTGCAGTGGTCTGATACTCCTTCCATTTCAATATTATCGCTTGCACAGTGCCCCTTGGAATGTTTAAAGCTTGGGAAATCTTTTTGTATCCAAATCCGGCTTAAACTTCTCCACAACAGTATCTCGGACCTGCCTGGTGTGTTCCTTGTTCTTCATGATGCTCTCTGCTCTTTAAACGGACCTCTGAGACTATCACAGTGCACGTGCATTTATACAGAGACTTGATTACACACAGGTGGATTCTATTTATCATCATTAGTCATTTAGGTCAACATTGGATCATTCAGAGATCCTCACTGAACTTCTGGAGAGAGTTTGCTGCACTGAAAGTAAAGGGGCTGAATAATTTTGCACGCCCAATGTTTCAGTTTTTTATTTGCTAAAAAAGTTTGAAATATCCCAAAAATGTTGTTCCACTTCATGATTTGCGTCCCACTTGTTGTTGATTCTTCACAAAAATTACAGTTTTATATCTTTATGTTTGAAGCCTGAAATGTGCCAAAAGGTCGAAAAGTTCAAGGGGGGGCGAATACTTTCACTATGCACTGTATCTAGCTGATCGGTGGGGACTCAACTGCTGGGACCCCCACTGATCTTAACAATGGAGGACATTTGTTTCCAGAAAAAGTGGAGTGGCATGCCACTCTATTCATTCAGGGGACAATTGTCTTCTATTTCTGGGATCAGTGGAGGTGCCAACAGCCAGACCCCAACCAATCAGCTTTAATATTTTGAATAATGCCTTTAAAGGAAAACGGTCATCCCACACTAAACCCAATACACCGGGTTATAGTGTGGGGGAACAGGAGACCAATGCGGGGTCTCTGACTCATATACATACCTCCAGTACGGCGCCCAGTCCTCTGAAGATCCTCTTCTATCTGTGCTGACTTGCGTGCTGGAGGCAGGCCTGCCGGCCGCATTTGAATATTCATGGTTGCTGGTCACATGAGTGCTCAGTAGGCGCAAGCACTCATGTGACCAGCGCCAATGAATATTAAAATTCACCAGGTGGGCCCGCCTCCTGTGTGCAATTCAGCGGGGAAAGTAGAGGATGTTGAAAATTTAGCATTTTTCTAACTTTGAAACTCTCTGCTTGTAAGGAAAATGGATATTCTAAATACATTTTATATTGATTCTCAAATACAATATGTCGACTTTATGTTCACATCATAAAGTTGACATATTTTTAATTTTTGAAGACATTAGAGGGCTTCAAAGTATAGCAGCAATTTTCTAAATTTTCACGAAAATTTCAGAATCTGAACTTTTCAGGGACCAGTTAAGTTTGAAGTTGATTTGAGGGGCCTTTCATGAGAAATACTCCATAAATGACCCATTATAGAAACTACACCCCTCAAAGTATTCAAAATGACATTCAGAGAGTTTGTTAACCCTTTAGGTGTTTTACAAGAATAGCAGCAAAGTGGAGGAGAAAAATCAAAATCAGCATTTTTTTTTACACTAAAATGTTCTTTTTCTAATTTGTAAAAATGGTATTAGGTGAAAAAGCCCTCCAAAATTTGTAGCCCAATTTCTCTCGAGTATGGAAATACCTCATATGTTGACATAACGTGCTCTGTGGCCTCACAACATGGCTCAAGAGGGAAAGAGCAACTGAGGGATTTTTGAAAACAAATTCTGCTGTCATGGTTTTTGGGGGCCATGTTGCATTTAGAAAGCCCCCATGGTGCCAGAACAGCAAAATAACCCCCCACTATTTTGGAAACTACACCCCTCAAGGGAAGTAATAAGGGGTGTAGTGTGCCTTAAAACCTCACACTTTGCGTTGAAATTGCATGCGAAAATGGAAAATTAGATTTTTAACACTAAAATTATGATGTTAACCCACATTTTTCTATTTCACAAGGAGTAATAGGAGAAAATTGACCCCAAAATTTGAAAACCAATTTCTCCTGATTAATAAAACGCCCCATATGTGGACATTAAGTGCTCTGCTGGCGCACTACAATGCTCAGAAGAGAAGGAGCAAAATTAGTTTTTTTAAAAGAGAATTTTGCTGAAATGTTTGTTGTTGTTTTTTTTTTTTTTTTGGGGGGGGGGGGGGGGCATGTTGCATTTTGAAAGCTCCCAGGGTGCCATACCAGCAAAAAACATGGCATACTATTTTGGAAACTGCACCCTCACGGAACATTACAAGGGGTATTGTGAGCCTTAACAACTCACAGGTGTTTGGCGACTTTGTGTTGAAGTTGGAAAATTTTATTTTTAACACTAAAATGATGTTACCCCAAAGTTTTCTTTTTCACAAGGGGTAATAGGAGAAAATGGACACCAAAATTTGAAGCCCAATTTCTCCCAATTAAGAAAACGCCCCATATGTGGAAGTTAAGTGCTCTGCTGGCGCACTACAGGTCTCAGAACAGAAGGAGCGCCATTGGACTTTTGGAGAGAGAATTTTGCTAAAATTGTCGGGGGCATGTGCATTTTTAAACCTCCCATGATGCCATGATCCCCCCCCCCACATGTGACACCATTTTGGAAACTAGACCTCTCCAGGAACATAACAAGGGTTACTGTGAGTACTTACATCTCACAGGTTTCTTGAATAGTGGGCCATAAAAGTGTAAAATTTGATTAACCAAAATTATTTTAGTTTCACAAGTAGTAAGAGAAAAAAAGCTCAACAAAATGTTTAGCCCAATATCTCCAGAATAAGGATATACCCCATATATGGTGGAAAAGGATTCAAAATGTAGTGCTCCATGGAAGTGTGATTCTCCCTGAAGCAGTTTTTAATACAGGGGCCTGGATGATCGGGGCAAGTGTCACACTGAGTGGTGGTGTCCTTCCGAATCCCCCTCCTGTGACTCTGCATTTTTTCTGGGATCGTCCCTTCTTTCCAGTGTGGGGGACTGTAACGCCGAGCGCTCCGGGTCCCACTGCTGTGTTCTTCCCGGCGGGGATGCGATCCGCGTGGCGGGTCAAGCCCGCTTGTGGATCGTGCCCCGTTCTACTCACCCTCCTCCTCCGGTGTCTGTCTCGTCCGGGCGTGCTCGCGCCGGCTTTTTAAGATTTAAAGGGCCAGCGCATCGCTAATTGGTGCCTGGTTCAATCAGTTCTATCACCTCCCTACACTATATAAACCCACTTCCCCTTCCTGTCCCTGACGGATCTTGTTGCCTTGGGCCCTGAGAAAGCGTTATAGTGTGTTCCCTAGCCTGTGTACCCAGACCTTCTGCTGTTGCCCCTGACTACGAACCTCGCTGCCTGCCCTGACCTTCTGCTACGTCTGACCTTGCCTCTGTCTAGTCCTTGTGTACCGCGCCAGTCTCAGCTGCCAGAGAGGTTGAGTCGCTACTGGGGAACACGACCTGGTAGTTGCCGCCCCAGCAAGTCCATCCCGCTTTGCGGCGGGCTCTGGTGAACACCAGTAACTGCTTAGAACCGATTCCCCAGTACTACCCGCATCATCGCCTCTCTGGCACAGAGGATCCACCTCCAGTGACCTCACCAGCCGCTAGTCTGGACCCTGACAGTAGATCCGGCCATGGATCCCGCTGAGATGCCGAGTGTTGCTGATCTGACTACCGTTGTTGCCCAGCAGTCCCAGCAGATTGCCCAACAAGGACAACAGCTGACGCAGTTGACCGCCATGCTCCAGCAGCTTCTGCCTGCCCAGCGTCAACCATCTTCTCCGCCAGCTCCAGCTTCAATAGCTGCAACTACCCCTAGAGTCCGCTTGTCTCTTCCAGAGAAATTTGATGGGGACTCTAAGATGTGCTGGGGATTCCTGTCCCAATGTTCCCTGCACCTTGAATTGATGTCGGACCAGTTCCCCACAGAACGGTCGAAGGTGGCTTTCATGGTCAGTTTGTTATCTGGAAAGGCCTTGTCCTGGGCCACACCGCTGTGGGACCGCAACAATCCTGCCACTGCTTCAGTCCAGTCCTTCTTTTCCGAAGTATGCAGCGTCTTTGAGGAGCCAGCCCGGGCTTCCTCTGCCGAGACGGCTCTTCTGAATCTCGTCCAAGGGAACTCTTCAGTGGGTGAATATGCTATCCAGTTTCGCACCCTCGCCTCCTAGCTAGCTTGGAACAATGAGGCCCTCTGCGCGAATTTCAAGAAAGGTTTATCCAGCCACATCAAAGATGTTCTGGCCGCATGAGAAATTCCTGCTTCCTTGCCTGAACTCATCCAGTTGGCCACCCGCATAGATATGCGTTTCATGGAGAGACGCTTGGAGCTCCACCAAGAAAAGGATCTTGTTCACACCCGACGGTTTCCTCGCTTGGGACCTCTCTTCCAGAGTCCTCTGCAACCTACCCCTGTACCTCCCACCAAGGAGGCTATGCAAGTGGACCGGTCTCGTCTGACCCAAGAAGAGAGGACTCGCCGCAGAAATGGAAATCTGTGCTTGTTCTGTGCCAGTACTGAACATTTCCTTATAGACTGTCCTATTCGCCCTCCGCGTCAGTGGAAACGCATGCACCTAGTTAACGTGGGAGAGGCGTTACTAGGTGTGAATTCCTCCTCTCCACGCCTGACTATTCCAGTGCGGATTTCTCCATCCGTTAACTCCTCCTTCTCTGCGGTGGCCTTCCTGGACTATGGTTCTGCAGGAAACTTTATTGAAGCCTCATTCATCAACAGATTTAATATTCTAGTTACCCGTCTCTTCAAACCCTTCTTCATCTCATCTGTAAACGGAGAGAATCTGGACTGCACCGTGTGTTACTGCACAGAACCCTTACTCATGTCTGTTGGAGTACTTCACCAAGAAAAAATGTAATTCTTTGTTTTGCCAAATTGTACCTCGGACATTCTACTTGGCTTGCCCTGGCTCCAGCGACATACTCCTACCCTCGACTGGACCACTGGGGACATTAAGTCCTGGGGCGCTTCCTGCCACAAACATTGCCTTAAATCTGTGCCAATCAGCCAAGTCCCCGTCGCTACTCCACTGCCTGGTCTTCCCAAGGCCTACCAGGACTTTGCTGACGTCTTTAGTAAAAATCAAGCGGAGGTCTTGCCACCACATAGACCCTACAACTGTCCTATTGACTTGCTCCCTGGTACCACACCATCCCGTGGCAGAATTTATCCTCTCTCCGCTCCAGAGACCAAGGCCATGTCTGAATACATCGCGGAAAATCTGTAACGCTGAGTGCTCCGGGTCCCGCGGCTTCCCCGGAGCGCTCGCAGCGTTCTCTGACCGCGAGCGCTGCTGTGCTCTTCCCGGCGGGGACGCGATCCGCATGGCGGGTCAGGCCCGCTCGCGGATCGCGCCCCGTTCTACTCACCCTCCTTCAGCGGTGTCTGTCTCGTCCGGGCGCGCGCACGCCGTCTTTCTAAGATTTAAAGGGCCAGTGCACCGCTAATTGGTGCCTGGTCCAATCAGTTTGATCACCTCCCTACACTATATAAACCCACTTCCCCTTCCTGTCCCTGCCCGGATCTTGTTGCCTTGTGCCCTGAGAAAGCGTTATAGTGTGTTCCCTAGCCTGTGTACCCAGACCTTCTGCTGTTGCCCCTGACTACGAACCTCGCTGCCTGCCCTGACCTTCTGCTATGTCTGACGTCTAGTCCTTGTGTACCGCGCCAGTCTCAGCTGCCAGAGAGGTCGAGTCGCTACTGGGGAACACGACCTGGTAGTTGCTGCTGCAGCAAGTCCATCCCGCTTTGTGGCGGGCTCTGGTGAACACCAGTAACTGCTTAGAACCGATTCCCCAGTACGACCCGCGTCATCGCCTCTCTGGCACAGAGGATCCACCTCCAGTGTCCTCAACAGCCGCTAGTCCGGACCCTGACAGGGACCTCACCTGGAAAGTGTTGACCGGGGACGATTCGGGGGCCCACAGTTCCAGAGGTGCTCTGACCCGCTCCTTGGCGGCCACCAAAGATGAGGGCCCTTAGAACTTCCTTTTGAAACTGCAGGAATGTCCCTGTGTTGCCAGCGTGCTGAAACAGTACAAAAGAGTTATACATGGCGACCTGTACCAAGTAGACTGTAACTTTTTTTGTATTATGTCTGGGTTTTGCTCATGGCATCATATGGCTTGAGGACTTGATCAGAAAGATCAACTCCCCCCATATACCGACTGTAATCCAGAATACAATCAGGCTTTAGGACCAGTCCCGCGGTACCTCGCACAGGGACCTGGGTGCTGCCGTTCCCATGAATTGTGGTCAGCATAAGGACAGCCCTCTTGTCCTTATACCTGACCAGCAACAGGTTTTCATGGGAAAAGGCACGGGACTCACCCCAAGAGCATGTAGGGGATGGGGCGGAAGGCCTCTTTGATTCTTCCAGACTGTCCCACAAGCGACCGTGGATCTGGCGGCGAGGGATGTGAAGAGAGGGATGCTAATATAAAAGTTATCCATGTAAAGGTGGTAACCTTTATGTAGCAATGGCTGGAAAAGGCCCCAAACAACTTTCCCGCTAACACCCAAAGTGGGGGGACATTCTGGGGTTCAATATGGGAATCTCGTCCCTCAGACACCATAAACCTCCAAGTGTCCCTTGAGGTACTCTTGCAAAGTTTATACAGCTTCATGCCATACCGCGCTCGCTTGGTTGGGATGTATTGCCGGAAGCTGAGTCACCCCTTAAAGCTGATGAGAGACTCATCAATAGCGACCGGCCTGATTTTATACAGGTGGTCATACACGGGATCACTTCAGGGGGACATGCAACATTATCAGCATAATTTAAACATTTCAGAATGGCCTCGCCATGGCGATACTGTAGAACGGGGTCTGGTAGAGGATGTCCCCACTCCAGTATTGCCTGACACTGGGTTTTTAAACTAGACCCATATGCAGCGCAAGGCCCCAAAAGGTCCTCATTATGGCTGCATTGACTGGGTACCACTCATTGGATCTAGCTAAAAATGAGCCCGGGTTTGCATCGGTGAACTGTTGGGCATACAGGTTCGTAAGGTCAACCATCAGATTGACAAAGTCATCACTGAAAGAAAAACTGAAATAGTCCATTTCAGTGAACCCGTCAATGTACCCAGACCTTCTGCTGTTGCCCCTGACTACGAACCTCGCTGCCTGCCCTGACCTTCTGCTATGTCTGACGTCTAGTCCTTGTGTACCGCGCCAGTCTCAGCTGCCAGAGAGGTCGAGTCGCTACTGGGGAACACGACCTGGTAGTTGCTGCCGCAGCAAGTCCATCCCGCTTTGTGGCGGGCTCTGGTGAACACCAGTAACTGCTTAGAACCGATTCCCCAGTACGACCCGCGTCATCGCCTCTCTGGCACAGAGGATCCACCTCCAGTGTCCTCAACAGCCGCTAGTCCGGACCCTGACAGGGACCTCACCTGGAAAGTGTTGACCGGGGACGATTCGGGGGCCCACAGTTCCAGAGGTGCTCTGACCCGCTCCTTGGCGGCCACCAAAGATGAGGGCCCTTAGAACTTCCTTTTGAAACTGCAGGAATGTCCCTGTGTTGCCAGCGTGCTGAAACAGTACAAAAGAGTTATACATGGCGACCTGTACCAAGTAGACTGTAACTTTTTTGTATTATGTCTGTGTTTTGCTCATGTCACGCAGCTAAAGGTGCTACAGACCCGTGGACACCTACAGATGGTAACTTTTTTATTAACTCCTTACTGTCCCTACCTAATCTAAACTGTCCCTGACTGCTTTCTGTGCCAAGTCACTATGCCTACCCAATCACAGCTGTACTGGGGGTGGCAACACTGCCACCTCCCATTACTGTACGGATGATGATTGGTAGTGTATATTACACCACCAATCATCATCCTTATCCGGGTCATCGGGTCACACAGATCGCTGGTTAGTATTTACCGGCGATCACCAATATGGGGGATCCTCATGATCACCCTCGGCACTTTGCCGGGATGCCTGATGAATGATTTCAGCAGGCATCCGGCTCCGATCCCCGCCCGGCGAGTGACGGGAACCGTAATCTCCGGTCTGAATTGATCACCGGTCTGATGTGTGTGTGTGTGTGTGTGTGTGGGGGGGGGGGTCTCGCCGGTTAGGGGCAGGGACCGAAATTCCCACAGGCGTACCCATTTACCCTCAGTCCTTAAGGGGTTAAAAAAGATATTGGAGTAAAACACCAGCTGGTGATTACTTTGCTTGGCCTTTCACAGTATCTAGGCCCTTGACATATTACTAAATAGTACACTACTTAAATGAGGGCAGAAAAATGCACTACAGTACGCTTAAAAAACGTATTCTTGCACAACACCAGCAGTACACAACAGTGCTGCAGCACACTGTTGCTGTGTACTAAACCCAAAATTTCACTTTCTCAAAGACTATTAGGAATTGACTGCTGGGTATTATACCGTCTATAGACTAGTATAACCAGCAGACCATTTGTCGTGGAACAAAGAGACACAGAGTTGCACTGAAAAATTATTCCTCCATCCTCTGCTGTTTCTCAAGCTGGGCCAGATTGTTCAAATGTATGAGGCAACACACAGCTCTCTTCCCCTCTCTGTAATACAAAGCTGTAGAAAGTGACTGGGAGGTTAATGGCTGCAGTAAAAAAAAAAAAAATCTGCGAAAAATGCACTGCTCTCTGTCAACCAGAATGCGAATGTGACTATGAGGTGAAACGCTGCTGTAAAAAGCTTGTCTGTGTAAGGCTTCCATCACACTATACAGTGTTTCTCCATTCTTAAACCTCTGTTTTGTGTATTCTATAATTTGAAAACGGACGTCTATGAATGGATGAATTAACGGACAAATACGGATGAATATTTTTTCAATGTTCCGTTATTGTAACGAATCATTGATTATCCGTTAATGTTCGTTATTATCCGTTATAGCATACATCAATAACGTCCGTTAGTTAATCCTTTTCACAACTCTCCTACCTGTTCACACCTCTCCCACCATTTCACACCTCGAAGCACCGCCTCCGACTCCAAGGGTGGGATATAAAAAGGGGGCTTCAATGATTTAGCAGCAGTCTGAATTTCAGCTTTGTGAGGAAGAGTACTGTTGCTGTCTGAACAATTTCACCATGTTTCCCACTAACATTTCCTACGGTTTTAAAGTTCTGCTGTGGCGTGCCCGAACAATAAGAAGATATCTAGATGCCGAAAGATGTCGCAACCAATGCCACAGAAGATATTGGATACATCCCATCACTGCTGCACGTATGACCCATGGTGTGCAAAGCACTTTGTATGTGGAGCTGTGCCAGCACCCTGAGAAGTTTGCAAGCTATCTACGGATGTCTGTATGGCCGTTCAATGACCTTCTAGCACGCATCAGTGAATGCATCCGTCGCCAAGACACCCACCTCAGGAGGAGCATTTCACCAGAGGAACGCCTTGTCGTAACCCTCAGGTATGTAGTATATATTTTTTTTGCATTTTTTTATTCAATTATACAAAATACTCAAACACCTTTTTCTTTTTTTTTCTTCAACTGTAAATTTTTATTTGAGTTTCACTTTTGTAAGTTACAAATATCAGCAACACAGATAAAGAGCCTCGCCATTCTGTTTTTTTTTTTTTACTGCAGCCATTAACCTCCCAGTCACTTTCTACAGCATTGTATTACAGAGAGGGGAAGAGATCTGTGTGTTGCCTCATACATTTGAACAATCTGGCCCAGCTTGAGAAACAGCAGAGGATGGAGGAATAATTTTTCAGTGCAACTCTGTGTCTCTTTGTTCCACAACAAATGGTCTGCTGGTTATACTAGTCTATAGATGGTATAATACCCAGCAGTCAATTCCTAATAGTCTTTGAGAAAGTGAAATTTTGGGTTTAGTACACAGCAACAGTGTGCTGCAGCACTGTTGTGTACTGCTGGTGTTGTGCAAGAATAAGTTTTTTAAGCGTACTGTAGTGCATTTTTCTGTCCTCATTTAAGTAGTGTACTATTTAGTAATATGTCAAGGGCCTAGATACTGTGAAAGGCCAAGCAAAGTAATCACCAGCTGGTGTTTTACTCCAATATATTTTTTAACCCCTTAAGGACTGAGGGTAAATGGGTACGCCTGTGGGAATTTCGGTCCCTGCCCCTAACCGGCGAGACCCCCCCCCACACACACACACACACACACATCAGACCGGTGATCAATTCAGACCGGAGATTACGGTTCCCGCCACTGGCCGGGCGGGGATCGGAGTCGGATGCCTACTGAAATCATTCATCAGGCATCCCGGCAAAGTGCCGAGGGTGATCATGAGGATCCCCCATATTGGTGATCGCCGGTAAATACTAACCAGCGATCTGTGTGACCCGATGACCCGGATAAGGATGATGATTGGTGGTGTAATATACACTACCAATCATCATCCGTACAGTAATGGGAGGTGGCAGTGTTGCCACCCCCAGTACAGCTGTGATTGGGTAGGCATAGTGACTTGGCACAGAAAGCAGTCAGGGACAGTTTAGATTAGGTAGGGACAGTAAGGAGTTAATAAAAAAGTTACCATCTGTAGGTGTCCACGGGTCTGTAGCACCTTTAGCTGCGTGATCCCGGCCCTACAGGGTCGCTGTGTTCTGCCCCCAGCATCTTTTTTGGGTGCAGACCATTTTTTTTTTCAGCGAACGATCTATAGCTGTCCGCCACAGTTAGCTAAAGCCCACCCGCCGCTGATCAGTCCCGTAGTACTGATCACCATTTTTTTGTGGTGAATGTGCTTTTTCTGGGATTAAAGCATCTTTTTTCTTTTATTTTTTGCACCTATAGGTGGGCCGAGCCACCAGTAGCAGACCTGTGCTGTGTGGACAGACCGTACCTGTGTGTGCGGCCTGATTTTTTTTGGGGGGGGGGGGTTTATTTATTTTAGGGTGGGTTAGGGTAGGAAGTCTTGCACCACACCACACGCAGAACACACACCAATAAAGTTTTCCCCCCACATACATACACTTCACCCCCCCCCATTATACTAGGTAAATGGCCCGCAGGGCGTTTTCAGCGGAGGAGGCATATGCCATACTTGCCTCCGACACTGAAAGCGCCACAGAGGACGAGGAAGACCCCACCTTCTTTATTTCCTCGTCCTCCTTATCATCTAGTTCTGATGATGAGTCATGCAAGGCTGCAAACCTCCTCTGCTCCTGACCCTGTGCCCCATGCTAGTATGAGTCCCCCTGGCGCTCATACTAGTCAAGCCCCCCAGCCAAGTTCACTGGTGCCCCGTACCGGCGAACTTGTCTGGACTCAGCCAGCGGACCACAAGCCCGTGTTTCTTGAGTTTGTTGGCAACTCAGGAATCAAGACTGACATTGTCGAGTTCACTGAAATGGACTATTTCAGTTTTTCTTTCAGTGATGACTTTGTCAATCTGATGGTTGACCTTACGAACCTGTATGCCCAACAGTTCACCGATGCAAACCCGGGCTCATTTTTAGCTAGATCCAATGAGTGGTACCCAGTCAATGCAGCCATAATGAGGACCTTTTGGGGCCTTGCGCTGCATATGGGTCTAGTTTAAAAACCCAGTGTCAGGCAATACTGGAGTGGGGACATCCTCTACCAGACCCCGTTCTACAGTATCGCCATGGCGAGGCCATTCTGATATCAGCAACACAGATAAAGAGCCTCATACGGCACAATCAAGGTAAACAGAAGAGAACACAGGCAATGAGTGAGGCCCCAATGAAGTAGTCAGTTACCCCCTGGACCGCTCCAGGAGATCTACCATCGGAACCATCCATGTTACCAAAAACACCACAACTGGACAAGGACGAACAGACAGTCACGCACAAGGGAAGGGGGTCATAAGACAGGAAGGGGATGAGGGAGCGGAGACGAGGGGGTTGGGGTGAAGGAGGAAAAGTGAATAAGCTAAAGGAAGAGAAAGCAGGCTAAGGAGGCTGACGGTCAAGAAACCGGTCCCAGGGTTTCCAAACTGAGGAAAAGAGAGGCTGAGTGTTATTAAGGGACGCCGTGAGGAACTCGAGAGAACGGATCTCACGAATCCTGGCCATCAGATCTACTTCGGAGGGAGGTAAGGGAGATTTCCAGTATTTGGCAATCAGGGTTTTAGCTGCTAGGACCATGTGCATAAAGAGTTTAAATGGCTTCTTAGGAAGGGATCTATAGGAGAGGAACAGTAGATACACCTTAGGGTCTAGAGGAACCCCCGTCCCCACCACATTCCTCACCAAACGTCCAACCATTTCCCAGTAGGGAACTATCAAGGGGCATGACCAGAATATATGGAAAATCGAACCCAACCCTACACCACACCGCCAACATTGAGGGGGGATACTGGGATTCAACTTATTGAGTAGCTCAGGAGTGTGATACCAACCCATTAACAATTTATATTGTGTTTATTTGTACGTGGTACAGATGAATGCCCGAGAGGCCCGTTCCCAAATAGTTTGCCACTGAGGGAGAGTGATTGAGGTATTCAGGGCCTCCTCCCAACGGCTCATGTAACGATGAGTTGGGGCACCTCACTCCAGAGGGGCTATAATAATCGAGTAAATATCAGAAAGAAGGCCTTTTGATTGCGGTCCTGAACGGCACAGCCGCTCAAAAGCCGAAGGCAGGGAAACCTCAAGGGATCCCAACTCCAAGATCATAAAATGCCGGAGTTGGAGATAGTGGAGCCGTTCAGAGGAGGGAAGACCAAAGCGGGACACCAAATCTTCAAAGGGCAGCAATACACGGGTAAGGGGGTGTACCAAGTCCGCCCAACAGAAAAGCCCTCTACCCCCCCATTCCCTAACTACTGAGGAGGTAAGACCCGGAGGGAAAGACGGATGGTATAGGAAAGATTGCAGGGGGGAAACACGAGAAAAGAGACAAAATTTTCTAGAGCAATAGTCCCAGACATACCGAGACAAGGCCATAGGGCCTAATAAGGGGCCAGAGAGAGAGGGTGGTGGAGAGCGACTCCATAAAAATGTATTGGGGTGAATCGGGGCCAACCATAGTTTTTCCAACTCCATCCAACGACTGTATGCCCGGTATGTGGACCATGCAGCCAGGTGACGTAGGTGAGCTGCCCAATAGTACTTAGTGACATCCGGTACGGAGAGACCCCCTGCTGTCCTACTCGCTAGCATAACCAACATCGGGAGGCGATGCCTCTTACAATCCCAAATAAAGCGGAAAATGGCGGACTGAAAAGCCCTCAACGCTGACAACGGGATCCGGACCGGAAGTGTTTCAAAAAAATATAGTAACTTGAGAAGAATAGTCATTTTGACTGCTGCCACACGGCCAAAAAAAAGGAGATGTAGTGAGTTCGCCATTTATCCATCAGTGCATGTAGCTGCTGGAATAGGGGAGTATAGTTAGTAGAATAGAGAGAAGAATAACTAGAGGTGAGACGAACGCCAAGATAGGTGATAGCAGAGGGAGACCACCGAAAGGAATAGGAAGCCCATAACTGTGCAGACAGAGGTGGGGAAAGATTCAGAGGTAGCACTTCAGTTTTAGAGAGATTAACCTTATAGCCAGAGACAGTACCGTAGGAATGTAAGACCCTATACAAGTTGGGCAAAGAGAGTAAAAGTTTAGTGAGAGTGAGGAGGGCATCGTCAGCAAAGATGCAAATTTTCAATACCTTATCGTGGAGAGTAACCCCCGTGATGTCTACTGATCCCCTGATCATGGTAGCAAGAGGTTCAATGCATAAGGCAAAAATCAAAGGGGACAGCAGACAACCTTGCCTAGTACCGTTATGTATAGGGAAAGAATGAGAGGAGGCATGGGGAAGCTTGAGTGAGGCCGTGGGAGAAGAGTAGAGGCCCCGCAGTGCAGTGAGGAAGGCGCCCGTGATCCCAAATTTTCCGCGTCCAAGCTGAGGACAACTGCTTGTTCAGATCGCCTATTCACAAGATCAATTAAATTAACCACCCACCTCGTGTTGTCACCCCCCTGTCTGCAGGGGATAAAACCCACCTGGTCTTAATGGATAAGAGAAGGGAGGAGGCAACCAAGGTGGGCAGCCAGAACCTTAGAAAATAGCTTAAGATCCATATTAAGTAAAGCAATGGGCTTAGGAATCAGGGTGAGCAGAGAATGCACAAAGGACTGCGGGACCCCCCCCCCCCCCCCCAGAAAAGAGTTGAAAAGAGAAACCAGATGAGGAAGGAGCAAGGCAGAGAACGTTTTACAAGAAAGATAAGTAAACCCATCAGGACCCGGTGAACGCCCTGAAGGAAGTGACTTTAGCACCTCCGTCACGTCTTCCAGCGAGACTGGTTCATTAAGCATGTCGTGGTCCGCGGAAGTGAGAAAGGGGAGATGGCATTCCGAAAGAAACAAGTTCAGAAGGGCATCACGTTCCCCAGGGTCGGATTGGAGTTGGGAAGGGAGAGAATAAAGTTTAGAGAAATAGTCAGTAAAGAGGCGAGAGATAGCGTCTGGGTGATAGTGGAGAGTACCCGAGGGATCCTTCAAAGCTGAGGGCATCTGGGCGGCAGCTCGGTCCCTTAAACGTCTAGCTAAAAGCGTATGGGCCTTATTACCCTTCTCATAAAACCGCTTGGCATAAAGAAGCTGCCGCTCCACCTTATGGAGAGCCAGCTCGCCCAGCTGGGCACGAGCCGCCACCAAACGCCTCAGGATCGAAAGAGAGGGGGAAGTGAGAAGGTCAGTTTCCAGGGAATGAATATGTGGCTGCAACTCCCGATACCATGCCAAGCCATCACGCTTGAGACGGGAGCCCAGAGCAATACAATGCCCTCGGACAACCAATTTGTGAGCTTCCCAAAGAACCGCCTGAGAAGAGACAGATCCCTGATTGAGGGAAAAGTACTCGGTTATTAAGGCCTGGATCGATTCTCTCGAGGGCAGAGACTTAAGCAAAGAGTCGTTGAGACGCCAATGACAGCGCCGAGAAAAGGAAGAAAAGGGAGAAAATGACAGAAGCAGAGGGCCATGATCAGACCATGAGATAGGATCTAGGGACGCAGAGGAGAGCATGCGCACCATAGGTAAATTGCCAAAAAAAATTGTCAATGTGTGTATGCAGTTTATGAGGGTGGGAATAGAACGAAAATGATCTATCAGTGGGGTGATTAATCCGCCATAAATCATACAGGGATGAGGAACGTATGAACCGTCGGAACAAAGTAGCGAGGCGCAGCTGTGTTGGGGGATACCGGAGCACCCAGAGCCGAGTGGCGATCCATGGGGGGGGGAAAATAAGGTTAAAATTGCCTCCGAGGAGCCAGGCCGATGGAGGGTATTTGTAGAGTCGCTTGAGAACCCGACGCAAGAACGGTAGTTGAGGGGCATACACATTACACAATAGAAGTGGTTTTCCACCCAGAAAACCCTCCACCACTACGAATCTCCCATTAGGGTCAAGGAAAGAAGAGGAGACCTGGAGAGGACAGTATCTCGAGATAAGGATTGCTACCCCGTCCTTTTTCCTCCCCGAGGAGGCAGAGAAAGCAAGTGGGTAGAGATGATGTAGGAATTGAAAGGAGCCAGAGAGGTCTAAATGTGTCTCCTGAAGAAAGACAATATCAGTCCTCTGCATTACCAACTCCTTTTGCAGGAGGCGCCGTTTGGAAGGGGAGTTGAGGCCCTTCACATTCAGTGAGACACATTTAGCCATAGTCGAGGATGTAGGAAAGCACTAAAGCTAAAGCAGAGAGTGAGCTTACCCAGAGATAGCACTGGAGATTCCAGGACCAGAAGCCTCCGCCACCAGAACGAAGGGTAAAGGAAGGCTCTGAAGTCTCCAGAGACCTGAAAAAGAAGTAGGGACGGGGAGAAAAGGGAGGTACAAAAGGAGACGGGAAGACAGGACAAACAACGAAAAACAAGACAAATAACGATAAGAACAGGAAAAGAAGGACTGAACCAATAACCAAAAGGTCATCAAGGAGGCATAAATCACAGGTAATACAGGAACATACAGGCACCCGAAGGGCACCTCTGCGTTTGGGAAGGCCTCAGTGGGGAGATGAGAGAACGCCATCAAGGAAGAAAAGCCGACACAAAAAGGACCACCCCACGAGGTCATGCCAAAGGCAAGGAGAAAAAAAAAAATCCAAATACCACAACAACTAAGAAATGCAAGTGTACAGGAGAACCACTACCACCCAGTAACACATGAAGGGGAACAACCAGAAAGGAGGGGGCAGTCCATAAGGCACAACAGGATGCAGCACAGTTCACAATCAGGAATCAGGCATCAGCCGGCATCTCACGCTCAGGTCACTGGAGGCGCATAAGGAGTGCCAGGTTTGTCAGAGGCAGGAGACTTCCCATTCCTACCAGACCGTCTGCGACGAACCGGTTGCCACACAGGAGGAAGAGGCGGAGGGGGAGGGGAAAATGCCCAGTCCATCACCTGGGGCACAGGAACCTCCAAGGCAGAGCAGAAGGCCGGAATATCCGAGTAAGCCCGTAACACAGCAGAGCATCCATCCCTGCGAGCCTGCAGGGCAAAAGGAAAGCTCCAGCGGTATGGAATTTGATGTTGCCTAAGGACGGCCAACAGTGGTTGGAGCATGCGTCTTTTTCGAAGAGTGATCCAAGAGAGATCCTGATACAGTTGGATGGGGGCCCCATTAAAATTAAAGGATCTCTGGGCACGTGCTTTTGCCATAATAGTCTCCTTGAGGCGAAAGTCATTGACATGGCAGATGACATCCCTGGGAGGGCCATTGGCAGGTCTGGGACGAAGAGCACGGTGGGCCCTGTCCATCATAATCTGTACAGGAGGGGACTCACCAAGGAGAAGGTTAAAGATAGCCTCCAGCGTGCCCGGGAGGTCTTCGTCCCGAGTAGTTTCAGGGAGACCCCGAACACGGATGTTGTGGCGGCGGCCCCTATTGTCCAGGTCTTCTAGATGGTTATGCATATCACTGAGGAACTCCGATTGAGCCGCCATCGTGGAATGGAGTTGCACAATATAGTCCCTGGTAGTATCATGGGTCTCCTCCAGCATTTCAACCCGGTCAGAGACATGCTGTAAATCCTTACGCATAGAAGCTATCTCCACCCGGCAGGTGTCTCTGACTTCAGCAACAATTGAGCGGAAGTCCTCCTTGGATGGAATGAGCGATAAAAGCTGAGAAAAATCAATAGGAGCTGGGGAAAGAGCCGGTCGGCCAGAGGGCTCCAGATCCACTCCAGGAGTGTCATCCCAAGCCGGGATCCCCCCCTGCAGGGCCTGAGCGGGAGCCAGGCATCCGAGCAGCAGATGGCACAGCCGCCAGGGAATCAGTTGCGCCAGACCCCTGCAGTGGGGTGAGCAGGTGGGGTGCCACAGGTGGTTTATGTTCTGAGGAGTCACCCGAATCCCCCAGGAGCAGGAGGGGTGAGGGAGCAGCCCAGTCCAGGGTAGCTTGCAGGGCCCCTGGGGAGGCCGGCAGGGGTGCCTCCACAACAGAGGGGGCAGGTAGGACAGGAGGCAGGGGGGAGGAGATGGAGGATCCCCAAACAATATCAGCCCAGGGTGAGATAGGGGGATCCCACAGCCCTTTATGTGGAGGGCTGCGTTGAGGAGATGGAGGGCTGGGAGTAGAAGAGGACTGTGCAGGAGGATTTGTGCTGGGGAGAAGAGAGCACAGCTGTGCCACTGAGTCTTCAGCTCTCACCTTCTCCGTCGCAGGGAGCCGCGAGGAATCCAGGGCTCCAACCCCCACAGCAGCGGTCTGGGATGACGAGCTGGGCTGTCCGTCCGCGGAAGCAGGTAGGCAGAGGACACCAGGATCCGGGAGGTCCCGCGGGGTGGCGTGTACAGCCTGTGCAGGAGAAGGTACCGGAGGTCCGGGCCGGGAGCGGAGGCTGTAGGCAGGGCTTCCCTCGGTGGTTAAGGCCGCAGGTCCCGCAGTGAGTGCCGGTGCCAGGTATTTCCTAATGCCCCCGGAGGCTGAAGGTGGGTGGGCAGTAGTAGGTGGTCTCCTAGAGGTCCTCCGTGAGGATTTCCCCATATAGCAGAAGGTGTTTCAAGCTAATGTAGCAGGCAGAGGACCTCATGGCAGCGGAGCCCTAGCACCACGCGGCCATCTTCTTCGGCGTCACGCCACGCTCCCCCCAAACACCTTTTTCTTTCTTCAGGTTCCTGGCATCAGGTGAGAGTTTTTCATTGCTCCACTTCCAGTTTCGCCTGGGAATTTCCACCATCTCAGGGATTGTCCGGACCACTTGTGATGCCCTGTGGGATTGCCTTGCAGCAGAATTTCTCCCACAACCTTCTCCAGAACTTTGGATTCGCATAGCAGAGACATTCCGGGAAATAACACAGTTTCCAAACTGTGTTGGAGCCATTGATGGGAAGCACATCCGGATCCAGAAGCCGGCACACACAGGTTCAGAGTTTTTCAACTACAAGAAGTTCTTCTCCACCATACTCATGGCCGTTGCGGATGCGCAGTACAGTTTCATCGCTGTAGACATTGGGTCATATGGAAGAACAAACGACTCCCGTATGTTCAAGAACTCTATCATGGGTAGGAGGATATACTCTGGTGAAATGGGACTTCCTGAACTAAGGTCCTTTCCTGGGACTGATGGACCTCCAATGCCTTTTGTATTTATTGGAGATGAGGCCTTTCAGATGTGTACCAATTTGCTGAAGCCCTACTCCAGCCAAGGACTCGACCACCACCAGCGGATTTTTAACTACAGACTGTCACGTACAAGACGCTATATGGAGTGTGCCTTTGGCATTTTTGCTGGAAAATGGCGGATCTTCATGCGGCCAATCCAACTGCACCCAGACATGGTTGATATGGTTGTTAAGGCAGCTGTGGTTCTCCACAACTTTATCAGAACCAAGGAGCCTTCCACCAGTGATCCAGAAGAAGTGGATTAATCTCTACCTGCAGTACAGCAGATATCCAGAAGATCTACCCAGGCCGTCATGCGTCTCAGAGACGATTTTGCAAATTATTTCTTGACTGAAGCTGGCAGAGTGTCATGGCAGGATCGGATGTTCTGAACTTTCTTTGAATTAAAGGGGTATTCCAGGCAAAACCTTTTTTTTTATATATATCAACTGGCTCCGGAAAGTTAAACAGATTTGTAAATTACTTCTATTAAAAAATCTTAATCCTTCCAATAGTTATTAGCTTCTGAAGTTTTCTGTCTAACTGCTCAATGATGATGTCACGTCCCGGGAGCTGTGCATGATGGGAGAATATCCCCATAGGAACTGCACAGCTCCCGGGAAGTGAGTCATCAGAGAGCAGTTAGACAGAAAACAACAACTCAACTTCAGAAGCTAATAACTATTGGAAGGATTAAGATTTTTTAATAGAAGTAATTTACAAATCTGTTTAACTTTCCGGAGCCAGTTGATGTATAAAAAAACTTTTTGGCCTGGAATGTTTTAATTTTCTATATAATTTTTAACTTTTGATATTGCATTTGTCCACATTGCTTGCATGATTTGGAAGGGGATAATTTGTATGCACCAGTGCCAGACTGTGACACTGTGGCGTACAGAATGTCAACTCCCCTATCATGATAGCAATGTGTTAATGTATATATCATAAATAATAGACAATGAGGGGAGTCAATCAGATTGGTTCTCTAGAAACAATGTGATTATTGGTATAGGCAACTGACTTTAAAGTACACACAAACATAGAAACATTTTTAAAAAATACTCACACGACCACGTCCTCAACCTTGGAACCTGAGGCTTCTTCCTCTGGTTGGCGCGGGAAGCTATTTAAAATAAAATAATATATATAAAATAAAATGTTATATATATACACACACATATATGTATACACACACATACATTTTATGTATATATATATATATATATATATATATACACATATATATATAGATGCAAATCATAAAATGTTGCAGTATCTTGTAATACCTTTTTTATTGGACTAACAGAATTTTGTAGAGACAAGCTTTCGGGATTTCTCCCTTTATCAAGTCCAAAGCAAATCTAAGCTCACAAGCAGAAGACACAGGCTACATCTCACAAATATGCAGGGGTTAAGACAATAGATGTGGAGAATTCACACTAAGATGGGCCATAAATTGTCCTGTTACACTTGGTGCATTGTATCATGTAGACCACATCTATTGTGTTAACCCCTGCATATTTATGAGATGTAATCCGTGTCTTCTGCTTGTGAGCTTAGATTTGCTTTGGACTTGATAAAGGGAGAAATCCTGAAAGCTTGTCTCTACAAATTAACAATGCTGTTAATCCAATAAAAAAGGTACTGCAACATTTTATGATTTGCATCTGCATCACTGGACTAATACGGCTACTCAAATTTACTATAAATATATATATATATATATATATATATATATATATATATATATATACACACACACACACACACATACACACACACACACATATACAAATACAAATGAAAGAATACATACTGGTTCAGGCTCTTTGGAAGGCTCATGGGAGGCTTGGGGGGCCGATATATGAGGGACAGTTTCCTCCTCGGATTCCTCTGCTGGTATATATGTCCTATCATCACTATCTGCTGCCTATAAAAGCAAAAAAATAAAAATAATAATTAAAAATAAAATACAAACATTTTGAAAATAAAGAAAAAAAAAAAGGAAAAAAAATACTCACACTTGGTGTGTGTGCGGGGGCGTGGCCACGCACGGCATGTGAGCGGACATGTGGCGCTGAGCTCCGCCGAGACTCCTACAATTATCCTGGGTATCAGGCTGTATCTCAGTCCCTTTTACTTACCTGTTGGTAGCTGTGGGTCCCTGGAGTGGAGCGGTAGTGAGATGATGGGACGCCGACGACAAAAGAAGCTGCAGGAGCCGATGAACGGCGACGGGGTCGAGTCCCTGGTGAAGCGGGCGCCAACTTGTGTGGAGGTGTCGGGGATCGCGGAGTGCCTGCAGCGCTTCGCGAGTGTTACCGACTCCACTGACGGGGCTCCAGTGGGCAGGTGGAGTGAAGAGGAGATGAATGGGAATGACTGGCTGGCCGAGTCTCTTATGTCTGAGGAGATTGCAGGCCCTGTTATTCCTGTTACTCTAGTTCTCACGGTACTCTTTCCCGTATAGATTTAGCATTGGGTAATGAATCTATCCTTCCATTAATTAGTTCAGTTGAGTACCTCCCCCGTAGTCTCTCTGACCATTCCCCTATAATGGTACGGTTTACTGGCCATTCTCATCCTAAAATGCGAGGCTCTCTGTGGCGTTTCTACTGTGGGTAACTCGCTTTCTATTGATATTGCTGAGTTTTATAGAATTAATGCTGGGTTGGCCTCGGTGGGTACTGTATGGGACTCATTGAAAGCTTATGTGAGGGGTATCTTTATTAGCGATATTAAGTTTTGCAAGTCTAAAAATAGAGCGTTACAGAATACGCTGCAGGCACAGGTCATGGGGGCGGAACTGAATTTTTTTTGTGACCTATCTGATGCTAATAGGGATAACTGGCAGTCTTTACAGTCTATGTTAGATGCGCATTTGATGCACATGGCAGACAACAAAAGTTTTTTTCAACAGCAGAAGTATTTTGAGAGTGGTGAGAGCACCGGGCGTTTGTTGGCTAGTACGGTTAGAGCCCAGCAGGGTTCTGCCTCTATCCCCTGCCTTTGTGATGGTGCCGGGACTATGGTTCGGGAGGATGCGGATATTCTGAAAGTCTTGGTCTCCTTTTATAAGGATACCTACTCTTCCAAGTTGTCGCATGACAGTCAGTCCATAGAGCACTTTGTCTCTGCTATTTCTCTCCCGGTGCTAACACAGACGCAGAGGGACATGCTGGATGCCCCTATCTCTATTGAAGAATTGGAGAATGCTCTGGGCGAGCTTCCGTCTGAGAAGTCTCCGGGGGTGGATGGGCTCCCTAATGAATATCTTAAACACTATAAGGATATCCTGTTACCCAAACTGCTAGAAGTATTGAGAGCTGCCGCTGAGGGGGGGACGTTGCCAGGTTCCATGATGGAAGCGATTATAGTGTTATTCCTAAAGTCAGGTAAAGATCCACATTTAGCGGGCTCCTATAGGCCCATTTCTGTCCTGTGTTCTGATGTTAAGCTACTGGCCAAAGTCCTGGCTAATAGACTGCTGAAGGTAATCTCCTCATTGATACACGGTGACCAAATGGGATTTATGCCCGGGAAGTCTACGGTGGAGAATGTCAGAAGGCTCTTTTTGAACCTTCAATCACAGCTGAGGGGTGATGGGTGCAGAGCTGTACTGTCGCTTGATGTTGCAAAAGCTTTTGACAGCATTGAGTGGCCATTCCTTTGGTGTGTAATGCGACATATGGGATTTGGGCCAGTATTTCTGTCCTGGGTACAATTACTATATGCAACCCCTTGTGCTCGAATACGGGCTAATGGTTTATTGTCTCATTCCTTCCCATTGGGTAGGGGCACGTGCCAGGGGTGTCATCTTTCCCCTTTCCTTTTTGCTTTGGCTATAGAACCCCTGGCAATCTTAGTACAGGCTTCTACTGAGTTTAAGGGATTCTGCTATGGTGATCTGGAAGAGTGTATTACCCTTTATGCTGATGATATGTTGTTGTTTATGAGGGATGTTGTGCATTCTCTTCTCCCGTTTATGGCATTGATAGAGAACTATGGTAGTTATTCTGGCCTGGCTATCAATTGGGATAAGTCTACGATTCTCCCTCTTGATCCCCTTCCTCGCATGCCGGTATTGGATAGAGCTGGTCTCCCTGTGGTAACTCAATTTAAATACCTGGGTGTAGTGGTCTCAGTGAATTTTTTGATTATATATCTCTGAACCTCATCCCATTGCTTGTTCGTAGTTCTGGTAAAGTGGCCGTATGGCGGAAATTGCCTCTCTCTATGGTAGGTAGATCCAATTTAATCAAAATGATACTCATGCCTCAATTCTTATATATCTTGCATAATACCCCTGTCTGGATCCCTGTGAAATCTTTTCTTAGGATTCAGTCCTTATTCAGAGAACTTATATGGAATGGGAAGTCTGTCAGATTGCGGTTGGAGACGTTGCAACGTAGTAAGGAGGCCGGTGGTCTTTCTATTCCTAATCCCTGGTTATACTTTTTGCCATCAAAGTTTCAACAGTTGAGGGGGTGGGCTCTGTACAACACTATGGGACGTACTGGTGAGTTGGTTTCGAGGAGACTGGGCAAGGTGACTCCTATTTATCTGTTGGAGATGGCTGCGCAGACTCGGCCACCTGATACCCTTCCCACTTTTACTCTTATCAGTAAGGTGTGGGCAAAATTTAAGGCTTTGTTGAGATACCCTGTGTTTGTAACTTTCTCCCCTCTGTGGCTCAATCCTAACTTACCTCAAGTGAGTTTGTTATCTGCTAGTACTCCTTGGATTACTCGAGGGGTGTTTTATCTATCTCAGTTGTATGATGGGCCGGTGTGGTAATCCTTTGCTCAGTTACAGGAGGAATTTACTTTACCTCATTCCTATTTCAACCGCTACCTACAGCTGCCTTTGATACGCAGTCTAGGGTGGGGGGCTTCGATATTGGCTCATCGGATGTTGTACAAAACCTGTTTACTGAATCTTCTACTAAGGGTGTGATTTCTGTATTATATAGGGAGCTCCTCTCCTTCTACCATGAAGCCTATCCGCTGACAATTAAAAGAAAAAGGGAGGCTGAGGTGGGTCCCATATCTGATGAGCAATGGGCACAAATTGTATCTATGGCCCATAGGGTGTCCCAAATTTTTCTATTGCATAGAGTGTATCGCACTCCTGCATTCCTTCATAAAATTGAACTACGGCCGGACTCCTGTTGCCCTCGTTGTTCCATGCCGGATGCTCATCTGATTCATATGTTTTGGGACTGTGCACATCTCACTCTATTCTGGAGAGAGGTGGGGCAGCTGATTAGCAGGGTGTATGGTTGCCCATTTACTTTATCTATTCTAACATGTCTCTTGGGACTGCTGGAGGGGTTGGATGAGGGTAGTGGCTTGTATGTCGGCATTAATAGGAACCTTTATCAAGCCCGTAAACTGATAACTCAGTATTGGCTGAGACCCTTACTGCCCACTATAGTAGAATTGATTGCTAAGCTGAATCGCATCATTAGATTGGAGAAGGGAGTATATACAAAAAGAAAAGCATCAAGTAAATTTGAATCTATCTGGGGTCCCTGGCTGAATACCCTCGGGGTACCGTCCACATACTTATGTAGGTCTTCTATGGAAGTGCTTCTGGGGGTGATGGGGGCCCTGGCCGTTTATAATGTCTGTGTCTTTTTGGCCAGCTCACCTCATCTCTTTTGCTAATACATTATATGTGCAAGTCTGTTTGTGTCCTCCGAGTCTGTCTCCTTATATGACCCCTTTGTTCATGTCTCTGTGCCTGTGTGACTGTTGTACGCCATGAGTTTTACCTATACTATATGATGCCTCCTATTTTTTGGCTACTGAAGAGGGGACACTGGGATGGGGGTGGGGGAGGGACTTTTGTCTGTTTTTTGGGTGGGTGGGGGGGTTTAGGGGACTGTTGGCTTGTTTTGTATGTCTGTATTATAAAAATGTGTTCAATAAAAAAATTCTGATTTAAAAAAAAAAAAATACTAACACTTGGGATACTTGTATGGTCACTGTGTTCCTCAGATGTTTCCCTGTTAAATTAACAAATACGATGTCAAACATTGACAATAAAAGAGATAAATCACCTTTTTTGATTGGGACTTTTTGGACACAGTGCCTGAGCTTTCCTTGCTCCTATCTTGATGTGGCTATAAAAAATAAAAAAAATTTAAATAATGAATACAATCTGCTGCCTATAAAAGCAAAAAAAAAATATTAAATATTAAATACGAACATTTAGAAAAAAAATGATTAAAAATACTTACACTTGGGCTACTTGTATGGTCACTGTGTTCCTCAGATGTTTCCCTCCTTTCTGGAACATGTTTCTGTTGCAATAATGAATAACATTTTTTTTTAATGATTTATGAACAAATATAATGTCAACCATTGACAATAATAAATTTTTTGATTGGGACTTTCTGGACCTAGTTCCAGAGCTTTCCTTGCTCCTATGTTGATGTGGCTATAAAAAATAATAATTGTTTGAAATACTGAATACAAATAAAATAATCATACAACAATGAACAATACAGTGCAAACACTATAAAAAATCCAATTCAATAAAAAATAAAATTAAAAAAAAGTACACTCACTGTGGGTCTGGCAGGCCTTCACCCCATGTCATTTTCATACGATGATGAGGGGGATGATTCCTCTTGTACAATCTGAATATAGAAAAATAAAAAATAACAACATAATTTTTTTAACTATATATTTTGATATTAAACAAAAAATTTTCACATAAAAAATTATGACTCACTTTTTTAGTACTGCTTTTAGGTTTCTAATGTACAAGTGTGGGAGCTCTATGTAAAATATAAGAGACCTAAACCGAGGATACTGTGTTGCACATTACCGTGTGCCAAATATATACTGATTTAAAAAAATGGAAAAATAGCGTCTGTGTCTGATAATAAGATATAAAATATAATTACATTTATTGAATAATACTGTGAGGTCTGGGGCAGGGCCCTTGCCGCAGACAGCTCACTAACATAGAATGGTAAAATTAAGTTATAAACATTTAAAACATGACGTTAAAATAGTATTGCACTTAAACAGTGGGACAATGGTGGGGGTTTATAGTCCAATGTTTGTAATAGGATATGTCCAATAAACAGTTTTTGCAGCGCTGGAGGCTCGCAGTTACGAGCCCACTGAGTATACTTGTATGCGCAGTAGCGCTAAAGCTCTATCCTCTATACCCCGATGGCACGAGGACAAAGTACAAGAGGAAAAATAGATCAAAGTCAGGCACTTAGTGCCTCTTACCGGCTCCGGCGAAAGCAGTCATATGCGCATAGCAGTGCTTAACGGTGATCCGGATTGATGCCTCTCAGCTCCGGCAGCACGAGGAAGGTGTAGGAGAGGTGAAGATGTCCGGTACAGATGGTTATTGCGTAGTCTGCCGGAAAAGGTAATGTTCGTTTGTAGCGTGTGGCAGCGCGGGCTGGAGGTCTTTGATGTGGGATCCCTCTCTACCCCGACGGCGGGGTTAAACCAGGATTGCAACAATACACTATATACATTTTGTACAGTTATATAACTTCTGTACAACAGCGCTAGTTCACAGTAACTACCCCTATCTTTGTATCTTTCTGTACCCTGTACTTCTTTCTACTTATGCTTGTATTCCATTTTCTCCTCTTTTTTTTTTTCTCTCCCTTTTTATTTTTATTTTTTCTATTTGTGTCTAATAACTTTATCAGGCTGAATTAGCCCAAACACTTCCCACCTTTTTTTTTTTTTTTTTCTCTTTCTTTCTATTTGTGTCTAATAACTTTATCAGGCTTAATTAGCCCTAACACTTCCCAGTGAGGATCTAGGACCAGTTCTTGGATCTTACCTGAATGACTTGCCAAAAAAATGGTTATATAAGGCTGCAATTCCCAGCCCAGTTCACACAGTCTTTGCATATCCACCATTGAAAAAGGGGACGCTGCTCCCCGAAACACTTCTGGTACAAGACTGCCTTTGCACAAGAAGTCGGGACTATTTTTGGATTATATGTCCACCACTATTGGTCTTTTACTGCCCTCTCAGCTTCTCCCTGCACCGTCGGGGTAGAGAGGGATCCCACATCAAAGATCTCCAGCACTGCGACACGCTACAAACGAACATTACCTTTTCCAGCGGACTACGCAATAACCATTTGTACCGGACATCTTCACCTCTCCTACACCTTCCCTGTGCTGCCGGAGCTGAGAGGCATCAATCCGGATCACCGTTAAGCACTGCTATGCGCATATGACTGCTTTTGCCGGAGCCGGTAAGAGGCACTAAGTGCCTGACTTTGATCTATTTTTCCTCTTGTACTTTGTCCTCGTGCCATCGGGGTATAGAGGATAGATCTTTAGCGCTACTGCGCACACAAGTATACTCAGTGGGCTCGTAACTGCAAAAACTGTTTATTGGACATATCCTATTACAAACATTGGACTATAAACTCCCACCATTGTCCCACCGTTTAAGTGCAATAATATTTTAACGTCATGTTTTAAATGTTTATAACCAACTTTTACCATTCTATTTTAGTGAAGTGTCTGCGGCAAGGGCCCTGCCCCAGACCTCACAGTATTATTCAATAAATGTAATTATATTTTATATCTTATTATCAGACACTTCCTTTCTTTCTTATTTATCTCTATTTATTCTGCCTTATTCAAAATTTTCTTCCTAGCCTAGTAGGACTGCTATTTTTGCTTTTAGGTTTCATTTGCTTCTCTTTACCCATGGTTTTCCTAAAACAAAGTTATGGCACTTGATTATGAAAAAAAAATTAAATAAATTATACCACATACAAAGCATGCAACATAAAGGGGCACCACACGGTACAAATTGAAAAGGCATAGTTCCCTACCACAAGCATTTGTGCCCACATACATAAACAACAATAAAAAAAACCGTGGCCTGCAAATACGTAAGCACATGGTGGCCATACACATGCTGCAGAGTACCACCACATGGTCCAAATTGAAAAGGCATAGTTCCCTACCACAAGCATTCTTGCCCACATACATAAACAACAATAAAAAATCTGTGGCCTGCAAATACGTAAGCACATGGTGGCCATACACATGCTACAGAGTACCACCACACGGTCCAAATTGAAAAGCCATAGTTCCTTACCACAAGCATTCATGCACACATAAATAATGCAGACATAAAAGACCGCAACTACATGCACATGTTCAAAAATATACAAAAAAAGTCAAAATTCATACTGCATAGCATGCATCCATGTACCCACCTTGTGTCAGAGAAGAAAGATTTAGATCGTTACGTTTTTTTGGGGAGGATTGATGTGGATTTCAGTCTATGGCAGGCTTCTGGAAATGTGCTGTCTTCCTGCAGGCTCGAAATGAAGAGAGGGGGCGGGGACAGGTCCAATGTGACTTCAGTGGCTTACTGGGCATGCTCAGTAAAAATAACGTCCGTTACAATAGCGGACAATAACGGATGTCTTTGCTAACGCCCGTCACGCCATAGACTTCAATGTTAAATAGTAACGGACGTTAATTTATCCGTTTGTAGTTACGGAGGAAAAATTTGTGCATGTTCTGTCCAATCTTCCGTCGCCCATAACGGATTAGTTACGGAAAATAAAGGATAAATACGGATGATTAATTAATCCCATAGACTTGAATGGGATTTTATAACGAACGTTGTAAAGTAGTTTGAAAATATTTTTCAATGCACGTTGGTAATGGAAATTTAAACGGAAGAATATCATATTGTGAAAGGGGCCTAACAGACAGCGCTCTCCTATCTCTCTGCCAGCGCTGTCCTATCTCTCTGCAGTGAAAGGATGAAGTGGCTGGCCGGAAAATGGCTGCCGATTATAGGGCTGTGATATCACAGGGGTGACTGGCTGCTGATAGTCTGAATCCTGCATGTGATTCAGGGTCATCCCGGCTACCCTTGTTACCACCTTCCCAGAGTTCCTTTCCCCATGTCCTCACATGTGGATCCACCATTTTAGATGCCCTGAAGCCTGGACCACACTAAATAGAGTTTAATGAAGCGATTCACGCGATAGAATTGCGGCGATATTCACATTATTTGCAAATCCAATTTTTCATGAAATTCTTAACGAATTTGGATTCGTCAGATTCAATTCGCTCATCTCTAATAATATTATTCATAATACTTGTACAAAAACTAGAAAATTTGTTAGATATAATAGATAATTAATAGATATGTATATAAATTATAACATGAATGACAGTTAATATATATATATATATATATATATGGTCAAAGCCTACCGCCTGACATGAAATGTGTCCCTATCCCTACCTTACTAGTACCTATAAGAACTACGGCTTGTGGTGTGCCCGAGCCGCCGCCGGGGGTAAGCCTGAAAGAGGGCAAAGACAACAATCTTAGGAATATATTTATTCAGAAAACCAACGACTTAACAGCATTAAGCATTTCGCTATGTGGTTCAGGAATATATGTAGCGTAGCATGCCGACTTCCACCTGCCCAATTTCTTGATAATATGTACAGGAACATTATTGCTGGAAGCCGCTGACGCTGCTCCTATTCGAAATGAATGCCCGGAAAATCTGGAAGCTTCTAAACCTAGGGAACTCAAGAGACCGCGAATATGCGTCACGAACACGCTGATTGTGAGGGGTTTGCCCGAAAATGGCAGGAGTGGTGTGACAGAGGTGGATGGAGCTAGAAACTGTATGTATTCTTTCAATACTGTTACTGGACACCAGGCATGATCCGTAGTGAAATAAGGGACTACCGTTCTACCAATAACATTCTTAGAGCAGGAGAGTGTCAATTGAGTGTCAATAGTTTCTGGAACCTTGTGCTTGTGCAAACTCACCCGGACGCAAAAAGCCATAAAAGGCCAGATACATGGCTGCCTTAATTACTCTGCTACCATGAACCCCAAAAGGATGCTGATCCAGTAGCTGCGACAATTGTCTAAACAGGAGGCCTGAAACCGGAAGTCTACCAGGTGTGGCTGTAGTTGATGTTTTCTGAATACCTCTTAAAATCGCCCGAACAGGATGGGCTGAAAATAATGACCCACCCCCCGGATTTTCTAAGGACATGAAATGCTGGATCCCCGACAGGTATAACTTAATCGTGTTATGGCTAAGTTTTAAGTCAGTGTGGCAAAAGCCTACAAACATCAGAATGTAGGACACATTATCGTGACTGTCTTGCGGGAACTTCTGCTTGAAATTTGAAAAAATTTTCCACGCTTGAGAATATGCTTTAGCCGTGTTCTTAGACAGTGATTTATTAATCAGACTTTTAGCAATAGACATGTAGTGATCTAAAGGAACCTTAGGTCGCTGATGAGAGGTGCCCGCGTGGCTGACCTGTCTGCGCCTGGCATGACCTGAAAAAAGAGAGTGTGATTAGTACGTGACAGGGCATCTGCCGCTATATTCCGTATTCCTTGAACATGTTGACATTTCACATGAAACTTGTGAGACAAGGATAACCATATTAACCTCCTGAGGAAAGACATAATGGGACCAGACCTTGATCTCCCTTTATTGATGATATCCACCACAGCTATGTTATCGGTAAAAAATACCACCGTCTTCCTGGACCACAGTGAGCCCCAGGTAACTGCTGCTGCAACTACTGGATACATTTCGAATAACGCTGAAGTGGATGAAAAATTCTCTATCAATAACACTTCCTGCGGCCAAGGACCAGCTATCCAGTGGGAATCCCAGATTGCCGCATATCCTAAGGAGGAAGCGTCAGAGAAAATCCCGGGGGAAAACCCGTCCTCGACAGGGATGAAAAAAGAAATGCCGTTCCAAGACCGCAGGAAGCGATTCCACATGACCAGATCACTCGTGGTCTCGTTGTCTAGCTGCAGTGTTGCATGTTGCTCTGTAACCGTAGGAAGCAAGGCCAAGAGATGAGATACGAACGTCCTCCCCTGCGGGATGACTCTGGCAGCGAAATTCAGCATGCCCAGAAGCTTCTGTAACTCTACCTTGGAGCCATGGCGGTTTCTGGAAAATGAGTCTATGGTCTGTCTGATACGAACCAGTTTCTCCTCTGGCAGCCTTGCTTCCATGGCTACCGAATCCAACACGATACCTAAAAATGTGATGGTGGTACTAGGCCCTTCCATTTTATTCTCGGCAATGGGAACATGCAAAGCTGTGAATAATTGCCTAGTAGTTGATAACCCGGTGGGGGGGGGGGGGGGTGGCATGAGGGTTCAATGATCAGAAAGTCATCCAAATAATGAATGACATGTGGGCAACCGAGGACTGATTCGAGAATCCAATGTAATGCAGAAGCAAACTGGTCGAACAGCCATGGGCTGCTTTTAGCACCAAATGTCAGTTTGATGGCGAAATAAAACGCTTCCTGCCATTGAACCCCATGCCACTTCCATAAGTCCGGTCTAATAGGTAACAGCTTAAAAGCGTCAGTCACATCCGCCTTGGACATCCATGCGCCTGGACCCAAGGATAAAACAATCTGGACGGCCTGATCCACCGATGCATACTTCATCGAATATTCCTCGGAAGGGATCAGGGCATTCAGACTAGGGACGACGCTACAATGAGGCGCAGACAGGTCGTACACTAGACGTTTTTTATTTGAGAATTTCCCTACGACTATACCAATTGGACTGATTCGCCATGTATGAAAGGGTATTTCCGAAAAGGGGCCTATCATATAGCCTTTTTGTACTTCTGCTTGTATAAGCGTGGTGACTGTTTCCGGGTCTCTATCAGCAGACTGCAAATTGTGGCACGTGAATGCCTGTTGAGGCACTGCTACCAGCCCTGTATGGAACCCGAACTGGAGCCCATGTGACAGCCACTGCACCCAAGATTGATTGGGGTGTGATGACAAAAAGGCTGTCAAGGCTTCCACATCCACCACGCTTAGTCATGCATTTTTCTGAGGACACTGCGTCTTTGGGTGTGCTCTGAAGCACAGCGAGCAGACATGTAAGAGCCTACACTGGGAATAGTTGCAGGCTTACCAATTATAATTATTACATACCTGGGCCTTGCCGAGGTACTTAATTGGTCTGCCCAGTTTGTCTAGACCTGCTACTTTCTGGGCAGAAGAATGGATAGGAGCCGGGCCAGAACTGGAGGAGGCTTGATTATTTACTTGCTCACACCAAGTGCTAGTATGTGAAATGGAGTTGCAATGATTGCAGGCCGGGGCCTTCAAACCAGCAAAATGGCGGCAAAATAATTCTGTGTCCAATACCGTCCAGTCAGTGGCCTGCTGAAATTGCAGCCATGCTGCCGCTGCCTGGGCTGCAAAAGACACATGGTAATCATAAAAAGCGCTACCACCATATTTGTGCCCCAGCTCCGTCAGCTTGTATAGATAGATATCTAACTCCTTTCTTCGTAACGGGTAAACTGAACAGATAACATCACGGTAGATGCTGAAAGCTAGCATGAATTCTGGCAAAGTCAATTTCCTACTTAGCCGCACGTCCTTGCTTTTGAGCACGACTGAAACTTCTCCACATGCTATAGTCTTACTGTCAGCGAGCTCATGCGAAGCGATTAACAATGAAACCAGATTTACATCTTTTCCCTCTAAAATGTCCTTGCGGATATTGGGTGGGATAAAATGGGCTGGCAAGACGCGCCGTGACTTCTCCGACATGACCGCTACTGGGTTTGGTGCCGTACCTGACGAGAGCCCCGACGGGCCCGGGAGAGCTACGGATGAAGCGGCTGTAGTGTCCGAGTTGGTGGCTTGCAGACTAACAACATTATTCCCTGCTACTGGAACGGCCGCTGAAGCCACTCCCTGTGTAGTAGCCGGCAGCCTGGCCTCCATGGAGTCCATGCGACTAGCCACTACCGCCAGGGAAGGGGAAAACCCCGTCATCATGCCTTGCAGCTGCGTGAGTGCCGCCTGGATGTTAGAGAACTGGTCTGCCTGTTGACTTGTGCCCGGAGCATCCGCCATCATGATGCGATACAACTCCGCCTTCCTGGCAGTAGCCGGGAAGGGTACTCCTCTCCTGCGTAATTCTGTCGTGATTTTGGGGATGGTCCATGCCCGATAGGACGATGTACTCCCGTGCTCCGAGGCCCTGGATGGCGTCTCAGGGACTGAGAGGTGGTCCTCGATGTCCGACCCGTGGGACATGGTCCTACAAAATAACCCCCAAGCCCCCCCAAATTACATTAAAACCAGTTAATTTCCCGAGCCCTCGACGTGAAATAAACGTACGAAAAACGTCACGCTCTTACCTGACATGTACAACTACCTGACAGGCTCCCTAAAAGCAAGAAAACAACCAGACCGCCTCATACGTGCAACCGAAAAATGGTAGAAACTCTTCTACCAGTCATCTGCGGCCTCACGATGACTGATGTTTTCTACCCTTTATTATCACTGGTTCTGACGCCCTACCGACTGACTCCATGCGAGGCAGGTTATGGGAACTCAGGTACGGAACAGAGCCAGTTTAACCTACTGAACCAAGTGACTTATGCCTGTAGCCGTGACAGGACTTCCCTAATTGGTCTGTAGCCGTGACAGACTGGTCAGTGTCGGCGCCCGAACCAATAATAAGTCGGGAGGCCAATAATAACAATTCAACCGACAGTGACTGAAACCAGTGCAGGAGAAAATCCTAAGCGTACCCTACTCGTGTCATGTGACTAACGTTCAACCTTAACGCGTGTACTGGGCTACCACTAAGCCCAACTTACCTCCTACTTAGCGCAGCACCTAGAAACATAATATGTAATTAACCACAAATCTCCATCAGCAATTCAAACCCCCTACCATATGACACGTACCGCTGAACGAAATACTTGCTGGCTGTCTGAGCGTACGCCTTCGCACCCTAGTAGCGACCGTGAAGCTATAGCTACGGGAGATAATTATGTGAGAGAGAAAACAAGATGTGACTCTGTACATTAATAGCCTTGCGAGTTGTAGTGACATCAGAAAAACCCCTTCGCCCCTTGACCAGAAACCCTCGTGATAGAAAGAGTACGCTAATGGCATAGACCCCTTACCGAGGGAACCATGGTGACCCATGTTTAGTCAACTACCACCAGCCAGACAAACGATAAGTCAGTCCCCAAGTATTCGTAGTAATGGTAACGCCGAAACTACTAAGATGGAAAAGGGGCCACCAGGTGTCATATGAGAGGGCGTGAAAGAGAGTAAGTACAATAGCGCTTCAGTCAACCAATAAGTGATAAGATACCAAACGCTTACACCTGACTATGCCTGGAAAAAATTACGAGGTGTACCTTCTGAATTAGGTTTAAACATCAAACAACGAATATGAGGACCCTAGTAGGGCAGAGCGGACGAACTGGAGATACGGCTGAAATAACGAATCTAAGGATGGAACAAGGGAAATATGGTTACCCTAGCATCCTGAATCTATGCATCCCTGTATATGCTAGCATGGCCGTGCGAAGAAGCTGTATATATGAAGTATACCCATATCGGACACGTGCCCCATGTGATCCCTCTTACTATATAGCCTAAAAACATCTTATACAATGTACATAACACATTCCTTCTGAGTCTCTATATGACCCCCTATCAGAACATAACTGGAAGCACCTGGTAGCTACCGTGCAGTGAAACGTCTTGCTGTCACCATGTGACCGGGCAAGCCTTGATAACCCCCGTATTGCCGTCTGCTGCTGCTGGCAGGAACTGGAGCCCCCTGCGTAGCCTGAAATCCCCCCCCCCCACTGTAAGGTGTGTCAGGACAATGGGGCCTGCTGGCCTAGTTCATATACTATAGACTGGCCCTGCTGTGATCCATCTGATCAGCTGATCCGGGTCGCCAAGCAACGTGCGCAGGACGCCGGCGCGGCGTCGCCAAACATGGCGCCCCGAGATCAGCTGAACACATGCCGCGATCACCCCGCTGTAAGATGCCTGTCAGCAGGCTGCGTAAGATGCCGCCAGCAGGCTGCGACCCCCGCCAGCGCTCACCCCCCGCTGGCCCTGGTCCATCGATACCAGGCCCTGGGTGAGTGACACACCGCCCCCCCGGACCACGTCGCACCCACCGGAAGCACCCGGCCAGAGTTAAGTTTACCCCGCCTGGCTGCCTCCGGTGATCGCCGACGCTGCCCGGGATCAAATCTGAGCCTTACCTTGACCTGCGACGCCGGCCACCGCTCCCAGTTTGGACAGGCAGTGCAAGGACCGGAACCGGAAGTCCACCTGAAAGAAACCGCCCACAACGATAAGGCCTTCCCTCCCCCTATCCCTGTTATATGGAGGCTCGCGGCTCCTCCCATAAATCCAGGTTGTGCCAACCTTTCACATATATATATATATATAGGTATTATAATAAAGGATACTGAGGTATGTATTTCTTTATATATAGCAGAGACAGCACAGCCGGAAGATGAAGGGAAGCGATAAGTTAGAAGGAGTAGCGGAGCCTGACCGAGCTGACAGCTGAAGCGGAGAAGCAGTCAGTACAGAGCGCTATGAGGTACGGCTGAGGAGAGAGCTCTTCTGACAGGACAGGTATGCGGGTTAGACCGAGTGACGGGATGAAGGAAGGGGCGGAGTTATCATATGTCCGTGAGGGGAAGGGAAGGGCGTGAAAATCATCTGGTCACCATTTGACTCGAGAGCCTCAGGTACAGGGCGGTTGCCCTGGCTGAGGGATATATGATGCAGATTTTAAAAGGGTATCATGGAACTGTAATATTAGGGACAAAAAAACAAAAATAATATATATGAATATTAAGAACAGAACTGAAATAAATATATTGATAAAATATATGGGAAAATAGAAATATCATGAACAAAAATAAAATGAAAAAAAAATTTGAATTATATATATATATATTTTTTTTTCCACATATATAGAACACACACACATATATATATATATGTTACGCCGAGCGCTCCGGGTCCCCGCTCCTCCCCGGAGCGCTCGCTTCACTCTCCCCGCTGCAGCGCTCCGGTCAGATCCACTGACCCGGGGCGCTGCGATTCCGCTGCCAGCCGGGATGCGATTCGCGATGCGGGTAGCGCCCGCTCGCGATGCGCACCCCGGCTCCCGTACCTGACTCGCTCTCCCTCGGTCCTGTCCCGGCGCGCGCGGCCCCGCTCCCTAGGGCGCGCGCGCGCCGGGTCTTTGCGATTTAAAGGGCCACTGCGCCGCTGATTGGCGCAGTGATTCCAATTAGTGTCTTCACCTGTGCACTTCCCTATATCACCTCACTTCCCCTGCACTTCCTTGCCGGATCTTGTTGCCATTGTGCCAGTGAAAGCGTTCCTTGTGTGTTCCTAGCCTGTGTTCCAGACCTCCTGCCGTTGCCCCTGACTACGATCCTTGCTGCCTGCCCCGACCTTCTGCTACGTCCGACCTTGCTTCTGTCTACTCCCTTGTACCGCGCCTATCTTCAGCAGCCAGAGAGGTTGAGCCGTTGCTAGTGGATACGACCTGGTCACTACCGCCGCAGCAAGACCATCCCGCTTTGCGGCGGGCTCTGGTGAAAACCAGTAGTGGCTTAGAACCGATCCACTAGCACGGTCCACGCCAATCCCTCTCTGGCACAGAGGATCCACTACCTGCCAGCCGGCATCGTGACAGTAGATCCGGCCATGGATCCCGCTGAAGTTCCTCTGCCAGTTGTCGCTGACCTTACCACGGTGGTCGCCCAGCAGTCACAACAGATAGCGCAACAAGGCCAACAGCTGTCTCAACTGACCGTTATGCTACAGCAGTTACTACCACAGCTTCAGCAGTCATCTCCTCCACCGGCTCCTGCACCTCCTCCGCAGCGAGTGGCCGCTCCTGGTCTACGCCTATCCTTGCCGGATAAATTTGATGGGGACTCTAAGTTTTGCCGTGGCTTTCTTTCCCAATGTTCCCTGCATCTGGAGATGATGTCGGACCTGTTTCCCACTGAAAGGTCTAAGGTGGCTTTCGTAGTCAGCCTTCTGTCTGGAAAAGCCCTGTCTTGGGCCACACCGCTCTGGGACCGCAATGACCCCGTCACTGCCTCTGTACACTCCTTCTTCTCGGAAATCCGAAGTGTCTTTGAGGAACCTGCCCGAGCCTCTTCTGCTGAGACTGCCCTGTTGAACCTGGTCCAGGGTAATTCTTCCGTTGGCGAGTATGCCGTACAATTCCGTACTCTTGCTTCAGAATTATCCTGGAATAATGAGGCCCTCTGCGCGACCTTTAAAAAAGGCCTATCCAGCAACATTAAAGATGTTCTGGCCGCACGAGAAATTCCTGCTAATCTACATGAACTTATTCACCTAGCCACTCGCATTGACATGCGTTTTTCCGAAAGGCGTCAGGAACTCCGCCAAGATATGGACTCTGTTCGCACGAGGCGTTTCTTCTCCTCGGCTCCTCTCTCCTCTGGTCCCCTGCAATCTGTTCCTGTGCCTCCCGCCGTGGAGGCTATGCAGGTCGACCGGTCTCGCCTGACACCTCAAGAGAGGACACGACGCCGTATGGAGAACCTCTGCCTGTACTGTGCTAGTACCGAACACTTCCTGAGGGATTGTCCTATCCGTCCTCCCCGCCTGGAAAGACGTACGCTGACTCCGCACAAAGGTGAGACAGTCCTTGATGTCTACTCTGCTTCTCCACGTCTTACTGTGCCTGTGCGGATGTCTGCCTCTGCCTTCTCCTTCTCTACTGTGGCCTTCTTGGACTCTGGATCTGCAGGAAATTTTATTTTGGCCTCTCTCGTCAACAAGTTCAACATCCCAGTGACCAGTCTCGCCAGACCCCTTTACATCAATTGTGTAAACAATGAAAGATTGGACTGTACCATACGTTTCCGCACGGAGCCCCTTCTTATGAGCATCGGATCTCATCACGAGAGGATTGAACTTTTGGTCCTCCCCAATTGCACCTCGGAAATTCTCCTTGGGCTTCCCTGGCTTCAACTTCATTCCCCAACCCTGGATTGGTCCACTGGGGAGATCAAAAGTTGGGGGTCCTCTTGTTCCAAGAACTGTCTAAAACCGGTTCCCAGTAACCCTTGCCGTAACTCTGTGGTTCCTCCAGTAACCGGTCTCCCTAAGGCCTATATGGACTTCGCGGATGTTTTCTGCAAAAAACAAGCTGAGACTCTACCTCCTCACAGGCCTTATGATTGTCCTATCGACCTCCTCCCGGGCACTACTCCACCCCGGGGCAGAATTTATCCTCTCTCTGCCCCAGAGACTCTTGCCATGTCTGAATACGTCCAGGAGAATCTAAAAAAGGGCTTTATCCGTAAATCCTCCTCTCCTGCCGGAGCCGGATTTTTCTTTGTGTCCAAAAAAGATGGCTCCCTACGTCCTTGCATTGACTACCGCGGTCTTAATAAAATCACGGTTAAGAACCGCTACCCCTTACCCCTCATCTCTGAACTCTTTGATCGCCTCCAAGGTGCCCACATCTTTACTAAATTGGACTTAAGAGGCGCCTATAACCTCATCCGCATCAGAGAGGGGGATGAGTGGAAAACGGCATTTAACACCAGAGATGGACACTTTGAGTATCTGGTCATGCCCTTTGGCCTGTGCAACGCCCCTGCCGTCTTCCAAGACTTTGTTAATGAAATTTTTCGTGATCTGTTATACTCCTGTGTTGTTGTATATCTGGACGATATCCTAATTTTTTCTGCCAATCTAGAAGAACACCGCCAGCATGTCCGTATGGTTCTTCAGAGACTTCGTGACAATCAACTCTATGCCAAAATTGAGAAATGTCTGTTTGAATGCCAATCTCTTCCTTTTCTAGGATATTTGGTCTCTGGCCAGGGACTACAGATGGATCCAGACAAACTCTCTGCCGTCTTAGATTGGCCACGCCCCTCCGGACTCCGTGCTATCCAACGCTTTTTGGGGTTCGCCAATTATTACAGGCAATTTATTCCACATTTTTCTACCGTTGTGGCTCCTATCGTGGCTTTAACCAAAAAAAATGCTGATCCCAAGTCTTGGCCTCCTCAAGCAGAAGACGCCTTTAAACGACTCAAGTCTGCCTTTTCTTCGGCTCCCGTGCTCTCCAGACCTGACCCTTCCAAACCCTTCCTATTGGAGGTTGATGCCTCCTCAGTGGGAGCTGGAGCTGTTCTTCTACAAAAAAATTCTTCCGGGCATGCTGTCACTTGTGGTTTTTTCTCTAGGACCTTCTCTCCAGCGGAGAGGAACTACTCCATCGGGGATCGAGAGCTTCTAGCCATTAAATTAGCACTTGAGGAATGGAGGCATCTGCTGGAGGGATCAAGTTTTCCTGTTATTATCTACACCGACCACAAGAACCTCTCCTACCTCCAGTCTGCCCAACGGCTGAATCCTCGCCAGGCCCGGTGGTCTCTGTTCTTTGCCCGATTTAATTTTGAGATTCACTTTCGTCCTGCCGATAAGAACATTAGGGCCGATGCTCTCTCTCGTTCCTCGGATGCCTCAGAAGTTGAACTCTCTCCGCAACACATCATTCCACCTGACTGCCTGATCTCCACTTCTCCTGCCTCCATCAGGCAAACTCCTCCAGGAAAGACCTTTGTTTCTCCACGCCGACGCCTCGGAATCCTCAAATGGGGTCACTCCTCCCATCTCGCAGGTCATGCGGGCATCAAGAAATCTGTGCAACTCATCTCCCGCTTCTATTGGTGGCCGACTCTGGAGACGGATGTTGTGGACTTTGTGCGAGCCTGCACTATCTGTGCCCGGGATAAGACTCCTCGCCAGAAGCCCGCTGGTTTTCTTCATCCCCTGCCTGTCCCCGAACAGCCTTGGTCTCTGATTGGTATGGATTTTATTACTGATTTACCCCCTTCCCGTGGCAACACTGTTATTTGGGTGGTCGTTGATCGATTCTCCAAAATGGCACATTTCATCCCTCTTCCTGGTCTTCCTTCTGCGCCTCAGTTGGCTAAACAATTTTTTGTACACATTTTTCGTCTTCACGGGTTGCCTACGCAGATTGTCTCGGATAGAGGCGTCCAATTCGTGTCTAAATTCTGGAGGGCTCTCTGTAAACAACTCAAGATTAAATTAAATTTTTCTTCTGCATATCATCCCCAGTCCAATGGACAAGTAGAAAGAATTAACCAGATCTTGGGTGATTATTTGCGACATTTTGTTTCCTCCCGCCAGGATGACTGGGCAGATCTCCTTCCATGGGCCGAATTCTCGTATAACTTCAGGGTCTCTGAATCTTCCTCCAAATCCCCATTTTTCGTGGTGTACGGCCGTCACCCTCTTCCCCCCCTCCCTACCCCCTTGCCCTCTGGTCTGCCCGCTGTGGATGAAATTTCTCGTGACCTTTCCATCATATGGAGAGAGACCCAAAATTCTCTCTTACAGGCTTCATCACGCATGAAGAAGTTCGCGGATAAGAAAAGAAGAGCTCCTCCCGTTTTTTCCCCTGGAGACAAGGTATGGCTCTCCGCTAAATATGTCCGCTTCCGTGTCCCTAGCTACAAGTTGGGACCACGCTATCTTGGTCCTTTCAAAATTTTGTGTCAAATTAATCCTGTCTCTTATAAACTTCTTCTTCCTCCTTCTCTTCGTATCCCTAATGCCTTTCACGTCTCTCTTCTCAAACCACTCATCCTCAACCGTTTTTCTCCCAAATCTGTTCCTCCCACTCCTGTTTCCGGCTCCTCGGACATCTTCTCTGTCAAAGAGATCTTAGCTTCCAAAAAGGTCAGAGGGAAAACTTTTTTTTTAGTGGACTGGGAGGGTTGTGGTCCTGAAGAGAGATCCTGGGAACCTGAGGACAACATCCTAGACAAAAGTCTGCTCCTCAGGTTCTCAGGCTCTAAGAAGAGGGGGAGACCCAAGGGGGGGGGTACTGTTACGCCGAGCGCTCCGGGTCCCCGCTCCTCCCCGGAGCGCTCGCTTCACTCTCCCCGCTGCAGCGCTCCGGTCAGATCCACTGACCCGGGGCGCTGCGATTCCGCTGCCAGCCGGGATGCGATTCGCGATGCGGGTAGCGCCCGCTCGCGATGCGCACCCCGGCTCCCGTACCTGACTCGCTCTCCCTCGGTCCTGTCCCGGCGCGCGCGGCCCCGCTCCCTAGGGCGCGCGCGCGCCGGGTCTTTGCGATTTAAAGGGCCACTGCGCCGCTGATTGGCGCAGTGATTCCAATTAGTGTCTTCACCTGTGCACTTCCCTATATCACCTCACTTCCCCTGCACTTCCTTGCCGGATCTTGTTGCCATTGTGCCAGTGAAAGCGTTCCTTGTGTGTTCCTAGCCTGTGTTCCAGACCTCCTGCCGTTGCCCCTGACTACGATCCTTGCTGCCTGCCCCGACCTTCTGCTACGTCCGACCTTGCTTCTGTCTACTCCCTTGTACCGCGCCTATCTTCAGCAGCCAGAGAGGTTGAGCCGTTGCTAGTGGATACGACCTGGTCACTACCGCCGCAGCAAGACCATCCCGCTTTGCGGCGGGCTCTGGTGAAAACCAGTAGTGGCTTAGAACCGATCCACTAGCACGGTCCACGCCAATCCCTCTCTGGCACAGAGGATCCACTACCTGCCAGCCGGCATCGTGACAATATATATATATATATATATATATATATATATATTTGTGGTCGGTGCTCATTAGTATATCGAGCCTACCTTACTGAACTTCTTACTAACTCCTGTTCCCTACAAAACCATGTAACCTATTAAGGCAGTTAGTGCTGCCGTGTACTAGAGGGCACACCCTGCTGTATATTGATAATCACAGAGTAAATATAAAATTGAGGGAGGGTTGTGTGGAAAGGGAAGAACCCGCGGCGTAAAGGTCAGGTACGTCTGCGGGTTCTTATAGGGAATCCCCGCCCATCCCACAAATACAGGCAAAAAAATTAGCCTTCACACTTGGTGTCGGTGCTCATTAGTATAGCGATCCTACCTTACTGAACCTCTTACTAACTCCTGTTCCCTACTAAACCATGTAACCTATTAAGGCAGTTAGTGTTGTGCCATATCCTGCCGCATACGAGTACACAGAGAAAATAGAGGGCAAAAACTCCATAATCAGAACAAAAGCGCTATGAATGCTTGTAAAATCGCCACACCCACGACTGTAATGCATCGTGCATGTCAGAGTTTGTCTTAGAGGTATAACGTATATCAGTACAGGACTTCAAGCGCCTCTACTTCTTAACCTTGTGTGCTGGCTCACCATGGCGTGAGCCGATGCAGCCACCCTGATGCGTAGAGAGTGACCGGACATAACTAACAGACCCCTTCCTAAGGATTTAATGCGAATATGTACCTGATTGACAAATGATGTAGTAGTGAGTGCCGCCCCACTAACAACACCAGTGGCTGACCCCCATTGGATCCTTGATGTTTGAAAGAAAAACGTGCAACACTTGAACTGGGCACCACTAGTGGGGCGTGGGAAACTACTATACGAAACTGCAATGATGTTTGCTGCTATACCATTTCGACGCGTGATTGTCTGTATCCCCCCAAAACCTGATGTAATTTCGACCACGCACCTGTATGTGAATTCCCCAGACCCTAGAAAACCATAATCACCTGAGAATAGAGCGGCCTCTAATGCTAAGCGCCCCTGATATCCAAATCGGGAATTATGTGGTGCCTGCTAACCGTCTAACCTGGCCAGCTGTCAAGGCCTGATGGCTAGAGGGCTTACTAACCTACATCTTTGAACGCTTTTCAGTGCAGCGTTGCTGGCATGAGACGTAACCAAAGATGCCCTGTCAGGCAAGATGATACTGGAAGCCTGACAGATATACCTTGATAGTATGAGCTAAATGCAGCGAATAGTGGCCAAAAACCCCAACAAATGCAAGTAGGAATGAAATGATATCTAAACAGAACAAACCATGCCCGTATGCACAATCCCAAGTGCTAAATATGTAAACGCAGATAACTACCTAGTCGTCAACCTAAAACCGTGTTAGGTTGTAACTGTAACCGACCTGTGGATGTGACAGGTAATGAAACCACTTATGCAACAGGCATGATCATGAAACTTAACCAATGTATAACCAATATCACCGACAACCGAGACAGACAAAAACCAAGCTATATCCCTATATGCACGTCCCAAATGCTAAATAAACATGCACAAACATATAACGACATCGTCGTCATCCCGAAGTCGTGTCGGGTAGTGACTGAACCAACCTGTGGATGTGACAGGTCTGGCTGAAAATGGAAAACTCCACTAAATATATATCTAATAGTATCACTATCGACTTGAAGCAGAGACAGTTCGTAACCATGCATTGACCTATATACACAACAGTTATTTTATTTATTTTTTTCGGAATAAAGCTATATACCTGTAGCCTAACCCAACTGCTAACTAAACACAACGTATCTAATGACACTGTCACCAACCTGAAGTCGTGTCGGGTTGTATGCGGACCGACCTGTAGACGTGACTGGTCAATCCGAAATCAAAAGCCTCAACCAAAGTAATGTATGTACCAAATGAACATATGAACATGTACCGAGTATGAACACTGTAAGCATATGCCTAGCATAACTCTTTGACACATATGCTGAACATGACAATATGAACGTGGGCCCGGCATAACCAACCAGACCATGTGTACATCAAGAACACCAAGACCACATATCCAAAACAGACACTATGACCGTATACACCAACCAAACTTATATGAGAGCCTGTACCGCACAAACTATATGAACGTGAGGCTAGAATGAATTGCATGAGCGAGCGTGTGCACTGACCAAATTATACGAACACATGCCCAGTATGATGCATATGCCCGGTGCAAACTGTATTATTGCATGATGCCCTGACGCGTAACACTATACATGAATTCCTACAAACGCTGTCTACCCCACTGCACCATGTCTATGAAACACTAATTCTAGCAAACCAAACTGTCACTATCAATGTGTATGCCCAGGAGAAACTAAGACTGAATGCACTGACCTCACAATCTGAACGAATTGTCAGATCACACTATATAAATGTACACGCCGAACAAACTATATGGCTATGAACAGCACAAACCATATGGACATATGCACAGAACAAACTAAATGACAGAGTGGCCTGAATAAGTATATGATAGTATAGCCTGAATAACCTAAATGAGTGCATGACCGGAACAACTTATATACGCGTGTGGTCAGAATAAACTATATGAGCAACGCACAGCACGAACTATACGCGTATGGCCAAAACAAAAATAAACACTGTATACACAGAACCCACAATATATGCGTAAGTGCAGAACAGACTCAGTGAGTGTAAGCATACAACTTAAATGAGTATATGCCCCGAGCAACTAAATGAGTAGACGCACAAACCAAACTACACACGCGTATGCTCAGAACCAACTATGACTAACTAGCAGACGCATGGAACAAATTATGTGAGCATGTAGCCAGATCGGCTATGACTGCAAGCACGGAACCATTTACCTGAACATATCCATGGAACAGGTTAATGAATGTCTGCACGGAACAAACTTGCATGCGGAAAACAAAGTGTATGTGCGTATTCCCAGAACAAACTATATGAGCGTCCGCACAAGCCAAACTTGATAAATGTATGCCCAGAACAAACTATATGCACGCATGAATTAAATTATATGACCACGTACTCATGAACATAATACTCTCTACGCCGCACTAGCATGTGTGGCACAAGTGCTACGAACAGCACAATGCTAAGAGCACATGTACAGCATAAATACCACCAGTGCATGCACAGCATAAATGCTGCCAGTGCATGTACAGTATGAAAGCTACGAGCATGTACACAGTATAATGCTACGAGCGTATGTACAGTATAATACTACGAGCATATGTACGGTATACCACTACGAGCGTATGTACCGAATAGCAACTGCACAGTACAAATGCTACAACCATATGTATATAGTATAATCGCTACAAGCAGATGCACAGTATAAATACTATGATTACATGTGCAATACTACCAGTGTGCCCTGCAGCAACACTGCTACTGCACAAAGGCTACAAGTGCACGTGCAACGATAAACACATGACACGCCCCTCCTATCTACAGGAGGGCCGTGTGGAAACCCAAATAAATAAAGAACATACAGTATATGTAGAATGTGACCATATGCATAGAACAAATTATAGGAGCGTGACAAACTAAATGACCGTATGCGTGGAATAATTATAGGAGCGTTGCACTGAATAACTATATGATTGTATGCGTAGAATGATAATAGGAGCATGTGCGTCGAACAACTATACCTCCATCTTGGAACGGTATAACACTAAGAGCATATGTATGATTGCAGAATTAATGATAGGAGCGTGTGCATAGAACAACTATATGATTGTATGCGTAGAATAATTTATAGGAGCGTGTGCACAGAACAACTATATAACTTTTTTTTTTACCAGCGTGTGTACAGTATAAATGTTACGAGCGTGTGTACATGCTACAAGCGTGTGTACAAAATAAATGCTATGAGCGTGTGTACATGCTACGAGCGTGTGTACACTATAAATGCTACGAGCGTGTGTACAGTATAAACGCTATGACCATGTGTACAGTATAAATGCTACGAGCGTGTGTACAGTATAAATGCTATGAGCGTGTGTATAGTATAAATGCTATGAGCTTGTGTACAGTTTAAATGCTACAAGCGTGTGCACAGTATAAATGCTACGAGCATGTGTACAGTATAAATGCTACTAGCATGTGCACATGCTGCAAGCGTGTTTACAGTATAAATGCGGCGAGCGTGTGTACAGTATAAATGCGACGAGCGTGTGTACAGTATAAATACTACGAGCATGCGTACAGTATAATGCTACAAGCATGTGTACAGTAGAAATGCTACGAGTGTGTGTACAGTATAATGCTACGAACGTGTGTTCAGTATAAATGCTACAAGCGTGTGTACAGCATAAATGCTGCGAGCGTGTGTACATGCTGCGAGCGTGTGTATAGTATAAATTCTGCAAGCATTTGTACAGTATAAATGCTACGAGCGTGTGTACAGTATAAATGATACGAGCGTGTGTACAGTATAAATGCTACGAGCGTGTGTACAGTATAATGCTACGAGCGTGTGTAGCGTATAAATGCTACGAGCGTGTGTACAGTATAAATGCTACGAGTGTGTGTACAGTATAATGCTACGAGCGTGTGTGCAGTATAAATGCTACGAGCGTGTGGACATGCTGCGAGCGCATGTAGAGTATAAATGCTACGAGCGTGTGTACAGTATAAATGCTACGAGCGTTAGTACAGTATAAATGCTACGAGCGTGTGTACAGTATAAGGCTACGAGCGTGTGTACAGAATAAATGCTACGAGCGTGTGTACATGCTGCGAGCGTGTGTTCAGTATAAATGCTACGGCTTAGATACGACTGAAAACAATAACGTGAACCTATCTCCACAGCAAAATCATCTGAATTCACATGATTTGGATTATACTGATAACAACTGCCACCTGACACTACCTTTTCAATTTTGTAAAATGTTTTTATTTATTTTTTACTAGCATGAGGCACGGCAAGCATGAAGGGAGGAGCGTATGAACAGAAACCGTAGCCTCACATATACTAATACATGAAATACTGGTGGCCACATACAGTTAAATACAGTTTAACACTGGCCACACGCTGTTTATACATCATATAGTCTGGGGTCAGGAAAGAGAGAAAGGGGGGGGGGGAAATGCAATGACCCCCGACATGACCCCCCCATGCCAATGCCGCCCACGCAAAATGGGACTTGAGGGGATGGGGGGTTTGCGAGCGCTCGCCCAGTATAACACATGCAATATGCCCAAACATTGTGGTGGGCTACAGACAGCTCAGTAAGAGTGACCTAGCGGCATCAGAAAGCGTGAGGACCCCAGACGGGGATTGGGGGGGGACCAGGCAAGTGAGTGTTGATGTGGAAAATCTACCCCCCCCCAGACACCACAGGCTCACAGCAGACATCCCCATGTGACTGCCAGCATGTCCCTGTCATGAGTCTGGCTGCCGGAGCTGACTCGCTGTGCCCTGCCGGGGCTGGCTTACTGTGCCCGGGAGCGCACACTGTGAACGGAAGTGTGTGAAAAACACCACATGGGATGCATGTCTCTACATTACTGAAACCGGGGCCTGGCTGGCCAGGGTACCCTCCGAGCACTGGCTTATCTCCGGAGTGAGGGCTGCGATGAACACCGTCACCCTGGCCAGCCCCAGCCACTTACCCGCATGTCACCGCTCGAAGCCGCTTCTGGTCAGCTTACTCGGAGAGTCAGTTGATCTATAGTCACTATAAGAACCCGCGGCATGAGGGTCAGGTACGTCCGCGGGTTCTTATACCCCGCCCCTCCCACAAATACAGGCTTATAAATTAGCCTTCACATATATATATATATATATATATATATATATATATATATATACAATTGCTCAGTACATATAATTGTTCTGCAAAAATATATGACACTTATCTTATACCAAAGCAGCAAAGAAAGAGGAAGTTGTTAACAGATGGACCATTATATATCAGATGGACTGTACCATTATACTGATGGACTATACTATGTTAATATGAGAAACTTTTTTCATTGCTATATGTTTAACCCTTTGTTTGCTGCTATAAAACAGTAAAGAAACTGAGTCTCCGTCCTGTAATAAAATCTAAATAGCTTGAGGCCTCTCTTAGGTCCTCTGAATCAATGCCAGAGGGGGAAAAGCATAGGTGAACTTCTTCCATGACACCATTAAGCCGTCTATGAAAATAGGATGGTGAGTGCGGTTTAGGGAGCAAGATTTCTGAACCTTTGTGTTTTGTCTTGTTGCAAAGACCTCGACTTCTGGTTTGCCAAACCTGCTCAGTCCTTCATTGAAAACTTCCTGATTCAACTCCCACTCTCCTGGGTGTTCAAAGTCTCCCTCAGATGTATGACTGATAGACTTTTGATGTTCAACTCTGCCCATTGATAGATTCTTGCAGGTTCTTTTATTAAAGGGGTTATCCACCAAAAGGTGATTTTAGTACATAACTGCCAGACAGTATTGGACATGCTTAAGAAGGCTCTGTGCTTGTCTTGGGGCTAAATGGCTGTGTTGTGAGATTACTATACTGTGGCTATCTTTTTGTCAACTGGTTATTTCCTGTTGGAGTTCCGTCCCTTAAACTACATATCCCTTGATCCCTTGTTTGAAAGTGTGAGGTCACTTTCCTCCCTCCCACACATCAGCCACCTCACCCATTGAAACACAAATGAGCTGCATCCATTCAAAAGACCAGTGTTTTCTAACCAGGGTGCCTACAGCTGTTGCTAAATAATCTTTCTCCCACTTAGTTGATCCACCCATTGAAGCAGGACTGGCTCCCTTTGCACACCTGACTAGTGATTTCACGTCTCGATGCACAGCAACCTGAGAGAACTGAGTAATTTTGTATGCTGTTAAAAATAAATATTGGTCCGAAAATCACAGGCGGTCAACATACAGGGTTATAGTCTATTCAGGAAGGATCGGACAAAACGGAAAGGGGGGAGGAGTCTGTCTTTATGTAAAGTCCAATTTGAAGGCCGCACTCCTGGAGGATATTTAGGAGGGAAACGATAATGTGGAGTCATTATGGGTAGAAATATATGGAGCTAAAAATAAAAAAAATTCTGATAGGGGTTTGCTATAAGCCACGAAACATAATGGAAGAGGCAGAAGATCAATTACTGAGGCATATAAACAAGGCAGCAAATCAAAATGATGTGATAATAATGGCGGTCTTTAACTATCCTGATATAAACTGGGAGACTGAGACCTGTGAATCTCATAAAGGAAACAGATTTCTGACTATAGATAAAGACAATTATCTGTCCCAAATGGTGCAGGGCTCTACCAGAGGGGGGGGGGGGGGGGGGGGGGCCTACTAGACTTAATATTAACCAACGTACCTGACAGAGTAATTAATTTGCAAGTAGATGGACACCTAGGAAATAGTGATCATAATATAATACATTATAACTTGTTCTTCAATAAGGGAATCTCTCGAGGGGCCACAAAAACAATGAACTTTAGGAAAGCAAAGTTCGATCAACTCAGAGAAGCCCTTAACAATATAAAATGGGATAATGTCCTCAAAAAGAACAATACTGACACTAAATGGGAGACTTTTTAAAATATCTAAAATTTTCACTGTATGATGTATATACCTTATGGGAATAAAAGGGTCAGAAATAAAAGAAAACCAATATGGATTAATACAAATGTTAACCCCTTCCCGCAGAATGTCATATATAAACGCCGGGTTGTGCAGTGCGCTCGCGCATCCCGGCGTTTATAAATGACATTCAGTTAACCCGGCGATGCGCAACATCGCACGGGTTAACTGGCAGAAGTCCCGCTGTTTCCAGCAGGGGACAACTTCTGCTTCACCCCCAGGACCATCCATTGATGGTCCTGGTCAGCGATCACTGTGATTGGTCCCTGTGGACCAATCACAGTGATCTGGGGTGAAAGTTCAGATCCCCCGCACTGCCCGCCCCTGGAAGTCGGGCAGAACGGGGGACGATGGCTGCGGGGGCTCGCGGGGACCTGCAGCATAGGGGGGGGGAACACGAGGGGACTGGCAGCCTTACCAGATCCAGCGGCGGGACCGAGGAGCAGCGCGGGACCGGCCACGTGGACGAGCAGCGACAGGTAAGTATGTGGTCCTCAGAGGCAGCAGTGAAGATCTTCACTGCTGCTTCTAGGAGTCTGAAAACTACAACTCCCAGCATGCCTAGACAGCCTTTGGCTGTCTGGGCATGCTGGGAGTTGTAGTTTTGCAACATCTGGAGGGCCCCCGTTTGGAGACCATTGTATAATGGTCTCCAATCTGTGCTCTTCCAGCTGTTGCAAAACTACAACTCCCAGCATGCACTGACTGTCCAGGCATGCTGGGAGTTTTAGTTCAGCAACATCTGGCCCTTCGGATATTGCCGAACTACAACTCCCAGCATGCCCTTCAGCTGTCTGGGTATGCTGGGAGTTGTAGTTTTGCAACAACTGGAGACACACTGGTTGGGAAACATTGTTTCTAACTCAGTGTTCCCTAACCTGTGTGCCTCCAGCTGTTGCAAAACTATAACTCCCAGCATGCACTAACATACCATGCATGCTGGGAGTTGTAGTTTTGCAACATCTGGAGGGCCCCAGTTTGGAGACCATTGTATAATGGTCTCCAATCTGTGCTCTTCCAGCTGTTGCAAAACTACAACTCCCAGTATGCACTGACTGTCCAGGCATGCTGGGAGTTTTAGTTCAGCAACATCTGGCCCTTCAGATGTTGCCGAACTACAACTCCCAGCATGCCCTTCAGCTGTCTGGGCATGCTGGGAGTTGTAGTTTTGCAACAACTGGAGACACACTGGTTGGGAAACATTGTCTGTTTCTAACTCAGTGTTTCCTAACCTGTGTGCCTCCAGCTGTTGCAAAACTATAACTCCAAGCATGCACTAACAGACCGTGCATGCTGGGAGTTGTGGTTTTGCAACAGCTGGTGCACCCCCCCCTCCCCCCCCCCCACTGTGAATGTACAGGGTACATTCACATGGGCGAGGCTTTTACAGTGGGTTTCTCGCATCTTGAGATGCAGCAAATTTTGCGCTGGGAAACTCGCTGTAATCCCCCGCCCATGTGACTGTACCCTAAAAACACTACACTACACTAACACAAAATAAAATAAAAAGTTAAAAACACTACATATACACATACCCCTACACAGCCCCCCTCCCCCAATAAGAACGTCCGGTACGCCACTGTTTCCAAAGCAGAGCCTCCAGCTGTTGAAAAACAACAACTCCCAGTATTGCCGGACAGCCGTTGACTGTCCACGCATTCTGGGAGTTTTGCAACAGCTGGAGGCACCCTGTTTGGGAATCACTGGCGTAGAATACCCCTATGTCCACCCCTATGCAAATCCCTAATTTAGGCCTCAAGTGCGCACGGCGCTCTCACTTTGGAGCCCTGTCGTATTTCAAGGCAACAGTTTAGGGCGACATATGGGGTATCGCCGTACTCGGGAGAAATTGTGTTACAAGGTTTGGGGGGCTTTTTCTTCTTTAACCCTTCATGAAAAGGAAATGTTGGGGTCTACACCAGAATGTTAGTGTAAAAAGATAAAAATTTTTACACTAACATGCTGATGTTGCCCTATACTTTACATTTTCACAAGAGGTAAAAGGGAAAAAAGCCCCCCAAAATTTGTAACGCAATTTCTCCCGACTACGGAGATACCCCATGTGGGCGCAAAGTGCTCTTGGGGCGCACAACAAGGCCCATGTTACGCCGAGCGCTCCGGGTCCCCGCTCCTCCCCGGAGCGCTCGCTACACTTCCCTCACTGCAGCGCCCCGGTCGGTTCCACGGACCCGGGGCGCTGCGTTACCACCTCCGGCCGGGATGCGATTCGCGATGCGGGTAGCGCCCGCTCGCGATGCGCACCCCGGCTCCCGTACCTTACTCGCTCCCCGTCAGTTCTGTCCCGGCGCGCGCGGCCCCGCTCCCTAGGGCGCGCGCGCGCCGGGTCTTTGCGATTTAAAGGGCCACTGCACCGCTGATTGGTGCAGTGGTTCCAATTAGTGTTTACACCTGTGCACTTCCCTATATCACCTCACTTCCCCTTCACTCCCTCGCCGGATCTTGTTGCCCTAGTGCCAGTGAAAGCGTTCCTTGTGTGTTCCTTGCCTGTGATTCCAGACCTTCTGCCGTTGCCCCTGACTACGATCCTTGCTGCCTGCCCCGACCTTCTGCTACGTCCGACCTTGCTTCTGTCTACTCCCTTGTACCGCGCCTATCTTCAGCAGCCAGAGAGGTTGAGCCGTTGCTAGGGGATACGACCTGGTCACTACCGCCGCAGCAAGACCATCCCGCTTTGCGGCGGGCTCTGGTGAAAACCAGTAGTGACTTAGAACCGATCCTCTAGCACGGTCCACGCCAATCCCTCTCTGGCACAGAGGATCCACTACCTGCCAGCCGGCATCGTGACAGTAGATCCGGCCATGGATCCCGCTGAAGTTCCTCTGCCAGTTGTCGCTGACCTCACCACGGTGGTCGCCCAGCAGTCACAACAGATTGCGCAACAAGGCCAACAGCTGTCTCAACTGACTGTTATGCTACAACAGTTACTACCACAGCTCCAGCAATCATCTCCTCCGCCAGCTCCTGTACCTCCTCCGCAGCGAGTGGCCACTTCTGGAATACGACTATCCTTGCCGGATAAATTTGATGGGGACTCTAAGTTTTGCCGTGGCTTTCTTTCCCAATGTTCATTACACTTGGAGATGATGTCGGACCAGTTCCCCACTGAAAGGTCTAAGGTGGCTTTCGTAGTCAGCCTGCTGTCTGGAAAAGCCCTGGCTTGGGCCACACCGCTCTGGGACCGCAATGACCCCGTCACTGCCTCTGTACACTCCTTCTTCTCGGAAATTCGAAGTGTCTTTGAGGAACCTGCCCGAGCCTCTTCTGCTGAGACTGCCCTGTTGAACCTGGTCCAGGGTAATTCTTCCGTTGGCGAGTATGCCGTACAGTTCCGTACCCTTGCTTCAGAATTATCCTGGAATAATGAGGCACTCTGCGCGACCTTTAAAAAAGGCCTATCCAGCAACATTAAAGATGTTCTGGCCGCACGAGAAATCCCTGCTAACCTACATGAACTCATCCATCTTGCCACTCGCATTGACATGCGTTTTTCCGAACGGCGTCAGGAGCTCCGCCAGGATATGGACTCTGTTCGCACGAGGCGTTTCTTCTCCCCGGCTCCTCTCTCCTCTGGTCCCCTGCAATCTGTTCCTGTGCCTCCCGCCGTGGAGGCTATGCAGGTCGACCGGTCTCGCCTGACACCCCAAGAGAGGACACGACGCCGCATGGAGAATCTCTGCCTGTACTGTGCTAGTACCGAACACTTCCTGAAGGATTGTCCTATCCGTCCTCCCCGCCTGGAAAGACGTCCGCTGACTCCGCACAAAGGTGAGACAGTCCTTGATGTCTACTCTGCTTCTCCACGTCTTACTGTGCCTGTGCGGATGTCTGCCTCTGCCTTCTCCTTCTCTGCTGTGGCCTTCTTGGACTCTGGATCTGCAGGAAATTTCATCTTAGCCTCTCTCGTCAACAGGTTCAACATCCCGGTGACCAGTCTCGCCAGACCCCTCTACATCAATTGTGTAAACAATGAAAGATTGGACTGTACTATACGTTTCCGCACGGAGCCCCTTCTAATGTGCATCGGATCTCATCACGAGAGGATTGAACTGTTGGTCCTCCCCAATTGCACTTCTGAAATCCTTCTTGGACTTCCCTGGCTTCAACTCCATTCCCCAATCCTGGATTGGTCCACTGGGGAGATCAAGAGTTGGGGGCCCTCTTGTTCCAAGGACTGCTTAAAACCGGTTCCCAGTAAACCTTGCCGTGTCCCTGTGCTTCCTCATGTAACCGGTCTCCCTAAGGCCTATATGGACTTTGCGGACGTTTTTTGCAAAAAACAAGCTGAGACTCTACCTCCTCACAGGCCTTATGATTGTCCCATTGACCTCCTCCCGGGCACTACTCCACCCCGGGGCAGAATCTATCCTCTGTCCGTCCCAGAGACTCTTGCCATGTCTGAATACGTCCAAGAAAATTTAAAAAAGGGCTTTATCCGTAAATCCTCCTCTCCTGCCGGAGCCGGATTTTTCTTTGTGTCCAAAAAAGATGGCTCTCTACGTCCTTGCATTGACTACCGCGGTCTTAATAAAATCACGGTTAAGAACCGCTACCCCCTACCCCTCATCTCTGAACTCTTTGATCGTCTCCAAGGTGCCCATATTTTTACCAAACTGGACTTAAGAGGTGCTTATAATCTCATCCGCATCAGAGAGGGGGATGAATGGAAAACGGCATTTAACACCAGAGATGGACACTTTGAGTATCTGGTCATGCCCTTTGGTCTATGCAACGCCCCTGCCGTCTTCCAAGACTTTGTTAATGAAATTTTTCGTGATCTACTATACTCCTGTGTTGTTGTATATCTGGACGATATCCTGATTTTTTCTGCCAATCTTGAAGAACACCGCCAGCATGTCCGTATGGTTCTTCAGAGACTTCGTGATAATCAACTCTATGCCAAAATAGAGAAATGTCTGTTTGAATGCCAATCTCTTCCTTTTCTAGGATACTTGGTCTCTGGCCAGGGACTACAAATGGACCCAGATAAACTCTCTGCTGTCTTAGATTGGCCACGCCCCTCCGGACTCCGTGCCATCCAACGTTTTTTGGGGTTCGCCAATTATTACAGGCAATTTATTCCACATTTTTCTACCATTGTGGCTCCTATTGTGGCTTTAACAAAAAAAAATGCCGATCCCAAGTCTTGGCCTCCTCAAGCGGAAGACGCCTTTAAACGACTCAAGTCTGCCTTTTCTTCGGCTCCCGTGCTCTCCAGACCTGACCCATCTAAACCCTTCCTATTGGAGGTTGATGCCTCCTCAGTGGGAGCTGGAGCTGTCCTTCTACAAAAAAACTCTTCCGGGCATGCTGTTACTTGTGGTTTTTTTTCCAGGACCTTCTCTCCGGCGGAGAGGAACTACTCCATCGGGGATCGAGAGCTTCTAGCCATTAAATTAGCACTTGAGGAATGGAGGCATCTGCTGGAGGGATCAAGATTTCCAGTTATTATTTACACCGATCACAAGAACCTCTCCTACCTCCAGTCTGCCCAACGGCTGAATCCTCGTCAGGCCAGGTGGTCTCTGTTCTTTGCCCGATTTAATTTTGAAATTCACTTTCGGCCTGCTGATAAAAACATTAGGGCCGATGCTCTCTCTCGTTCCTCAGATGCCTCTGAAATTGAACTCTCTCCTCAACACATCATTCCTCCTGACTGCCTGATTTCCACTTCTCCAGCCTCCATCAGGCAAACTCCTCCAGGAAAGACCTTTGTTTCTCCACGCCAACGCCTTGGGATCCTCAAATGGGGTCACTCCTCCCATCTCGCAGGTCATGCGGGCATCAAGAAATCTGTGCAACTCATCTCTCGCTTCTATTGGTGGCCGACTCTAGAGACTGATGTGGTGGACTTTGTGCGAGCCTGCACTATCTGTGCCCGGGATAAGACTCCTCGCCAGAAGCCCGCTGGTTTTCTTCATCCTCTACCTGTCCCCGAACAACCTTGGTCTCTGATTGGTATGGATTTTATTACTGACTTACCCCCATCCCATGGCAACACTGTTATTTGGGTGGTCGTTGATCGATTCTCCAAAATGGCACATTTCATCCCTCTTCCTGGTCTTCCTTCAGCGCCTCAGTTGGCTAAACAATTTTTTGTACACATTTTTCGTCTTCACGGGTTGCCTACACAGATCGTCTCGGATAGAGGCGTCCAATTTGTGTCTAAATTCTGGAGGGCTCTCTGTAAACAACTCAAGATTAAATTAAATTTTTCTTCTGCATACCATCCTCAATCCAATGGACAAGTAGAGAGAATTAACCAGATCTTGGGTGACTATTTACGACATTTTGTTTCCTCCCGCCAGGATGACTGGGCAGATCTTCTACCTTGGGCCGAATTCTCGTATAATTTCAGAATCTCTGAATCTTCCTCCAAATCTCCGTTTTTCGTGGTGTACGGCCGTCACCCTCTTCCCCCCCTCCCTACCCCCTTGCCCTCTGGTCTGCCCGCTGTGGATGAAATTTCTCGTGATCTTTCCACCATATGGAAAGAGACCCAAAATTCTCTCTTACAGGCTTCTTCTCGCATGAAGAGATTCGCAGATAAGAAAAGAAGAGCTCCTCCCATTTTTTCCCCTGGAGACAAGGTATGGCTCTCCGCTAAATATGTCCGTTTCCGTGTCCCGAGCTATAAGTTGGGACCACGCTATCTTGGTCCTTTTAAAGTTTTGTGTCAAATTAATCCTGTCTCTTACAAACTTCTTCTTCCTCCTTCTCTTCGTATCCCTAATGCCTTTCACGTCTCTCTTCTTAAACCTCTCATCCTCAACCGTTTTTCTCCTAAATCTGTTCCTCCCACTCCTGTTTCCGGCTCCTCGGACATCTTCTCTGTCAAAGAGATTTTGGCCTCTAAAAAGGTCAGGGGAAGAACCTTTTTTTTAGTGGATTGGGAGGGTTGTGGTCCAGAAGAGAGGTCCTGGGAACCTGAGGACAATATCCTGGACAAAAGTCTGATCCTCAGGTTCTCAGGCCCCAAGAAGAGGGGGAGACCCAAGGGGGGGGGTACTGTTACGCCGAGCGCTCCGGGTCCCCGCTCCTCCCCGGAGCGCTCGCTACACTTCCCTCACTGCAGCGCCCCGGTCGGTTCCACGGACCCGGGGCGCTGCGTTACCACCTCCGGCCGGGATGCGATTCGCGATGCGGGTAGCGCCCGCTCGCGATGCGCACCCCGGCTCCCGTACCTTACTCGCTCCCCGTCAGTTCTGTCCCGGCGCGCGCGGCCCCGCTCCCTAGGGCGCGCGCGCGCCGGGTCTTTGCGATTTAAAGGGCCACTGCACCGCTGATTGGTGCAGTGGTTCCAATTAGTGTTTACACCTGTGCACTTCCCTATATCACCTCACTTCCCCTTCACTCCCTCGCCGGATCTTGTTGCCCTAGTGCCAGTGAAAGCGTTCCTTGTGTGTTCCTTGCCTGTGATTCCAGACCTTCTGCCGTTGCCCCTGACTACGATCCTTGCTGCCTGCCCCGACCTTCTGCTACGTCCGACCTTGCTTCTGTCTACTCCCTTGTACCGCGCCTATCTTCAGCAGCCAGAGAGGTTGAGCCGTTGCTAGGGGATACGACCTGGTCACTACCGCCGCAGCAAGACCATCCCGCTTTGCGGCGGGCTCTGGTGAAAACCAGTAGTGACTTAGAACCGATCCTCTAGCACGGTCCACGCCAATCCCTCTCTGGCACAGAGGATCCACTACCTGCCAGCCGGCATCGTGACAGCCCAGAAGGGAGAGTGCGCCATGTACATTTGAGGTGATTTGCACAGGGGTGGCTGATTGTTACAGCGGTTTTGACAAACGCAAAAAAAACAAAACCCCACATGTGACCCCATTTTGGAAACGACACCCCTCACGGAATGTAATGAGGGGTGCAGTGAGAATTTACCCCCCACAGGTGTCTGACGGATCTTTGGAACAATGGTCCGTGAAAATGAAAACTTGTACAGCCCACTGTTCCAAAGATCTGTCAGACACCAGTGGGGGGCAAATGCTCACTGTATCCCTTGTTACGTTCCTCAAGGGGTCTCGTTTCCAAAATAGTATGCCATGTGTTTTTTTTTTTGCTGTTCTGGTACCTTAGGGGCTTCCTAAATGTGACATGCCCCCCGAGCAAAATTTGCTCTCAAAAAGCCAAATATGACTCCTTCTCTTCTGAGCATTGTAGTTCGCCCATAGTGCACTTCAGGTCAACTTATGGGGTACCTCCATACTCAGAAGAGAAGAGGTTACAAATATTGGGGGGTATTTCCTGCTATTAACCCTTGCAAAAATGTGAAATTTGGGGGGAAACACACATTTTAGTGGAATTTTTTTTTTTTTTACATATGCAAAAGTCGTGAAACACCTGTGGGGTAATAAGGCTCACTTTATTCCTTGTTACATTCCTCAAGGGGTCTAGTTTCCAAAATGGTATGCCATGTGTTTTTTTTTTTGCTGTTCTGGCACTATAGGGGCTTCCTAAATGCGACATGCCCCCCGAGCAAAATTTGCTCTCAAAAAGCCAAATATGACTCCTTCTCTTCTGAGCATTGTAGTTCACCCATAGTGCACTTCAGGTCAACTTATGGGGTACCTCCATACTCAGAAGAGAAGGGGTTACAAATATTGGGGGGTATTTCCTGCTATTAACCCTTGGAAAAATGTGAAATTTGGGGGGGAAACACACATTTTAGTGAAAAAAAATAAAAAAATTTTTACATATGCAAAAGTCGTGAAACACCTGTGTGGTATTAAGGCTCACTTTATTCCTTGTTATGTTCCTCAAGGGGTCTAGTTTCCAAAATGGTATGCCATGTGAGTTTTTTTTGCTGTTCTGGCACCATAGGGGCTTCCTAAATGCAACATGCCCCCCAAAAACCATTTCAGAAAAACGTACTCTCCAAAATCCCCTTGTCACTCTTTCCCTTCTGAGCCCTCTACTGCGCCCGCCGAACAATTTACATAGACATATGAGGTATTTCCTTACTCGAGAGAAATTGGGCTACAAATATAAGTATACATTTTCTCCTTTTACCCCTTGTAAAAATTCAAAAATTGGGTCTACAAGAACATGCGAGTGTAAAAAATGAAGATTGTGAATTTTCTCCTTCACTTTGCTTCTATTCCTGTGAAACACCTAAAGGGTTAAAATGATGACTGAATGTCATTTTGAATACTTTGGGGCGTGCAGTATTTATAATGGGGTCTTTTGTGGGGTATTTCTAATATGAAGACCCTTCAAATCCACTTCAAACCTGAACTGGTCCCTGAAAAATAGTGAGTTTGAAAATGTTGTGAAAAATTGGAAAATTGCTGCTGAACTTTGAAGCCCTCTGGTGTCTTCCAAAAGTAAAAACTCGTCACTTTTATGATGCAGACATAAAGTAGACATATTGTATATGTGAATAAAAAATTTTTTTATTTGTAAAGAGAGCTTCAAAGTTAGAAAAATGCAAAATTTTCAAATTTTTCATCAAATTTTAGGATTTTTCACAAGGAAAGGATGCAAGTTACCACAAAAATTTACCACCATGTTAAAGTAGAATATGTCACGAAAAAACAATCTCGGAATCAGAATGATAACTAAAAGCATTCCAGAGTTATTAATGTTTAAAGTGACAGTGGTCAGATGTGCAAAAAACGCTCTGGTCCTTAAGGCCAAAATGGGCTTGGTCCTGAAGGGGTTAAGGGGGCAATAAATGACAAAAATAAAGCATTTAAATTACTAAAACAGGACGGCAGTGAAGAAGCATTAAAAAGCTATAGAGAAAAATGTAAAATATGTAAAAAACATAAAAGCCTCAAAAATAGAGACAGAAAGACTCATTGCCAAAAAGAGTAAAACTAACCCCAAAATGTTCTTTATATAAATAGCTAAAAGGTCAAAAATGAAAGTGTAGGCCCTTTAAAAAATGATGAGGAAGAAATGATAAACGGGGATCAGGAAAAAGCAAGTATATTAAACAAATTCTTCTCCACTGTATTTACTGAGGAAAATCAAACTCCCCAGTACAGGTCACCTGTAACCCAGGAAGAAGTACAGTGCCGCCTACAAAAAATCAAAATAGACATATCACCAGGTCCATATGGCATTCACCCCCGTGTTCTAAAGGAATTAAAGGGGTATTCCAGGCCAAAAGCCCAAAACTTTTTTTAATATATCAACTGGCTCCGGAAAATTAAACAGATTTGTAAATTACTTGTATTAAAAAATCTTAATCCTTCCAATAGTTATTAGCTTCTGAGTTGTTGTTTTCTTCTAACTGCTCTCTGATGACTCACGTCCCGGGAGCTGTGCAGTTCCTATGGGGATATTCTCCCATCATGCACACCTCCCGGGACGTGACATCATCATTGAGCAGTTAGACAGAAAACTTCAGAAGCTAATAACTATTGGAAGGATTAAGATTTTTTACTAGAAGTAATTTACAAATCTGTTTAACTTTCCGGAGCCAGTTGATATATATAAAAAAAGGTTTTGCCTGGAATACCCCTTTAAGTAATGTAATAGACAGACCCTTATTTTTAATATTCAGGGACTCTATAGTGACAGGGACTGTTCCCCAGGACTGGCACATGGCAAATGTGGTGCCAATATTTAAGAAGGGGTCAAAAGTAACCCCGGGAATTATAGACCTGTTAGTTTAACCTTGGTTGCATGTAAATTGTTTGAGGGTTTCCTAAGAGATGCTATTTTGGAATATCTTGATAAAAATAAATGTATGACCCCGTATCAGCATGGATTTATGAGGGATCGATCCTGTCAGACTAACCTGATCAGCTTCTATGAGGAGGTGAGCTCCAGACTGGACCAGGGGCCATCGCTGGATGTCGTATATCTGGATTTTTCCAAAGCATTTGATACGGTTCCACATAAAAGGTTGGTGCATAAAATGAGAAGGTTTGGGCTGGGGCAGAATGTGTGTAAGTGGGTAAGTAACTGGCTCAATGATAGGAAACAGAGGGGGGTTATTAATGGTACTTATTCTGATTGGGTGACTGTTACTAGTGGGGTACCACAGGGGTCCGTCTTGGGTCCTGTCCTATTTAATATATTCATTATTGACCTTGCAAAATCCGGGCTGGGATTATGTATGAAATGGGAGAACACTTGGGACGACTGACATGGAAAAGGACTTGTGAAGAAATAAAGACAAAAAAGACAACCAGGAGGCAGCGCCTCGTTTATTACCCTTGGCAGGTGAGGGAACCAAAAAGTATGCTGAATGTACACCCAGGACTTAAGTCAGGGTGGCCGCTCACCTTAAAGCAGAAGAATTGCGCATATCACCCCTTGATTGGGGTACCAGATAGAGTTGGATGAGCTGCCGAGCCTGATGGTCACAGGAGCGTGTCAACGCCCTGTAGAAACTGGAATACTTGTGAGAAAAAAGACCAATGGATCCAGGCGCTGCTCTATCCAGGTATACACTGGATGCAGGTAAGTGTTCTTAATCAAGCAATTTTATTGAACACAAAACAACAAAAGGATCATGACACGTTTCGGGGTAAATTCCCCTTCCTCAGATGATCATCTGAGGAAGGGGAATTTACCCCGAAACGCGTCATGATCCTTTTGTTGTTTTGTGTTCAAAAAAATTGCTTGATTAAGAACACTTACCTGCATCCTGTGTATACCTGGATAGAGCAGCGCCTGGATCCATTGGTCTTTTTTCTCACAAGTATTCCATGGAAAAGGACTTAGGAGTCTTAGTTAACAGTAAATTTAGCTGTAGTGACCAGTGTCGGGCAGCTGCTGCCAAGGCTAATAAAATCATGGGGTGCATCAATAGGGGCATAGATGCCCACGACAAGGAAATAATTCTACCGCTGTACAAATCACTAGTCAGACCACACATAGAATACTGTGTACAGTACTGGGCACCAGTGTACAAGAAAGATATAGTGGAGCTGGAGAGGGTTCAAAGACCGGCAATCAAAGTAATACGGGGAATGAGAGGACTACAGTACCCAGAAAGATTATCAGAATTAGGGTTATTTAGTTTAGAAAAAAGAAGGCTTAGGGGTGACCTAATAACTATGTATAAATATATCAGGGGAAAGTACAGAGATCTCTTCCATGATCTATTTATACCCAGGACTGTATCAATAACAAGGGGGCATCCTCTAAGTCTAGAGGAAAGAAGGTTTCTACACCAGCACAGACGGGGGTTCTTTACTGTAAGAGCAGTGAGACTGTGGAAGTCTCTCCTGGAGGAGGTGGTCATGGTGAACTCTGTAATAGAGTTCAAAAAGGGGCTGGATGCATTTTTTGGAGAGTAATAACATCGCTGGTTATGTATACTAGGGACAGAACGTTGATCCAGGGATTTATTCCTTCCTCTGGATCAACTCAACTCAATAGGGAATTATTAGGGTTATAGGTTGAACTTGATGGACTCTGGTCTTTTTTCAACCTTATGAACTATGTTACAATGTTACAGAAGAATTGCGAGACCACCGTCACACACAAGTACAGACACTATATATGAACTACACTAACTATACAGCCCCTGTAGCATAGTCAAATAAAAAAAGTTCCTGGAATACCCCTTTAATGGTGACACCTGGTCCCCCCTTGCTTGTTTAAATGGGCACTCTCATTAAAAATAAATTTTGCTATTGCACTCCTTATGGAAAAAAAGTTCTCTATGTTTTATTTGTGTTTAACCCACTTTCATTTTTTCCTCCTTACCTTTAAATTTTTTTAACTCTTTCAATTTTGCACCTAAAAATCCATATGATGGCTTATTTTTTGCGCCACCAATTCTACTTTGCAATGACATCTGTCATTTTACCCAAAAATCTAAGGCGAAACGGAAAAAAAAATCATTGTGAGTCAAAATTGAAAAAAAAAAAAACGCCATTTTTGGGGCTTCTGTTTCTACGCCGTACATTTTTTGGTAAAAATGACACATTCTCTTTATTCTGTAGGTCCATACAATTAAAATACATACAATTAAAATGATACCCTCCTTATATAGGTTGGATTTTGTCGTACTTCTGAAAAAAATCATAACTACATGCAGGAAAGTTTATACATTTAAAATCGTCATCTTCTGACCTCTATAACTTTTTATTTTTTCTGCGTATGGAGTTCATTTTTTGCACCGTGATCTGAAGTTAGCAGTACCATTTTTGTATTGATCGGACTTATTGATCGCTTTTTATTCATTTTTTTCATGATATAAAAAGTGACCAAAAATACACTATTTTGGACTTTGGAATTTTTTTGCGCGTACGCCATTGACCGTGCAGTCTAATTAATGATATATTTTAATAATTCGGACATTTCCGCATGCGGCGATACCACATATTTTTATTTTTATTTACACATTTTTTTTTTTTTTTTAATGGGAAATGGGGGGGGGGGGTGATTCAAACTTTTATTAGGGGAGGGGTTAAATGATCCTTATTCACATCCCCCCCCCTTTTTTTTTTTGCAATGTTATAGCTTCCATAGGGAGCTATAACACTGCACACACTGATCTTTTACATTGATCACTGGTTTCTCATAGGAAACCAGTGATCAATGATTCTGCCGCATGACTGCTCATGCCTGGATCTCAGGCACTGAGCAGTCATTCGGCGATCGGAAAGCATGGAGGCAGGTAGGGATCCTCCGGCTGTCTTGTAAGCTGTTCGGGATGTCGCGATTTTGCCACGGCGATCCCGAACAGCCCCCTGAGCTAACCGGCATTGTTTTACTTTCCCTTTAGACTTTGAACGCTGCATCTAAAGGGTTAATAGCTCACGGCACCGCTATCAGTGCTGCACACTATTAGCCACGGAAACCGGCCTTTGTTAGAGGCCAGGCCCGACTCACTATGATGCCGTTGCCCCGCGTTATAGAAAGGGAAAGGACTCAGGATGTACCCGTACTAAACAGGTTAAAAAAGATGCCACTAGGTGTCTCCAGAGCACATTTTCCCCCATCTTTTGCACAGACTTTGGACTCCTGCTGACCTGGCAGAAATCCAAAATCAGCAAATGCTGAGGGAGGTGTGTGTAGCCGTAGCCAATCATAGCTCACCTCACACACTGAACTTCTATTAGATGTGTGTGGCAGAGTGAAGGGGGAAGTTCTCCCCTGTATGGCTTCAGATGATGTCATGCCTGCTGGAGAACGCGACTTCCCAGTCTTTGAATGTGACCGAGACTGAGCACAAAATACAGAGCAAAATCAAGGTAGAAAACTAACAAATAATTAAAAAAAATGGCAGGGGTGGTTTATCATGATGGGGACAGTGAACTTTGAGGATTATAAAATTTAACAAGATCGTGAGAGGTACACTTTATGTAGAAAACCATGGGAAGGTTGCCTGATTTTACGAGAACCTCTTTGTCCGATAAGCAAGGTGAAAAGTAAAGTAGAGCTAGTCTTACTGCCCTTAGTTCCTTTAGATTTGAAGAAAGGGTTTTATCTGTTTGGGACAATAGACTCTGGACCCATTGTTGACCAATGTATGCTCCCCAGCCATAAGCTAAGTCATTGGTTTTAACAATGATTCTTGTGCTCTGCATCAGAGACCTGCCTCAAAAATCTCTTGGGGTTGAGCCACCATTTCAAGTCCTGACACAGAGCCACAGAGACTTGTCCAGTGAGCTCTGGGACCTGTCCCACAATGTGAGGATCTTTGCTTGAAGACCGTGTATGTGAGATTTCTCCCATGAAACCACGGTAATAGTAGTAAGTACAGCTGCCAAGTAGTGTTGAGCGGCATAGGCCATATTCGAATTCGCGAATATTCGCGAATATATGGACGAATATTCGTCATATATTCGCGAATATTCGCATATTCGTTATAACCTCGTTTTATTTTCGCATATGCGAATATTCGCGTATGCGAAAATTAACATATGTGAAAAATTGCATACACAAAATTAACGCATGCGAAAATTCGCATATGCGAAACTTCGCATATGCGAAAATTAGCATGTGCTAATTTCCGCACATGCGAATTTCCGCACGTCAGTCTTACACAGTAGTATTACAGCCTTCTTTACACCACATAAGCTGGAAGCAGAGAGGGATGATCACTGTGATGTGTACTGTGAAGAAAAAAAAAAAAAAAAAAAAAAAAAAAACGAATATTCGTAATTACGAATATATAGCGCTATATTCGCGAAATTCGCGAATTCGCGAATATGCGATATTCGCGAATAATATTCGAATTGCGAATATTCGCGAGCAACACTACTGCCAAGAACCCTCATAGCTTGACGAATTGTACGAATACTTGACTTGACTTTTTATCTTCTGTTCCCTTTCTGGAGATATGACGATCTTCATGGTCACTGAATCTATCACATAAGCCAAGAACAGAATCTTCTGAGCTGGACCAAGATGCCACTTCTTCATGTTCACTATAAATACATGTGTCTGCAAGAAACTGATTGTCTCTGAGACATGACATGATAGAATGTCTGCGGATGACGCCTTCACCAACCAATCTTCCAGATAGGGTATTATAATAATCCCCTGTAAATGAAGGCCTGCTGACAGGACGACCACCATTTTTGTGAAAACTCTTGGAGCAGAACTCAGACCAAACAGTAGGTAGATGAACTGTAGATGCCATATTGATTTCTCTATCTTGAAGGCTAATCTGAGGTTCTTCCTGAAGAAAGGGTGAACAGACATGTGAAGGTAAGAATCTGAGAGATCCAGCATGGCCATGTAATCTTAAAGATCTAAGATTGGAAAAATGCACTTTATATTTTCCATCTTGAATTGCTTCTTTTTGATTTACCGGTTTAGAAATGTTAAGTCGATCACCAGCCCTCATTTCCCGATGGATTTTAGTACAGAAAAAATTCTTGAGTAAATACCCGAGTTCCGTTGGTGACTGGGAACATATTTTACTGCCCCTTTCAATAGGAATTCCACAACAAGGTGTAGCAACTGAGGGTCTTGAGAAGTGTTTAGAAAAAACTTTTCTGGTGGTGTCTCTGTTGGCTCCAATCTATAGCCTTGTTTTATCACCGAAAGGACCCATTGTTCCTTTGTCTGTGCCCACACTGGACACAAATCTTTTAATCTCCCCTATCCTGGACAGTTGCTAATATGGCATCATAATTCCTTCTTTTTTTCTGGAGGTTTGTTCTTTGTGGCAGCTGGATAGCCTGTTTTTCGCCTATATCTAGAAAATCTAGATCTGTCATACCTTGGAAGTCTACAGAATTTTGGAGAACTTTGCCATCACGGCCATGCTCTAGGAAATTCTTTCTTTGTTATTCCTGGAAAAGACACCCCTTTTTTGTCATTCAAATCCACAAGAATATCCTTAATCTTGGGATTAGAGATGAGCGAATCTTTGAAATCTTTGCTGCAGAGCAGCAAAATGACAGTCTGGATGTGGCGTCACAATTGAAGAGGTTAAAGAGATTTTTGAGATGTCAGATGAAGAGTTAAAAGAGATTAACGAGTTTATTGTGCCACAAGCAGCATGAGATCATATGGCGGCACAATGACACAGTCTGGAGGTGGCGGCTGCCTAAGTAGGCCACAGAGCGGCACAATATCAAAGCCTGGAGGTGGCAGCAGAATGAGGAGACCATATAGTGGCAGAATTACACAGCTTGGAGGTGGCGGAAGCATGAGGAGACCATATAGTGGAAGAATGACACAGCCTGGAGGTGGCATCAGCATGAGGAGACCAAATGGTGACAGAGTGACATAACCTGGAGGTGGCGGCAGCATGAAGAGACCATATAGTGGCAGAATGACAGAGCTTGGAGGTGGAATTGTTACGCCGAGCGCTCCGGGTCCCCGCTCCTCCCCGGAGCGCTCGCTACACTCTCCCCGCTGCAGCGCTCCGGTCAGATCCACTGACCCGGGGCGCTGCGATTCCGCTTCCAGCCGGGATGCGATTCGCGATGCGGGTAGCGCCCGCTCGCGATGCGCACCCCGGCTCCCGTACCTGACTCGCTCTCCCTCGGTCCTGTCCCGGCGCGCGCGGCCCCGCTCCCTAGGGCGCGCGCGCGCCGGGTCTTTGCGATTTAAAGGGCCACTGCGCCGCTGATTGGCGCAGTGATTCCAATTAGTGTCTTCACCTGTGCACTTCCCTATATCACCTCACTTCCCCTGCACTTCCTTGCCGGATCTTGTTGCCATTGTGCCAGTGAAAGCGTTTCCTTGTGTGTTCCTAGCCTGTGTTCCAGACCTCCTGCCGTTGCCCCTGACTACGATCCTTGCTGCCTGCCCCGACCTTCTGCTACGTCCGACCTTGCTTCTGTCTACTCCCTTGTACCGCGCCTATCTTCAGCAGCCTGAGAGGTGAGCCGTTGCTAGTGGATACGACCTGGTCACTACCGCCGCAGCAAGACCATCCCGCTTTGCGGCGGGCTCTGGTGAAAACCAGTAGTGACTTAGAACCGGTCCACTAGCACGGTCCACGCCAATCCCTCTCTGGCACAGAGGATCCACTACCTGCCAGCCGGCATCGTGACAGTAGATCCGGCCATGGATCCCGCTGAAGTTCCTCTGCCAGTTGTCGCTGACCTCACCACGGTGGTCGCCCAGCAGTCACAACAGATAGCGCAACAAGGCCAACAGCTGTCTCAACTGACCGTTATGCTACAGCAGTTACTACCACAGCTTCAGCAGTCATCTCCTCCGCCAGCTCCTGCACCTCCTCCGCAGCGAGTGGCCGCTCCTGGTCTACGCCTATCCTTGCCGGATAAATTTGATGGGGACTCTAAGTTTTGCCGTGGCTTTCTTTCCCAATGTTCCCTGCATCTGGAGATGATGTCGGACCTGTTTCCCACTGAAAGGTCTAAGGTGGCTTTCGTAGTCAGCCTTCTGTCTGGAAAAGCCCTGTCTTGGGCCACACCGCTCTGGGACCGCAATGACCCCGTCACTGCCTCCGTACACTCCTTCTTCTCGGAAATCCGAAGTGTCTTTGAGGAACCTGCCCGAGCCTCTTCTGCTGAGACTGCCCTGTTGAACCTGGTCCAGGGTAATTCTTCCGTTGGCGAGTATGCCGTACAATTCCGTACTCTTGCTTCAGAATTATCCTGGAACAATGAGGCCCTCTGTGCGACCTTTAAAAAAGGCCTATCCAGCAACATTAAAGATGTTCTGGCCGCACGAGAAATGCCTGCTAATCTTCATGAACTTATTCACCTAGCCACTCGCATTGACATGCGTTTTTCCGAAAGGCGTCAGGAGCTCCGCCAAGATATGGACTCTGTTCGCACGAGGCGTTTCTTCTCCTCGGCTCCTCTCTCCTCTGGTCCCCTGCAATCTGTTCCTGTGCCTCCCGCCGTGGAGGCTATGCAGGTCGACCGGTCTCGCCTGACACCTCAAGAGAGGACACGACGCCGCATGGAGAACCTCTGCCTGTACTGTGCTAGTACCGAACACTTCCTGAGGGATTGTCCTATCCGTCCTCCCCGCCTGGAAAGACGTACGCTGACTCCGCACAAAGGTGAGACAATCCTTGATGTCTACTCTGCTTCTCCACGTCTTACTGTGCCTGTGCGGATGTCTGCCTCTGCCTTCTCCCTCTCTACTGTGGCCTTCTTGGACTCTGGATCTGCAGGAAATTTTATTTTGGCCTCTCTCGTCAACAGGTTCAACATCCCAGTGACCAGTCTCGCCAGACCCCTTTACATCAATTGTGTAAACAATGAAAGATTGGACTGTACCATACGTTTCCGCACGGAGCCCCTTCTAATGAGCATCGGATCTCATCACGAGAGGATTGAACTTTTGGTCCTCCCCAATTGCACCTCGGAAATTCTCCTTGGACTTCCCTGGCTTCAACTTCATTCCCCAACCCTGGATTGGTCCACTGGGGAGATCAAGAGTTGGGGGCCCTCTTGTTCCAAGGACTGTCTAAAACCGGTTCCCAGTAACCCTTGCCGTGACTCTGTGGTTCCTCCAGTAACCGGCCTCCCTAAGGCCTATATGGACTTCGCGGATGTTTTCTGCAAAAAACAAGCGGAGACTCTACCTCCTCACAGGCCTTATGATTGTCCTATCGACCTCCTCCCGGGCACTACTCCACCCCGGGGCAGAATTTATCCTCTCTCTGCCCCAGAGACTCTTGCCATGTCTGAATACGTCCAGGAAAATTTAAAAAAGGGCTTTATCCGTAAATCCTCCTCTCCTGCCGGAGCCGGATTTTTCTTTGTGTCCAAAAAAGATGGCTCCCTACGTTCTTGCATTGACTACCGCGGTCTTAATAAAATCACGGTTAAGAACCGCTACCCCCTACCCCTCATCTCTGAACTCTTTGATCGCCTCCAAGGTGCCCACATCTTTACTAAATTGGACTTAAGAGGCGCCTATAACCTCATCCGCATCAGAGAGGGGGATGAGTGGAAAACAGCATTTAACACCAGAGATGGACACTTTGAGTATCTGGTCATGCCCTTTGGCCTGTGCAACGCCCCTGCTGTCTTCCAAGACTTTGTTAATGAAATTTTTCGTGATCTGTTATACTCCTGTGTTGTTGTATATCTGGATGATATCCTAATTTTTTCGGCCAATCTAGAAGAACACCGCCAGCATGTCCGTATGGTTCTTCAGAGACTTCGTGACAATCAACTCTATGCTAAAATTGAGAAATGTCTGTTTGAATGCCAATCTCTTCCTTTTCTAGGATATTTGGTCTCTGGCCAGGGACTACAAATGGATCCAGACAAACTCTCTGCCGTCTTAGATTGGCCACGCCCCTCCGGACTCCGTGCTATCCAACGCTTTTTGGGGTTCGCCAATTATTACAGGCAATTTATTCCACATTTTTCTACCCTTGTGGCTCCTATCGTGGCTTTAACCAAAAAAAATGCCGATCCCAAGTCCTGGCCTCCTCAAGCGGAAGACGCCTTTAAACGACTCAAGTCTGCCTTTTCTTCGGCTCCCCTGCTCTCCAGACCTGACCCTTCCAAACCCTTCCTACTGGAGGTTGATGCCTCCTCAGTGGGAGCTGGAGCTGTTCTTCTACAGAAAAATTCTTCCGGGCATGCCGTCACTTGTGGTTTTTTTTCTAGGACCTTCTCTCCGGCGGAGAGGAACTACTCCATCGGGGATCGAGAGCTTCTAGCCATTAAATTAGCACTTGAGGAATGGAGGCATCTGCTGGAGGGATCAAGATTTCCAGTTATTATTTACACCGACCACAAGAACCTCTCCTACCTCCAGTCTGCCCAACGGCTGAATCCTCGCCAGGCCCGGTGGTCTCTGTTCTTTGCCCGGTTTAATTTTGAGATTCACTTTCGTCCTGCCGATAAGAACATTAGGGCCGATGCTCTCTCTCGTTCCTCGGATGCCTCAGAAGTTGAACTCTCTCCGCAACACATCATTCCACCTGACTGCCTGATCTCCACTTCTCCTGCCTTCATCAGGCAAACTCCTCCAGGAAAGACCTTTGTTTCTCCACGCCAACGCCTCGGAATCCTCAAATGGGGTCACTCCTCCCATCTCGCAGGTCATGTGGGCATCAAGAAATCTCTGCAACTCATCTCCCGCTTCTATTGGTGGCCGACTCTGGAGACGGATGTTGTGGACTTTGTGCGAGCCTGCACTATCTGTGCCCGGGATAAGACTCCTCGCCAGAAGCCCGCTGGTTTTCTTCATCCCCTGCCTGTCCCCGAACAGCCTTGGTCTCTGATTGGTATGGATTTTATTACTGATTTACCCCCTTCCCGTGGCAACACTGTTATTTGGGTGGTCGTTGATCGATTCTCCAAAATGGCACATTTCATCCCTCTTCCTGGTCTTCCTTCAGCGCCTCAGTTGGCTAAACAATTTTTTGTACACATTTTTCGTCTTCACGGGTTGCCTACGCAGATCGTCTCGGATAGAGGTGTCCAATTCGTGTCTAAATTCTGGAGGGCTCTCTGTAAACAACTCAAGATTAAATTAAATTTTTCTTCTGCATATCATCCCCAGTCCAATGGACAAGTAGAAAGAATTAACCAGGTCTTGGGTGATTATTTGCGACATTTTGTTTCCTCCCGCCAGGATGACTGGGCAGATCTCCTTCCATGGGCCGAATTCTCGTATAACTTCAGAGTCTCTGAATCTTCCTCCAAATCCCCATTTTTCGTGGTGTACGGCCGTCACCCTCTTCCCCCCCTCCCTACCCCCTTGCCCTCTGGTCTACCCGCTGTGGATGAAATTTCTCGTGACCTTTCCATCATATGGAGAGAGACCCAAAATTCTCTCTTACAGGCTTCATCACGCATGAAGAAGTTCGCAGATAAGAAAAGAAGAGCTCCTCCCGTTTTTTCCCCTGGAGACAAGGTATGGCTCTCCGCTAAATATGTCCGCTTCCGTGTCCCTAGCTACAAGTTGGGACCACGCTATCTTGGTCCTTTCAAAGTTTTGTGTCAAATTAATCCTGTCTCTTACAAACTTCTTCTTCCTCCTTCTCTTCGTATCCCTAATGCCTTTCACGTCTCTCTTCTTAAACCACTCATCCTCAACCGTTTTTCTCCCAAATCTGTTCCTCCCACTCCTGTTTCCGGCTCCTCGGACATCTTCTCTGTCAAAGAGATCTTAGCCTCTAAAAAGGTCAGAGGGAAAACTTTTTTTTTAGTGGACTGGGAGGGTTGTGGTCCTGAAGAGAGATCCTGGGAACCTGAGGACAACATCCTAGACAAAAGTCTGCTCCTCAGGTTCTCAGGCTCTAAGAAGAGGGGGAGACCCAAGGGGGGGGGTACTGTTACGCCGAGCGCTCCGGGTCCCCGCTCCTCCCCGGAGCGCTCGCTACACTCTCCCCGCTGCAGCGCTCCGGTCAGATCCACTGACCCGGGGCGCTGCGATTCCGCTTCCAGCCGGGATGCGATTCGCGATGCGGGTAGCGCCCGCTCGCGATGCGCACCCCGGCTCCCGTACCTGACTCGCTCTCCCTCGGTCCTGTCCCGGCGCGCGCGGCCCCGCTCCCTAGGGCGCGCGCGCGCCGGGTCTTTGCGATTTAAAGGGCCACTGCGCCGCTGATTGGCGCAGTGATTCCAAGTAGTGTCTTCACCTGTGCACTTCCCTATATCACCTCACTTCCCCTGCACTTCCTTGCCGGATCTTGTTGCCATTGTGCCAGTGAAAGCGTTTCCTTGTGTGTTCCTAGCCTGTGTTCCAGACCTCCTGCCGTTGCCCCTGACTACGATCCTTGCTGCCTGCCCCGACCTTCTGCTACGTCCGACCTTGCTTCTGTCTACTCCCTTGTACCGCGCCTATCTTCAGCAGCCTGAGAGGTGAGCCGTTGCTAGTGGATACGACCTGGTCACTACCGCCGCAGCAAGACCATCCCGCTTTGCGGCGGGCTCTGGTGAAAACCAGTAGTGACTTAGAACCGGTCCACTAGCACGGTCCACGCCAATCCCTCTCTGGCACAGAGGATCCACTACCTGCCAGCCGGCATCGTGACAGGAATCAAGCATGAGGAGACCATATAGTTGCAGAATGACACAGCCGGAGGTGACGGCAGCATGTGGAGACCATATATTGGCAGAATGACATGGCTGGGAGATGGCAGCAGCATCAGGAGTCCTGAAAGTGACTTATAATAATTATCTTAGGATAAAATATATGGACCCAAAATTTTGGGGAAACCAAACAAAAGGAAAGGTGTGCAAAAAACACCATGTGCCACGTACACCACCAAGTATTGATGTGATGCAAAAACCTTAAAAAGGTGGAAGGGAACAACGTGTGGTCCATTGTAAAAGGTGGGGGTAAAAACTAACCCTGTAAGGCCCTACTCTTGCCCTCTTAATTCCCTTCTTGGCAAGTGTTACTCGCCCTAAAAAGGGCAGCCCCACACACAAACCTCTCCCTATTTCCCCCTAAAACCCTGGGAAATAGCAGGATTTTTAGGTGGAGTAACACTTGCCAAGAAGGGAATTAATAGGGTGAGAGTAGGGCCTTACAGGGTCAGTTTTTACCCCCACCTTTTACAATGAACCATACGTTATTCCCTTCCACCTTTTAGAGGTTTGTGTGTCCCATCAATACTTGGTGGTGTAGGTGCCACATGGTGTTTTTTGCACACCTTTCCTTTTGTTTGATTTCTTTTTTTTTTTTTGTAAATAGTTTTTTTATTGATAAAACTTTTTCAAGGTTACAACAAATCAACACAGGACTGTCGACACATGGGCAGAGTATACAATGTCATATAGGGAAACATGTCATCCTATGTACTAGAGAAGGACATGTTATAGCATGTATAGTAAAGCACATGGTTCAATACAATCCTAAACCTTTTGTTTGATTTCAAAAAATGTTTGGGTCCATATATTTTATCCTAAGAAATGTTGCATTTTAGCTAATGCATATCCTCAATACTTACTTGTGGTCTGATGCAGAGGAATTTCTGTAACTGGGGAGCAGCAACATAAATATTTTTTGCTCTATCCATATTTGTAAAGTGTTGGTGTGGCACCATGGTTAATCTACTCTGATGTATTAGGCATTGGTGGGTGGAAATCCTGGCTGATCCAAGCCCAATTTATCTTGACAAAGGTCAGTCTCTCCACATTTTTGGTGGACAGGCGAGTTCTCCTTGGGGTTACTTTGGCCCCAGCCGCACTAAACACCCACTCTGATGGCACACTACTGGCCAGACAGGACACCTTTTCAGGGGCAAACTCTACTAGCTGAGGCCACAAATCCAGTTTGGCTACCCAGAAGTACAGCGGATCTTCAACGTAGGTTGACAGGGTCATGTCCAAGTATGCCATTACCTGCTGGTTCAGGACCTGCTCAAGGTCTACCTGCTGCTGATGAGTTGCTTCACTATGCAGATGAAGAAAGGTACTCATCAGTGACTGTAGATTCAGGCTGCTGCTGATGGAGCTGGTACTGCTCCTGCCACCCCACCCCTCTCCAGCAGCCATGGCTGTGGAACATGAGCACAGAGTACCCCCTGCGAGTTAGACCTGCGAGTGGATTGACAATGGCGCAAATAGGCATCAGCCAACTGACTATGCAAGATGTCTCTGTAGTAGGTCAGTTTGTCCTCCCTCTAAGTGGGTGTAAAAAAGGCCCCTATTTTGTCCCGGTAGTGAGGGTCCAACAAGATGGATAACCAGAAGTCATCCCGCTGCTGAATGGTGGCAATTCGGCGGTCTCTACGCAAGCAAATGAGCATGCATCGTGACATTTGTGCAAGTGACTTGGAGGGAGTCTCTGCCTCTCTCCACTTCATACTGTCACGGTGTGTCTGGGTCCTCTGTCTCATCTTCCTCATCACTCTGTAGCTCCTCTTGCTGCTCCTCCTCTCCTGTCAGATGACTATAAAAACTGCCCATTTCACTACACATTGCCTGTACTCTTCTGTCTCCCTCCCCCTCCTCTTTCAGTTCAACCCCACAGGGCTCATGTGGCTGTGAGATGTAGGCACCACGTCTCCAGTGCCCTGACCAGCCATCGTTTCCACCATCTGTTGTAGGAAATGAAGCAGTGGAATGATGTTGTTCATCCCGTAATCCTGGTGACTGACTAATAATGTGGCCTCCTCAAAAGGCTTGAGCAAACAACAGGTGTCATGTATGAGCTGCCACCGCATGACATCGAAGTTACACAGGGGAGTACCCCTATCCGCTTGGATCATCAAGAAATCGTTGATGGCCGTTCTCTGTTCGTATAGTCGGTCCAACATATGAAGGGTGGAATTCCAATGGGTGGAAACATCGCATATCAGACTATGTTGGGGGTTGCCATTCTGACACAGCAACTCTAGGAGGGTGTGCTATTGCGGTGTACGAGTGGCTGAAGTGCATGCAAAGTTTCCTTGCCATTCTTAGGTTATGTTTTGCAATTGGGTGGAAGACTTTAGGAAACGCTTGACAACCAGATTGAACATGTGTGCCATGCAGGGTCAGCCTTCCTTGACGCAGATGTTCTTCCCGTTACCATGGTTCCCATTTCCAGTCGTTGCGGAGAAAGACATGATTACATTTCTTGACTAATCACTTTGAGCAGTTCCTCCTGTGTGACTCCGTTCGCCAAGGCAAACCTGGTGAAGAACAGCGTGACACCGCTGTGCCCTGCACACATGGTATGCAGTGGAGGCTGAGGACATGGCGGAGGATGAGGAGGTAGAGTCGGATATTGTCTAAGGACCAACGGCGTGAGAGCATGGAGGCGGAACAGTGTAACCTGACCAAGTTGCTGGTGTGGCTGTGCAGGAACCACATTCACCCAGTAAGCCGTAAAGGACATGTATTGTCCCTGAAGATGTATTGTCCCTGAAGTTACAGCTCCACATGCCGGCACTGCCGTGTACTTTGGTACACACCAACAGGCTCATGGACTGGCCCACCTTCTGATCTACATGTTTGTGCAGGTCTAGTACTGCCTTTAAAAAAAAAAAATGACAGCTTGGGGCTCTCCACCTCGGCTCGGCACAAGCCATCAGTTCTCTGAAAGGTGCAGAGTCCACCACTTAAAAAGGGAGGAGCTGCAGCACCAGCAACTTGGACAGGAACACATTCAGCTTCTGCACCATTGGATGGGTGGGCACATACTTCTGTCTCTTGAATTAGGGGTTAAAAGCAGGTGTGTAGGTATTTCTGGACTTTAACAATAACTGGTCCCTATGAGTTTAACAGAAAAAAACTTAAAAGCGCTGAGTGCGTATATATTACACTTAGGAGAGGAAAATATGCCCCAGTAAGGTTAAATCTGAATTAGGTGTTAAAAGCAGGTGTGTACATATTTCTGGCCTTTAACAATATCTGGCCCCAATGAGTTTAACAGGAAAAACTTTAAATTGCTGAGTGCGTATGTATTACACTTAGGATAGGAAAATACGCCCCAGTACGGTTACACCTGAATAAGTTGTTAAGAGCAGGTGTGTACGTATTTCTGGCCTTTAACAGTAACTGGCCCCCATGAGTTTAACCCCTTCCCGACCTATGACATACCTGTACGTCATGGGTGGTAAGGTGTTCCCGACCCATGACATACAGGTACGTCATGAACATTACTGCCGCTACTCGCGGCACCCCGCAGCGCCCGGAAAGATGGTGGCTATCACTGATAGCCAGCCATCTTACCGTGCGACCACGGGGGGTTTCATCCCCCACCCCCCCCAGCGATCGCTGCTATCAGCTGGTCAAATCTGACTAGCTGATAGCAGCGTTTCGCTATGAAAATACTTAGCAGCGCGGTGTGTGAGTCCCGATCACGGGGATCGGGACACACACCGCTCTGCTAAGTGTCCCTGACCCGTCCCCCGGCGTCACTTACCCGTCCGAGCGGTGTCCCGAGCGGTCCCGGCGGTCCTAGCGTCCTCCATGCGGTCCCGGCTGCGCTGCGTCCCGGAGGTGAGTTTGCAGCAGCAGTGCGGCATCTTCATTGGCAGCAGTGAGATCGCCGTAAAGCGATCTCACTGCTGCCTCTGAGAGTTTCAAAACTGCAACTCCCAGCATGCCCAGACAGCCTTTGGCTTTCTGGGCATGCTGGAAGTTGTAGTTTTGCAACATCTGGAGGCCCACAGTTTGGAGACCACTGTATAATGGTCTCCAATCTGTGCTCTTCCAGATGTTGCAAAACTACAAATCTCAGCATGCTCAGTCTGTCCAGGCATGCTGGGAGTTGTAGTTCTCTAACATCTGGAAGAGCACAGATTGGAGACCATTATACAGTGGTCTCCAAACTGTGGACGTCCAGATGTTGCAAAACTACAACTCCCAGCATGCCCAGACTGCCCAAGCATGCTGGAAGTTGTAGTTCGGCAACATCTGATCCTTCAGATATTGCCGAACTACAACTTCCAGCATGCCTGGGCAGTCTGGGCATGCTGGGAGTTGTAGTTTTGCAACAACTGGAGGCACACTAGTTGGGAAACATTGTCCATTTCCTACCTCAGTGCCTCCAGCTGTTGCAATTGTTGCAAAACTATAACTCCCAGCATGCACTGACAGTCCATGCATGCTGGGAGTTGTAGTTTTGCAACAGCTGGAGGCACACTGGTTTGGAAACACTAAGTTTGGTTGCAAAACACTTGAAAGTTTATTACTTAACTTAGTGTTTCCAAACCAGCGTTCCTCCAGCTGTTGCAAAACTACAACTCCCAGCATGCACGGACAGCCAAAGGGCATGTTCGGAGTTTGCAACAGCTGGATGTTTGCCCCCTCCCCCCAATGTGAATGTACAGGGTACACTCACATGGGCGGAGGTTTACAGTGAGTGCTGCAAGTTTGAGATGGCGCAAATTTTGCGCTGCAGCTCAAACTTCCAGCGGCAAACTTGCTGTGAACCTCTGCCCATGTGACTGTACCCTAAAAAAACTACACTACACTAACACTAACCTAAAATAAAAAGTAAAAAAACACTACATATACACATACCCCTACACAGCCCCCCTCCCCCCAAAAAATGAAAAACGTCTGGTACGCTACTGTTTCCAAAACGGAGCCTCCAGCTGTTGCAAAATAATAACTCCCAGTATTGCCGGACAGCCATTGACTGTCCAGGCATGCTGGGAGTTTTGCAACAGCTGGAGGCACCCTGTTTGGGAATCATTGGCATAGAATACCCCTATGCAAATCCCTAATTCAGGCCTCAAATGCGCATGGCGCTCTCTCAATTTGGAGCCCTGTCGTATTTCAGGGCAACAGTTTTGGGACACATATGGGGTATCGCCGTACTCGGGAGAAATTGCCTTACAAATTTTGGGGGGCTTTTTCTTCTTTAACCCCTTATGAAAAGGTGAAGTTGGGGTCTATACCAGCATGTTAGTGTAAAAAAATAAATTTTTTACACTGACATGCTGGTGTTGCCCTATACTTTTCATTTTCACAAGAGGTAAAAGGGAAAAAAGACCCCCAAAAATTGTAACGCAATTTCTCCCGACTACGGAGATACCCCATATGTGGGCGCAAAGTGCTCTGGGGGCGCACAACAAGGCCCAGAAGGGAGAGTGCGCCATGTACATTTGAGGCGATTTGCACAGGGGTGGCTGATTGTTACAGCAGTTCTGACAAACGCAAAACAATAAATATCCATATGTGACCCCATTTTGGAAACTACACCCCTCACAGAATTTAATAAGGGGTGCAGTGAGCATTTACACCCCACTGGTGTATGACAGATTTTTGGAACAGTGGTCTGTGAAAATGAAAAATAAAATTTTTGATTTGCACAGTCCACTGTTTCAAATATCTGTCAAACGCCAGTGGGGTGTAAATGCTCACTGCACCCCTTATTAAATTCCATGAGGGGTATAGTTTCCAAAATGGGGTCACATGTGGGGGGGGGGGGGTCCACTGTTCTGGCACCATAGGGGCTTCCTAAATGGGACATGCCCCCCAAAAACCCTTTCAGAAAAACTCACTCTCCAAAATCCCATTGTCGCTCCTTCCCTTCTGAGCCCTCTACTGCGCCCGCCGAACACTTTACATACGCATATGAGGTATTTCCTTACTCGAGAGAAATTGGGTTACAAATTATAGGGTGATTTCTCTCCTTTTACCCCTTGTAAAAATTCAAAAATTGGGTCTACAAGAAAATGCGAGTGTAAAAAATGAAGATTTAGAATTTTCTCCTTCACTTTGCTGCTATTCCTGTGAAACACCTAAAGGGTTAAAACACTTACTGAATGTCATTTTGAATACTTTGGGGGGTGCAGTTTTTATAATGGGGTCATTTATGGGGTATTTCTAATATGAAGACCCTTAAAATCCACTTCCAACCTGAACTGGGCCATGAAAAATTACGATTTTGAAAATCTTGAGAAAAATTGGAAAATTGCTGCGGAATTTTGAAGCCCTCTGGTGTCTTCCAAAAGTAAAAACTTGTCAATTTTTTTATGCAAACACAAAGTAGACATATTGTATATGTGAATCAATATGTAATTTATTTGGAATATCCATTTTCCTTTCAAGCAGAGACTTTAAAAGTTAGAAAAATGCTAAATTTTCAAAATTTTCATGAAATTTTTAGATTTTTTTACCAAGAAAGGATGCAAATATCAGTGAAATTTTACCAATAACATAAAGTAGAAAATGTCACGAAAAAACAATCTCGGAATCAGAATGATAAGTAAAAGCATTCCAAAGTTATTAATGTTTAAAGTGACAGTGGTCAGATTTTCAAAAAATGCCCAGGTCATGAAGGTGAAAATGGGCTGGGTCATGAAGGGGTTAACAGTAAAAAAAACGTAAAAGCGTAAGAGTGCATATATAATACACTTAGGAAAGGAAAATACGCCCAGTACAATTATGCCTGAATTAGGCGTTAAAAGCAGGCATGTACATATTTCTGGCCTTTTACAATAACTGGCCCCTATGAGTTTAACAGGAAAAAATTACACTTAGGATATGAAAATCTGCACCAGTACGGTTACACCTGAATTCAGCGTTAAAAGCAGATGTGTATGTATTTTTGGCCTTTAACTAACTCTGGCCCCTTTGAGTTTAATAGGAAAAAAATGTAAAAGCACTGAGTGCGTATATATTACACTTAGGATAGCAAAATACACCCCAGCACGGTTACACCTGAATTAGGCGTTAAAAGCAGGTGACCAGGTCTTTTAATGATCACTCTAACTGTCCCCTATTAGCTTTAGAGTAATACACACCAGTACACTTGCAACATAATGTATACTCTCTCTCTCTCTCTCTCTCTCTCTCTCTCTCTCTCTCTCTACTCTCCCTGTTTATCTGCTTGCCTGCAGTGATGTGGGCTTCAAGTGAATTGATTCGCCGCTGTAAAGATCTTTTTTCTCAGTAACACACACAGACAGACACTGTCTTCTCTCTCAGAAAATAATTCCAGCAATGGCTGTCTGCAGTGATGGGTGCCGAATATATAGGGCTTTGACATCACAGGGCTGGCTGACTGCTGATAGGCTACATGCCGCATGTGATTCAGGGTGATCCCGCCTCCCCAGAGTTTCTTGCCCCATGTCCTCACACGTGTAGCCGCCATTTTAGATCCTCTGGAGCCTGGACTGCACTAAATGGAGTTTAACCTGTTGGGGACGGAGGGCGTACCTGTATGCCCTTCAACCAATCCTGTTCTATGACGCGAGGCCACAGCGTGGCCCCGCATCATAGCGGGTCGGGCTAACAATGGCCGGGACCCGTGACTAATAGCGCGCGGCACTGATCGTGGTGCCGCGCACTATTAACCCTTTAGACGTGGCGTTAAAAGTTGAACGCTGCATCTAAAGTGAAAGTGAATGAATGCTGGTTAGCTCAGTGGTGCTGTTCGGGATCACGGCATCCCAAACAGCTGTAGGACAGCAGGAGGGTCCCTACCTTCCTCCTCGCTGTCCAATCGCCGAATGACTGCTCAGTGCCTGAGATCCAAGCATGAGCAGTCAAGCCACAGAATCATTGATCAATGGTTTCCTATGAGAAACCATTGATCAATGTAATAGATCAGTGTGTACAGTGTTATAGCCCCCTATGGGAGCTATAACATTGCAAGAAAAAAGTAAAATAAAAAAAGTGAATAAAGATGATTTAACTCCTTCCTAAGTTTGTGTAAAAACTGTGTAAATAAAAATAAACATATGTGGTATTACCGTGTGCGGAAATTTCAGAATTATAAAAATATATTGTTAATTAAACCGCACGGTCAACGGCGTACGCGCAAAAAAATTCCAAAGTACAAAATTGCGTATTTTTGGTCAATTTTTATATCATGAAAAAATTAATAAAAAGGGATCAAAAAGTCCAATCAATACAAATACAATGGTACCGCTAAAAACTTCAGTTCACGGCACAAAAAATGAGCCCTCATACCACCCCGTACGTGGAAAAATAAAGAAGTTATAGGGGTCAGAAGATGACAATTTTAACCCCTTAAGGACTCAGGATTTTTCCGTTTTTGCACTTTCGTTTTTTCCTCCTTACCTTTTAAAAATCATAACCCTTTCAATTTTCCACCTAAAAATCCATATTATGGCTTATTTTTTGCGTCGCCAATTCTACTTTGCAGTGACATTAGTCATTTTACCCAAAAAAGCACGGCGAAACAGAAAAAAAAATCATTGTGCGACAAAATCGAAAAAAAAACGCCATTTTGTAACTTTTGGGGGCTTCCGTTTCTACGCAGTGCATATTTTGGTAAAAATTACGCCTTATCTTTATTCTGTAGGTCCATACGGTTAAAATGATACCCTACTTATATAGGTTTGATTTTGTCGCACTTCTGGAAAAAATCATAACTACATGCAGAAAAATTTATAAGTTTAAAAATGTCATCTTCTGACCCCTATAACTTTTTTATTTTTCCACGTACGGGGCGGTATGAGGACTCATTTTTTGCGCCGTGATCTGAAGTTTTTATCGGTATGATTTTTGTTTTGATCTGACTTTTTGATCACTTTTTATTCATTTTTTAATGTTATAAAAAGTGACCAAAATACGCTTTTTTGGACTTTGGAATTTTTTTGCGCGTACGCCATTGACCGTACGGCTTAATGATATATTTTTATAGTTCGGACATTTACGCACGTGGTGATACCACATATGTTTATTTATTTATTTTTTTACACTGTTTTATTTTTTTTATGGGAAAAGGGGGGTGATTCAAACTTTTATTGGGGAAGGGGTTAAATGACCTTTATTAACACTTTTCTTTTACTTTTTTTTGCAGTGTTATAGGTCCCATAGGGACCTATAACACTGCACACACTGATCTCCCATCCTGATCACAGGCGTGTATTAACACGCCTGTGATCAGCATTATCGGCGCTTGACTGCTCCTGCCTGGATCTCAGGCACGGAGCAGTCATTCGTCGATCGGACACCGAGGAGGCAGGTAAGAGCCCTCCCGGTGTCCGATCAGCTGTTCGGGATGCCGCGATTTCACCGCGGCGGTCCTGAACAGCCCGACTGAGCAGCCGGGATACTTTCAGTTTCACTTTAGAAGCGGCGGTCAGCTTTGACCGCCGCTTCTAAAGGGTTAATACCGCACATCGCCGCGATCGGCGATGTGTGGTATTAGCCGCGGGTCCCGGCCGTTGATTAGCGCCGGGACCGACGCGATATGATGCTCCCGCGGCGCGATCCCGCTTCATATCGCGGGAGCCGGCGCAGGACGTAAATATACGTCCTGCGTCGTTAAGGGGTTAAACATATAAATGTTCCTGCATGTAGTTATGATTTTTTCCAGAAGTACGACAAAATCAAACCTATATAAGTAGGGTATTTTTTTCAATCTTATGGACCTACAGAATAAAGAGAAAGTGCCGTTTTTACTGAAAAATTTACTGCGTAGAAACTAAAGCCCCCAAAACTACAAAATGGCATTTTTTCTTTAATTTTGTCGCAATAATTTTTTTCCGTTTCGCCATAGATTTTTGAGTAAAATGATAGAAGAATTGGTGGCGCAAAAAATAAGCCATCATATGTATTTTTAGGTGCAAAATTGGAAGGGTTATTATTTTTAAAAGGTAAGGAGGAAAAAACGAAAGTGCAAAAACAGAAATACCCTTCGTCCCCAAGGTGTTAATGAAGCGATTTGTTTTATCAAATCGCTGCGATATTCGGATTAGTTCCAAATCAAATTTTTCAGGAAATTCGCAACAAATTCAGATTTGCCCAATTTGATTCGCACATCTCTACTTAGTGTAGTTCATAATATAGTATCTGCACCTGTGTATGATGGTTTTCTTGCAATTCTTCTGTGATTTTCACCCCAATATTTATTTTTCTGTCTTCACTATGGGTGGAGTGATCGCTTGGTGGAAGAGAGATCAATCTGCAACTAATGCAACAGCGTAGGCACCCTGATTGAGAACCACAGGTCTTTTGAATGGATGCAGCTCATTTATGTTTCAATGGGTGGGGTGGCTGATGTGTGGGAGGGAGGAAAATGAAATTATTGGATTTGTAGGCAAATAAGAAAACTCAAACAGGAAATACCAGTTCACAAAAAGCTAGCCACAGTGTTATGGTAATCTCACAACATAGCCATTTAGCCCCAAGACAAGTGCAGATCCTTCCTAAGCATGTCCTTTACTTTCTGGCAGGTACGTACTAAAATCACCTTATGGTGGATAACCCCTTTGACCAATGTTTCAACCATAATGCTCTTCTTACAGAATTTGACTGGGCCATATTCTGAGAAGAAAAGCACATCTAACGGAGCATCACATACAAATTCCATAAAATATTTAATTACTGGAATTTTTTGCGAAATCTTGTTCCTTGGCACACCTTGCTGAAGATCCTTGGTTAGTTGAAATATCCAGATCCTCATTTCTCTAGCAACAGACAGAGATGACATTGCTATCTTAGAAACAGCTACCGCAGTGAAATAAGATTTTTTAGCCAGAAAATCTGCCCTTTTGTCCATAGGATTTGACAATAAAGATAAAGATGATACCTCCGAAGAAAAATAAGATCCTTTAACCAGCTTTGCTACAGGAAGATCAACTTTTTCCATGAGTTAGTGGCTTCAGATGAAAGTTTGTATACTACCTTAAAATGAGACCCCACATCAACTCGTTTATCAGGTTTCTCCCAATTGGATTTAAACCATGCATCAATACACAGGTGAAAAGGTAACACCTTATCATTGGAGACTGGAAAGTAGTATAGGCTTTCTCTCTGAGGTTTACCTTGAGTCAGTCTATAGTACGTGTTTGACTGCTTTAATTAGGCCGTGCATATTGGGGGGCATTTATCAAGGGATTTAGAGCTCTTTTTTTGCTTACAAACGTCGCACAAAAAGTCACATTAGCACCTAAGCAAATTTTTGTGCGACTTTTGGCTGTAAGCAAAAGGCTACAAAAGAGCGTACGAAAGTTAATTTTATTTTTTACTTTGCAGTGGTCAGGGATTTATCAAATGCGAAAGTTGCAAGCCCTCCAAAACTGGAGCTGGCTTACAAAACGGCTTTGGAGAGCAAATTTTTATATTTCCCGCTGACATCACGGCTCCAGCGGGAAATATGATATTACAACTGTACAAAGGAGCCCGGGCTGGCATCTCTCTGCAGCCGCCCGGGCTCCGTCTGATTCTGTCCCCGCTACCCTAACATAATGACGGGGACACTGATTTACATCACTGCTTGTCTCCCACCCGCCCGCGCTGCAAATCTCCCATCTGTCTGCTACCTGTTGCAAAACTACAAGTCCCAGCATGCCCTTCCAGTGAGGGCATGCTGGGAGTTTTAGTCTTGTAGCAGGTAGAGTGCAGGAGATGTGCGACGGGCGGGTGGGAGACAAGGGGTGATGAAAATCAGTGTCCCCATCATTATGTTAGGGTAGCGGGGATAGAATCAGACGGAACCCGGGCGGTTGCAGAGTGATGCCAGCCCGGGCTCCTTTTAACATACCTTAACGCTGCAGAGTTTCTGTATCCCCTACTGTAATTTCATATTTCCCGCTGGGTCCCGTGATTGGCCAGAACTGAGCAGCCAATCATGGGACCTGGCGGGAAATTTGATCTGACAGTAGGGACTAAAAACTCTGCGGCTCCTATATGTTAAAAGGAGCCCGAGCTGGCATCATTCTGTAGCCACCCAGACTCTGTCATATATTATACCCCTGGTACCGTTGTACGGAACCCGGGCTGGCTCACTGCAGCCGCCCGGGACTCCATCACATATTTTCCCTGCGGCGCCGTGGTAAAGAGCCCAGGCTGACATAACTCTGCAGCCGCCCGGGATTCCCGCAGCCAGGTGGGGAGATGTGTAGGAGCTGTCCCTGCCATCCTTCAGCACTGCGGTACACGCTGAGAGATGGCAGGGACGGCTCCTGCAAATGCCCCGGGCGACTGCAGTGTCATGTCAGCACGGGCTCCTTACCACGGCGCCACAGACTTTACTGTAATTTCAAAGTTCCCGCCGGGTTCTGTGTCACGGGACCCGGCGGGAAATATGAAATTACAGTGATTTTCTTCTCACCTTCAGCCAGGGAGCGGAGCACATTACCGCTCGCTTCCCTGGCTTGCACGACTACAACTCCCAGCATGCCCATGCTGGGAGTTGTAGTTGTGGGGCGAGTGACAAGCTTGTCACCTGCCCTCTGCTGCACAACTACAACTCCCAGCATGCCCTTGTAAGGGCATGCTGGGAGTTGTAGTTGTGGGGTGGGGGATAGATGACAAGCTTGTCACTCTCACGCATCACATGAATATAACTCCCAGCATGTCCTTACTGTAATGTCATGCTGGGAGTTGTAGTTGTGCGGCAGGGGCGGGTGACAAGCTTGTCACCTTTCCCCTCCTACATCCCCCAGCAAGTCCTTACTGTAAAGTCATGCTGGGAGTTGTAGTTGTGCGGCACAGAAGATGCATCGGCGGATGACAATAAATGTATTAACCTATTTTTCTTTTTTGTTTTTTTTTCTTCTCATTTCAGATCCTTGTATCCTGTGGACTACTTTGGATACGGTGGACTGCTTAGATGACCAGCTTTTTTTTTCCTTTCTGTTTAATATTAATAAAATGGTTAACAAGGGCTTGTGGGGGAGTGTTTTTTTTTAATACATTTTTTTTAAACGTGTTGTGTTTTTTTAAATTTACTTTACAGGTTTAGTAGTGGAAGCTGTCTAATAGACAGAGTCCATTACTAAGCCTGGGCTTAGCGTTAGCCCAAAAGCTGCTAGTGCTAACCCCCAACTAACCCCCAATTATTACCCCGGTACTCACCGACACAGGGGTGCCTGGAAGAGCCGGTACCAACAGGCCAGGAGCCTCAAAAATGGCAGTGAGTGTTGGGGTAATAATTGGGGGTTAGCGCTAGCTGTTTTGGGGGCTAACACTTAACCCCGGCTTATTAATGGACTCCGTCTATAAGACAGCTTCCACTACTAAGCCTGTCAAGTAAATTAAAAAAAACAACACGTTTAAAAAAAAAAAATTATTCCAAAAAAACACGCCCTCGTTAACCATTTTATTAACATTAAACCAAAAAGATGTTGGTCATTGTACTCCTCCAAATCTAAAGTAATCCACAGGATTCATGGATCTGAAATGAGAAGTGAAAAACAAAAAATGAGTAAGTACATTTTGGGGGAAAAGAGTGGTTAAAAAATGCAATGAACACACACACATATGTGTTTATATATATATATATATATATATATATATATATATATATATATGCAAATCATAAAATGTTGCAGTATCTTGTAATACCTTTTTTATTGGACTAACAGCATTTTGTAGAGACAAGCTTTCGGGATTCCTATCTTTATCAAGTCCAAAGAGATTTGCTTTGTACTTGATAAAGGGAGGAATCCCAAAGCTTGTCTCTACAAAATGCTGTTAGTCCAATAAAAAAGGTATTACAAGATACTGCAACATTTTATGATTTGCATCTGCATCACTGGACTAATACGGCTACTCAAATTTACTATATATATATATATATATATATATATATATATATATATATATATATATATATATAAAAAGCAAAATCATCAGTAGTTGCAGTATCTTGTAATACCTTTTTTATTGGACTAACAAGATTTTGTAGAGACAAGCTTTCGGGATTCCTCCCTTTATCAAGTCATAAGCATTTCTGAGCTCACAAGGAGAAAACACAGGTTCTATCTCACAAAATATGCAGGGGTTAAAACAACATTAGTGGAGAATGGACATTAAGTTGGGCCATAAATTGTATAGCAATAGGACGATAGATACAGATAAGGATGAGGAGGGGGGGGGGGGCTGGAGAGCAGAGGTGAGAATAGTTGTTACGCTGGACAGACAATTTTACTATAGAGCCATAGACTGAAGATAAGACTAGACAGGGGAGGGGGAGCAGGGGTGTGATGGTGTTAGAGCAGGGAGAGGGTAGAGAGTTTAGCAAAGGTTATAGGAAATTTTGATAATGGGATAAGAAGCTTAAATCCACATTAAGTCCTCTGTTCTTGGAGTCATAAAGAACTATCATTTTGGCTTCAAATGTCTTTCTTTCCTGGGTGTTCTTGAAGTTTCCTTTCAGGATCTTGATTTTGAGGTCGTGTAGGGAGTGACCTGTTTGAGTGAAGTGGTGTCCAACTGGGGTGCAATAGTCCTTTTCTCTATGGTTGTTGATGGACGATCTGTGGAGGTTCATCCTTTTATTGAGTGGCTGACTGGTCTCACCAATGTAACATCCCAGGTCACACTTGGTGCATTGTATCATGTAGACTACATTCTCTGTGGTGCAGGAGTATTGTCCCTTGATGTTGTATGTCTTGTTGTTGTGGGAGGCCTCAGAATTTGTGCAGATGTGTTGACAGAGTTTACAGCGCGGTTTGGCGCAGGGTTTGGTCCCATTGTCTGTATCTGATGTGTCTGTGGGTAGTTTCCTATTGACCAGCTTTTGTTTTAAGTTGGGTGGTTGTCTGAAGGCCAAGATGGGTGGTTCAGGAAAGATTTGCTTTAACACCTCATCTTCTGCTAGTATTGGCTGCAGGTCCTTGATGATTTTGCGTATTTCCTCAAGGTTGGGATTGTATGTGGCTACCAGTGGTATGCGTGATGAGGTTTGTTTCTCTCTGTATTGCAGCAGGTGTTCACGTGGTGTTTGAAGAGCAGAGTGGATTTTCTTATGGATGGTCCTTGGTTTGTAACCTTTTTGCTTAAATTTCTCAGCTAGCGTTTGTAGATGTGTGTCTCTGTCATCAGGGTTGGAGCAGATGCGGTGGTACCTGATGGCTTGGCTGTATATTATGCCTTTCTTGGTGTGGGACGGATGGGAACTTGAATTGTGTAGATAGCTGGATCGGTCTGTGGGCTTTCTGTATACAGATGTCTGTATTGTGTCCTTGTTTATAGTTACAGTGGTGTCCAGAAAGTTTACACTTTCTGTAGAGAAGTCCATTTTGAGTTTGATGGATGGATTAAATGTGTTGAAGGCATCATGAAATTGTTTGAGTTTATCCTCTCCTTCAGTCCAAACAATGAAAATATCATCAATGTATCTGTAGTATCTGTAGGGTTTGTGAATTTGGGTATTCAGGAATCGCTCTTCAAGGTCAGCCATGAACAGATTGGCATATTGTGGTGCCATCTTGGTCCCCATAGCAGTTCCCATCGTCTGTAGGTATATTTCATTGTTGAAGCTGAAGTAGTTGTGTGTGAGAATGAATTCTATAAGTTTGGTGATGATCTGAGGGCTGTATTTCTGGTTGTGAGTCTGGGAGGAGAGGAAAAGTGAGCAGGCCTCAATTCCATCTCTGTGTGGGATGTTACTATACAGAGATTCTACGTTCATTGTTACCAATATGGAGTTGGCAGGCAAGTTCGTAATCTGACTCAGTTTGTTAAGAAAGTCAGTGGTGTCCTGTATGAAGCTGCTGGTGCGTGTAACAAAGGGTTTTAGTGTGTTTTCTACCAAACCAGATATCTGTTCAGTTAGTGTGTCCATACCTGTTATTATTGGTCTGCCAGGGTTTTCAGATTTGTGGATTTTTGGGAGCATGTAGAATGTCCCTGTTTTGGGATCGGTGGGTATGAGTGTCTCTAATCCTTTTTGTGAGTCCTTTGGGAAGGATTGAATCAATTTTCTTAGTTCCATGGTGAATTCTTTGGTGGGGTCTTCTGTCAGTTTCTTGTAGTATGTAGTGTCTGACAATTGTCGGTTCCCCTCTTTGATGTAGTCCTGGGTGTTCATGATCACTACTGCTCCTACCTTGTCTGCTGGTTTGATTGTGATGGCTTGATTGTTTCTTAAGTTTTTGATGGCCTCTCTTTCCAATACTGAGAGGTTGTAGTAGGTTTTATGGTGGTGTTTAGTGACTAAGGATGCTGTTCTTAGTCTGAAGCTTGCAATGTAGCTGTCCAGTTTGTTGTTACGTCCTGGTGCTGGGGTGAAGTGGGAATTCTTTTTCTTGATGTTGTAATCCAAGGTGGTAGTGGTTGTGTCCCCTTTGTCATGAAAGAATTCTTTAAGTCGTAGTCTTCTAAAGAATTCTTCGAGACACTCATACCCACCGATCCCAAAACAGGGACATTCTACATGCTCCCAAAAATCCACAAATCTGAAAACCCTGGCAGACCAATAATAACAGGTATGGACACACTAACTGAACAGATATCTGGTTTGGTAGAAAACACACTAAAACCCTTTGTTACACGCACCAGCAGCTTCATACAGAACACCACTGACTTTCTTAACAAACTGAGTCAGATTACGAACTTGCCTGCCAACTCCATATTGGTAACAATGGACGTAGAATCTCTGTATAGTAACATCCCACACAGAGATGGAATTGAGGCCTGCTCACTTTTCCTCTCCTCCCAGACTCACAACCAGAAATACAGCCCTCAGATCATCACCAAACTTATAGAATTCATTCTCACACACAACTACTTCAGCTTCAACAATGAAATATACCTACAGACGATGGGAACTGCTATGGGGACCAAGATGGCACCACAATATGCCAATCTGTTCATGGCTGACCTTGAAGAGCGATTCCTGAATACCCAAAGTCACAAACCCTACAGATACTACAGATACATTGATGATATTTTCATTGTTTGGACTGAAGGAGAGGATAAACTCAAACAATTTCATGATGCCTTCAACACATTTAATCCATCCATCAAACTCAAAATGGACTTCTCTACAGAAAGTGTAAACTTTCTGGACACCACTGTAACTATAAACAAGGACACAATACAGACATCTGTATACAGAAAGCCCACAGACCGATCCAGCTATCTACACAATTCAAGTTCCCATCCGTCCCACACCAAGAAAGGCATAATATACAGCCAAGCCATCAGGTACCACCGCATCTGCTCCAACCCTGATGACAGAGACACACATCTACAAACGCTAGCTGAGAAATTTAAGCAAAAAGGTTACAAACCAAGGACCATCCATAAGAAAATCCACTCTGCTCTTCAAACACCACGTGAACACCTGCTGCAATACAGAGAGAAACAAACCTCATCACGCATACCACTGGTAGCCACATACAATCCCACCCTTGAGGAAATACGCAAAATCATCAAGGACCTGCAGCCAATACTAGCAGAAGATGAGGTGTTAAAGCAAATCTTTCCTGAACCACCCATCTTGGCCTTCAGACAACCACCCAACTTAAAACAAAAGCTGGTCAATAGGAAACTACCCACAGACACATCAGATACAGACAATGGGACCAAACCCTGCGCCAAACCGCGCTGTAAACTCTGTCAACACATCTGCACAAATTCTGAGGCCTCCCACAACAACAAGACATACAACATCAAGGGACAATACTCCTGCACCACAGAGAATGTAGTCTACATGATACAATGCACCAAGTGTGACCTGGGATGTTACATTGGTGAGACCAGTCAGCCACTCAATAAAAGGATGAACCTCCACAGATCGTCCATCAACAACCATAGAGAAAAGGACTATTGCACCCCAGTTGGACACCACTTCACTCAACAGGTCACTCCCTACAGGACCTCAAAATCAAGATCTTGAAAGGAAACTTCAAGAACACCCAGGAAAGAAAGACATTTGAAGCCAAAATGATAGTTCTTTATGACTCCAAGAACAGAGGACTTAATGTGGATTTAAGCTTCTTATCCCATTATCAAAATTTCCTATAACCTTTGCTAAACGCTCTACCCTCTCCCTGCTCTAACACCATCACACCCCTGCTCCCCCTCCCCTGTCTAGTCTTATCTTCAGTCTATGGCTCTATAGTAAAATTGTCTGTCCAGCGTAACAACTATTCTCACCTCTGCTCTCCAGCCCCCCCCCCCCTCCTCATCCTTCTCTGTATCTATCGTCCTATTGCTATACAATTTATGGCCCAACTTAATGTCCATTCTCCACTAATGTTGTTTTAACCCCTGCATATTTTGTGAGATAGAACCTGTGTTTTCTCCTTGTGAGCTCAGAAATGCTTATGACTTGATAAAGGGAGGAATCCCGAAAGCTTGTCTCTACAAAATCTTGTTAGTCCAATAAAAAAGGTATTACAAGATACTGCAACTACCGATGATTTTGCTTTTTGCATCACTGGACTAATACGGCTACTCCTAACTAATCTATATATATATATATATATATATATACCAAACGAAACAAAGAGAGCGGCACTCCAAGTACGTGTAACCCCGTGCGGGTGTATTTATTCACACATCTGTAGAAAAGCGCAACGTTTCGGCTCCTCAATAGAGCCTTTCTCAAGCACAAATACAAGTGAAAATGCACAATATATATAAGCCCCTCAATTAGCACACATTGATGAGGGGGAGGTGTCAAACACTGTCACAATCCCGTGACGTCATATAATAAACAGTGATAAAACAATCTCACTCACAGTGATCTGTAAGTGTATATAGTTACAAATACAGCAAAAAGCATCTTTCAATAGTCATTTAGTGCAAAACCCCACTAAAAAGTGACAAATTATGCCCATTCCAGTGCCCGATTGTGTACCTATATTCATGATCTCCGGTGTGGTGGGCGGTCATCAGCTGTTGCTGGCTGCGTCACTCCTCCCATAGCGCATGGTTGTTCACTTCGTTCCCTCCGTTTGTAAACAAACTAAATGCGCAAGTCCCGGATCACAACTTCCTGCCAAACCGGAAGTCGTCAGTCCGCGTCAACAGCCAACCCACATCGCTGGATCAGAGAACTCGTCACAGTCCTGCATCTAGGCCACACCTCTTTGCGCTTGCTCATTAGGATTCAAGGTGTCTCAGGCTGCCATGTTACAAATGGGCAATCTTGCCCACATAAAATCCCCCACTATTAAATCTTCTTTGCCTCTTTTCTTTTAACTTTTTACTTTTTTCTTTTTTCTTTTTTCATTTTTCAGGAGAAGGGATATCAGGCCATATATCTATATACGGTCGGCTAATAGATGATATCACAATTGAACTCCAAACAACTATAGCCCAATCTACTTAATTATGAAACTATGGACAGATAAACAGAGACCGTATTGCATGTCTTTAAAAGAGCACAAGGGTGACCGCTCACCAGGTCCCGCTACCTCTTGTGATGGTTCCACTAACCGTGGACGGTGTCCATTCTTCTCGTCCTACATTTGTGGAAGGGACCTAAAGAGGGACATGTACCTTGCCGACCCCTTGTAGGGTTCTTAAGGCTGTTAGCAAGCTTAGAGGTGAATTACTTAATCCTGTCCACAGATCCACTGCACAAAATCGCATACCTTTCATTTCTACCTTTAATGTGTACAGCACGGATGTTGCTAGAATTTTACATAAACACTGGCCTGTCATTTCACATACCTACAGTCAGATACCGGAACTGAGTGTTCCTCCACTGTTATCTTACAGGAGAGTGGCCAACCTGGGGGACAGGTTAGTGAAATCTGACATCACATTGAGAAAACCGGATTTATCCACACAGTTGAAGCCGGGTTGTTACCCCTGCCTGGGATGTGACAGTTGTGGCCTGATGTTGAAAGGGGATATTTTCATACACCCGGTCACACAGATTAAATACAAAATTAGACAACACATGACCTGTAGGACGGACTTCGCAATTTATGTGATCTGTTGCCCCTGTAACTTTTTATATGTCGGCGAGACAACAAATGAAGTAAGAATTAGGTTGAATAACCATAAGTCTTCCATTAGGACCAGGAAAGTAGAACTACCAATACCTCGTCATTTTCTGGAGTATGGTCACAAGATCAGTGACCTCAGATTCAGTGTCCTGGAACATGTCCCAGTTCCTAAGAGAGGGGGGGACAGAACCAGGTTACTGAAGCAGAAAGAAATTATATGGATCCACAAGTTAGATACCTTAAGCCCCAAAGGTTTAAATGTTGACTTTCCAGTCAGGGTGTTTTTCTGAGGCATGCAAGTTGGAGGCGTACTCGGGGATTTGACTCCCCTCTCACACCAGGATTTACCTTGTCGACTTATTGGTAGTAGCATGTTCTTTTGTATCAGGAGGTATCAAATACCAATAGAGTGATATTTTTATATTTCTGTATACTTACAAAAATTTTTTTTCACTTACAGACACGTAACATGAGATCCGGTTGAAGATGGGCGAGTCGGTCAACTGAGGCGTGGACTGCGATCATCCCCCATTTCTTTGACCAACAGCCACCACTTTTTTGAACAACAGCCACCACTATGAGTATAATCAGCTACCATCATTTTGTGTATAACCTCTTCTTCCCCCTGTACTGTTTCTGTGCCTTCCTCCCCCCTTTTTTTTCAGGAGAAGGGATGATAGTGATTTGTTGTTAAAACGGTCAGGATTTATTTTCTTTGGAAGGACAGATTGACAGGACAGGCCCGGTCATTGGGTGATGGAATTTTAGCTCTACCGTAGAGGCCCATACCTGATGGTTTGAGGACAGCAGGGGATCACCTTAAGAACCCTACAAGGGGTCGGCAAGGTACATGTCCCTCTTTAGGTCCCTTCCACAAATGTAGGACGAGAAGAATGGACACCGTCCACGGTTAGTGGAACCATCACAAGAGGTAGCGGGACCTGGTGAGCGGTCACCCTTGTGCTCTTTTAAAGACATGCAATACGGTCTCTGTTTATCTGTCCATAGTTTCATAATTAAGTAGATTGGGCTATAGTTGTTTGGAGTTCAATTGTGATATCATCTATTAGCCGACCGTATATAGATATATGGCCTGATATCCCTTCTCCTGAAAAATGAAAAAAGAAAAAAGTAAAAAGTTAAAAGAAAAGAGGCAAAGAAGATTTAATAGTGGGGGATTTTATGTGGGCAAGATTGCCCATTTGTAACATGGCAGCCTGAGACACCTTGAATCCTAATGAGCAAGCGCAAAGAGGTGTGGCCTAGATGCAGGACTGTGACGAGTTCTCTGATCCAGCGATGTGGGTTGGCTGTTGACGCGGACTGACGACTTCCGGTTTGGCAGGAAGTTGTGATCCGGGACTTGCGCATTTAGTTTGTTTACAAACGGAGGGAACGAAGTGAACAACCATGCGCTATGGGAGGAGTGACGCAGCCAGCAACAGCTGATGACCGCCCACCACACCGGAGATCATGAATATAGGTACACAATCGGGCACTGGAATAGGCATAATTTGTCACTTTTTAGTGGGGTTTTGCACTAAATGACTATTGAAAGATGCTTTTTGCTGTATTTGTAACTATATACACTTACAGATCACTGTGAGTGAGATTGTTTTATCACTGTTTATTATATGACGTCACGGGATTGTGACAGTGTTTGACACCTCCCCCTCATCAATGTGTGCTAATTGAGGGGCTTATATATATTGTGCATTTTCACTTGTATTTGTGCTTGAGAAAGGCTCTATTGAGGAGCCGAAACGTTGCGCTTTTCTACAGATGTGTGAATAAATACACCCGCACGGGGTTACACGTACTTGGAGTGCCGCTCTCTTTGTTTCGTTTGGTGAATTTCTTGGGGCCTGAGTCGGACCCTGGAGCTGAGCACCCAACAGGATCCGGAATCCTTGGCTATCGCCACGCATGGTGCTTCTTCATTTGGATTGTTACTATATATATATATATATATATAGATAGATAGATAGATAGATAGATAGATTGATTGATAGATATATATATACAGTACAGACCAAAAGTTTGGACACACCTTCTCATTCAAAGAGTTTTCTTTATCTTCATGACTATGAAAATTGTAGATTCACACTGAAGGCATCAACACTATGAATTAACACATGTGGAATTGTAGACATAACAAAAAAGTGTGAAACAACTGAAAATATGTCATATTCTATGTCCTTCAAAGTAGCCACCTTTTGCTTTGATTACTGCTTTGCACACTCTTGGCCTTCTCTTGATGAGCTTCAAGAGGTAGTCACCTAAAATGGTCTTCCAAAAGTCTTGAAGGAGTTCCCAGAGATTCTTAGCACTTGTTGGCCCTTTTGCCTTCATTGGGTTCAGGTCTGGTGACTGTGGAGGCCAGGTCATCTGGCGCAGCACCCCATCACTCTCCTTCTTGGTCAAATAGCCCTTACACAGCCTGGAGGTGTGTTTGGGGTCATTGTCCTGTTGAAAAATAAATGATGGTCCAACTAAATGCAAACCGAATGGAATAGCATGCCGCTGCAAGATGCTGTGGTAGCCATGCTGGTTCAGTATGCCTTCAGTTTTGAATAAATCCCCAACAGTGTCACCAGCAAAGCACCCCCCCACCATCGCACCTCCTCGTCCATGCTTCACGGTAGGAACCAGGCATGTAGAGTCCATACGTTCACCTTTTCTGCATCACACAAAGACACGGTGGTTGGAACCAGAGATCTCAAATTTGGACTCATCAGACCAAAGCACAGATTTCCACTGGTCTAATGTCCATTCCTTTAGCCCAAACAAGTCTCTTCTGCTTGTTGCCTGTCCTTAGCAGTGGTTTCCTAGCAGATATTCTACCATGAAGCAGCAGAGGTGACTCTTGGTCTTCCTTTCCTGGGGCGGTCTGCATGTGAGACAGTTTCTTTGTAGCTCTTGATGGTTTTTGTGACTGCACTTGGGGACACTTTCCACCTAGAATATGACATATTTTAAGTTGTTTCACACTTTTTTGTTATGTCTATAATTCCATATGTGTTAATTCATAGTGTTGATGCCTCCAGTGTGAATCTACAATTTTCATAGTCATGAAAAGAAAGAAATCTCTTTGAATGAGGTGTGTCCAAACTTTTGGTCTGTACTGTATATATAAATATATATATATATATATATATATATATATATATATATATATATATATATATATCTTATACATAAAAGGAGAAGACCTGACTCACTGACTCATCAACGCCCAGCCTAAACCCTTGGACCTAGAAACCTGAATTTTGGTGTTGTTTTAAAGACGTAGAGAAGGAATAAGAAAGGATTTTTCAAAATTCCCCCCTTTGTTTTTGTTTTTTTAAAGTTCCATACAAGTCTATGGGAAATATATGTTACTGCATAACTTCCAAACAGCTGGAGATATTTCGATAATACTTGGTCACATGTTACTTATATGTCCACTTAAAATATAGGATAGTTAATTTAACCCTTAACTACCCCCATTTGTGAGGGTTGGGTTTTTTGTTAAAAGTCCCATGCAAATCAATGGGAAATATATGTTCCCACATAACTTCCGTACTGCTGGAGATATTTCAATAATTCTTGGTCACATGTTACTTTATATGTCCACTTAAAAAATAGGATAGTTACTTTATCCCTTAACTACCCCCATTTGTGAGGGTCATGGTTTTTGTTTAACTTCTTCAGGACACAGGGCGTATGGATACGCCCTGCATTCCGAGTCCTTAAGGACCGAGGGCGTATCCATACGCCTGTGGGAAATCCGGTCCCCACCGCTAGCCGGTTGGGGACCGGAGCCGGATGCCCCCCCCCCCCCCCATGTCGGCGATTGGAGAAAATCACATGTCAATTCAGACATTTCTCCAATTCTGGGCTGATCAGGTCTCTGGTGACCCGATCACCTGGAAAATAGGGCTGATCGGAGTTGTCAGCAACAGCCCCGATCAGCCTAAAGGATAGGATCACAAAGCTGCGATCTCCTCCTATCCCCTGCCATTACTCAGAACGGAGTAATGGCAACCCCCCGTTCTGCCCGCCCCTGGATGTCGAGGGGCTCTGGGAAGAAGATGGAGGCCGTACCTGCAGGAGAAGATGCCTGGGGACCTGGGATCTTTGCTGGAGCCAGCTGGATCCTGATCAGGTAGGGAATTAACAGTGGGGGGGGGGGGGGGAATGGATAGTGAAAGTAAATCGATCTTTACTGTGGCAACCACTAGGGGGGCCAAACTGCAACTCCCAGCATGCCCAGGCTGTCTGGGCATGCTGGGAGTTGTAGTTTTGCAACATCTGGAGGGTCAGAGTTTGGAGACCACTGTTACAGTGGTGCCCAAACAGTAGCCCTCCAGATGTTGCCAAACTACAACTCTCAGCATGCCTCGACTGCCCAGGCATGCTGGGAGTTGTAGTTCTGTAACATCTGTCCCTTCAGATTTAGCAATGTTCATGACATTTTTGAAAATTGCTGCTCTACTTTGAAGCCCTCTAATTTTTTCAAAAAGCAAAAATATGTCCATTTTATAATATGTTATAATATGTTATGATATGTTATGAAATGGAAGGGGGGGGATGGGACCCTCCTAGGATCGATCAGCGTGCTGGAGAAACAACAGCCTGACGTTGAAGGGTCATTAGAGGGGCCCACCCCCTATGGGTTGTTTTTTCTACCTAATCCTGGAAACCGAACAACTCTAGATCATTATTTAAACCTTTAGGAGCTAGGGAGCCAAATTCAAATATTTTGCGTGATTCAGCTCTCGACATCTTAGCTATAAAATTCCCTCCTCTCCAATCCTGTTTTATCTGCTGTAATGCCACATACTTTAAATTATTAGGGTTACCCTGATGACAATTTTTGAAATGGGCAGATAAGGGGTGCTTGTTGTTTTGTCTTTTTATGTTATAACGGTGCTCAAGGATACGTGTTTTTAAGGCCCGTGATGTTCGGCCTATATATTGTTTTAAACACTGGCATTGTATTAGATAAACTACACCTTTGCTGCCACAGTTCAAAAATGAATTTATTGTGTAACTAAAATCGTTGGCTGTGGATTTGACCAAAATAGTACGCTTCTCAAAATTAGTGGATTTGCAGTTGGGGCAATGCCCACATCTGTAAAACCCTTTGAGATCCATTATAGTTGATGTTTTAGTAATTGGCTTGTCCTGTCTTACAGTGGGAGCTATTTTTATGCCCAGGTTTGGGGCTCTGGTGTAAACAATTGGGGGTTTTGCTGGAAGTATATCTCCCAATGTTTTGTCCTGCTGAAGGAGTGGCCAGTATTTCTTCATTATATTCTCTACCTTCCGGTACTGGGTGTTAAAAGGGATGACTAATTTACAGTTATCTTCTTGATTGGTGGAGGTAATTTCTGGGATCTTAGGAGTAAAAAATGTAGTTCTGTCTAGTTTCCTCACATTTTCTAAAGATTTCTGCAGATTGGGCAGTGGATACTCTTTTTCAAGGAACTGTCCTGTCAGTTCTGCCGCTTCTATCTCGAATTGATCGTTTGAAGTGCAGTTTCGTTTTAATCTACAGTATTGACTCGTAGGAACGTTGATGATATCTTTTTAATATGGCGTGGGACAAGAACAGACTTAGATAATTTTATTGTTAATCTTAATTCCAATAATGTTAACCTCAAATTCACTCCAAATATTAGTTCTGAATCGGTAGAGTTCCTTGACTTATTGATTACGCTGATACTCAAAAATTGACTTGCAGTACATACGGCAAAACAGTAGCGAAAAATGGTTATGTTCTACATAGTAGTTGTCACTTACCCCAATGGTTATTAAATGTTCCTACGAGTCAATACCGTAGATTAAAACAAAATTGCACTTCAAATGATCAATTCGAGATAGAAGCGGCAGAACTGACAGGACAGTGCCTTGAAAAAGAGCATCCACTGCCCAATCTGCAAAAATCTTTAGAAAATGTGAGGAAACTAGACAGAACTACATTTTTTACTCCTAAGATCCCAGAAATTACCTCCACCAATCAAGAAGATAACTGTAAATTAGTCATCCCTTTTAACACCCAGTACCGGAAGGTAGAGAATATAATGAAGAAATACTGGCCACTCCTTCAGCAGGACAAAACATTGGGAGATATACTTTCAGCAAAACCCCCAATTGTTTACACCAGAGCCCCAAACCTGGGCATAAAATAGCTCCCACTGTAAGACAGGACAAGCCAATTACTAAAACATCAACTATAATGGATCTCAAAGGGTTTTTACAGATGTGGGCATTGCCCCAACTGCAAATCCACTAATTTTGAGAAGCCTACTACTTTGGTAAAATCCACAGGCAACGATTTTAGTTACACAGTAAATTAATTTTTGAATTGTGGCAGCAAAGGTGTAGTTTATCTAATACAATGCCTGTGCTTAAAACAATATATAGGCTGAACATCAAGGGCCTTAAAAACACGTATCTTTGAGCAACGTTATAACATAAAAAGACAAAACGACAAGCACCCCTTATCTGCCCATTTCAAAAATTGACATCAGGGTAACCCTAATAATTTAAAGTATGTGGCATTACAGCAGATAAAACAGGATTGGAAAGGAGGGAATTTTATAGCTAAGATGTCGAGAGCTGAATCACGCAAAATATTTGAATTTGGCTCCCTAGCTCCTAAAGGTTTAAATAATGATCTAGAGTTGTTCGGTTTCCAGGATTAGGTAGAAGAAACAACCCATAGGGGGTGGGCCCCTCTAATGACCCTTCAACGTCAGACTATTGTTTCTCCAGCACGCTGATTGGTCCTAGGAGGGTCCCATTCCTCCCCCCCCCCTTCCATTTTATAACATATTATAACATATTATTAGTTCCAGGTCATTATTTTCATATTTTACTGTCATCCTATTTTATCGGTATTTTTATTTATTTTTATTGTAATTTTATCATTATCTGGGCATATTATATAATTTACGCTAGAATTTATGGTAGCTTTAACAGGTGTCTTCCGAACCATCTAGTTAGTTATATCTAATCATAATGATCCATGGAAGACACCAATATTTTATCCCTTTTTATAATATCAATATTACCAAAATACATGTATTTATTTATATATGTAACTATTTATTTATCTATATTTATCCATATATTTGGCTTCCATTAGAGTATTTTTAATATATTGTTCATTATCTATTTATTTTATTCTTAGTAATCCTTAATCTTAATTTTTATCTGTTGAGATATTAATATATTTATATAGACATCTAGTAAAGTTAGTGTTCCCCTTTATTTGGCTCATTCATAACACTGCCATTCACAAAACAAGACTTACTACAATGTTTATTTACTTGTGTGACATCATTATTGGGAGGGGTGGAGTTTAACCCTATATAATAAACCAACTCGGACCCCCAGGACCTATATACTTTAGCTGCTGAAGAAAGCACCTAGTGGGTGCTGAAACGCGTCCAGTGACCCACCAAAAGACTTCTAAGACCACTTTTATACTATCTGCAGTTTATAGAAACCACCACTGATTATCTACAGAACGCGCGGTGATAGACCAAAAGCGCGGGCTACCTTCACGAGGACGCCACTCTAAGATACCTACCTGTGGAAGCGGTGCAGCCTCCGAATACTTCGCCCACCATCAGCAAGCTCCGCGCAATAAGGAGTCGGCCGAGACTTCCAGCGGTGCGCTCTCCGGCCGGAGAGCGGGCATAGACGGCTGTTAGACATCGCTACTAACACGGAGTGGTAACTATAAGATCGACACCCCAACATCTGGACCGGTGAGAGATTTTTATTTATTATATACTATGCGCATAGTTTTAAGCAATTGCTGGCACTGTCTACTGTTACCAGCGGCAGTGGACTGAACAATTATTGTATTCAGAGACTGTTTGTAATCGCTACACTGAGGAACATTATTACCTCTGCGACCTCTAAAGTGTGGATACCTTATTGCTACAGAACTGTTGCACTTCAAAAAGACAAATAACGTGCTAATAACTGTGATCTTCCTATGATCGCAATCATAACTGCATTGTATTAGAAATCGATTAACAGCTCTATGGCATATTGATTGTTATTCTGCCACTGAAGAAGCTGCTATAAAAGATATATAATGTATTACATTTTATAATGGTCTTATTAATTTTATTAAGATGTTATACTATTTATTATCTCTGACCCTGAGGATACACAAGGGCCCTGTGATCCAAGAGGTTCAGTTTGATATCCTATTGTTTATTTTCTATCATTTATCAATAAACAAGTGTGTACTTTATCTACAGACCTTGAGCCTCAATAATTTCCATTATTTAGTAGCCTTTTTCAGACACCTTAGGTACAGGTGCCAGTTTGAGCTGCTCAGGTCACTTGGTGAAACTTTCCACAGGAGCCTCTCCATTTTTGACATATTTGTATATAAATTTCATAAGTGGTCAGAAACTTGTAAATAACTCATGAAAGATTAAAGTTACGTTAAAACCAAGCACATCAATTTTTTTCTTGTGAAATTCCCAAAGTGGCCTAAAACTTTGTCACAGCACACTATCAAGTTTTTCCGAAGGTGAGTACAAGGATGGATGTGATTAATGTTGGATTGTGACTTCATTGCATGTTGATTGGGAACATGTGCTTAGTGATTGTGGCCCATGTGGATGCCACTTTGCAGACTGTGAGATCTTGCACTATGTGTTCATGTGTGGGCATGAGTGGGAGTACTGTGCATGTGTGCATGATCATTTTAGGCCGTGTGGCACCACCATCCGCGTGTCTCCTGACCGACTGCCATGTGGATGCCACTTTGCAGACTGTGTGCATTTGCGTAAGGCATTCATGTGTCTGGATGTTTTTTATATGATTTTTATAATATGTTTTTTTACTTTATTTTTACAGCTTGCGATATCATCTTAAAAAAAAAAAAAAAAAAAAAAAAAAAACAAGATGCCAACCAAGAAGGCAACAAAAAAATCATCAAGCCCACTGTGAGTTTTTTTCAACAGTATATTATTCAAAATCTTTATATATGTATAGCACTTGTCTACATATCATAATGTTTTATTTTAGCTCATCGTGGAAACAGAAACTGAGTATGAGACAGAGGAGGAGCAGGCGGAGACCTGATCAGAAGGTGCTAGTGTGAGTATTTTGGTTCAATGTGAATAAAAAAATCGCACTCAATGTGGAAGTTTTTCTAAACCTGCCCAGAGGGGAACGTTGCTGAGTTGCCAATAGCAACCATTTTTTAAACAAATGGAAGCAGAGAGCATGGAGGAAGTTGTCCCTTATATATCAGCCCCTGAGGCGGAAGACTCAGAATTCTTGAAATTGTACGAAAATTCGGCCCAGGGCAGCAGGTCTACCCAATCATCTTGACAGGAGGAGACAAAATGTCGCAGGTAGTCACCAAGAATTTGATTCACCCTCTCCACTTGTTCATTGGATTGAGGGTGATAGGCGGACGAGAAATTTTATTTGATCTTTAATTGAGTGCAGAGTGCTCTCCAAAATTTTGAGATAAATTGAACGCCTCTATCAGAGACGATACGCGTGGGAAGCTCGTGGAGACGAAAAATCTGCATTAAAAAATGCTTTGCCAACTGTGGCGCAGGAGGAAGGCCAGGAAGTGGGACAAAATGAGCCATTTTGGAAAAACGATCAACGACCACCCAAATGACGGTGTTGCCATGAGATGAAGGAAGGTCCGTGATGAAGTCCATGGCTATGTGGGACCATGGCTGTTCAGGCACCGGCAGGGGGTGGAGAAGACCTGCAGGCTTCTGGCGTGGAGTTTTATCACGTGCACATACTGTACAGGCCCGTACGAAATCAGTCACCTCTTTTTCCAGGGAAGACCACCAGTAGTGTCTGGAAATCAACTGTATGGATTTTTTAATTCCAGCGTGACCAGCAAGATGGGAGAAATGACCCCATTTGAAAGTCTGGAGGTGAAGACGTGGAGGAACATAAGTTTTTCCTGGAGGAACTGGCACCAGAGAAGCAGGAGAAGAGGAGATCAGGCACTCTTGAGGTATGATGTGCTGAGGAGGGGTCTTGGCTTCGGAGGCATCGGTGGAACATGATAAGGCATCAGCCCTGATATTCTTGTTTGCAGGACGAAAATGAATTTGAAAATTGAAGCGGGCAAAGAACAACGACCACCTGGCCGGGGCGAGGATTTAAACGCTGGGCGGACTGAAGATAGGACAGATTTTTATGGTCAGTGTAGATGGTGATAGGGTGAAGGGACCCTTCCAGGAGATGTCTCCACTCTTCAAGTGCCAACTTGATGGCCAACAGTTCACGGTCTCCTATGGAATAGTTCTTTTCAGGAGAAGAAAAAGTTTTGGAGAAAAAAATGCAAGTGACGTTTTTTCCTTTAGCGGTTCTTTGAAGAAGGACAGCCCCGGCTCCTACCGAGGAGGTGTCAACCTCAAGGAAGAAAGGCTTCAGTGGATCTGGCCTAGATAAGACTGGTGCAGAAGCGAAGGCGGCCTTAAGGCGAGTTAAAGCTTCATCCGCTTGGGAAGGCCAGGACTTCGGATTCGCGCTTTTCTTCGTCAGTGTCACAATAGGGGCAACGATGGTGGAGAAGTGGGGAATGAACTGACGATAGTAGTTGGCGAATCCGAGGAAGCGCTGGATAGCACGAAGTCCAGAGGGGCGTGGCCAATCCAAGACCGCGGAGAGCTTGTCAGGATCCATTTGAAGACCCTGTCCAAAGACCAGGTATCCCAGGAAAGGAAGACTGCTGCGTTCAAAAAGGCATTTTTCTAATTTGGCGTAAAGATGGTTTACACGAAGGCGCTGGAGTACTTGACGGACATGGAGCCGGTGTTCGTCAATGTTGGAGGAAAAAAATTAGGATGTCATCTAGATAGACCATTACAGTAAGTCCCGAAAGATTTTGTTGACAAAATCTTGAAAGACTGCTGGGGCATTGCAAAGTCCAAATGGCATGACGAGATATTCGAAGTGGCCATCTCTGGTATTAAAAGCGGTTTTCCACTCATCTACTTCACGAATTCTGATGAGATTATAGGCGCACCTGAGGTCAAGCTTTGTAAAAACTTTTGCTCCGCGCAGACGGTCAAAGAGCTCAGAGATGAGAGGCAGAGGGTAGCGGTTCTTTACTGTAATTGTATTGAGGCCACGATAGTCTATGCAGGGGCGTAGTGATCCATCCTTCTTGGCAACTAAGAAGAACCTCGCTCCGGCTGGTGAAGAAGACTTCCTAATGAAACCTCTCTTAACCCCTTAAGGACATAGGGCGTATCCATACGCCCCCGTTTCCAAGTCCTTAAGGACCGAGGGCGTATGGATACGCCCTGAGCATTTCCGGCCCCCACCGCTAGCCGGAGGGGAGCCGGAGCCGGATGCCTGCTGAAATCGTTCAGCAGGCATCCCGGCATATCGCCCAGGGGGGTCATTATGTCCCCCCATGTCGGCGATTGCCGCAGATCGCTGGACAATTCAGTCCAGCGATCTGCGGCAGATTCCGGGTCAATCGGGTCTCCAGTGACCCGATGACCCGGAATTACTGGCTGATCGGGGCCGTCAGAGACGGCCCCGAACAGCCAGAGCCAGCAGGGGTGAGGTGGCACTGGTGCCACCTCACGATCGCCCTGATTCGTCGGCCGGATTACCGGCCGACCAATCAGGGCGCCTGCTGCGGGTGTCACTCCCGCAACCCGCTCCGCCCCTCTTCCGGAGGACGTGAGCGGGTGCAGGAAGACGACCCCCGGTGCTGGGGACCCCGATCCCCGGCGTCCCTGTTGGGATCGGGGTCCCAGGAGCAGCGGCGGCGGCGGAGACGACGAGGGACTGACCTGTGCTGCTGGATCGTTGGAGGTGAATGACAGCCTCCTGCTGTTGCTTAGCAACAGCTCCCAGCATGCAAAAAGGGCATGCTGGGAGCTGTAGTTATGCAACAGCAGGAGGCAGACCACCACAACTCCCAGCATGCCCTTATGGGCATGCTGGGACTTGTAGTTTTGCAACAGCTGAAGGCACATTCTTTCTATGTAAAAGTGTACCTTCAGCTGTTGTGTAACTACAACTCCCAGCTTGCACAATCAGCTAAAGTGCATGCTGGGAGTTGTAGTGGTGCATCTGGTGGTTGCATAACTACAACTCCCAGCATGCCCGTTGGCTGTCGGTGACTGCTGAGAGTTGTAGTTTTGCAACAGCTGAAGGCACACTGAGTTAAGTAGTAAACCAGTGTGTCTCCAGCTGTTGCATAACTACAATCCCCAGCATCCCCAGCCAATGTAGTATGCCTCCGGCTGTTGCATAACTACAAGACCCAGCATGCCCTTCCGCTGTCCGTACATGCTGGGGGTTGTAGCTTTTGCAACAGCTGAAGGCACACTGGTTTCAAATCACTGAGTTTGTTACCAAACTCGGTGTTTCACAACCTGTGTGTCTCCAGCTGTTGCAAAACTACAACTCCCAGCATGCACTGATAGACCGTACATGCTGGGAGTTGTAGTTTTGCAACAGCTGGATGTTTCCCCCCCCAATGTGAATGTACAGGGTACACTCACATGGGCGGAGGATTACAGTAAGTATCCGGCTGCAAGTTTGAGCTGTGGCAAATTTTCTGTCGCAGCTCAAACTGCCAGCGAGAAACTACTGTGAACCCCCCGCCCATGCGACTGTACCCTAAAAACACTACACTACACTAACACAAAAAATAAAATAAAAAGTAAAAAACACTACATATACACATACCCCTACACAGCCCCCCTCCCCTCCCCAATAAAAATGAAAAACGTCTGGTACGTCACTGTTTCCAAAACGGAGCCTCCAGCGGTTGCAAAACTACAACTCCCAGCATGCACTGATAGACCGTCCATGCTGGGAGTTGTAGTTTTGCAACAGCTGGATGTTCCCCCCCCCAATGTGAACGTACAGGGTACACTCACATGGGCGGAGGATTACAGTAAGTATCCGGTTGCAAGTTTAAGCTGCGTCAAATTTTCTGCCGCAGCTCAAACTGCCAGCGAGAAACTACTGTGAACCCCCGCTCGTGTGACTGTACCCTAAAAACACTACACTACACTAACACAAAATAAAATAAAAAGTAAAAAAACACTACATATACACATACCCCTACACAGCCCCCCTCCCCTCCCCAATAAAAATGAAAAACGTCTGGTACGCCACTGTTTCCAGAACGGAGCCTCCAGCTGTTGCAAAACAACTACTCCCAGTATTGCCAGATAGCCACTGACTGTCCAGGCATGCTGGGAGTTTAACAACAGCTGGAGGCCCCCTGTTTGGGAATCACTGGCGTAGAATACCCCTATGTCCACCCCTATGCAATCCCTAATTTAGGCCTCAAATGCGCATGGCACTCTCACTTTGGAGCCCTGTCGTATTTCAAGGCAACAGTTTAGGGCCACATATGGGGTATCGCCGTACTTGGGAGAAATTGGGCTTCAAATTTTGTGGGGTATTTTTTGCTATTACCCTTTTTAAAAATGTACAATTTTTGGGAAAACAAGCATTTTAGGTAAAAAAAAATAATTTTTTTTTTACATATACAAAAGTCATAAAACACCTGTGGGGTATAAAGGTTCACTTAACCCCTTGTTACGTTCCCCGAGGGGTCTAGTTTCCAAAATGGTATGCCATGTGTTTTTTTTTTGCTGTCCTGGCACCATAGGGGCTTCCTAAATGCGGCATGCCCCCAGAGCAAAATTTGCTTTCAAAAAGCCAAACGTGACTCCTTCTCTTCTGAGACCTGTAGTGCGCCAGCAGAGCACTTTTCACCCCCATATGGGGTGTTTTCTGAATCGGGAGAAATTGGGCTTCAAATTTTGGGGGGTGTTTTCTGCTATTACCCTTTTTAAAAATGTAAAAATTTTGTGAAACCAAGCATTTTAGGTAAAAAAAAAAAAATGTTCACATATGCAAAAGTCGTGAAACACCTGTAGGGTATTAAGGTTCACATTACCCCTTGTTACGTTCCCCGAGGGGTCTAGTTTCCAAAATGGTATGCCATGTGTTTTTTTTTGCTGTTCTGGCACCATAGGGGCTTCCTAAATGCGACATGCCCCCAGAGCAAAATTTGCTTTCAAAAAGCCAAATGTGACTCCTTCTCTTCTGAGACCTGTAGTGCGCCAGCAGAGCAATTTTCACCCCCATATGGGGTGTTTTCTGAATCGGGAGAAATTGGGCTTCAAATTTTGGGGGGTATTTCCTGCTATTACCCTTTTTAAAAATGTTAACATTTTGGGAAACCAAGCATATTAGGTAAAAAATAAAAAATTTTTTTTACATATGCAAAAGTCGTGAAACACCTGTAGGGTATTAAGGTTCACATTACCCCTTGTTACGTTCCCCGAGGGGTCTAGTTTCCAAAATGGTATGCCATGTGTTTTTTTTTTGCTGTTCTGGCACCATAGGGGCTTCCTAAATGCGACATGCCCCCAGAGCAAAATTTGCTTTCAAAAAGCCAAATGTGACTCCTTCTCTTCTGAGACCTGTAGTGCGCCAGCAGAGCAATTTTCACCCCCTTATGGGGTGTTTTCTGAATCGGGAGAAATTGGGTTTCAAATTTTGGGGGGTATTTTCTGCTATTACACTTTTTAAAAATGTAAAATTTTTGGGAAACCAAGCATTTTAGGTAAAAAAAATATAATTTTTTTTACATATGCTAAAGTCGTGAAACACCTGTGGGGTATTAAGGTTCACTTTACCCCTTGTTACGTTCCCTGAGGAGTCTAGTTTCCAAAATGGTATGCCATGTGTGTGTTTTTGCTGTTCTGGCACCATAGGGGCTTCCTAAAGGTGACATGCCCCCCAAAAACCATTTGACGCTCCTTCCCTTCTGAGCCCTCTACTGCGCCCGCTGAACAATTAACATAGACATATGAGGTATGTCCTTACTCGAGAGAAATTGGGCTACAAATACAAGTAAAAATGTTGTCCTTTTACCCCTTGTAAAAATTGAAAAATTGGGTCTACAAGAAAATGTGAGTGTAAAAAATGAAGATTTTGAATTTTCTCCTTCACTTTGCTGCTATTCCTGTGAAACACCTAAAGGGTTAATACACTTACTGAATGTCATTTTGAATACTTTGGGGGGTGTAGTTTTTATAATGGGGTCTTTTATGGGGCATTTCTAATATGAAGGCCCTTCAAATCCACTTCAAACGTGAACTGGTCCATGAAAAATAGCGCGTTTGAAAATTTTGTGAAAAATGTCAAAATTGCTGCTGAACTTTGAAGCCCTCTGGTGTCTTCCAAAAGTAAAAACTCATAAATTTTATGATGCAAACATAAAGTAGACATATTGTATATGTGAACCCAAAAAAAATATATTTTGAATATCCATTTTCCTTACAAGCAGAGAGCTTCAAAGTTAGAAAAATGCAAAATTTTCATTTTTTTCATCAAATTTGGTGATTTTTCACCAAGAAAGGATGCAAGTTACCATAAAATTTTACCACTAAGTTAAAGTAGAATATGTCACGAAAAAACAAACTCGGAATCAGAATGATAACTAAAAGCATTCCAGAGTTATTAATGTTTAAAGTGACAGTGGTCAGAATTGCAAAAAACGCTCCGGTCCTTAAGGTGAAAAAGGGCTCGGTCCTTAAGGGGTTAAGATTCTCCTGAATGTATTCAGACATGGCCCTGGTTTCTGGAGCGGAGAGAGGATAGATTCTGCCACGGGGTGGAGTGGTGCCTGGAAGCAAGTCAATGGAACAGTCGTAGGGTCTATGTGGAGGCAGGACCTCCGCTTGCTTTTTACTAAAGACATCAGCAAAGTCCTGGTAGACCTTAGGAAGGCCAGGCAATGGAGTAGCGATGGGGACTTGGCTGATGGGTACAGACTTAAGGCAACATTTGTGGCAGGAAGCGCCCCAGGACTTAATGTCCCCAGTGGTCCAATCGAGGGTAGGAGTGTGACGCTGGAGCCAGGACAAACCAAGCAGAATGTCCGAGGTACAATTTGGCAAAACAAAGAATTCAATTTTATCTTGGTGGAGAATTCCAACGGTCATGAGCAAGGGTTCTGTGCAGTAACGCATGGTGCAGTCCAGATGAAATGTAGAAGGGTTTGATGAGACGAGTAACAGGAATGTTAAATCTGTTAATGAACGAGTGTTACGCCGAGCGCTCCGGGTCCCCACTCCTCCCCGGAGCGCTCGCAACATCCTCGCTACTGCAGTGCCCCGGTCAGATCTACTGACCGGGTGCGCTGCGATACCGCCCCCAGCCGGGATGCGATTTGCGATGCGGGTGGCGCCCGCTCGCGATGCGCACCCCGGCTCCCGTACCTGACTCGCTCTCCGTCGGTCCTGTCCCGGCGAGCGCGGCCCCGCTCCCTAGGGCGCGCGCGCGCCGGGTCTCTGCGATTTAAAGGGCCACTGCGCCACTGATTGGCGCAGTTGGTCTAATTAGTGTGTTCACCTGTGCACTCCCTATGTATACCTCACTTCCCCTGCACTCCCTCGCCGGATTTTGTTGCCATTGTGCCAGTGAAAGCGTTTCCTTGTGTGTTCCTAGCCTGTGTTCCAGACCTCCTGCCGTTGCCCCTGACTACGATCCTTGCTGCCTGCCCCGACCTTCTGCTACGTCCGACCTTGCTCTTGTCTACTCCCTTGTACCGCGCCTATCTTCAGCAGTCAGAGAGGTTGAGCCGTTGCTAGTGGATATGACCTGGTTACTACCGCCGCTGCAAGACCATCCCGCTTTGCGGCGGGCTCTGGTGAATACCAGTAGTAACTTAGAACCGGTCCACTAGCACGGTCCACGCCAATCCCTCTCTGGCACAGAGGATCCACCTCCTGCCAGCCGAATCGTGACAGTAGATCCTGCCATGGATCCCGCTGAAGTTCCACTGCCAGTTGTCGCCGACCTCACCACGGTGGTCGCCCAGCAGTCGCAACAGATAGCGCAACAAGGCCACCAGCTGTCTCAACTGACCGTGATGCTACAGCAGCTACTACCACAGCTTCAGCAATCATCTCCTCCGCCAGCTCCTGCACCTCCTCCGCAGCGAGTGGCCGCTTCCGGCCTACGACTATCCTTGCCGGATAAATTTGATGGGGACTCTAAGTTTTGCCGTGGCTTTCTTTCACAATGTTCCCTGCACTTGGAGATGATGTCGGACCAGTTTCCTACTGAAAGGTCTAAGGTGGCTTTCGTAGTCAGCCTTCTGTCTGGGAAAGCTCTGTCATGGGCCACACCACTCTGGGACCGCAATGACCCCGTCACTGCCTCTGTACACTCCTTCTTCTCGGAAATTCTAAGTGTCTTTGAGGAACCTGCCCGAGCCTCTTCTGCTGAGACTGCCCTGCTGAACCTGGTCCAGGGTAATTCTTCCGTTGGCGAGTACGCCATCCAATTGCGTACTCTTGCTTCCGAATTATCCTGGAATAATGAGGCCCTCTGCGCGACCTTTAAAAAAGGCCTATCCAGCAACATTAAAGATGTTCTGGCCGCACGAGAAATTCCTGCTAACCTGCATGAACTCATTCATCTAGCCACTCGCATTGACATGCGTTTTTCCGAAAGGCGTCAGGAGCTCCGCCAGGATATGGACCTTGTTCGCACGAGGCATTTTTTCTCCCCGGCTCCTCTCTCCTCTGGTCCTCTGCAATCCGTTCCTGTGCCTTCCGCCGTGGAGGCTATGCAAGTTGACCGGTCTCGCTTGACACCTCAAGAGAGGACACGACGCCGCATGGAGAATCTTTGCCTGTACTGTGCCGGTACCGAACATTGTCCTATCCGTCCTCCCCGCCTGGAAAGACGTACGCTGACTCCGCACAAAGGTGAGACAGTGCTTGATGTCAACTCTGCTTCTCCACGCCTTACTGTGCCTGTGCGGATATCTGCCTCTACCTTCTCCTTCTCTACTATGGCCTTCTTGGATTCCGGATCTGCAGGAAATTTTATTTTGGCCTCTCTCATCAACAGGTTCAACATCCCGGTGACCAGACTCGCCAGACCCCTCTACATCAATTGTGTTAACAATGAAAGATTGGACTGTACCGTGCGTTACCGCACGGAGCCCCTCCTAATGTGCATCGGACCTCATCACGAAAAAATTGAGTTTTTGGTCCTCTCCAATTGCACTTCCGAAATTCTCCTTGGACTACCGTGGCTTCAACGCCATTCCCCAACCCTTGATTGGTCCACAGGAGAGATCAAGAGCTGGGGTACTTCTTGTTTCAAGGACTGTCTTAAACCGGTTCCCAGTACTCCCTGCCGTGACCCTGTGGTTCCCCCTGTAACCGGTCTCCCTAAGGCTTATATGGACTATGCTGACGTATTTTGCAAAAAGCAAGCTGAGACTTTACCTCCTCACAGGCCTTATGACTGTCCTATTGACCTCCTCCCGGGCACTACTCCACCCCGGGGCAGAATTTATCCTCTGTCCGCCCCAGAGACTCTTGCTATGTCTGAATACATCCAGGAAAATTTTAAAAAGGGGTTTATCCGCAAATCCTCCTCTCCTGCCGGAGCTGGATTTTTCTTTGTGTCCAAAAAAGATGGCTCCCTACGTCCTTGCATTGATTACTGCGGACTTAATAAAATCACGGTAAAGAACCGCTACCCCCTACCTCTTATCTCAGAACTCTTTGATCGCCTTCAAGGTGCCCACATCTTTACCAAACTGGACTTAAGAGGTGCTTATAATCTCATCCGCATCAGGGAGGGGGACGAATGGAAAACTGCATTTAACACCAGAGATGGACACTTTGAGTATCTGGTCATGCCCTTTGGCCTGTGCAACGCCCCTGCCGTCTTCCAAGACTTTGTTAATGACATTTTTCGTGATCTCTTATATTCCTGTGTTGTTGTGTATCTGGACGATATTCTGATTTTTTCTGCCAAATTAGAAGAACATCGCCAGCATGTCCGCATGGTTCTTCAGAGACTTCGAGACAATCAACTTTATGCCAAAATGGAGAAATGTCTGTTTGAATGTCAATCTCTTCCTTTCCTAGGATACTTGGTCTCTGGCCAGGGACTACAAATGGACCCAGATAAACTCTCTGCCGTCTTAGATTGGCCACGCCCCTCCAGACTCCGTGCTATCCAACGTTTTTTGGGGTTCGCCAATTATTACAGACAATTTATTCCACATTTTTCCACTATTGTGGCTCCTATCGTGGCTTTAACCAAGAAGAATGCCAATCCTAAGTCCTGGTCTCCCCAAGCGGAAGACGCATTTAAACGGCTCAAGTCTGCCTTTTCTTCTGCTCCCGTGCTCTCCAGACCTGACCCATCTAAACCCTTCCTATTGGAGGTTGATGCCTCCTCAGTGGGAGCTGGAGCGGTCCTTCTACAAAAAAATTCTTCCGGGCATGCTGTTACTTGTGGTTTTTTTTCTAGGACCTTCTCTCCGGCGGAAAGGAACTACTCCATCGGGGATCGAGAACTACTGGCCATTAAATTGGCACTTGAGGAATGGAGGCATCTGCTGGAGGGATCAAAATTTCCAGTTATCATTTACACCGATCACAAGAATTTCTCCTATCTCCAGTCTGCCCAACGGCTGAATCCTCGCCAGGCCAGGTGGTCGTTGTTCTTTGCCCGTTTTAACTTTGAAATTCATTTTCGCCCTGCCGACAAGAACATTAGGGCCGATGCTCTCTCTCGTTCCTCGGATGCCTCGGAAGTAGAGGTCTCTCCGCAACACATCATTCCTCCTGACTGTCTGATCTCCACTTCTCCAGCCTCCATCAGGCAAACTCCTCCAGGGAAGACCTTCGTTTCTCCACGCCAACGCCTCGGGATTCTCAAATGGGGTCACTCCTCCCACCTCGCAGGCCATGCGGGCATCAAAAAGTCCTTGCAACTCATCTCTCCTTTCTATTGGTGGCCGACTCTGGAGACGGATGTTGTTGATTTTGTGCGGGCCTGTACTGTCTGTGCCCGGGATAAGACTCCTCGCCAGAAGCCTGCTGGTCTCCTTCATCCTCTGCCTGTCCCCGAACAGCCTTGGTCTCTGATTGGTATGGACTTTATTACAGACCTACCCCCATCCCGTGGCAACACTTTTGTTTGGGTGGTCGTTGATCGATTTTCCAAGATGGCACATTTTATTCCTCTTCCTGGTCTTCCTTCAGCGCCTCAGTTGGCAAAACAATTTTTTGTACACATTTTTCGTCTTCACGGTTTGCCCACGCAGATCGTCTCGGATAGAGGCGTCCAATTCGTGTCAAAATTCTGGAGGGCTCTCTGTAAACAACTCAAGATTAAATTAAACTTCTCTTCTGCTTATCATCCTCAATCCAATGGGCAAGTAGAAAGAATTAACCAGGTCCTGGGTGACTATTTACGGCATTTTGTTTCCTCCCGCCAGGATGACTGGGCAGATCTTCTACCATGGGCCGAATTCTCGTACAACTTCAGAGTCTCTGAATCTTCTGCTAAATCCCCATTTTTCGTGGTGTACGGCCGTCACCCTCTTCCCCCCCTCCCTATTCCCTTGCCCTCTGGTTTGCCCGCTGTGGATGAAGTGACTCGTGATCTTTCCACCATATGGAAAGAGACCCAAAATTCTCTTTTACAGGCTTCATCTCGCATGAAAAAGTTTGCCGATAAGAAAAGAAGAGCTCCCCCCATTTTTGCTCCCGGAGACAAGGTATGGCTCTCCGCTAAATATGTCCGCTTTCGTGTCCCCAGTTACAAACTGGGACCATGCTATCTTGGTCCTTTCAAAGTCTTGTGCCAAATTAATCCTGTCTCTTACAAACTTCTTCTTCCTCCTTCTCTTCGTATTCCCAATGCCTTTCATGTCTCTCTCCTTAAACCACTCATCATCAACCGTTTCTCTCCCAAACTTGTTTCTCCCACTCCTGTTTCCGGTTCTTCTGACATCTTCTCCGTGAAGGAGATACTGGCCTCCAAGACGGTCAGAGGGAAAAAAAATTTTTTGGGTTGATTGGGAGGGCTGTGGTCCTGAAGAGAGATCCTGGGAACCTGAGGACAACATCCTAGACAAAAGTCTGGTCCTCAGGTTCTCAGGCTCCAAGAAGAGGGGGAGACCCAAGGGGGGGGGGTGCTGTTACGCCGAGCGCTCCGGGTCCCCGCTCCTCCCCGGAGCGCTCGCAACATCCTCGCCACTGCAGCACCCCGGTCAGATCTACTGACCGGGTGCGCTGCGATACCGCCCCCAGCCGGGATGCGATTCGCGATGCGGGTGGCGCCCGCTCGCGATGCGCACCCCGGCTCCCGTACCTGACTCGCTCTCCGTCGGTCCTGTCCCGGCGCGCGCGGCCCCGCTCCCTAGGGCGCGCGCGCGCCGGGTCTCTGCGATTTAAAGGGCCACTGCGCCACTGATTGGCGCAGTTGGTCTAATTAGTGTGTTCACCTGTGCACTCCCTATGTATACCTCACTTCCCCTGCACTCCCTCGCCGGATCTTGTTGCCATTGTGCCAGTGAAAGCGTTTCCTTGTGTGTTCCTAGCCTGTGTTCCAGACCTCCTACCGTTGCCCCTGACTACGATCCTTGCTGCCTGCCCCGACCTTCTGCTACGTCCGACCTTGCTCTTGTCTACTCCCTTGTACCGCGCCTATCTTCAGCAGTCAGAGAGGTTGAGCCGTTGCTAGTGGATACGACCTGGTTACTACCGCCGCTGCAAGACCATCCCGCTTTGCGGCGGGCTCTGGTGAATACCAGTAGTAACTTAGATCCGGTCCACTAGCACGGTCCACGCCAATCCCTCTCTGGCACAGAGGATCCACCTCCTGCCAGCCGAATCGTGACAACGAGGCTTCAATAAAATTTCCTGCAGAACCAGAGTCCAGGAAGGCCACCGCAGAGAAGGAGGAGTTAGCGGATGGAGAAATCCGCACTGGAATAGTCAGGCGTGGAGAGAATGAATTCACACCTAGTAACGCCTCTCCCACGTTAACTAGGTGCGAGCATTTCCCTGATACGGAGGGCGAATAGGGCAGTCTTTAAGGAAATGTTCAGTACTGGCACAGTACAAGCAGAGATTTCCATTTCTGCGGCGAGTCCTCTCTTCTTGGGTCAGGCGAGACCGGTCCACTTGCATAGCCTCCTCGGCGGGAGACACAGGGGTAGTTTGCAGAGGACTCTGGAAGAGAGGTGCCAAGCGAGAAAACCGCCTGGTGTGAACAAGATCCTTTTCCTGGCGAAGCTCCTGGCATCTTTCAGAGAAATGCATATCAGAGCCCACTGAAGAGCTCTCTTGGACGAGATTCAGAAGAGCTGTCTCGGCAGAGGAAGCCCGGACTGGCTCCTCGAATACGCTGCGTACTTTGGAGAAGAAGGACTGGACAGAAGCAGTGGCAGGATCGTTGCGGTCCCACAGTGATGTGGCCCAGGACAAGGCCTTTCCAGATAACAAACTGACCACGAAAGCCACCTTAGACCGTTATGTGGGGAACTGGTCCGACATCATTTCGAGGTGCAGGGAACATTGGGACAGGAATCCCCGGAACAACTTAGAGTCCCCATCAAACTTCTCCGGGAGAGACAAGCGGACTCTAGAGGTAGTTGCAGCAACTCGGAGTGGAGGAGATGCTGGAGCTGGCGGAGGAGATGGTTGATGCTAGGCAGGCAGAAGCTGCTGGAGCATGGAGGTCAACTGCGTCAGCTGTTGTCCTTGTTGGGCGATCTGCTGTGACTGCTGGGCAACAACGGTAGCGAGATCAGCAAGACTCTGCAGCGGCACCTCAATGGGATCCATGGCTGGATCTACTGTCACGATCCAGACTGGCGGCTGGTGAGGACACAGTAGGTGGATCCTCTGTGCCAGAGAGGCGATGGCGTTGGTCGTACTGAGGGATCGGTTCTAAGTAGTTACTGGTGTTCACCAGAGCCTGCGGGATGAACTTGCTGCGGCGGTAAGTACCAGGTCGTGTCCCCCAGTAGCGACTCGACCTCTCTGGCAGCTGAGATTGGCACGGTACACAAGGACAAGACAGAGGCGAGGTCAGACATAGCAGAAGGTCAGGACAGGCGGCTTTGGTTCGTAGTCAGGGGCAACAGCAGGAGGTCTGGGTACACAGGCAAGGGAACACACTAAAACGCTTTCTCAGGGCACAAGGCAACAAGATCCGTCAAGGACAGGAAGGGGAAGTGGGTTTTTATGTTTTAGGTACTGATTGGGCCAAGCACCAATTAGTGGTGCACTGGCCCTTTAAATTTCATAGAACCGGCGCGTGCGCGCCCTAGAGAGCGGGGCCGCGCGCGCCGGGAGGGAAGTGAAGGGGAACGAGATTGGTGAGAGACCTGGGGCGTGATCCGTGAGCGGGCACGTCACGTCCCGCGGATCGCGTCCCCGCCGGTGAGAGTGGAGCAGCGCTCACGGTCAGCGGCGCCGACCGGAGCGCTGCAAGCAGTGAGACGCCGTGAGCGCTCCAGGGATGCAGCGGACCTGGCACGCTAGGCATTACAGGGAGTAAGCACATGATTTAATTTCTTGCGTAACCATATCTTGATTTTTAATGGCAAACTCTAAAATGTTTTTTTTCCCCCTTTTAGGACAACTTCCAGTGTCCAGTGTCAACTCCATGTCCTGAGCCAGGACATGGAGTCCTCTACTGTAACCCCACCCCCCCCTTCCACCCCCAGCACTGCTGATCAAGTGCACCAACCATCTCCCCTACCAGCAACCTCATCAGGTGGATCAGGTTGCCGAGGGAATACTACTTCCTTCGGTGTTCTGGTCAATCTGGTGAGCACTGGTAGTAGACGTCATGAGAGGATGGATGAACTTATCATGCTTACAAGGGACGGCATGATGAGACTTGATCAAACAATGGCAGATTCAAGGGAGGAGTTTTACCAGTCATGGCAGGCGGGGGCAGTGCCGTCGACTGATCCCCCTTCTGACTGCCTATTGTTTTTCCAGAGCCTCGCTCCCACGATGGAGAGCCTGACCTTTGATCATTACCGTTCCAGATCCCCTTCCCATTCTTATGCCCATTCCTGATCCCTTCCTATTCTTATGCCCATTCCTGATTCCCTTCCTATTCTTATGCCCACTCTCAGCCCATCTCACACTCCCACTCCCTGGGACATTCCCAGCATTTGGGCCTATACCATGCCCCGTTATTTTCACAGCATAAACTATCATCAGTAGGTAAGTGGTAAATATCTGAAATATGTCACAGCATATAAATCCACCCTTTTTAAAATAGACAACATTTTATTGATTTGCATTAAAAAAAAAAAAAAAATTCCCCACACTCAGTGTCATAATAATTAGTAACTTTAAATAATATTCAACATACCACCACCTCAAATTCTGTTTGACAAGGGCGGTTGGACCACAAACAAGTTCATCATGGATTATTCCCTGTGCACCTCATTGAATTATTCATATTCGGCAGATACCAAATGCACCAGTTTAATAGTTGTGGCCCATACCTCTGCCAAGTTCACCACGTGAATTAATAAAATTAAAAGATCCTACTTTAAAAATTGTTATGGCCTCCGGACCCTTTTTCCCCCTGTGATATTGGGGGTTCTAAAGGAACATATAGATTGGTGGTATAACCCTTTGATGAGGGCTAAAGCACATAGGAGCCGCCACAGAGGTTTGCCTTATAGATGCCCCACAGATTATAAGAGTTGGCCTAGTGAGTCCGTCCAGCATCAGTCCGTCCACCACCACGTATACCATGCCCCGCCCCAATCTCCTCCTCCCAGCATGGCCCAAATGCTGTCCCAGGGAGACCCTCCATCCCATTCCATCCCCCTCTCCCTCCTCTCCCCTCCAGTATTCACACCCCTCACTACCCACTATTCATTCTCCCAATCCTATTCCCTCGAGACCCCCACAGTTTTTTTCCAGTGGATTCCTGAATAGAAGAGCTGACTCAATACGCCCCCCCCAACCCTTCCTCCCCTTGATCCCTCCCAAAACCCCATTACCCAGCCCATCTTTCACTAAATGTGAATTGACTCCTTCACCTGTCCTTTTTTTTTTGTAAAAAAAAATACAAGTTGTTTATATGTTGAAGGCTGGTTACAACCTGTGTTTATGGGAGGGGCCTGGGTGATATAAATACCGCCATGTGCAGATTTAGGAGCACGTCGGACATCACGCTGTTCTGTGACGTCAGTCTTGGCGGGAGTTTTGTTAGTGGCGGAGCTGGTCGGCGTTGTTTGATGGATGTGGAGAATGACCGATTTGCGCGGTATTATGGTAACTTCAGGGATTTCTCACCAGGAAACGCTGTGTAGGATGGTAATGTTCCACCAGCCCTGCCCGCAGCAGGAGCCTAGCGGTCTGTTACATATGTCAGGTATGTTGTCAGCTTCAGCAGTAACGGGACTCAGGAGTTGGCAACAAGGTAATTGTGGGCTCATGAGGGGTGGTTTGGATAAGGGGTCTGCAAGTCTGCTGTAGCATTTTGTGCAACTCCCTTCTGCTTCAGTTTCTCCCCTCTGCTATGACTTGCTGCAGCAGCGGCAGGATGCGGAAGCTTGGGGGAGGTGTGGCGGAGAGCAGTCTCGTGTCAGCTCAATGTCTTGGCAGACTGCTGTATGTGGGGTTTGCCGGGATTTGCCGAAATGTTACATCACCGGCGCATGGGAGGTGCAGGGATGTGAAGAGAGCTTGGTATCCTGTTTGGCCGGCTGCTGCTGGCGCTCTGTGTTTGTGTCATGTACGCTGACATTAGGTATTGTGAGGTGCAGGCGGCGGCGGCGTGGAGACCACAGCGGTAGATGCAATCATGTTCTCGCCGTTAAGGGTCTCCAGCAGTGGAAAGGCTAGTCCCGCCCACTCCAGTACACATCAACGCTCCAGTACACATCAGCGCTCTAGAGTTGCATTCCTGTTGTCAAGTATTGGGTGAGGTAAAAATTGGTGGGGCATGCTGACAGTTGTTGTCCTTTTTCAGATACTGGGTTCCATTAGCTGGTACTTCATGCTATATGCCATAGTTATATACTGGGGCCATGCTTACGTTTGGTACAGTGTTATCAAGTTACATATGGAAGAATATCGGTCCCGTGGTCCTGAGAAAAAAGAAGTGCTTCTATGGGCGCTCACCTCCATCACAGATGTAGTCCGTCACAGGTATGTAGATATTTCCAAGAACTTGGTGAAATAAAACCATTTGGACACGGATGTATTTAGAAAATAAAAAGAAGGTTTATTCCTTCAGCATGCAATACAGCGACGCGTTTCGAGGGGCGGGGACCCCCTTCTTCATCAGGCTTCCTGATTGGGCAGTGCGGATGTCCTTTATTTATACCTCATTTGCCCGCGAAAATCACATGTGTATGTTACATAACATGAATTAAATTTTTTTTAAATCCATAGAAAAGAAGACGTTTTCATTATCATTGGAAGTGAGCATTCTTTAAAATAACCCACAGATGGTCTTTTGACTAACCCTTATATTTGCACCTTGTGTTGTATTGCATATGTAATGATTCTGCAGACGTCGGGCCATTTCAAGCGCTCTCCCTTCCGAGATCTGCAGTGGCTGGGTGAGAGGTCTGAGACACCGATCACCGGTCTATCCACACATTCGTCTTCCTGGCTGCTCATTGGATGGGAGACCAGTGTCAGTCAGTCAAAAAAAGAGAGACACCGGCATGATCGAGACAAGACCTCTGCAGCAGGTTAAACAGAAATGCAAAGCAGCCTGCGACGGAGACATATAAAGAAGGGGGGACATAGCTTGCCCAGCCAATGTGTGATGACACTGGCATGTAATTGTGCTGCCCCTCGGCAGGGCAATTCCCTGAATTTTCATAAACATACATTTAAATTTTAAATACAGATACACATATCCCCACACATATGTGCTCGATTGGGGTTATGGATATGGCTGCCATGTTTCCCTCGTGCATCAGGCTCAGATGTCTTGACAGGCTATGACATCTGAGTCTGATGCACGAGGGAAACATGGCAGCCATATCCATAACCCCAATAGAGCACATTCCACCGGGAAAGAAAAATAGGTTTGAAATCCTGTCACGCAAAGAAATGTTCTGGATTTACAGCCTCCAGACGTTACAACCCCATGGGCTGAATGAAGCGGTGGAATTAATATCTTAAAAAGATGAGATAGATAACATACTGACACAACAACCATAACAAACAAACTGAATCAAAACGAAACAAATAGCAGAAAAATTACACATCCATCCACCATGCGCATGTATGTATGTGTATGTATATATACATACATATATGTGTATATATAAAAATAAATGTAATTATCTTTGTGTGGGGATATGTGTATCTGTATTTAAAATTTAAATGTATGTTTATGAAAATTCAGGGAATTGCCCTGCTGAGGGTCAGCACAATTACATGCCAGTGTCATCACACATTGGCTGGGCAAGCTATGTCCCCCCTTCTTTATATGTCTCCGTTGCGGGCTGCTTTGCATTTTTAGCATTTCTGTTTAACCTGCTGCAGAGGTCTGGTCTCTATCATGCCAGTGTCTCTCTTTTTTTGACTGACTGATGCCGGTCTCCCATCCAATGAGCGGCCAAGAAGACGAATGTGTGGATAGATCGGTGTCTCAGACCTCTCACCCAGCCACTGCAGATCTCAGAAGGGAGAGTGCTTGAAATGGCCCGACGTCTGCAGAATCATTACATATGCAATACAATACAAGGTGCAAATATAAGGGTTAGTCAAAAGACCATCTGTGGGTTATTTTAAAGAATGCTCACTTCCAATGATAATGAAAACGTCTTCTTTTCTATGGATTTTTATTTTTTTTAATTCATGTTATGTAACATACACATGTGATTTTCGCGGGCAAATGAGGTATAAATAAAGGACATCCGCACTACCCAATCAGAAGTCTGACGAAGAGGGGGTCCCCGCCCCTCGAAACGCGTCGCTGTATTTTATGCTGAAGGAATAAACCTTCTTTTTATTTTCTAAATACATCCGTGTCCAAGCGGTTTTATTTCACCAAGTTCTTGGAAATATCTACATACCTGTGACGGACTACATCTGTGACGGAGGTGAGCGCCCATAGAAGCACTTCTTTTTTCTCGGGACCACGGAACCGATATTCTTCCATTAAAGTGACCGTCCTTCGCCAGTGAGAAAGGGTCTAGTGCCGACTGCTCTCCTCCAATCTGCGTCCCCCAGAATAGTGGGAAACAAGCGTCTACTGGTGTTGTGCCCACGGTACAACACAAAAAGGTGAGCAAACCTAATATATCAACCCAATATATTATTCTGGAACGGCTGCTCCCTTTTTTGGAGCCGACATCCATTTTTATTATTTTTTCTTATACATTTAGAATATCCATTTTTACTACGCTTAGATGCGCATTGTGTCTCCTCTGTCTTTTTCTATATATTTCTGTTGATCAAGTTACATATAGGGTACCACGTTGTTGTTCAGAGTACCATGCTTACGTTATGCAGAGTACCTCACTTATGTTCTTATTGTACCAGGTTACGGTTATATACAGTTGTGTCACACAGCTCATACTTCTACATAGTCATACCATGCTTTTGTTTCTTTACAGGGTACCATGTGCATGTTTTCCTTACAATTCCGTACCACGCTGGTGTCTCCATACAGTCATTGCATGACTATATTGTATGACATTTTAGTTTTACAGTGGCACCACGCTTATATTTTAGTCTGTACTTTGATCAGGTTCTTATACAATTACCAACGGGACTCAGGAGCAGAGTGTTACAGGGAGTGGGAGTGTTTATAATGGTGGTACGTTTCAGAGCAGTTATAAGGTGTATACGTCACAGCATTTATAATACGTTCTTATCTTGCATATTTTTATACGTTTTAGCATTATGATAGGCATATGTTCCATGCCTTTTTTAATAACAGTTATCTGTATATGTTTCATAGCTTTTATCGTGTGTATGCATTATAACACTAATAATGCATATACGTTTGCAGCATTATAGTGGATGTGTTTAATAGCATTTGTGGTGTATAAACGATTCATGAGATTTATAGGGGGTCTTCGGTCATATTTATAGAGTTAGGAATGGGGAGCATTTATAAGGGTATATGTTTATGACATCCATGGAGTCTTCACGTTTCATGCCATTATAGTGTGCATGCCTTCTTACCAGAATCTACACGTTTACAGCATTATAGTGTACATACATTTGCGTAGCACGTAGGGTGTGTTTGCATTCCATATGGCCCAACATGCTTAGGTAACATGCTTATGTTTTCCCTATAATAGAACACGCTGTTGTTTTCCATACAGTGTCACATGCTCATGTTTCATAGGCTTATGTTTTCCATTTGGTTAACACGCTCATGTTTTCCATACACTACAATAGGCTATGTTCCCATACGGTATTTCACACATATTCTGAAGATAAAACGCGCTTATGTTTCCATATCAATACGCTTAGTACTCTTAATAGACGTAGTTGTCACGTGACGGCATGACGTAAGCTGTCGGCGCTCGCTCTCGCGCCCGAAACTGGGGCCTCCCCCCGTAGCCGCCCGACAGAGAAGCCCACCATGGCAGGCCCTCTCCCCTCCATCCTACCTATCCAACAGGAAGAAAGCGGTGCAGGGAAAATGATGCACGTGGGGGTCCGGTGATTCAGGGAGGCCGGCTTGTCCGTGCGGGCGCGCCGTGGACTGCTGCAGTGACGGATGCAGGGGGGCCTGAGAGGGAGGAATATCATTAGCCAGGAGGGGTCATGTGACTGGACGCTCTCGAAAGGCCCCAGAGAAGGACGCCGGCAGGGGCTAGAACTGCCGGAGCTGTGGAGGGGTGTCTGTACAGGGTCGTAAGTTATGAGGTGGGTTTTCCTGCTCTTTTTTTATAGACAGTGTTTTAAAAGGCAGAGGGGAAGGTGCTGGTGGTGGAATGAACAGGATACTTGTTACACAGAGGCTGACCCTGCTTTATATTTAACCCATGCAGCTATACACTCTCCCACTGCCAGATGGATCCTAGCAGGGGTTGCTACTGATAAAGGGAAAGACCCGGGACTGGGAGCTGAGGAGATCTATTAAATTGTGAGTCTGGCCTAAGTACCTGGTTGCTGCTGCTGATTGTACCTAGAAATGAGCGAACTTTTAAAAAATTTGATTCGGACGATTCGCCGAATTTTCCGATAAAGTTCATTCCGACCCAAATTTTTTTGCGGCGAATCTATATTAAAAAAGGCTATTTCTAGCCTACATACAGCCTCTATAGGGGTATAGAACACTTTGCTGTGTTCTAAAACGCATATGGAGTGTGCTGGGTTAGTGAAATAATACTGTTATTCAGAATAACATGCAGATTACCGGCATCACTTTTAGAATCACTGCTGCACAGCAGCACAAGTACAGAGCCTGGTGGTGGCATCAGTGTCAAGAGACCATATAGTGGCTGAATGGCACAGCGTGGAGGTGTTGGCAGCATGATACAGCTTGGATGAGGCTGAAGCATTAGGACACCATATAGTGGCTGAATGACACAGCGTGGAGGTGTTGGCAGCATGAGGACACCATATAGTGGCTGAATGGCACAGTGTGGAGGTGTTGGCAGCATGAGGACACCATATAGTGGCTGAATGACACAGCGTGGAGGTGTTGTCAGCATGAGGAGACCATATAGTGGTTGAATGGCACAGCCTGGAGGATTTGGCAGCATGAGGACACCATATAGTGGCTGAATGACACAGCATGGACATGTTGTCAGCATGAGGAGACCATATAGTGGCCGAATGACACAGCATGGAGGTGTTGGCAGCATGAGGAGACCATATAGTGGATAAATGGCACAGCCCGGAGTTGCCAGCAGCATGAATAGGCACTAGGCCTTCACAATCCCTAAGATTAAAAGATGAATTAAGAAATTTAAACCGAAGATTTTGGATAGCGGGTGCTACCTATGAGAAAATTTGAAATTCCCAGACCTATGCCCAACAGCGGCATCAGTAACCCATATATTGCCTGAATGACACAGCCTGGAGTTGGCTGATGCACGAGTACACACCAGGGCTTCACAATCCCCCCCCCAAAAAACACCACAATTTTAGAATTTTTTGAAAAAGATTTTGGATAGCGGGTGCTACCTATGAGAAAATTTAAAATTACCAGACCCAGGCCCCACAGCGGCATCAGTAACCCATATATTGCCTGAATGACACCGCCTGGAGTTGGCTGATGCACAAGTACACACCAGGGCTTCACAATCCCTCCCAAAAAAACGCCACAATTTTAGAAGTTTTTTAAAAAGATTTTGGATAGCGGGTGCTACCTATGAGAAAATTTGAAACTACCAAACCCAGGCCCAGCAGCGCCATCATTTTTTTATTTGAAAATTAAAACAAAGTTTGAGTGTCCCGGACCCCATCGTGTGGGTAAGAAGGACCAAATCCAACAGGCCCCCACAGCAACATCAGTAAAGCATATTGTCACGATTCGGCTGGCTGGATGTGGATCCTCTGTGTCAGCGAGGGATTGGCGTGGACCGTGTCGGTGGACCGGTTCTAAGATGCTACTGGTATTCACTAGAGCCCGCCGCAAAGCGGGATGGTCTTGCTGCGGCGGTAGCAACCAGGTCGTATCCACCGGCAACGGCTCAACCTCACTGACTGCTGAGAAGGCGTGGGACAGAAGGACTAGGCAGAGGCAAGGTCAGACGTAGCAGAAGGTCGGGGCAGGCGGCAAGGTTCGTAGTCAATGTGGATAGCAGAAGATCTGGAACACAGGCTTTGGACAACACTAAACGCTTTCACTGGCACAAGGCAACAAGATCCGGCAAGGAAGTGCAGGGGAAGTGAGGTAATATAGCCAGGGAGCAGGTGGAAGCTAATTAGGCTGATTGGGCCAGGCACCAATCATTGGTGCACTGACCCTTTAAATCTTAGAGAGCTGGCGCGCGCGCCCTAAGGAGCGGAGCCGCGCGCGCCAGGATATGACAGCCGGGGGCCGGGACAGGTGAGTGACCTGGGATGCGATTCGCGAGCGGGCGCGTCCCGCTATGCGAATCGCATCCCCGCCGGCAATGTCAGTGCAGCGCTCCCGGTCAGCGGGTCTGACCGGGGCGCTGCAGAGAGAGAAACGCCGCGAGCGCTCCGGGGAGGAGCAGGGACCCGGAGCGCTCGGCGTAACACATATATTGCCTGAATGACACAGCCTGGAGTTGGCTGATGAGGGCAGTAATATGCCTAACTATATGCAGAAAAAACTCTGTATTTATGTAAAACACCAGCCGGTGGATACTATTGTTTGGACTTTGACGGTATGGAGCACCTTGACAGATTAACAGGTACTAAATGGTACAATACTTGGATGTACCTATGCGGCATGCACTGATGAGGGCAGTAATATGCCTAACTATACGCAGAAAAAACTCTGTATTTTTGTAAAACACCAGCCGGTGGATACTATTGTTTGGACTTTGACGGTTTGGAGCACCTTGACAGATTAACAGGTACTAAATGGTACAATACTTGGATGTACCTATGCGGTATGCACTGATGAGGGCAGTAATATGCCTAACTATTAGCAGAAAAAAATCAGTATTTTTGTAAAACACCAGCAGGTGGATACTATTGTTTGGACTTTGACGGTTTGGAGCACCTTGACAGCTTAACAGGTACTAAATGGTACAATACTTGGATGTACCTATGCGGTATGCACTGATGAGGGCAGTAATATGCCTAACTATACGCAGAAAAAAATCTGTATTTTTGTAAAACACCAGCTGGTGAATGCTATTGTTTGGACTTTGACGGTATGGAGCACCTTGACAGCTTAACAGGTACTAAATGGTACAATACTTGGATGTACCTATACGGTATGCACTGATGAGGGCAGTAATATGCCTAACTATACGCAGAAAAAACTATTTAAAAAAAAAAACAGCCAGTGAATACTATTGTTTGGACTTGCACAGTATGTAGACCCTTGACAGATTAACAGGTGCAAAATGGTACAAATGCACTACAGTCCACTGAACAATCACGTATTTCTGAACAGCAGCAGGACCCAACAGTGCAGCACCACAAAAAAAAAATAATCCAGGGATTAAACCCTAAATTGCAATTCTGAGCAGCAGAAGATTTGTGGAGCAAAAAATAAATAAACTCTATTGGGCTGAAAAATGATGAGATAAGATGCTTCAGAAAGTTCAGGCAGCTTGTTGATCTGTATGAGGCAGCTGACAGCTATCTGCCCCTCTCTGCTGCAATGCTCAATAACGTGAATAGGAGGTTTAGATATCAATGATCCTTCTCAGTGTAACAGCACAGCACTCTGCACTCCTGTCTTTCCCTAATGCTGATGTGACTAGCAGTTGCAGTGTAACGCTGTGGTATGAGCTATTCACACACACACAGTCCCATCCTCTCTATCTGAGTGCATAGATGAAATGAAGAGAGGCAAGATGGCCGCCGATTATATAGGGGCTGTGACATCACAGGGGTCAGTGAACACTGATAGGCTGCATCTCACATGTGATTCAGGGTCAGCCCGCCTACCTTCATTCCCGACGCTGTTTCCCGCCCTCCCATAATCCCCTGCCCCATGTACTCACATGTGGATCCGCCATCTTAGGTCTCCAATAGCCTGGAACGCTGTAAAATGGAGTTTAATGAAGCGATTCATGCAATAGAATCGCGGAGATATTCGTATTCGTTGGAAATCAAATGTTTCATGAAATTCGTAACGAATTCGGGTTCCTCAACTTCGATTCGCTCATCTCTAATTGTACCTTCCCCCATGTGAATAATATAATAGAAGACTGTATGGAATGAGTTAAGCTATGAAGTTGCATTCAAGACCAATCCTTTTTCTTGTTAGGCTTAGGCGACTGTGATACTTAGGCGTATCACCACTTCTGCACCCACACACAGGACCACTGCAGCAGTTCATGTTCAATACTGAAAGAAATTAAAGTGGAGTTGCAGAAAGCTACTGAACTGTGAGTTTGCTCTATATATTTGCCCATCTATGGAAAAGCTATGGGGAGTGTAATATATTCTCTACAATCGACTGTATGTGTGATGGTTAAGAAATGTGGATGTGCTCTGATCCCTCTCCCCCCTTGTCTTGACCTTAAAGATACAGTCTGTTTGCTGTCAGAAAGATATACAATACTACAGTGGGAGTAAGGACAACAAGGATAGAGGAAAAATAAATAAGCTGTGCTATGCCTCCGAAACCCAATTACAGAAAATCTGGAGGGGGAGGGATGGAACAGGCACATAACTCTAGAATGGATAAATTCTTAAAATCTCCACATGATGTAATAAAAACCAGAACACAAAGACACCCAGGTCCCGAAATGGAACCACCTCAGGGACATACAGGGTCAAGATTTGCGGTACTACAAAGTGAGGAAATGGAAGCGGAGGGAGAGAGGGCTGCTATTAGCACAGTTTCTGAATAATATCCTAAGTGGTGTGCAAAAATGTAATGAAGCGCTGGATGAATTAACCGGGGTGGGTAGGGGAAGGAGGGTTGGGATGGGATGGGGAAATACCAGCTGAGATGCGCCCCATATTTAGCGGTGGAGCCCATCAGTTACGGAAGAAAGAATTGAGAAATTTCTATGATAATGGATAATAGTAATAAAATTCTTATATGGAATGTGAGAGGGTTAAAAAACAGGAGTAAACGGGTAGCAATATTCAATAGAATAAATAGACATCTTCCTGCAGTTATATGCCTTCTAGAGACCCACCTGACTAAGGAGTCTCTGACTATTCTGGGTAAGGGTTGGGCAAAAGAAGCTTTCCACTCTACCTTCTCAGAATACTCATCTGGGGTGTCAGTTTTAATCCATAGGGCATTAAATATGCAAGTGTTAAACTCCCAAATTGACTATAGATGTAGATTTGTATTTCTCTATGTTAAATCGGAGGGCAGGTTATCTATTTTTGCATTTACATGTATTCCTTCTCCCTGTTCAACAGAAGTGCTTCAAGTGTTAATGGATTTTCAAAAGGATAAGGAGTTTATTGACCTATGGGTAATGGGTGACATGAATTGTGTCATGAATAAGGATATGGATTGGCAGGGTGGAAACCTGGGAAATAGTAATACTCTTTTGTGTAATTGGTGTCAAGAGGTGGGGTGGGAGGATGCTTGGCGAAGTCTATACCCGTATAAGAGGAAATTCTCATGTTATAATGCCACTCACAAAACAGCTTCTAGAATCGATCACGTTTTGGTTAATAGCGCAGGAATAATTTTTACTCATAAAATAGTGTACGAACCTGGGTGTATATCGGACCATACAATGTTAGTTTGTTGTATAAAAAAGGAGATTAAAAAACAAGAAGCAATAATAAGTATGTATATAAATCCCCACTGGTTAAAAATTGAGGATGTAATAAAGGGGGTAAGCACTGAGATCAGAGAATTCTGGGAAATAAATAAAGGGACAGCAGATATCCTAGTAGTTTGGGATACATTAAATGCTGTTCTGAGGGGGCTACTTATTAGAAATATCGCTAGTTTTAAAAGGAAATGTAAGGAGAAGGAGAAGGAAAAATAGCTGTAGCCGAAAGTGTATATGAGAATAACCCTACTGATGAGAATTGGGGTCAAGTGAAACAGGCGCAAGACATGTATAGTAAAATTGCCTTAGAAAAGGCCCAACATACTATCTTCTTTAGGAAACAAAGACAATATGTTGAAACAGGTAAACCAAACAAGACACTTATGGGGATTATTAAGCAGAAAGGGGGAAAAAAAACGATTGTAGGGATAAAAGACAGAAGGAAGGGAGTGTACGAAACAGGAGGAAATAACAAATGTAGCAATTCAATTTTATCAGGATTTATATTCTAGGGAAAGTTATGTGACAGATGGGGAAATTGATAAATTTTTGGATGAGATTGGGCTTTCTAGTATTAATGGGGAAAATATTAGCGTAGCAGAATTGGAATTTGCTCTGGAATCCATTTCACATAATTCTGCCCGGGGTCGGACGGTCTGGTCTTTGAAGTTTATAAAAGTTTTAGTGATCCTGTATTGCCATACCTTTTAGAGGTTTATAATAAATCCTTGAGTAGGGGGGAGTTATTCCCAACTATGGCTGAAGCCATTATTGTATTAATTCCTAAGAAAGGCAGGGAAAGGGGTGTAATGGATGATTTTAGGCCAATATCGCACCTAAATACAGACCAGAAAATACTAGCTAAAATATGTGCCAGGCTCTTGCAACAAGTTATTGGTAAGTTAATAGGGAAGGAACAAAAAGGATTCATGCAGGGAAGAAATATTTATAAGAAGAGTTTTTTTGAATATGCAGGTACAGGGTGGTGGGGGGGGGGGGGGGGGGGGGGTCCCCGCTCCATCCTGTCCCTTGACACTCAAAAGGCGTTTGACAGGGTGGAGTGGGGTTTCCTCTTCAAGATAGTGGAACATATGAATCTTGGAGAATATTTTTTACAAGGGATGAGGGCCTTATATAAATCCCCTGAAGCCAAAATTAATATTAATAATATTATCTCTCAGGAGGTGGTGTGCCCCCTATCACCTCTCCTCTTCTCCCTCTTCATTGAACCACTGGCGCAGCTGATTAGGGGCTCCAGGCTGTTTGATGGGTTTGGTGTTGAGGGAGAGGAGGAGAAAATATTGCTTTATGCAGATGACGTGGTACTATTTGTAACAGACCCTAAAAGAAAATTATTTAGTATTATTGAATTGATTAAGGATTTTGGTAAATATTCTGGTTTTCAGATTAACTGGAAGAAATCAGGGCTATTAATGCTGTAAGGAGATAGCCAGGGTTTTCAGGGAGAGATACATGTGCTGCAAGAAAATGAGGCCCTAGACTATTTAGGAATTAATATCTAGAAATATAGAAGATTTTGTTCAGCTGAATATTGTTCCATTGAGACAGAAAGTAAGAAATAAATTCAAATATGGAAAAAACTGCACATGAATATGGCTGAAAGGATTATTCTGATAAAAATGATAATTTTTCCTATGGTTCTGCATGTGGTAAGAGCAGCACCCGTATGGTTAGGGGAACATCAAATACAGAGTGAGATCAATGGGTTTTTATCGGATGGGTAACAGACATGTATGAAACACACATTTTTGAGTCCTCCCTTGATTAGTAGAGGCTTTGGTATACCAAATATGCAATTGTATTATATAGCGGCACAAATTGAATATATGATTATGGAAGATGATGTCTTAAAAGTTTTTTTTCTCTAAATTGGGTAGCAAGGGAGGTAGCACAGTGGAATAAATTGAAGGTGGAAGATATATGCACACTGAGTGGGGAAGAATTCCCACTTGTAATATGCTTAATAAAGTATGGAGATTCATGAGATGATTACTTGGTATTAAGGGGAGTGTGCACTATACACTGTCACGATGCCGGCTGGCAGGTAGTGGATCCTCTGTGCCAGAGAGGGATTGGCGTGGACCGTGCTAGTGGATCGGTTCTAAGTCACTACTGGTTTTCACCAGAGCCCGCCGCAAAGCGGGATGGTCTTGCTGCGGCGGTAGTGACCAGGTCGTATCCACTAGCAACGGCTCAACCTCTCTGGCTGCTGAAGATAGGCGCGGTACAAGGGAGTAGACAGAAGCAAGGTCGGACGTAGCAGAAGGTCGGGGCAGGCAGCAAGGATCGTAGTCAGGGGCAACGGCAGGAGGTCTGGAACACAGGCTAGGAACATACAAGGAAACGCTTTCACTGGCACGATGGCAACAAGATCCGGCAAGGAAGTGCAGGGGAAGTGAGGTGATATAGGGAAGTGCACAGGTGATAACACTAATTGGAACCACTGCGCCAATCAGCGGCGCAGTGGCCCTTTAAATCGCAAAGACCCGGCGCGCGCGCGCCCTAGGGAGCGGGGCCGCGCGCGCCGGGACAGGACTGACGGAGAGCGAGTCAGGTACGGGAGCCGGGGTGCGCATCGCGAGCGGGCGCTACCCGCATCGCGAATCGCATCCCGGCTGGAGGCAGTATCGCAGCGCCCCGGGTCAGTGGATCTGACCGGAGCGCTGCAGTGAGGAGAGTGTAGCGAGCGCTCCGGGGAGGAGCGGGGACCCGGAGCGCTTGGCGTAACAGTACCCCCCCCCTTGGGTCTCCCCCTCTTCTTAGAGCCTGAGAACCTGAGGAGCAGACTTTTGTCTAGGATGTTGTCCTCAGGTTCCCAGGATCTCTCTTCTGGACCACAACCCTCCCAATCCACTAAAAAAAAGGTTTTCCCTCTGACCTTTTTAGATGCCAGAATCTCTTTGACGGAGAAGATGTCCGAGGAGCCGGAAACAGGAGTGGGAGGAACAGATTTGGGAGAGAAACGGTTAATGATAAGTGGTTTAAGAAGAGAAACGTGAAAGGCATTAGGAATACGAAGAGAAGGAGGAAGAAGAAGTTTGTAAGAGACAGGATTAATCTGGCACAAAATTTTGAAAGGACCAAGATAGCGTGGTCCCATCTTATAGCTAGGGACACGGAAGCGGACATATTTAGCGGAGAGCCATACCTTGTCTCCAGGGGAAAAAATGGGAGGAGCTCTTCTTTTCTTATCCGCGAACTTCTTCATGCGTGATGAAGCCTGTAAGAGAGAATTTTGGGTCTCTCTCCATATGATGGAAAGATCACGAGAAATTTCATCCACAGCGGGCAGACCAGAGGGCAAGGGGGTAGGGAGGGGGGGAAGAGGGTGACGGCCGTACACCACGAAAAATGGGGATTTGGAGGAAGATTCAGAGACTCTGAAGTTATACGAGAATTCGGCCCATGGTAGAAGATCTGCCCAGTCATCCTGGCGGGAGGAAACAAAATGTCGTAAATAATCACCCAAGACCTGGTTAATTCTTTCTACTTGTCCATTGGACTGGGGATGATATGCAGAAGAAAAATTTAATTTAATCTTGAGTTGTTTACAGAGAGCCCTCCAGAATTTAGACACGAATTGGACGCCTCTATCCGAGACGATCTGCGTGGGCAACCCGTGAAGACGAAAAATGTGTACAAAAAATTGTTTAGCCAACTGAGGCGCTGAAGGAAGACCAGGAAGAGGGATGAAATGTGCCATTTTGGAGAATCGATCAACGACCACCCAAATAACAGTGTTGCCATGGGATGGGGGTAAGTCAGTAATAAAATCCATACCAATCAGAGACCAAGGCTGTTCGGGGACAGGCAGAGGATGAAGAAAACCAGCGGGCTTCTGGCGAGGAGTCTTATCCCGGGCACAGATAGTGCAGGCTCGCACAAAGTCCACAACATCCGTCTCCAGAGTCGGCCACCAATAGTAGCGAGAGATGAGTTGCACAGATTTCTTGATGCCCGCATGACCTGCGAGATGGGAAGAGTGGCCCCATTTGAGGATTCCGAGGCGTTGGCGTGGAGAAACAAAGGTCTTTCCTGGAGGAGTTTGCCTGATGGAGGCTGGAGAAGTGGAAATCAGGCAGTCAGGAGGAATGATGTGTTGCGGAGAGAGTTCAACTTCAGAAGCATCCGAGGAACGAGAGAGAGCATCGGCCCTAATGTTCTTATCGGCAGGCCGAAAGTGAATTTCAAAATTAAATCGGGCAAAGAACAGAGACCACCTGGCCTGGCGAGGATTCAGCCGTTGGGCAGACTGGAGGTAGGAGAGGTTCTTGTGATCGGTGTAAATAATAACTGGAAATCTTGATCCCTCCAGCAGATGCCTCCATTCCTCAAGTGCTAATTTAATGGCTAGAAGCTCTCGATCCCCGATGGAGTAGTTTCTCTCCGCCGGAGAGAAGGTCCTAGAAAAAAAACCACAAGTAACAGCATGCCCGGAAGAATTTTTTTGTAGAAGGACAGCTCCAGCTCCCACAGAGGAGGCATCAACCTCCAATAGGAAGGGTTTAGATGGGTCAGGTCTGGAGAGCACGGGAGCCGAAGAAAAGGCAGACTTGAGCCGTTTAAAGGCGTCTTCCGCTTGAGGAGGCCAAGACTTGGGATCGGCATTTTTTTTGGTTAAAGCCACGATAGGAGCCACAACGGTAGAAAAATGTGGAATAAATTGTCTGTAATAATTGGCGAACCCCAAAAAACGTTGGATAGCACGGAGTCCGGAGGGGCGTGGCCAATCTAAGACGGCAGAGAGTTTGTCTGGATCCATTTGTAGTCCCTGGCCAGAGACCAAGTATCCTAGGAAAGGAAGAGATTGGCATTCAAACAGACATTTCTCTATTTTGGCATAGAGTTGATTGTCACGAAGTCTCTGAAGAACCATACGGACATGCTGGCGGTGTTCTTCTAGATTGGCAGAAAAAATCAGGATATCGTCCAGATATACAACAACACAGGAGTATAAAAGATCACGAAAAATTTCATTAACAAAGTCTTGGAAGACGGCAGGGGCGTTGCACAGGCCAAAGGGCATGACCAGATACTCAAAGTGTCCATCTCTGGTGTTAAATGCCGTTTTCCATTCATCCCCCTCTCTGATGCGGATGAGATTATAAGCACCTCTTAAGTCCAGTTTGGTAAAGATGTGGGCACCTTGGAGGCGATCAAAGAGTTCAGAGATGAGAGGTAGGGGGTAGCGGTTCTTAACCGTGATTTTATTAAGACCGCGGTAGTCAATGCAAGGGCGTAGAGAGCCATCTTTTTTGGACACAAAGAAAAATCCGGCTCCGGCAGGAGAGGAGGATTTACGGATAAAGCCCTTTTTTAAATTTTCCTGGACGTATTCAGACATGGCAAGAGTCTCTGGGGCGGACAGAGGATAAATTCTGCCCCGGGGTGGAGTAGTGCCCGGGAGGAGGTCGATAGGACAATCATAAGGCCTGTGAGGAGGTAGAGTCTCAGCTTGTTTTTTGCAAAAAACATCCGCAAAGTCCATATAGGCCTTAGGGAGACCGGTTACTGGAGGAACCACAGAGTCACGGCAAGGGTTACTGGGAACCGGTTTTAGGCAGTCCTTGGAACAAGAGGGCCCCCAACTCTTGATCTCCCCAGTGGACCAATCCAGGGTTGGGGAGTGAAGTTGAAGCCAGGGAAGTCCAAGGAGAATTTCAGAAGTGCAATTGGGAAGGACCAAAAGTTCAATCCTCTCGTGATGAGGTCCGATGTGCATTAGAAGGGGCTCCGTGCGGAAACGTATGGTACAGTCCAATCTTTCATTGTTTACACAATTGATGTAGAGGGGTCTGGCGAGACTGGTCACCGGGATGTTGAACCTGTTGACGAGAGAGGCCAAAATAAAATTTCCTGCAGATCCGGAGTCCAAGAAGGCCACAGCAGAGAAGGAGAAGGCAGATGCAGACATCCGCACAGGCACAGTAAGACGTGGAGAAGCAGAGTAGACATCAAGGACTGTCTCACCCTTGTGCGGAGTCAGCGTACGTCTTTCCAGGCGGGGAGGACGGATAGGACAATCCTTCAGGAAGTGTTCGGTACTAGCACAGTACAGGCAGAGATTCTCCATGCGGCATCGTGTCCTCTCTTGAGGTGTCAGGCGAGACCGGTCGACCTGCATAGCCTCCACGGCGGGAGGCACAGGAACAGATTGCAGGGGACCAGAGGAGAGAGGAGCCGGGGAGAAAAAACGCCTCGTGCGAACAGAGTCCATATCCTGGCGGAGCTCCTGACGCCTTTCGGAAAAACGCATGTCAATGCGAGTGGCTAGGTGAATGAGTTCATGTAGATTAGCAGGGATTTCTCGTGCGGCCAGAACATCTTTAATGTTGCTGGATAGGCCTTTTTTAAAGGTCGCGCAGAGGGCCTCATTATTCCAGGATAATTCTGAAGCAAGAGTACGGAATTGTACGGCATACTCGCCAACGGAAGAATTACCCTGGACCAGGTTCAACAGGGCAGTCTCAGCAGAAGAGGCTCGGGCAGGTTCCTCAAAGACACTTCGAATTTCCGAGAAGAAGGAGTGTACAGAGGCAGTGACGGGGTCATTGCGGTCCCAGAGCGGTGTGGCCCAAGACAGGGCTTTTCCAGACAGAAGGCTGACTACGAAAGCCACCTTAGACCTTTCAGTGGGAAACTGGTCCGACATCATCTCCAGGTGCAGGGAACATTGGGAAAGAAAGCCACGGCAAAACTTAGAGTCCCCATCAAATTTATCCGGCAAGGATAGTCGTAGACCAGAAGCGGCCACTCGCTGCGGAGGAGATGCAGGAGCTGGCGGAGGAGATGATTGCTGAAGCTGTGGTAGTAACTGCTGAAGCATAACGGTCAGTTGAGACAGCTGTTGGCCTTGTTGCGCTATCTGTTGCGACTGCTGGGCGACCACCGTGGTGAGGTCAGCGACAACTGGCAGAGGAACTTCAGCGGGATCCATGGCCGGATCTACTGTCACGATGCCGGCTGGCAGGTAGTGGATCCTCTGTGCCAGAGAGGGATTGGCGTGGACCGTGCTAGTGGATCGGTTCTAAGTCTCTACTGGTTTTCACCAGAGCCCGCCGCAAAGCGGGATGGTCTTGCTGCGGCGGTAGTGACCAGGTCGTATCCACTAGCAACGGCTCAACCTCTCTGGCTGCTGAAGATAGGCGCGGTACAAGGGAGTAGACAGAAGCAAGGTCGGACGTAGCAGAAGGTCGGGGCAGGCAGCAAGGATCGTAGTCAGGGGCAACGGCAGGAGGTCTGGAACACAGGCTAGGAACATACAAGGAAACGCTTTCACTGGCACGATGGCAACAAGATCCGGCAAGGAAGTGCAGGGGAAGTGAGGTGATATAGGGAAGTGCACAGGTGATAACACTAATTGGAACCACTGCGCCAATCAGCGGCGCAGTGGCCCTTTAAATCGCAAAGACCCGGCGCGCGCGCGCCCTAGGGAGCGGGGCCGCGCGCGCCGGGACAGGACTGACGGAGAGCGAGTCAGGTACGGGAGCCGGGGTGCGCATCGCGAGCGGGCGCTACCCGCATCGCGAATCGCATCCCGGCTGGAGGCAGTATCGCAGCGCCCCGGGTCAGTGGATCTGACCGGAGCGCTGCAGTGAGGAGAGTGTAGCGAGCGCTCCGGGGAGGAGCGGGGACCCGGAGCGCTTGGCGTAACATACACTATTGTGGGGTAATGGATATTTTCCAGAAATGTTGAAATTGAAAGAGTATGTAGATTGGGAGAAAAAGGGGGTAATTAGAGTTAAAGATTTAGTAGTAGAGAACACGTTAAAAGAGTGGAGAACACTTATTCGGGAATTTAATATAAATCAGAATAATTATTTATTGTATTTACAAATTAAAAGCGCATTTGAAAAAGAGAAAAATAATCCCCAATGGGTAATAAATAGATACGAGTTAATGGATTATATATTCGGGCTTCGGTCCTCTTCTATAAAGGTTCTGGGTAATGTATATAAGGGATTGGTTAGATCTTCCCTGGAAGAATCTCCTCCAAAAAGTAGGGATACATGGAAGCAAGAGGTGGGTCAGATAGATGGGGAAGAATGGAGGGAAGTGTTTTCCAATATCGCACACTCATCCCTAAATATGAATCATAAAATCTCAATGATAAAATTGATACATAGGATTCCGTATACACCGGGGTTCTTACATAGGATAGGAAAAAGAGTGGATTCAAAGTGCCCAAAGTGTTATATGGAAGGAGCAGATTTGTCACATATGGTGTGGGTATGCACAAAACTGTGCTCGTTCTGGAGGGAGGTATATAAAATCGTAGAGGTGAAATTGGGAATAAAGATAATGTTTGATATTAAAACTGCCATTTTAGGGATAGGATTAAGGGAGCAGGAGAAAAATAGTGTTATAATCAAAGTCTTTGGAATGGCTAGAATAATGATTCTGAGGAGATGGATCGCACCTGAGGGTCCTTGTTGTGCTGAGTGGCAGAAGGTCTCTGGGAGTGATCCCAACCAAGCAGTATGCACAATAGCACAGCAGTAGAGGTAGTCAGCGTCCAGCCAGTAAAGAAAGTGAAGCCAGGGATCTTCAGAAACAGGACATGTGACCACATCATCAGAGGAGGGAGAGTAAGTCACTAAGCAGCAGTGTTGGATCACACAGTCCGGAATTAGCAGGAGTAGTCAAAGCCACAGCAGGTAGGTATGGCAAGAGACCGTGCAGTCACTGAAGCTACAATTAACCGCTCTCAACTTGCAAAGTTACTCAGCACGGCGTTGTCATCTTAGCCAGTCATCAGCCTCTTGAGGTGTGGAGAAAAACAGAGCTCTGTCTCCCTCCACCACCCACAATTTTTTTTACATATGTGTATGCACTTCTTGTAATTTTGATAATAAAAAAAAAAATGTGGGGGCACAATATATAAGTCTTTGTAGTATGAGGGCAAAGTATGGGGGCCTTATAGTGTGGGGCACAATATGGGGGCCTTATAGTACAGGGGGCACAATATTTGATCCTTATACTATGGGACACAGAAGGGTGGGCTAACGATGTGTGGGATCACAGAATAGGCCCTAGTACTGTGAGGAAGGGGTTTAACCCCTCAAGGACGTAGGGCTTAACTGTACGCCCTACGCCCAGTCCCCGCACCACACCAGATCGGTCCCGGCTGCTAATCATACCCGGGACCCTGGGCTACAGCACGCGGCATCGATCGTTGTGCCGCGCGCTGTTAGCCCTTCAGACGCGGCGATCAAAGTTGACCGCCGCGTCTGAAAGCGAAAGTAAACGCTTCCCGGCATCTCAGTTGGGCTGATCGGGACAACATAAAATCGCAATGTTCCGATCAGCTGGGACGCAGGCGGAGGTCTCCTTACCTGTGTCCGCGGCGTCCGATCGTCGATTGATTGTTCCAAGCAATCAAGCCCCTATCTCACTGATCCGTGAAAAGCTATGGCTTTGCAGAGATCAGCATAGGAGATCAGTGTGTGCAGTGTTATAGGTCCCTATGGGAGCTATAGCACTGCAAAAAAAAAAAAATGAAAAAAAAAAAAGTTAACAAAGGTCATTTAACCCCTTCCCTAATAAAAGTTTGAATCACCCCCCTTTTCCCATAAAAAAAAAAAACAGTGTAAATAAAAATAAACATATGTGGTATTGCCGCGTGCGGAAATGTCTTAACTATAAAAATATATCATTAAAATATATCATTAATTAAATCAAGTCAATGGCGTGCGCTCAAAAAAATTCCAAAGTCCAAAATAGTATATTTTTGGTCCCTTTTTGATATCATGAAAAAATGAATAAAAAGTGATCAAAAAGTCCGATCAGTACAAAAATGGTACCAAACTTCAGAACACGCGCAAAAAATGAGCCCTCATATCGGCCCGTACACAGAAAAATAAAAAAGTTATAGGGGTTAGAAGATGAGAATTTTTAACATATAAATTTTCCTGCATGTAGTTATGATTTTTTTTCCGAAGTACGACAATATCCAACCTATATAAATAAGTAGGGTATCATTTTAACCGTATGGACCTACAGAATAAAGATAAGGAGTTATTTTTACCAAAAAATGAACTGCGTAGAAACGGAAGCCCCCAAAAGTTACAAAATGAAATTTTTTCTTCAATTTTGTCGCACAATGAATATTTTTTCCGTTTCGTTGTGGATTTTTGGGTGAAATGACTAATGTCACTGCAAAGTAGAATTCGTGGTGCAAGAAATAAGCCATCATATGGAATTTTATGTGCAAAATTGAAAGCGTTATGATTTTTAGAAGGTGATGAGGAAAAAATTAAAATGCAAAAACGGAAAAACCCTGCGTCCTTAAGGGGTTAAAAAAATAAAAAAGCTTTAATTTGCTTATGTTCCCATACGATATATCATGCTCATATTTATGCGATTTAACACACTGATGTTTTTCCATACGGTACTATACGCTTATTTTCCCATACGATATATCACGCTCATATTTATAGGATATAACACGCTTAGGTTTTCCATATGGTATTATACGCTCATGTTCCTACGGTGATACATTATGTTTTACATACAGTACGACACGCTTATGTTGTCCATACGGTGTAATGCGCATTATGTTGCATTGTGACTGAGCATGCGTTACTAGCATCGTCTTCTTACTGCACTCAGGTTACGGTGGTATTATTTCTACGCACATGTCATGATAGCATTGTACTGCTTACATGCTGCTGTGGCAGTGTTGCGGCGCATATGTTCCTAGGGCATCGGTAACATGTATGCCTTGCAGTAACATTGTCGTTATACAAAGGTTTCTGTGGCTTTGTGATTGGGCATATGTTGCAACAGCTTTGGTTTTTGGGCATGTTAACATTGTTGCTATGGTATTGTGTTTATGCATATGTTGTCATAGCATTCTGGCATGCGCAGGTTGCTTTGCTTGGTACAGGCCCATAGCATTGTTGCTGTGCAATGTTGCTACACATTCTTACTACGCATGGTTAGTATTTGTTACTATGTTTTTTACTATAAGAATTTACTAAGCATTTTGTTACCATGACATTTGTCATTTGGCGTTAGTATGTTTTACTACAGCATTGTTACTACTCATATGGGACTATAGCGCTTCGATACCATGGCCTTTGTTTTCCACTGCATTGTTACCATAGCGTTTTCTTAAATAGTTCCTTACCATAGCATTTGTTTACCATAGCGTTCTGTTTCCTTAGTTTTGTCTACCATAGCATTTGTCAAAATAGCGTTTATTCATTTGTCAATTATCATGGCATGGGTGAGAGAATAGTTGGCTCATGCAGTACATGCGCATAACACGCTGATTGTCCAGTACAGTAGTACACGCTTATTGTTTTCCAGACGGTAGAACAAGCTGATGTTCCTTACAAGATGTGGTATGTGGTATACACGTATGAGGGCAAAAAAATGCACAACAGTCTGCTGAAAAAAATTATTTTTGCACAACAGCAGCAGTAAACAACAGTGCAGCACCACAAAAAAAGTGTATTAAACACAAAATTGCACTCTGTCACAGAGTATTAAGAATGGTGTGAACTGCTGCTCATTATTATAACCGTCTACAGACTAGTATAAGCAGCAGATGATTTCTTGTGGAAAAAATACACAGAATTGTGCTGAAAAATCATTCCTGCCTCCTGTGATACGGTTCATGAAGTTCAGGCAGCTTGTTGATATGTATGAGGCAATGAAAAGCTATCTGGCCCTCTCTGAAAAAAATGCTGAATAAAGTGACTGGGAGGTTAATGGCTAGCGTAAAAATCCTTCTCGGTGAGAACAAGCACAGCACTGCACTCCTCTCTGTCCACAACGCTGATGTGACTAGCAGTTGGAAGTGGAACGCTGCGGTATGATCAATTCAGCGTGTCTGTGTAACACACAGAGACAAGTAGTCAGTCCTATCCCTCTACAGTGTAAGGCATGAAATGAACGGCCACAAAATTGGCTGTGACATCACAGGGGTGACTGAATGGTGATCCTGCATGTGATTTAGGGTCATCCCGCCTGCCTCCCTTCCCGCCTTGCCTTCCCACCTTCCCAGCATCCCTTGCCCCATGTACTGACATGTGGATCCGCCATTTTAAGTGTCCAGGAGCCTGGAACGCTGTAAAATGGAGTTTAATGAAGAGATTCATGCAATAGAATCGCGGCAATATTCGCATTCGTGGAAATCTAATTTTCCTGAAATTTGTAATGAATTTGGGTTTGTCTGCTTCCATTCTCCCATCTCTAGTCATAATCCTTATTATATATCTGAAGGTGATTGTGCCGGGGATGCATTTTCTCTATGAGGACTGTGTTGTTTCTATTTTGCCTTACTCTGTATTTTTTTGGCTGAGCTCAATCTGGGTTCTGAGATACTTTGTATTTCGCTTTTTTTTTTCCCCATTAAAAGCTTCTGTTTGAATAAAAGAAACATTTAATTAGCATTTTTTTAATTTTTGCATTCAAATAGTACAATTTACATAAAGTAATATCATATTACGAATCTAGCCTTTTAGTTTAGCGATGCAAACTGTTCTAAGAATATTTCAGTCATATACATTTATTTTTTTAGAACAACTAAAACTTAATTCTTTCTAAGGGCTTAGATAGTAAACAGTAGATATCCTGATGACTTTGGTATGTCATGTCTAGGATTCACCACTGTGTCTTTTCCTGGAGTATTTATATAGAAGGTATACAGAAGGCACCAACACAACCACATCTGAGAACTTCTGTGTAAGTGTAGACCTGGCGTCTTCCATCGCCACAAGCAAGCTGGACACTCTTCTTGCCTACTTCAAGCTCTGTGCAGCAAGAACATGTGTGTTTCATGCTTCTGGTCTCCATAGAATACCTGAAAAATAAACATAATAAAATAAATGACTCAAAAATATATGAAAAAACTGTGTAATTGTTTTAGGAAGGTAGGGTCAGCCAATATTTTCTCATGTAATAATAGCTGAATACTGGGGAGTTTATGATGGTACATTTGTAAAAAAGGATTGTGGTAATGAGCCATTCCCTTTAAAGTGTACCTTAGCTTTCATGCAACTTCTGAAATGTCATAGAGACATGTCAGACATTTTGGTTGGTGTGGTTTTGGCTGCTGAGACCCCCACCGATCGCTAGAACAAAGGGACAAACAATGTGTTCCCTTATTTCTGCTTGCCTTTTTCAGAAAGGTGAGTGCAGTTGAAGTCTATGACATGTCAGAATTTGTATGAAAGCTTGGCTACACTTTAGGCTATGTTCACATGGCCATTCTCTCCCATCCTGATATTCTCCAGTTATTGCTGCTAAACGGACCATACTAACAAACGAATGCAAAAGGATTCAAACTGATGCAACAGGATGCCATTTGTTTGTTATTTTAACAGACTATTTAACCTGTTGGGGACAGAGGGCGTACCGCCCACTCACTTTCTATAACGCGGGGCCACAGCGTTATATATCTTAGAGGGTCGGGCCCGGCCTCTAACAACGGCTGAGACCCATGGCTAATAGCGTGTGGCACTGATCGCGGTGCCGCACGTTATTAACCCTTTAGATGCAGCGTTCAAAGTTGAACGCCGCGTCTAAAATGAAAGTAAACTGCTCCCGGCTAGCTCAGTGGGCTGTTTGGGATTGCCGATCGCCGGCATCCCGAACAGCTGTAGTAGAGCAGGAGGGTCTCCTACCTTCCTCGCTGTCCGATTGCAGAATGACTGCTCAGTGCCTTAAATCCAGGCATGAGCAATCAAGCGGCAGAATCATTGATCAATGTAAAAGATTAGTGTATGCAGTGTTATAGCCCCTTATGGGGGCTATAACATTGCAAAAGAAAAAGTGAATAAAGATCCTTTAACCCTTTCCCTAATAAAAGTTTGAATGACCTCCCTTTTCTCATTTAAAAAAACCCAGTGTTAATAAAAATAAACATATGTGATATCCCCGCATGCGGAAATGTCCGAATTATAAAAATATATTGTTAATCAAACCGCACGGTCAATGGCGTAGGCGCAAAAAAATTCCAAAGTCCAAAATGGTGTATTTTTGTACGAATAAAAAGTGATCAAAAAGTCCGATCAATACAAACATGATACCGCTAAAACCTTGAGATCACGGCGCAAAAAATGAGCCCTCATACCGCCCCCTAAGATGAAAAATATAAAAGTTATAGGGGTCAGAAGATGACAATTTTAAACGTATACATTTTCCTGCATATAGTTATGATTTTTTCCAGAAGTAATACAAAATCAAACCTATATAAGTAGGGTATCAATTTAACCGTATGGACCTACAGAATACAGAAAAGGTGTCATTTTTTACGAAAAATGTACTGTGTAGAAACGGAAGCCCCCAAAATTTACAAAATTGCGTATTTTCTTAAATTTTGTCGGACAATGATTTTTTTTCCCGTTTCAACGTAGATCTTTGGGTAAAATGACTGATGTCATTACAAAGTAGAATTGGTGGCGCAAAAAATAAGCAATCATATGGATATTTAGGTGCAAAATTGAAGGGGTAATGATTTTTAAAAGGTAAGGAGGAAAAAACGAAAGTGCAAAAACTGAAAAACCCTCCGTCCCCAAGGGGTTAAAACAAACAAAAAAAAGGACATGTGGCATCCTGTTGCATGAGTTTGCATCCTTTTGCATCTGTTTATATCCTTTATTGTCCGTTTGTGTCAGTTTTTTGTTTTTTTTTGCTCACATCTCTTCTGAGCAAATGACAACGAATGACATTAAAGGCTCATCCATTTTCCATAGGCTTCATTGTTAAGTTTATTGTATCCATTTTTGTTCCGTTTTTTTTTTTTCATGGAGAAGAAAATACTGTCTTTTCCGTCCGAAAAAATCGGAATAGAAATCAAATGGGTGACAAAGGACTGTAAAAAAATCCCATTGACATCAGTGTGATTCTTTTACAGCCGTTTGCAACCCTTTGCAAAGTATCAAACGGATTGCAGAACGGGCATGAATTAACGGGAACAGACGACCATGTGAACAAGCCCTTGGAATGTAGGTTTCCATCCGTACATCTTACAGTTTTTATACAGAATTTTTTTAACGCATTGCCTTGCTTATCTTGTACTGATTCCAAGTCTTTGCAGTACTCATTGTTACTAGAACTAATTAAGTGTCAAAAGGAATACTCCTAATTTATTATGTGAAATTATGTAACATAATGCAATCTGTTTCACTGCATTCTGGCATAAATTGACTATTCCACCAGAGATTACTGCACAATCTTGCAATGCAAATCACCGAAACAAGCTCTATTCAGATTTTGATGCTGCGAAAAAGAGCAGTTATGACCATAAAAGCCAACAAAATATGAATTTAGTACAGTGCACGCTGTAACTCAGGATAAGAAAATAGTGTCCCTTATTATTTGTGCATTTTTTTTGTAATAAGATAATAGGTTAGATAAACATTACAAACGTGTCTATAAAGATAAACATACAAGTTTTCGTATGGTACAGGTCATTTTAAGTTGCTACCAGTCCATAAAAAAAGGACACAAAAAAACTAATTTATGACTAATATTTATGACTTTACAGTAAAGTTTATTTGACTTACATGGAAGTTCCCATGCAGGGGCCTCCACAGTATGTGAGCTCTACTGTTGCCACACAGTCATCTTCTTGCAGAACAGTAATGTTTTTGCGAACACCACAGTCTTCTGGAATCTGTGGTGGTTTGGTGACTGATTTTCCTGTAGTAACATTGGTAACATTTGATCCTGGTGTAGTGTTGTCGAAGACTGACCTTGGAGTAGTAATGTCTATGTCGGATCTTGGAGTAGTATTATCTAAGTCTGATCTTGGAGTGGTGTTGTCAAAGACTGATCTTGGAGTACTAATGTCTAAGTTTGATTTTGGAGTAGTGTTGTCTATGTCTGATCTTGGAGTAGTGTTATCGAAGAATGATGTTGGAGTAGTATTGTCTTTGTCTGATTTTGGAGTAGAATTGTCTAAGTCTGATCTTGGAGAAGTGTTGTCGAAGACTGATCTTGGAGTACTACTGTGTATGTCTGATCTTGGAGTAGTATTGTCTATGTCTGATCTTGGAGTAGTGTTGTCAAAGACTGATCTTGGAGTAGTAATGTCTAAGTCTGATTTTGGAGTAGTGTTGTCTATGTCTGATCTTGGAGTAGTTTTGTCAAAGACTGATCTTGGAGTAGTATTGTCTTTGTCTGATCTTGGAGTAGAATTGTCTGAGTCTGATCTTGGAGTAGTGTTATCGAAGACTGATGTTGGAGTAGTGTTGTCTTTGTCTGATCTTGGAGTAGAATTGTCTGAGTCTGATCTTGGAGTAGTGTTGTCGAAGACTGATCTTGGAGTAGTATTGTGTATGTCTGATCTTGGAGTAGTATTGTCTTTGTCTGATCTTGGAGTAGAATTGTCTGAGTCTGATCTTGGAGTAGTGTTATCGAAGACTGATGTTGGAGTAGTATTGTCTTTGTCTGATCTTGGAGTAGAATTGTCTGAGTCTGATCTTGGAGTAGTGTTGTCGAAGACTGATCTTGGAGTAGTATTGTGTATGTCTGATCTTGGAGTAGTATTGTCTTTGTCTGATCTTGGAGTAGTGTTGTCAAAGACTGATCTTGGAGTACTATTGTCTAAGTCTGATTTTGGAGTAGTATTGTCTTTGTCTGATCTTGGAGTAGAATTGTCTAAGTCTGATCCTGGAGTTTTGTTGCTTAAGTCTGATCTTGGAGTAGCTCTGGTTAATCCTGGAATAGTTGTAGTAGTTATGTCTGTTAAAAAATATAAGTATACATTAATTTAAAGGTTTAGAAACTATCCCTGACTATTATGCTGATCCTTAATTAAAGAACCCAATAAAATAAAGGCCCATTATGTTGCCAGATCCCATACAGTACAGGTGGGCCCAATGTTTGTTTCCACTTTCACACCTATTCCACCTATTCTTCAACTTATTTGCAAACAATATACAGATCCTTTCCAACTAATAGCAATGGCAATTAAACAACTCTCTGACATAAATAAGAGTGTGGTCTGAAATTTCCCACAATTTATGAAGAAATTAGAGACCTTTTTCTATTTTACCCAAAAATAAAAAGTAATGATATCACCTTTCAGTTATTTTGCACTTCTTAAAAAACTATTGTATGGGATCGTTTCAAAGCTTTTTTTGGTTTAGATGAATGTTTAAAAAAATGCTTACTGTACATACCTATCGTACATGTTCTGCAGCAACCATCTTCATCATACCGTATTGTATTCTAAAATACAAAAAAAATACAAAAATTACTGAATAAGATATATGCAGCAACTGTGAATTATGTTGAGATCATTGGTATATTATAAAGATGAAAGAAGGTTCCAGCACTCCAGTTACAGAACAAAAACGCTGCTTTTATTGAATCATCAACAGAAATACAGAACACAGCATGCACGAACCAAGGAGTGATGCGTTTCGCCTTAGTTGTACTATATATACCCAGAATCTGTCCACTCTATTTAGGGGAAAACTCCACCCATCGCCAGTTGAAACACCTGGACAGAATTGGGTGAAGGTTTCACCTACACAGAAGGTGACTTTTCAATTTGCGTTAAAAAACAAATAAATAAAGCCCCCTTCTGTGTCGGTGGAGCCTTTGCCCAATTCTGTCCAGGTGTTTCACCTGGCGATGGGTAGAGTTTTCCCCTATATAGAGTGGACGGATTCTGGGTATTTTGCTGCCGCTGGGAGAACTCACAATATAGCAAGGTAGACATAGTTAGTATACACAAATTAGTTACTGTGGCAACTAATGGTCAGTCAGGCCACAAATGGAGCCTAGGGAGCAATGAGTGGATGCAAAGGAGCCCACACATTCTCAATTTTGGCAGGACATTTCCTGTGTTTATACACCACCTTAGAGAATGGGATAGTAGAGTTCACCAATTTCTTCCATTTGGAGCATGTAGGGGCCTGGGATCCATTCAACATAGTGCAATCACCTTTGAAGCTAAAAACAAAGATTCCCTAAGGAAGGTATGGACATGATGTTGCCATACCTCTTCATCCAAAATACCAAACAAACAGATCAAGGGGTCAGTCGGAATAGAAGGGGCCACATAGCAGCAGTCCCATATAAGGTGCCAAAAATCTGCCCTAGGGGCCAAGCACCTGTGACAGGCAACCGAAGATGCACACCCCATCTGACACAGAGGAAGCAGAGTAATGTAGCAAAAATGGATGATATACAATTGGATACGTTTGTTATTAGCAGCTGGAGAAACCGAAACGTGGGAAGACTGCATGTCCTCCCAGTTTTCAGTAGTCAAAGAAGGGATGTTGGACCTTCAGTGCCATTCAGCAGAGAGAGGAGACAGTGAAATCTTGGCTTGGATGAGGTGAGTATACAGGATGGACACCAGACCCCTAGGACCCTGTGACCTCAACTCCCCAGTCAAAGGGTAGGAGGGGATGGGAGGTCCAATACCCGTGAACTGGGCATTCAAGGCATGACGCAGTTGAAGGAATTTATAAAATGCCTCCCTAGGTACACCAAAAACTGTTTGAAGTTAAAGAAAGGAGCACAACACAGCATCCTCAAAAAGATGCTCCAGCATAATCACACCACACTGTGACCAGAATTCAGAATCTGGGGAGCTAACTAACAGAGAGATGAGGATTATTACCATAAGGGCAGGTCAGACGGGACATCAGTGAACGAGTGAATCTGCTTAGCCGGCCCTCCACACCTGAATGGCCAGTTTATGTAGAGGGAGCAAATCTCCTGCCGGAGGACCCTCCAATAAAGGACAAAGAGAGGGGAGTTGGACATATCTAGCAAGTGTTACGCCGAGCGCTCCGGGTCCCCGCTCCTCCCCGGAGCGCTCGCTTCACTCTCCCCGCTGCAGCGCTCCGGTCACATCCTCTGACCCGGGGCGCTGCGATTCCGCTGCCAGCCGGGATGCGATTCGCGATGCGGGTAGCGCCCGCTCGCGATGCGCACCCCGGCTCCCGTACCTGACTCGCTCCCCGTCTGTTCTGTCCCGGCGCGCGCGGCCCCGCTCCCTAGGGCGCGCGCGCGCCGGGTCTCTGCGATTTAAAGGGCCACTGCGCCGCTGATTGGCGCAGTGGTTCCAATTAGTGTGTTCACCTGTGCACTTCCCTATATCACCTCACTTCCCCTGCACTCCCTTGCCGGATCTTGTTGCCATTGTGCCAGTGAAAGCGTTCCTTGTGTGTTCCTAGCCTGTGTTCCAGACCTTCTGCCGTTGCCCCTGACTACGATCCTTGCTGCCTGCCCCGACCTTCTGCTACGTCCGACCTTGCTTCTGCCTACTCCCTTGTACCGCGCCTATCTTCAGCAGCCAGAGAGGTGAGCCGTTGCTAGTGGATACGACCTGGTCACTACCGCCGCAGCAAGACCATCCCGCTTTGCGGCGGGCTCTGGTGAAAACCAGTAGTGGCTTAGAACCGGTCCACTAGCACGGTCCACGCCAATCCCTCTCTGGCACAGAGGATCCACTACCTGCCAGCCGGCATCGTGACAGTAGATCCGGCCATGGATCCCGCTGAAGTTCCTCTGCCAGTTGTCGCTGACCTCACCACGGTGGTCGCCCAGCAGTCACAACAGATAGCGCAACAAGGCCAACTGCTGTCTCAACTGACCGTTATGCTACAACAGTTACTACCACAGCTTCAGCAGTCATCTCCTCCGCCAGCTCCTGCACCTCCTCCGCAGCGAGTGGCCGCTCCTGGGCTACGCCTATCCTTGCCGGATAAATTTGATGGGGACTCTAAGTTTTGCCGTGGCTTTCTTTCCCAATGTTCCCTGCATCTGGAGATGATGTCGGACCTGTTTCCCACTGAAAGGTCTAAGGTGGCTTTCGTAGTCAGCCTTCTGTCCGGAAAAGCCCTGTCATGGGCCACACCGCTCTGGGACCGCAATGACCCCGTCACTGCCTCTGTACACTCCTTCTTCTCGGAAATCCGAAGTGTCTTTGAGGAACCTGCCCGAGCCTCTTCTGCTGAGACTGCCCTGTTGAACCTGGTCCAGGGTAATTCTTCCGTTGGCGAGTATGCCGTACAATTCCGTACTCTTGCTTCAGAATTGTCCTGGAATAATGAGGCCCTCTGCGCGACCTTCAAAAAAGGCCTATCCAGCAACATTAAAGATGTTCTGGCCGCACGAGAAATTCCTGCTAATCTACATGAACTTATTCACCTAGCCACTCGCATTGACTTGCGTTTTTCCGAAAGGCGTCAGGAACTCCGCCAAGATATGGACTCTGTTCGCACGAGGCGTTTCTTCTCCTCGGCTCCTCTCTCCTCTGGTCCCCTGCAATCTGTTCCTGTGCCTCCCGCCGTGGAGGCTATGCAGGTCGACCGGTCTCGCCTGACACCTCAAGAGAGGACACGACGCCGTATGGAGAACCTCTGCCTGTACTGTGCTAGTACCGAACACTTCCTGAGGGATTGTCCTATCCGTCCTCCCCGCCTGGAAAGACGTACGCTGACTCCGCACAAAAGTGAGACAGTCCTTGATGTCTACTCTGCTTCTCCACGTCTTACTGTGCCTGTGCGGATGTCTGCCTCTGCCTTCTCCTTCTCTACTGTGGCCTTCTTGGACTCTGGATCTGCAGGAAATTTTATTTTGGCCTCTCTCGTCAACAGGTTCAACATCCCGGTGACCAGTCTCGCCAGACCCCTCTACATCAGTTGTGTAAATAATGAAAGATTGGACTGTACCATACGTTTCCTCACGGAGCCCCTTCTTATGAGCATCGGATCTCATCACGAGAGGATTGAACTTTTGGTCCTCCCCAATTGCACCTCGGAAATTCTCCTTGGACTTCCCTGGCTTCAACTTCATTCCCCAACCCTGGATTGGTCCACTGGGGAGATCAAGAGTTGGGGGTCCTCTTGTTCCAAAAACTGTCTAAAACCGGTTTCCAATAACCCTTGCCGTAACTCTGTGGTTCCTCCAGTAACCGGTCTCCCTAAGGCCTATATGGACTTCGCGGATGTTTTCTGCAAAAAACAAGCTGAGACTCTACCTCCTCACAGGCCTTATGATTGTCCTATCGACCTCCTCCCGGGCACTACTCCACCCCGGGGCAGAATTTATCCTCTCTCTGCCCCAGAGACTCTTGCCATGTCTGAATACGTCCAGGAGAATCTAAAAAAGGGCTTTATCCGTAAATCCTCCTCTCCTGCCGGAGCCGGATTTTTCTTTGTGTCCAAAAAAGATGGCTCCCTACGTCCTTGCATTGACTACCGCGGTCTTAATAAAATCACGGTTAAGAACCGCTACCCCTTACCCCTCATCTCTGAACTCTTTGATCGCCTCCAAGGTGCCCACATCTTTACTAAATTGGACTTAAGAGGCGCCTATAACCTCATCCGCATCAGAGAGGGGGATGAGTGGAAAACGGCATTTAACACCAGAGATGGACACTTTGAGTATCTGGTCATGCCCTTTGGCCTGTGCAACGCCCCTGCCGTCTTCCAAGACTTTGTCAATGAAATTTTTCGTGATCTGTTATACTCCTGTGTTGTTGTATATCTGGACGATATCCTAATTTTTTCTGCCAATCTAGAAGAACACCGCCAGCATGTCCGTATGGTTCTTCAGAGACTTCGTGACAATCAACTCTATGCCAAAATTGAGAAATGTCTGTTTGAATGCCAATCTCTTCCTTTTCTAGGATATTTGGTCTCTGGCCAGGGACTACAGATGGATCCAGACAAACTCTCTGCCGTCTTAGATTGGCCACGCCCCTCCGGACTCCGTGCTATCCAACGCTTTTTGGGGTTCGCCAATTATTACAGGCAATTTATTCTACATTTTTCTACCATTGTGGCTCCTATCGTGGCTTTAACCAAAAAAAATGCTGATCCCAAGTCCTGGCCTCCTCAAGCAGAAGACGCCTTTAAACGACTCAAGTTTGCCTTTTCTTCGGCTCCCGTCCTCTCCAGACCTGACCCTTCCAAACCCTTCCTATTGGAGGTTGATGCCTCCTCAGTGGGAGCTGGAGCTGTTCTTCTACAAAAAAATTCTTCCGGGCATGCTGTCACTTGTGGTTTTTTCTCTAGGACCTTCTCTCCAGCGGAGAGGAACTACTCCATCGGGGATCGAGAGCTTCTAGCCATTAAATTAGCACTTGAGGAATGGAGGCATCTGCTGGAGGGATCAAGTTTTCCTGTTATTATCTACACCGACCACAAGAACCTCTCCTACCTCCAGTCTGCCCAACGGCTGAATCCTCGCCAGGCCCGGTGGTCTCTGTTCTTTGCCCGATTTAATTTTGAGATTCACTTTCGTCCTGCCGATAAGAACATTAGGGCCGATGCTCTCTCTCGTTCCTCGGATGCCTCAGAAGTTGAACTCTCTCCGCAACACATCATTCCACCTGACTGCCTGATCTCCACTTCTCCTGCCTCCATCAGGCAGACTCCTCCAGGAAAGACCTTTGTTTCTCCACGCCAACGCCTCGGAATCCTCAAATGGGGTCACTCCTCCCATCTCGCAGGTCATGCGGGCATCAAGAAATCTGTGCAACTCATCTCCCGCTTCTATTGGTGGCCGACTCTGGAGACGGATGTTGTGGACTTTGTGCGAGCCTGCACTATCTGTGCCCGGGATAAGACTCCTCGCCAGAAGCCCGTTGGTTTTCTTCATCCTCTGCCTGTCCCCGAACAGCCTTGGTCTCTGATTGGTATGGATTTTATTACTGATTTACCCCCTTCCCGTGGCAACACTGTTATTTGGGTGGTCGTTGATCGATTCTCCAAAATGGCACATTTCATCCCTCTTCCTGGTCTTCCTTCTGCGCCTCAGTTGGCTAAACAATTTTTTGTACACATTTTTCGTCTTCACGGGTTGCCTACGCAGATTGTCTCGGATAGAGGCGTCCAATTCGTGTCTAAATTCTGGAGGGCTCTCTGTAAACAACTCAAGATTAAATTAAATTTTTCTTCTGCATATCATCCCCAGTCCAATGGACAAGTAGAAAGAATTAACCAGATCTTGGGTGATTATTTGCGACATTTTGTTTCCTCCCACCAGGATGACTGGGCAGATCTCCTCCCATGGGCCGAATTCTCGTATAACTTCAGGGTCTCTGAATCTTCCTCCAAATCCCCATTTTTCGTGGTGTACGGCCGTCACCCTCTTCCCCCCCTCCCTACTCCCTTGCCCTCTGGTCTGCCCGCTGTGGATGAAATTTCTCGTGACCTTTCCATCATATGGAGAGAGACCCAAAATTCTCTCTTACAGGCTTCATCACGCATGAAGAAGTTCGCGGATAAGAAAAGAAGAGCTCCTCCCGTTTTTTCCCCTGGAGACAAGGTATGGCTCTCCGCTAAATATGTCCGCTTCCGTGTCCCTAGCTACAAGTTGGGACCACGCTATCTTGGTCCTTTCAAAAGTTTGTGTCAAATTAATCCTGTCTCTTATAAACTTCTTCTTCCTCCTTCTCTTCGTATCCCTAATGCCTTTCACGTCTCTCTTCTCAAACCACTCATCCTCAACCGTTTTTCTCCCAAATTTGTTCCTCCCACTCCTGTTTCCGGCTCCTCGGACGTCTTCTCTGTCAGAGAAATCTTGGCTTCCAAGAAGGTCAGAGGGAAAATTTTTTTTTGGTGGACTGGGAGGGTTGTGGTCCTGAAGAGAGATCCTGGGAACCTGAGGACAACATCCTAGACAAAAGTCTGCTCCTCAGGTTCTCAGGCTCTAAGAAGAGGGGGAGACCCAAGGGGGGGGGTACTGTTACGCCGAGCGCTCCGGGTCCCCGCTCCTCCCCGGAGCGCTCGCTTCACTCTCCCCGCTGCAGCGCTCCGGTCACATCCTCTGACCCGGGGCGCTGCGATTCCGCTGCCAGCCGGGATGCGATTCGCGATGCGGGTAGCGCCCGCTCGCGATGCGCACCCCGGCTCCCGTACCTGACTCGCTCCCCGTCTGTTCTGTCCCGGCGCGCGCGGCCCCGCTCCCTAGGGCGCGCGCGCGCCGGGTCTCTGCGATTTAAAGGGTCACTGCGCCGCTGATTGGCGCAGTGGTTCCAATTAGTGTGTTCACCTGTGCACTTCCCTATATCACCTCACTTCCCCTGCACTCCCTTGCCGGATCTTGTTGCCATTGTGCCAGTGAAAGCGTTCCTTGTGTGTTCCTAGCCTGTGTTCCAGACCTTCTGCCGTTGCCCCTGACTACGATCCTTGCTGCCTGCCCCGACCTTCTGCTACGTCCGACCTTGCTTCTGCCTACTCCCTTGTACCGCGCCTATCTTCAGCAGCCAGAGAGATGAGCCGTTGCTAGTGGATACGACCTGGTCACTACCGCCGCAGCAAGACCATCCCGCTTTGCGGCGGGCTCTGGTGAAAACCAGTAGTGGCTTAGAACCGGTCCACTAGCACGGTCCACGCCAATCCCTCTCTGGCACAGAGGATCCACTACCTGCCAGCCGGCATCGTGACAGCAAGAGTACACTCCGCACCAAGTATTTGCCTATACTTAGGCAAAATGATAAATTTAATCAGGTTAATATGTCCCGCTACAGTTAAAGAGAGAGATCCCCACAGGCGGAATCTGTCTCGTATATAAGGTAGCAATGGTATAACATTAGTGGGTAGATCATGGGAGGAGTCCCTATTAATGTGAATGCCCAGGTATTTAAACGTGGAGACCACCGGCAGATCACACATCACCGGTGCCCTATAGGAATCTAGAATAGGCATGAACACAGACTTGGACCAATTAATACAGAGTCCAGAAAATGTACCACAGTGGGATGGGATATAAAGAGCACCATGCCGTCCGCATAAAGGCCAATATGTTCCTCCCGACCCACAAGGGACATACCCATATAGAAGGCATCCTGTCTAATTAGCAGCGCCAGGGGCTCCACCGCCATCACAAAAAGAAGTGGGTACAGCAGGAAACCCCTGTCACGTACCCAGGCTCAAGGTAAATGATGAGAGCAGATACCGTTAACTAGGACCTGAGTCATAGGGTTCTCGTACAGTATAGAAACCCAGAGTCTGAAATTTGCACCAAAACCGAACCTAGCAATAACCTCAGGTATCCCCACTCAACTGAGTCGAAAGCCATGGCCACATCAAGTGCCGCCAAGGCCCAGTCCTCATGACAAGCCACTCCCACCTGGACAGCCACCTGCACCCTTCTGATATTATCTGAAGTTGATTTGCCGGGCATAAAACCGGACTGGTCTGGGTGAATGATGGATAGAATCACTTTATTCCGTTTGGCCAGCACTTTGGGAATAAGTTTATAATCCAAGTATAGTAAAGAGAAAGGAGCCACAATCTGTAGGGTCCTTATCCGGCATTAAAAGAACTACAATAGTAGCATCGTACAAGGTAGGAGGAAAAAAAACCCTCCCTAAATGCCACTGGATACATATCTAGGAGTGCTGGCAGGAGTGTTTCAGAGTACCAAAGGTAGGCCTCCAGAGGGAGACCATCCTGTTCAGGAGATTTTCCTTTGGCCATGTCAGAAACGGCATCTTGCAGTTCAAGCAGGGTAAGGGGAGAATCTAGAAAATCACGATGCTCAGCAGAGAGGGTGGGAAAATCAACGGCGTCCAGGTAGGCATGTAATTGAGCAGGGCTATAACTCACCTTAGACGTATATAAGTCAGCATAAAAGGAGGAGAACCTGCTGACAATGTCAGAGCTGTCAACCAGCAAGGAGCCATCTAAGGCTCTAATCTTAAGGATAGGAGCATGCTGCCGAACCAAGTGTGCTAACAATTTGCTAGATTGATTCCCATGTTCAAAGTAAAATTGCTTCATAAAGAATCATTTCCCATTAATTTTCTCATTCAAATGAACCATGTATAAGTGGCCTTTAGAGAGCCACGCTTGCTTATAAGTCTTGGAAGGGTCCGAGATATACGCTCCCTCCAGCTCTGAATACTTGCCAGCTCCACCTCCCGCCTAAAAGTGTCCTTCTTAATGAAGGATATAGTAGAGCAAAGACACCCCGAAGGAACGCCTTCATAGTCTCCCATATCAGCCAAGCCCTCAAGCGAGTTATGTTGCAAAAATACTTGTAGTTGATCTGGGATCCTATCATTCTCCCCAATGAGCTCCAACCAAAATGGGTGAATTTTCACCTCCTAGAGATACCCCCTAGGAAAAGGAGGTGTGGAATGTGTGCTGCGACCACTGTACCCAGGAGCGAATAAGTAAATTTACTCTATCTGGTGTCATACGAGTCTCCTGAAGTGCCATAATCTGAGGGTTAAGTTTACGCATTTGTGTAAAAACGAACAATCTTTTTTTTTGGCCCCCTCACATTCCATGAAAGTATCATTAAAGATGCCATAACCCTACACAGTCATAAAGGAGTAGCATAAAATCAGTGGCAGCATAGGCATAAAAAGTAAATATTAAGGACCATGAAACATACAGAGCATCATGGGTAACAGAAAATAATGTGGGTATAGAATGGGTAGGACCCACTGACCAAAGTACCGACCAGGTAACAAAAGGAAAGAACAAACAAACAAACAGCAAACATACTGTGAAGAATAGCATACAGAGGAAGTTTCCCTGGGTTATGGCTCCATCTAGCGGGGAGCCTGCAATGACACGTAAGAACGTGCTTCTCAGAGACAAAAAGGAGAGTAAGAGGAAACCAGAAGAGAAAGAAATGAAAAAGGGAGAGGATGGGGAGACATGGGAGGAAAAAGGAAGAAGAAGAGGAGGGAAAAAGATGGAAAGAGGAAGGAAGGGAGAAGGGAGAGGAAAGAGAGAGAGAGGTAGAAGGCAGGAGGTGCAAGGGAGAAAGGATGACAAGAGGAGAAAAAGAAGAGAAGGGAGAGATCTGAGACAAGAAAAAGGATGCAGAGGGAAGAGGAGGAAGAACAGGAGAGAGGGAAGGAAGAAGCAGAGGGGAGGGAGGATATCAAGATGGCAAAGCATAGAGAAGAAGGGACCGAGGGCAGAAGTCAGGAGAAAAAGGGAGTGATCCCAACCAAGCAGTATGCACAATAGCACAGCAGAAGAGGTAGTCAGCGTCCAGCCAGTAAAGAAAGTGAAGCCAGGGATCTTCAGAAACAGGGCATGTGACCACGTCATCAGAGGAGGGAGAGTAACTAAGCAGCAGCGTTGGATCACATAGTCCGGAATTAGCAGGAGTAGTCAAAGCCACAGCAGGTAGGTATGGCAAAAGACCATGCAGTCACTGAAGCTACAATTAACCGCTCTCAACTTGCAAAGTTACTCAGCACAGCGTTGTCATCTTAGCCAATCATCAGCCTCTTGAGGTGTGGAGAAAAAAAGAGCTCTGTCTCCCTCCACCACCCGCAATCTAGCAGGATAAGCCATGGAGTACGCTATTCCTTTGTTGCGCAGGCAGCCTTTGACCGCAGCAAACGTGGCTATGCAGAGTTGCAGGTCAGATGAGAAGTCAAGGAATATAGATACCCGTGCATTTTCATAACGGGTCTCTGGGAGCCTCCGGGTAGAGCGCAAGACCAAATCACGGTCATTACAGTTCAGGAGCCTAACAGTGGCCGCGGTGGAGCGCCCGGGATGGACAGTTTATCTGGGACGCGGTGTGCCCTCTCCACTGCAAATGCGGGCGAAAAGTGCACATCAGGGAACAGGTCTTTGAGCCAGCTCTCTACAAATGCACCAAGGTTTTGCTCCTCTGCACGTTCAGGCATGCCTATAATCCTGATGTTGTTTTGACGCAGCCTGTTCTCTAAATTATCATTCTTCTGCTTTGTCTGCTCCACCTGAGTACATAAAGCAGCAATAGAGTCTGGGAATAGAGTCAGAGTCTGGGAGTCTGAGTACATAAAGCAGCAATAGAGTCTGGGCCCATGGTGTCCTCCAGCATGGAGACTCGCTGCTCCGCCTCCTTCACCCAGTCTCTAAGATTATGCATGTCCTGCCGCAGGAGTCCTACATCCACCCGCACCTCTTCCATCTTGCCCATGAGGGACGTGGTGCTGGTCTGTATAGCTGCAAGCAGCATCTCACTAACCTCCCGTTGAGTCAGCTCAGGGACATCTGATTCCAGCTCCGAGGTGTCAGTTAGTGCAGGCTGGGGTAGAGAGTCAGAGCGGGAGGCCTGGGCCGGCGCCATCTTTTTTTTTTAGCGAACTTTTTTTTAGCTTTTCTGCTGCAGATTTCTCCTGCCTTCGGCTCGGATCTTGCTTAGGGGCCATCTCCTTAGCTTTAGATCTGGTAATCGGTGTCTAGGAAGCCAAGATGGGTATTCAGGATGGAGATTCAGCAGGCTCTAAGCGGGAGCACTCACTCCGTGCGACTGCTCATACCAAGCTGCAGGCCACGTCCCCCCTCGCCCTAAACTTTTAACATGATTACAAAAAAGATTATCTAAAAGCAATCTGTAAAATATTAGTTAACCTACCGGATTACATCTGTTGATGTCTAACTCCTGGCAAACCTTCTTCACTCTGGTTAGGATGGGCTGACCATTTTCTTCATTACATTCATAGTAGCTGCATTTACTGTTAATATTACTGTAAGTCTGTCCAACCTGGGGCACAAATAAAAGATAATTTAATGCTCAGATTACAATGTGGCGTACATATTATGAGTAATTGGCACATGACTAGTAGTTTAGGATGCAGTTTAACACATCAGAGAATTTTTTTTTTATACATATATTTCACAGGTCGATAGTGATAAACTGGGTTTACTAACCGAATGGGGCTCAACTATTTTGGCATTATCAGTTGCTCGTTCAGGCTTTCATAACAGGGTCAAAGCACCCAAAGAGAAGATGTCTAGGGTAGCATTGTTTAGTGTGCACCATCTAAATAAGTGACTTTGCATATTATATAGCTGCTGCAGGAATGCAATATTTCCCCCTGGATCTAGCAGATGCATCCTATGTTAGGCATGTTTTCTGTAACTTCCTCTCCCGTATACATGGTAAAGGATGGCCTGCTGCACACAAATATTTTTATGATGGACCATAGCAAACAACAGTATGTATCATTTACAGAGCAGGAAAAGGGACTCTACAACTACAGACAATAGCATGAATTAGAGCAGCTAATGGCAGGACACTAGATCCCAGCATTGCAGAGTTGGGGATAGCCCTCCCATGCTGTCTCCCCTGTATACGACATGGGGAATAAGATCGAACCATATGACCTCTTGCTAAGGTAAATCAAGTGGAGTGTGGCCTCATTTCCTTTGGACAAGAAAGTAGCAAGGATTGACATAAGGTTATAGGGGATGACATAAGGCAACAAGGTATAATGGGGTGATAGGGTGATAGGGGATAACAAAAGGTTACAGAAAGTTATAGATGGTTCAGAGGAATGTAACTGAGCAAAAACAACAGCTAGAATCATAGGCTGGGAACCACATATGCATATTCACAGCAATTTTGCAATGTCATAACTCAAAACTATGAGAGAACCCACATTGGTGAAAAGTGCTCTGGTTTGTAGCCCCAAAATGATCATTTTGTTGTGGAAATGTGTGGGGTTGAAACACGGGGTCAAGCCCTGAGATTTCCACTCAAGGTATGGTCCTGAAGGACTCCTGCTAATGGGAACGGTGTTTCTGCTGTGTCAAAAGTGCAGGAACTCAGTTCCCATGCGTTCCTGCAGGACTTGAGCCCTGAATTGAAATGTGTGTTTTTAATGCAAATTTCATGCAGATATATGGCAAGAAAGAGTCTGAATATGGACTCATTCAAATGGCATGTATTTAGTATTGGTGCCACGGGTAGCATGGTCTGTAAATATGGCCTTAACAGAAAGTTATGTGATACAGAGAACTAACAAAATATATTAATATGGGTCTGAGCTGGCATATATGGGCATTCTGTTATTCTGGCATCACTGTGACAATCTGTAGAAAGTAATGTGTAGCTGTATAATTTTAAAGAAGTCATTGGACAGTGATTTTTTGTTACCTGAATGTAAATATCAGTTTTGTTATCACTCTTCATAGAACATTGTTTTGCCACACATTCTCCACAGCACTGTCCACTCTTCATTTTGTATTCATAGCCCTAGGATAGAATAAAAAAAAAAAAACAGGCAATGTCATGGGTAATGTGTACAGAAAATATTATATCAAGTTAGCTATACTGTAATTGGTTGTATAATAGAATGCTGTCTATAGATGCTGCTTCTAGAGTAAGAACAGGCAAACATAGATTTAAAGGGGTTATCCAGTAATAGAAAAACACAGCTACTTTCTATCAAAAACTTCTCCCCGTCTGTCTCCAGGTTGGGTGTGGTTCTGCAGCTCAGTTCCATTGAAGTGAATGGAGCCAAGTTGTAAAACCACAACCAACCTGGAGACAGATGTGGAGTTGTTTTTGAAAGAAATTAGCTTTGTGTTTTTTATTCCTGGATAACCCCTTTAAGAAAGAAAAAAAAAAAAAAAGCACATAGGACATGTAAAAACAATTAAAGCCAGGTAACATGAAATTATACAATTATGCAAATAGCCCCAAAATCACTGGCAAAAAACAGACTGTCATCTTTTAAGGCTCCAGTCACATATTGAATCAGCACCTCCCTGTCCGGTGCTGCACAATGTGGACAGGATTTATCACATGTCCAGGTCTTTCATTTCAAGTAACTGCATACAATGGGTGGCAACATTGTAAGCATCTGGTCCTGAACAAATTAAAATGGTGGCAGATAGCCTAAACTATTACATTTGACTTTCACACAATACATAATTTGCCTCCCTTATTTATCTTCTACTGGAAATAATCATGCAAGCAAATATGACTAAGGAAATATAGCTCCAAGAACAATTATTATTATAAAATGTATTCTTACAGGACTGCAGGTAGTGCTACAAACAATTGGGGCACATTTTATCGCATAGAATCCGGAATCACTGTCCTTATCATAGGAACATTGACATGTTTGGCATGCATCTTTTGACTGCGGAATATAAGATCCTCTCTGAAGAAAAACAAATTAAAGTTAATATATACATTTTCATTACATTGGCATCATTGTATGAGCAGTGTTCAGAATGGTGCACACTGCACAATAGATTTGGAACAACCTGCTAGACTTTTTGGATACATAATCTTGCTATCTAGAGACTTCTTAAATTTCTTAAAGAGGTACTCCGACCCAAGACATCTTATCCCCTCTCTAAAGGATAGGGGATAAAATGTCAGATTGCGGGGGTCCTGCCACTGGGGACCCCCGGGATCTCGGCTGCAGCACCCCGCTATTATTAGTGCACAGATCAAACATGCTCCGTGTGTAATGACGGGCGATACAGGGGCCGGAGCATCGTGACGTCACGGCTCCACCCCTCATGACTTCATGGCCCGCCCCCTTAATGCAAGTTTACGGGAGGGGGCGTGACGGCCACCACGCCCCTCCCATAGACTTGTATTGAGGGGCGGGCTTTGACGTAATGAGGGGGCAGAGCCATGACATCACGATGCTCTGGCACCTGTATCGCCCGTCATTACGCACAGAGTGAGTTTGCTCTGTGCAATAATGAAAGCGACATGACCCACACTATCTGACATCTTATCCCCTATCCTATGGATAGGGGATAAGATGTCTAGGGGCAGAGTACCCCTTTAAGGTTTTTTTTCTCTGCACGGTTTATACATTTTAGTGAATTTGCGACAGAATTCTGTGAAATTTTACCTAGTAAATGCCCCTGTGGTTTTGTAAGCAGCAATAAAAGCTGTTTTGTGTTGAAAAGAACTTTACTGTTAGATAAAATGATAATACAAGAGTACAGTACACAAGAATACGGCTAAAAGAAGCATTTGAATTTGCTTTGCCTAATGTTTACCCTACGTTGAGAAAGAATAAGAATAAACACTATTGCAAAAAAAAAAAAAATTTGATTTAAAAACATTTTACCTGATATACATCAGTTCCAAATACACAGACAGTGTCAGGCACTAAAAAAGAAGAGATGCAATAAGATTCCCATTGAAAATAAAAGTATACTGTTTGGTATTTATGATTTGAATAAGGTAGTGAAAATATATAGCCGCTATGTAGTTGATATGCCAAAGGACACTCTATTGACTAATAATAGTCTATGGGCACAAACTTGTCGTGTCAATAGAGTTAAATGTACTGTCCATATAGCCCAAAAGTAACATGTCAGGAGAGCTAAGTGTACATAGAGCCCAAAAGTAAAGAACATACTCATTTGCAAACCTTGAGATTATTTTTGTGTTATTTAATAATACCAGGGCTGGATTCATGTAGATACAACACCTTAAGCATTACTATTGTTGCCTAGGATTTTTGGATTATTTTCTATTGATGTCTATAAAAATTAATGTCTGGCTACTAAACAAAATTTCTACTAACGTTAAATGCCTAGCAACTTCAAAAAAAAAAAAAAAAAGTATATTACAAGGAGTATTAGTAACTTGTAGTTGTATTTTAATTCAGCCAACCTTTAAAAAATATATTTAGATATAATATCAGATATTTTGTAATCTGCACCATTTTGGTAAATGAGACATTTGATTATAATGTTTAGTTCTAATGTTTGTACAAAATAAAATTCTGTTCCTAATAGTTCATACTAATAAAGAAATGGGACAGCAATAATATACATACCACAGGTAATATTGACACAACAGGCACCAGGTGGCAGGAAAGAAACTACTTTGTAGCCAGACCCACATTTTGGCATTAGACATACACATTCACCGCAAGCTGTGAAGCAAAGAACGGGATATAGTGTTTATTATTTTTGAGTGCACTCTGTTATGCTGAGTATTATTGAAGCTAGGATATCAACAGCATTCATCTTCTCAATCCTCCCATTAGTTCCCGATTTTACGGTACATTCACATGTATCATATCCCTTGCAGATTTGCTGCTATGTTTAACTATTTCTATATTTTTATTAATTTACTAGCATCAAATCTGTAGCATAAAATCCGCAGCAGCAAATCTGTAGAAGATACGGTATGTGTGAATGTACTCTTTTTGAAGAAGGTTGTAAAGTGCATTTTATGCCAGGCCCGGGGTGGACATAATGTTAAGGTTGCTGCACATATTTTATCTTATGCTGATTGCGCAAAAAATAAAATGTGTACTGAATTTTACACTGTGTGGACCCAGCCAAAGACAGAAGCGCAACAAGTGCCAGTACTCCTGTTATGCTGTTTCTTTTCCATTGAAATACACTCCTGTCACTAAGAACAGCATCAAAAATGGAATAAAAATGCTATAGATACATTCTGAAAAAAGACTTTAAAAAGAGACTCATAGCAGAGGCATAGACATATAGTAGCAATAGCAGACGGTCCCCACTTTTAAACGTCACCCCATTAGTCAAAGCTAAAAGCTTCTAAAAAGTGCCTCTCACTTTAAATAATCCAATGCATCCTTGCATTACTTGACTAGATGATCAGTTGACTTTCATAAGTTCATATGATACCTGTGATACCAGCTGATCATTGGTGGTGTTTGCAGTGGTATACACTCCTCAGTACGGAGGAATACAATTATATTGCTTGAAAAGGTTTTGGCAATGTATTTATTATATTGTTAGAAAATGACTAGTGCTAAAAATGTATTTATGAATCCATTTTTGCCAATGTAAACAAATGAGTTAACATTGATGAATGGTAAGAATATCATTGCACTCACTTTTGTTGGAAGGGGGTACCAAAGAAGTTAACAAGGTTGTTGATGATAAAATGGTTGAACCGGTTGTTGATACGTTGGTGGATGTTGATATAATTGGTGATGTACTTGATAGAGATGATGGAGATGGAGATGTGGATATCACTGAATATGTTGTTGAGGATACAGTAGTTGTTGAGCTAGACTTAGGAGTTGTGGATATTGATCCTGTTGTTACAGGTGTTGTTGGGCCACCAGTTGTTGTTGAGGGGCATTCCACACCATATCTTTCCAACGTGCAGTCACTGGTACATTTTGCAGAATATTCACAGCCATTTTTATCAGCCATTTTATAGATGGTATCACCTAAATACAATATATACATTGTTATGAAACATTAAGACATTCATACATTTATAGGAAAGACATTTATATTGAAAAAAGTATACATTATAATTTTTCAAAAGTCTGACAATCAAGTCCATGCTTATATAGATTGTTTTGCTTTGCAAAAGAAAAATGTTACTTTATCTCAATTATCCTAAAGCATATCAACAAAAGCTGATATGCATTCTTATAGAATTTGCTTAATATAGCTTTAATCTTTTTTCGTATCTAAATGTGGGTCTGAAAAGGAATATATGGGGAGATTTATCAAACCCTGTGCAGAGAAAAAGTTGACCAGTTGCCCATAGTGAACAATCAGATCTCCTCTTTAATTTTTGTAAAGTCATCTGAAAAATAAAAGAAGCAATCTAAATGGTTGCTATGGGCAACTAGTCAACTTTTCCTCTGCACAGGTTTTGATAAATCTCCCCAATAAGCTAAATATTTTAGACAGACATGCTACACTTCAACATGAAAAGCTAAATTGCCCATGAAGCAGACAAGACTACTATCACTGCAGAAATCTTTGTTTACTAGTGAAGATACATTTCTGAAATCTAAACAACTGTGATTTCTAGAATTTGACATTACATGTAAAACTCTAGAAATGTAAGATGCAAATATAGCTTAAATTGCCACATGAAAAAGAAAAACTTTGATAAAAATAACTTAATAAGAGCTTCTAAAAAGCAAAAACACAAGAGGGGGTATTAAGGTTCTGCAACTTTTCTATTGGTGTGAATTTTTATGCACTTTTAGAAGTGCAACGTCTCTGACTCTACTTTTAAAATGCACCTAAACTTAGCAGCTGTAGATACAACTCCAAATTGTGAAAATTAAATAGAGGTGCGACATTTTACATTAATAGACGCTAATACAGAGCAGACTTATATAGCAAGTCTACTATCATTAGAAATTATGTCAGAATTTATTTTTGCAGAGTTGTAAAGAGGCTCCTCAAAAGGTTGAACATCAGATTAATAAATTAAACGCACAATCCAAAAATAGACGGGCGAACTTCTACAGATAGACCAGATTTCAAAAACACTTCAAATTATTAATCCCCCCACCCCCAAGGTCTTATGGAATGATGTTGACTTGTAAAAACTATTGACATAAATTTGTTTTTATATCATCCTTAAAACTGTAAACTAACATGTAAGTAAACAATTTGATGTGGCAATTTTTAATATTTACTTACCTGGTGAAAAGAGTGATTTATTAACTTGACAAAAGCATTTTGGTGTTGTGTTGGATGTTGAACGTGAAGTGGTTGTTGGTGATGTTGTCTCAGAAAATGTGCTCCTAGAAGATGAAATACTTGTAGACAATGGAGTAGATAACGAAGTAAATGATGTTGACGATGTAGTAAAAGACGTGGTAGGCATTAGTATGGTAGTTGTTCCAGACGTTGACGTAATAGTATATGTGGTACTTGATGTTAAAGTTGTTAATGTGGTAGATTGAGATACTGAACTTGTAGTAGTTGGGGAGGTTGAGGCTGAAGTGGTTGACTTAGAAGAAGTAGAAGTAGGCGTTGTCCTAGTTGATGTTGTAGGGGAAGTGGTTGATCCTGTTGTGGATATAGTAAAATAGGTGGTCGAAGTTTGAGGTGTATTGGTTGTAAATGTGCTGGAACTTGTTGATTTGCTACTTGTAGAATATGAAGTTGATGATGGAGGTGTCTTAGTTGAGCTAGAGGCGGTTGATGTTGCAGTTGGGGTTGAGGTTGTTGTTTCACCACAGACCGTAGAACAGCATAGCACCCTTATTGAATAATAGTCACATAGTGGGGCATCAATTCCTCCTTGTTTGGCTAGCAGACAAGCAATGCCAGTGTCCCTGTTACATTGTGATACTGCTTTACTTTCTCTTGGGCTCAGGTCTGATCTAACTTCACACTCAATTTGACTGGCCATTTCCATTGTTGAACAGATTTCATAGCTTGCGACCTTTAAAACTTCTGAGCTATCAATATCATCCCCAGAGAAGTTAGAAGGTAAATCCTCTTCCTCGCTTGAAAATTCTTTAAAAACTTTGTTGACTATTTCAATCAAAAATCCCTTATTGGTTTTGCTGTCATTTTCTTTAAAATCTTTGCTTCCAGCTTTATTATTTTTGTCTTCCTTGCTTGAAAAACCTTTGAAAAATGTCTTGATTAGTTGATTAAGATATCCTTTACTGGACTTGCTGTCTTCTTGTTTAGAACCCTTCCTTCCAGAGTTTTGGCTTCGGTCTTCTTCACTTGAGGAGCCCTTGAAAAAATTCTTGATCAGCTCATTGAAATATCCTTTCTTGCCATTTGTATCTTTTTTATTTGAAGCATTGTTTGCAGAGCTACCGTCTTTTCCATTAGGGCTTTTAGAGGATTTACCATTTTCTTCACTTGAATCACTTCCTGATGGAATATTCTTTCCATCCTTCGAAGACTTTGTTGGGTTATTGTTCTCTTCCTTCCATGAGCATTTCATGGAATATGTATATGGACAAGTTGTTGAAGAAGTAGTTGAAACACTGGTGGATGAATGAGTGGGTGGTGTTGTTGAAACTGTTGTTCCACTTGTAGTCCTTGTTGTTGTTTGAGAAACAGAAGTAGATTTCGGAGTTGTGCGTGTTGATGTCGTAGATGAAGTAGAAGTGGTTGTTGTTCCACTTGTTGATGTAGTAGAAACAGAAAGAGATGTATATGGTGTCTTTGTGGATGTTGAAGAAACAGAGGTAGATGTTGGGGATGTTTTAGTTGTGGTAGTGGGTGATGTGGATGTTGTTGTTCCGCTTGTGGATGTAGAAGAAATATAGCTTGATGTTGTGGGTGTCTTGCTTGTAGTTGTAGACAAAGTAGAACTAGTTGTTGTACTTTTAGAAAGAGAAGTTGATGATGGAGGTGTCTTAGTTGAGCTAGAGGTGGTTGATGTTGCAGTTGGGGTTGAGGTTGTTGTTTCACCACAGACCGTAGAACAGCATAGCACCCTTATTGAATAATAGTCACATAGTGGGGCATCAATTCCTCCTTGTTTGGCTAGCAGACAAGCAATGCCAGTGTCCCTGTTACATTGTGATACTGCTTTACTTTCTCTTGGGCTCAGGTCTGATCTAACTTCACACTCAATTTGACTGGCCATTTCCATTGTTGAACAGATTTCATAGCTTGCGACCTTTAAAACTTCTGAGCTATCAATATCATCCCCAGAGAAGTTAGAAGGTAAATCCTCTTCCTCGCTTGAAAATTCTTTAAAAACTTTGTTGACTATTTCAATCAAAAATCCCTTATTGGTTTTGCTGTCATTTTCTTTAAAATCTTTGCTTCCAGCTTTATTATTTTTGTCTTCCTTGCTTGAAGAACCTTTGAAAAATGTCTTGATTAGTTGATTAAGATATCCTTTACTGGACTTGCTGTCTTCTTGTTTAGAACCCTTCCTTCCAGAGTTTTGGCTTCGGTCTTCTTCACTTGAGGAGCCCTTGAAAAAATTCTTGATCAGCTCATTGAAATATCCTTTCTTGCCATTTGTATCTTTTTTATTTGAAGCATTGTTTGCAGAGCTACCGTCTTTTCCATTAGGGCTTTTAGAGGATTTACCATTTTCTTCACTTGAATCATTTCCTGATGGAATATTCTTTCCATCCTTCGAAGACTTTGTTGGGTTATTGTTCTCTTCCTTCCATGAGCATTTCATGGAATATGTATATGGACAAGTTGTTGAAGAAGTAGTTGAAACACTGGTGGATGAATGAGTGGGTGGTGTTGTTGAAACTGTTGTTCCACTTGTAGTCCTTGTTGTTGTTTGAGAAACAGAAGTAGATTTCGGAGTTGTGCGTGTTGATGTCGTAGATGAAGTAGAAGTGGTTGTTGTTCCACTTGTTGATGTAGTAGAAACAGAAAGAGATGTATATGGTGTCTTTGTGGATGTTGAAGAAACAGAGGTAGATGTTGGGGATGTTTTAGTTGTGGTAGTGGGTGATGTGGATGTTGTTGTTCCGCTTGTGGATGTAGAAGAAATATAGCTTGATGTTGTGGGTGTCTTGCTTGTAGTTGTAGACAAAGTAGAACTAGTTGTTGTACTTTTAGAAAGAGAAGTTGATGATGGAGGTGTCTTAGATGAGCTAGAGGTGGTTGATGTTGCAGTTGGGGTTGAGGTTGTTGTTTCACCACAGACCGTAGAACAGCATAGCACCCTTATTGAATAATAGTCACATAGTGGGGCATCAATTCCTCCTTGTTTGGCTAGCAGACAAGCAATGCCAGTGTCCCTGTTACATTGTGATACTGCTTTACTTTCTCTTGGGCTCAGGTCTGATCTAACTTCACACTCAATTTGACTGGCCATTTCCATTGTTGAACAGATTTCATAGCTTGCGACCTTTAAAACTTCTGAGCTATCAATATCATCCCCAGAGAAGTTAGAAGGTAAATCCTCTTCCTCGCTTGAAAATTCTTTAAAAACTTTGTTAACTATTTCACTCAAAAATCCCTTATTGGTTTTGCTGTCATTTTCTTTAAAATCTTTGCTTCCAGCTTTATTATTTTTGTCTTCCTTGCTTGATGAACCTTTGAAAAATGTCTTGATTAGTTGATTAAGATATCCTTTACTGGACTTGCTGTCTTCTTGTTTAGAACCCTTTCTTCCAGAGTTTTGGCTTCGGTCTTCTTCACTTGAGGAGCCCTTGAAAAAATTCTTGATCAGCTCATTGAAATATCCTTTCTTGCCATTTGTATCTTTTTTATTTGAAGCATTGTTTCCAGAGCTACCGTCTTTTCCATTAGTGCTTTTAGA